>NC_046313.1:84296316-84896316 GCF_009819535.1 Lacerta agilis | reverse complement strand
TTAAATTACAAATTTATTCAATAAAAGTGCACAGTCTTGACACTATACATATTCTAAAATATATGATTATATCTTAATTTGTTTATACCACAATACCATAGTAGGTTCATCGTGTTGGGTCTTTTGTCATTTTTAATTAAGACAAGAGTTGATTAATTTTAATCATGATTTTGACATCGTATTTCCTTTCCTGCAAGACATTCAGTGCTCACGGACCTATTGACTGCATGTGCATAAATTATTTTAGGAATAAAGTCAGAGCTAAACAGTAAACCAAGGAAATACAACACTGTTTCGCTTCCTCTGAAGCAGTTCTTGTGTGAATTAAAGGAAGTGACACCCAATGTTGTCTTTCCACTTACGCAATAGAAATCTGCTTGCACAAGGGTGCTTCTGGATTCTCTTCTCTACCCTCCTGCCCCCTGTGCCCCCATAAAAACTGCTCCACAGGGCCTCCCAACTCTCAAAAACAGGTTTTGGGGGTTCGGAATGGGGGAGGAGAGGAAGAAATAGCCCACTGTGAAGGCCACTTGGATTACATTGTAACTCACCCTGTTTTTTAAACATTTTTAAAAGTAGGAAGTGTAACTGATTTGGATACACCCAGGAGCTTACAAAGCAAACCATCATTTAGAGTAGTGTAGTTTAATGATCTCCGGAGATATTGGCTCCTCTTAAGTAATCACTGAATTCGTTCCTGAAATGTAGGTTATAAATGAAGATTCTTATGAATGGGGGTAAATAGGTGACTGAACTGTGCCTGGTCCTGTAAGACATCCCTCCAACATTACACCCGAGAGCTTAACTAGAAAGACAAAAAAACCAACCTTGTTGGAATATGATCTCAACTGAAGGGCAATCTGAGAAGTTGTTTTCGTGTGATTAGCAACACATTATCTTAAAAATAAAGCAACACAGATCAAACAGAAAATGGCCAGCCCTTGGAAGCATTTTCACAGGTTATGACATAATAAATATTTCTTAGTACTCCAAACTTTAAAAAGAACTCACAAAGTTATGTTATGGGAGCAGGGATTCCCTTCATGCACAATGCTTTTCTGATATAGAGGTAAGATCTGTGTAGAAATATATTTCCATGAGCCTTGCAAAGTGGGGAAATCATTGAAATGTCTATTTTGTCAAGAGTTATTTATGTGTGTTTGGATACAGTAGAACAAAGCACACCTTAACAGATGCAAGCATGATATGCATGCAGCTGACTGCACACTTTTTCCTACAGAATTATGCCCAGGTAGAGAAAATGCCATGCGCAAAGTGGCTCAGAATATAACATGCTGTATTGCAAGTGTAGGTTGGAAAATGGCAAACAGTGCAATTCAAAACAAAGTTTCTCCAGGATGAGAGTTGGCTTTCCTGACTGAGTGGCTAAACCAGCATAAGTCCCCCCCAAATAGGGACATGACAGAGCAAGGAGAGACCTATTCCAACCCCCTTTCAACTGGGTCATGTGACCTAGCAACCTGGCATAATATGACAAGTGAAAAAGGTGGTGTAAGTCAAAATCCTCCTGAAAGGATTTTGGGATGGGAAAACTCAAGCTGTTTCAAGTTACACTGATTTACCATCTGAAGAATTGTGCATGCACACGAAAGCTTTTACCTAGAACAAACTTAGTTCACCTCTAAGATGCTACTGGACTACTTTTTTATTTTTATTTTTTTTATTTTGACTTACCATAGCTAGGGGTTGCTCAGAGCAGCTGTAATCCTATTCACATTCACTTGGGAGTAAGTCTCACTGAACCCAGTGGAGCTTTCTCCTGAGTAGACACGTATAGGATTTGGACCGTAAAATAAGTTTCTAACCTTTAAGAAGACGACTAAGCCTCAAATTCTGAAGTAACAACTGTACTGGACAATGTGATATGCCAAAATAGTCTTCTCAAGTGTCAGACAGAATGAATGAGTTTGAAATTATAATGTACTAAAGGACACATTTGCTGTTTTTTAAACTGATAGCGTCCTCACCACTTAGCGGCTGATGCAGCACAATAAAAAGGCATCTTATGCTACAGCATTTATAAGTAAACAGCGCCAGGCTCGAAAATCTCAATGGTTACCCTTTACAAAGCTAAGAAGTTAGTATGCTCTTTTCCAGTGTGAATAACTTCTACGGCATCTTACTCAGCTGACAGCAGAGCCATAAATCTTGTGTCACTTATGCTGTAAACATTTAGTAAAGTTTAACTTCAAATAGTATTGAAATCTCATTGAAAGGATCACATTATTAATAAACACATACAATTGAAATTTTGTAGCATAAATGATTGTCTCCCACAGCTCTTCCATGTTTTCACAGAAATCACTAGCATATGACTGCATATAAAACACAATTATTCATTTACCCTGAATGCTATTATTCACTTACCTTGCTCATACAAGCAAGAAGATGACAAAATCATAGCTTTAAGAAGAAGTGCTTTGAAAGTGCTGGTAATGACTACATCCTGGTAATTTTAAAATATAAATTAAAATATAAAAAATATGGGCTTGGATACAAAGAACCCTTAAATCAAGTGGAAAGCACTCCTGCTTGCTCAAGGGTGCGTTGACAATTTTCTCTGCCAGCTGAAACCTTCCATGTGGCACTGCATAGCACTCTGGAGGGTGATCTGACCCTTAGGCAGTAGCAGCCCATGTGGTGGCATAGATAAGGACACTACTGCTCTCCTGGCTTCTGAACAAAGTGCATCACTGACGATTTACCTGAGGGTTTATTTATTTATTTATATTATTAAATTTATTTATATTATTAAATCTATGTACAGCCCTTCATCTGAAGATCTCAGGTCTGTTCACAAGATAAAAAATACAGGAGAAAAACACAAAATAAATAGTTGAGAAGAAAACAATAACCCCACCTCCCACAAATACATTTAAAAGGCTATATAATAATGATTAGCCAATGGCCTGATTGAAGAGGAACATTTTCGCCTGGTGCCTAAAAATGTATAATGAAGGTGCCAGATGGATCTCCCTGGGGAGAGGAGTCCACAAACAGGAAGCGACTGCAGAAAAGGCCCATTCTCGGGTTGCCACCCCCTGCAACTCTCATGGAGATGGCACATGAAGAAAGGCCTTAAATGATGATTGCGGAGTCCAGGTCAGTTTATATGGGGAGAGGCGGTCCTTGAGGTATTGCAATCCTGAGCCTTTTAAGGCTTTATAGGTCAAAACCAGCACTTTAATTGGGCCCGGAAACTAATTGGCAGACAGTGCAGTTGGGCCAGGATGCAGTTGGGCTCAAACCGTCTTGCCCCGGTGAGCTACTTGGGGCTGGGTGGCATGATAGAGCCAATCAGACTTGCCAATCAGATTTGTGTGGCATCACAGAGCCAAACATATGCCCTCATGTGCCTACGTAGCCCTGAACTCCTCACCCCTCTCCATCCTGTGAAGAAGAGAGAGTGTGCCAGTGGCATACTGCGCCTGAAAATCAAGAGCAGTGGTGCCTCACCTGCACTGCTGCATGGGTTGTTACTGCTTAGGCGTGACTTGGCATGGCTGCATGAAGGCAGAGGGATTAAGAGAGACTCATTTCATGAGCAGAACTCCACCTGCAGTTCTTTGGATCCAAGCCAGCGTTCTTACTTAAGTACTTTTTAACAAGTATTCTGATATTATAGAACCTATTTTTGCTCACTGATAATTTCCAAATAAAAATCTTGCTCAGCAACTCCCTGTAACCCTTTCATCAAAAGGCATTAAAGTATTTCTTCTGGCAGAAGTGGATCCTAGAAAAAGCATTTTTTACAGGTTTTAAAATCTTGTTTTTCAATGTGGATAGGAATAAGTTGTCTTTCAATATGGAAAGGAATAAATTTAACAAGAAAAGGGAACATGATCAAAATATTTGTACATAATGCCAAGGTTAATCGGTGTATTATGATTACTCGGTTGATCTGTGAAGACGCACTGATCTCTTCTAGGAAGATGAGCCTGTTATTTGGCCATTATATTCTGCTGTCTCCATTTTCAATATGTAAGGGATGATACTGTCTATTGGAACATTTCCAATGAGCCCAGTAAAAAAGAGTTCTTCAGTAATGCTAGAGCTCATCAGTCTAAGTGCTGGCAGGCGAACTAGAATCCGGGCTAGTCTGAAATAAGAAGACAGTAGAATATGAAAAGGTATACATCAGGTTAACAGTTTGGCATCCACTTATAGCAACTTGATTAGGTGAAATAAGAACAGAAGAAGAGTTTGCTGAGTCAGGCCAATGGCCCATCTAGTCCAGCATCCTGTTTGTGGGAAGCCTGCAAGCTGGACATGAACACAACAGCACTCTGCCCATTTACAATTCCCAGCATTCAGGGGCATACTACCTTCCAGTAGTGGAGGTAAGATATCAACATCATGTTCCTCCTCTTTCTCCCTTCACTAATGGTTGCTGCCAAGTACAAACTCCTTAAAACTCCAACTTACACTTAACAGAATACAACGTAAGTATTCTATTGCTGTATCGTATTTTAGACAGCAATCCTATACACGCTTACCTGGGAGTAATTTACATTATGAGGGTGTTATCCTATGTATCACAATAAAGCCAACTTGGAGTAGAATTAACCTTCTGGGTAAAAATTTATTTCTGGAGTCCAACAGAACCCTGCAGTGCTTTGTAATAGGGTTTTTTTTCCGGAGGGGGACACACACAGGAATGTACAGATATATTTATTTACAACCCCCCAAAATAGAATTTATGATACAGGCAAAGTGCTGTTTCCCTATCCTATCTTGAGAAGTTCTTGAAACAGAATTAGCATAGACAGTTAGTAGTTTCACTGCTCCATTCATTTCTGTAGAGATAAAATAGGATTCCTGGTAGCTTAGTAAATTAAATGCAATTTTAAAAACATTGAAAAGGGAGATATGTAGATGAAGCACCATGGGGCAACTGATCCCATAACTATCAAAGAGCACATGGATTATGAAATGATTCAAGTTCGCTAAAATGTTTTACAAATATTTTAAAACAGCTCACAGCAACCCCATTGGCTTGGGAGAGTTCAAATAATTTTAAATCCAATTTTGTGTTTTCATACCTATCAGACTGTTTTTGTTTTTTTACCAATAGAGAGTAACCTCATAAATGTATGAGGTTCTAAATGTAACTATTTACAAGATCTTAAAACTGTATTCTGCTTCTATATATGTAGCAATAAGACCATTATTTTTAATTTAGGTTTTCAGAGTTTTAACAGCTTGTATATATTATTATTACTCACAAATCCTCTAGCTAACAACACTAAATGTTTTTACACTTTACTTGTGGATTTTATCGCCACTGGACACCTAAACCAACTCAGGTCATGATGGGTAACAGACAGAGGGGGAAATAATGACTTAGAATACAACTCAGCACACATCTACTTGGAAACAACATGAATTACTTCCAGGTAAGTGCGAGAGAGATAAAATACCTGTAAGTATCTTCTGGATATGTTTTTTGAACATAGTCTTGTAACTCCATCTGAGCTTTCTCCTGGAATTTTTCTATTTGGCTGGAGCTTGTGAGACCAGGGTGATCTAAAGAAAATACAAACATGTCATTGTGCATTTACTTCTATCAAAAACATGACATTTATTTTTAGAAAGAATCTTCTGTTGGAAAGCTTCCAGAGGCAATATGTGCTATCTCATGACTTTCTGCTTTCCACTCAAACATTTGTGTGCCATTCATACATTCATTTAAAGTTATTTCAAAATATTTATATACTGCCTGTTATGTAAACATTATCAAGTAGTGTACAAAAGTAAAAACAATGAAAATATACAATAGGCTAAAAACACAAAAATATTTAATATTCTTCACTCTAAAGTCTATTCAAGACAAGAAATGATTACTATACATGAAACTGGGAGACAAATTACAGAGTTAAATATTAGGAGATGACTGCACTGTTAATTTGCTTCTTAAACAGTACAATTTTTTTGTAAGTTCAGTGTAATAGGTAATAGCATTTTCCTTTATAATTTTTAAAATTAAAAGCTACCAGATATATTTATGTTAATATTCCACATCCAATACAAAACATTGTCAGCTTTGCAAACAAAGCCTTCTCCCAAACTTTAGATGTCCTGCACAATTCAGCTCTTTGCTGAAAATCAACAGCAAAGGGCCAGTTTTGTCATCAAGTATTTCTTCTGGCACAAGGATAGGTAATGTGTCTGCAGACTGCATCCCATGCTATTAATGCTTCCTCCCGGAAAGCCTGAGCTAGCACAAGTGGTGTGTAGGCTGTGGAAAAACTGTAGCAGACTGGTTGCAATCCACCAGCCTTACACTGTCTGCTTTAGGGCTATCCTCAAGTGTATTACTGAGTATTTCATGCTGCTGGGGTTATTCCAGATGTGGGAAGATGAAATAGCAGCAGAAAGGTGGATTGATAATATAGCTTTTAAGAAAGTGTATGGCTAATACTTTGAAATTAAACATAAGTAAACCCCAATAAAACCAAGAGAAAAAATAAACAAAAATATGTCAGTTAATTGAACCATATTATGAATTTGTAGCATTTTCTTCAGCATTGGATTTAACTGGTGTCAGAGTATTACCCTCTTGTAAATTGAGCACCAAAACAGAATGTAAGAGAAGGGAATAATTACCAAATGCCTTACCAGGACTAAAGAGGACTATAGCTTTAAGGTAAGCATATTCATATCCATCAATATCAAGCTTAGCCATGCTATTACAGAACTCCTGAAGCTTCCAGATGTGTTCCATCACTTGTTTTATTCGGTCTCCAGAAAGTTTATCTACAAGTAGACATTACACATTCTCTTAACAGAGCGCAAAACTGTAAGTCAACCAACTATCTAGACTTTTTCAGATGACAACCAGTTTTAAACTGTTCAAACGTATGCAGTCTTTCATGGAAAAATGTATCAAACTGCTAGATTTCATTCTTTTTTCCACATGTCTGGTTACTCAGTGAGTTTTAATTTGTAAACCAGAAGCCTCCATATGTACTGAAATACAGAGGCTTTGGAATATGACTGAATGTTCACTGGAGACCTAAGTGACTGCCAAGTAACCTAAAATGCATCACCCAGACAGACATGTTATCTAGTTATTTGAAAGACAAAGCTTAATGTAATGATGATTGACAGTTTCCCTCTATAAATGCATATTTAGAAATATATGTTTTATCTAGCAGACTGGAATCAGCAGCTTACCCTCATCTTTTTAATGCTTCATAGATTTAATTGAATGTTTCTATAACTCTCCTCCATATGCCAGAAACTTACCCCTTGCTATTTTGTTAACAGTGTAGACAATCTGAAAATTAATGAAGCAGTGTACAAGATAAGGAGCCGGCTCTAGTTGGGAAAATATAGAATTGGTGCTAGGCTGAAGTGTGTAGAGGGAAAAGATGGCATGGGTGTGATAACATTTCAAGTCTGTCCAGTCCTTCATGCTATTTTCAATTCCTTCTTAAAATGATTGAGGAAAATCCAATCTTGGTTGTAATTTATCAGAATTTAAGAGCACTTGACATTTTTGTTTAGGTATAATGTCGGGGAGTTTAAACTGTAAAGGTTTGTGGAAGGATTCCTTCTCACTTAGAGGTATTTTTTGGTTCTTTATACTGCAACATTTGCATTTATGCAAGTCAATGCAGGAGAGCAGAGATGCCATTTGTAGAAAAAGATTCTGAACAGAAAGTTGCCATTCAAGAACTATTTCCCCATTTTCCTCTGTTAAGAACTGCATGCTGCATGACCTATATATAAAATAAGCAAAGTTCACTATGACTTAAATATTTTCCTTGGCCTGTGTTGGTAATAACTGTAGATATTTATGACTCTTCTGCCGCCATAATATTGAAAACCCTTAATCTACATTCGTTAAACATAGCACAAATAGCAGGCTGCAAGTTGTCCTTTTTCTCTTGATCAAAGAATAGCAATGATATTGCTGTTTAATCTAACCTACATCCCAAACCTTGGGGCAGGAAACATTTCTTTAATAATTCTATCTATCCCTGGCCTTCAAAAATTGGTTTAAATCAAAAGGCAGTGCACTACAACCATACAGTTGCAGCAAGCTCTCTTATCTACTGTGATCCTTTGCTTTCCACGAGGCCAGTAATTTCACTGTGCCTGTTCTTTCCACAAATCTGGGATGCTGGAAAATCTTACAGCCCTACACTTAATCAAACGTAGGGCACCTACCTCTCCATGGCCTCTGAATATCCTGCCTCTTTCCTTGCCCAGAGGAACTACATCAGTTCTGTTGTTTTTGAGGGCTTTGCTTGGGGGCGGAACCTGCCTATTATAATTAAGTTTGAAAGGATTTAACAAATTAAATCAGTAAATGTTGGTAACTGCTAACTTTATTTTTCTAGACCCATAACAAGCACAACAAGACAGCCAAAACCAAACCCATCATACTAAAAAGTTCTCCTGTAGATACATGAGCCTGCAACTTCGTAATATAGCATTACTGTTCTAACAGATGGTTTTTGTACAACTACTTATATTTCTGTAATCTGCTGGACAAAGGCAGCATTCTTGGGACTGACTGTTACATCAACAAATGAAAGTAGGCAAGAACAGAAAGGTATGGAATTCCAGATGTACACTTTACTCATGTTTATTACCAAACATTGACCCTTTTTTTGCAAACCATGTAAGGTATTCCAGAGTTCAGAATTTCTACATCCAGTAAGTACTTTCCAACTGTTACCTGTTTTCTTTGGAAAGAATTAAGCCAAAATTCATGCATGGCACTGTTGTTTCTCATATAGTTGCTCTAGTGCAGTTAAGTGGCTATTCATTGGCTTTCATACAGTAATTGTTACTGTCAAGTGCCTATCAAATAGGCTACAATAATTGTTCCACATTTAGAGCTCCACTTAAAACTTCTGCCTATAATTTTAAAAATAAATACAAAAAGCCAAAGGACTCTTGTGTTTTTCTGAAGAACTATTTGATTTGGTTTCATAAATCTACTATGAAAATCAGTAAATTCTTCAAGGAAACCTTTATGACAGAAAACTAATATGTGCACAAGAGAATAAATATTACAGTGGTTGGTGTATTCCCCTCTGCCTTGCTGAGTGGGCAAGGTTTCCTTGTCAACCACAATGTAGCAGCTGAATATACAACCCAACATGTGCGCTCTATGCCTTGTTGTTGGTGAAACATTTTTTTCTAGAAACAACTTAGTAAAAATTTTATTCCCACCCAACAGACGCTTTTTTAACACCCAGATTCTATACACGTATACTTGGAAGGTAAGTCCTAATGACATGATTACAAGTTGTTAACTGTGCTTAGAATCACAGCCTTAAAAAAAAGCCACACATACCTTCCTGTATGCTGTTCTGTAGATGGTTGACAATGGCTGCCAGAATAGTTGACAAGCTCATCACCTGTGCACATTGTGCAAGGCCTAAAGTAAACAGTTCGTTCCAGCATGCACGGACGAGGCTTGTATTACAGTCCTGCCTAAAGGCACAAAAGCAAATAAATATAGTAAGATTTATCAGTATCATTTTTCTGCATAGATTATAATTCTTTTTTGTAACTACTGAGCATTAGGGCTGCATTAGGATTTTATTTTAGGTAAGTTTATTTTATGCATGTATTACATGCAATGTTTGACTGGCTCGCGTTGCTGTGCTGAAAAGAATGGTGGAATTTGTGTTAGCTTGTAGGAGGGCAAATGTTCCCATTCAAAAAACATTTACAGCTGGAAGAAAAATTGTCCTGAAAAATGGACAATATGGCAGCTGCTTACAAGTCCTTTGCTTGCTCCCCTCATTACAAATATTTTTGAGATCCCACCCCCCATCTTAGTAGTCTCCATGCTGAACAGCAATACAGAAAATGTAATTTACATACAAACTTACAGTTAAGAAAGAACCATAGAATCAAGAGAGGGAGAAAAGAAGTCACAGGCAAAATATGTGACAAACAGAATATCAGCTGTTATGCAATACACTACTTCAAAGCCTGTGCCAAAAAGCTAAGTTCCCAAGTTCTACAGAAATCTTCAAAACACAATAAAAAGTCAGTAGAATCTTGATTACAGAAAGAAAACTGTAGAACCCTTATTTAAAGATAATGTGCTGGTTACTTTGAACTGCTTAAGCTCCCTCCCACAATAGACATAAAATATTCTAGCAAAATACACAATAGGATCTGTGTAAGATTTTCTGATGGTTTAACTGAAATTGATAGCCACGTTAGGATTTCACACTAAAATATGGTTTACACAAGAGGCCGCTAATGTGGTGCCCAGGAGGTCTTCCTTGGTGCCTGAGAAGCCTCTGAGCCCCCACCTCCCATTCACTGTCCCCTTGGCCATGAGATGGTGAGGGTTGTTACCTCTTCTTCCTTGATGAGGGCTGAATGAGGAACTTGGATACTTCCACTTCCTCTTTCATCTCTCTGAACTTTTCAAGGTTTAGGTCAATTCTAAAGTGTGCATATAGGTACTTTCTTTCTCGTCTGTGTGTGATTAGGAGGGGTGGCACCTCCAGCACTTGCTCAGAAATCCAAATGTACCCACAGGTATAAAAATATTGGCAACCTTGGATTAGCATAGTGTTCATGAACTTAGCCTCATAGGGATGGCACTTTCCCCTCCTCTCTTTTTTCCCCAGTGTAGCTGGAAGGACACTGGAAACCTTTATTTCCTTCAGCTCAGCATATTGTTGCATCTGAATTTGGGGTTGTGGTTTAACAAATAATTAGTTTCAGCAAGCCAGCTTCATAACCCAGAAGCACATGCACAAATAACAAAATAAGGGTGAAAGGAATATGGGGTGTTGGAAAGGCTTTAGTAAGAAGGAGAAATAGAGATTGGGATATATAAGGAGATAGAAAAGATTGAGTTATCTGCTGGGGTTATAGTGGGAAAATGTGGTGAGTCTAGTGAGAACTAAATGGGGATATGAAAGAGGAGTCATTTGATGTGTGATAATTTCATTCTTCACAGCTAGTTTAGATTGAGAAGATCCCTCCAATTCCTTATGTAAAAAATTAAAAAGAAATAATCTGCTCACCCTAGTGCTTGAAAAGCAGGAATGGATCTAGCCCAGTGCATGGAAAGAAAAAGTAAGCGGGATGCTGACTCACAAATGTAATGCACATTCAGATACTCCGGCATTGGGCTTGGCATGGTTAACTGTAAGAGAACAGAAATGTACATGTATAAAAGCCCGTTTTCATCAATTCTTTTAAAAATCATTAATAGATGCATTTTGGATACAGAACATGTTCAGAGCCTTTTGTTATGGAACCATAAATATACCATAAGCCTTTATAATTTATAGTGTTAATTCTTTAAACATTCAAACTCTGTAACAGTTTGATCCAGTTTTCTTAATATAAAGTCTGCCCCATTAAAAATGAAAGCTCTAATGAAGCCACACTTTGCATTCAGAAAGAATCGGTTTGAATTTAAAATAGGATCTGCAATACAGTTAGGGATAAGACTTCAAGACTGTGAATATAGAGTAACTCAGGTACAATGCATAAAACTATTAGCAATTTGAAAAGTTTGAAATTTACAAATACAAATATTGTGAATTCATTTTTATATTTTAAAGATGTGTGGCATTTGGTACATAGTCACAAAACTCTTCGCTTTTAATAGTCAAGTAATGTGTCCTGCTCTCAAATTTTACGAAGCTGGAGAACTTTTTCAGTCAAAAGACTTCAGTAGATGCCAGAATGCATGTGTGGTCACATGTATTCAATTTACCATTGGGGTTTAAGGGGTAACCATTGCTCCCTCCTTTATAAATTGTAATATGGGCATCAGCTGAAGAGATTCCAATGAAATAGTTAACTCTCAAGGAAAACAGACAGCATGGGAAGTGAAGATGATGTTCACTGACTTATTTTTGCTTGTTAAAAGTCTTTTTTTTTAAAAAGTGCTTCTTGGCATATTTGCCAAATAAATTAAGGGAACACACACACCTTAAATGTCACATGAGTATCTGTAAGGAGGGGTCCTTCAACTTCAATGATTGGCGTAGACTGATCCCTACTGATTACATGAATGTTCCCACCACCAGTGGGATCCATCCCATCTGCCAGATTCTGAGCTGTTACTCCATCTGTGGTGTTAAGTGCTTTAGCCAAAGTATCAAATGCACTGCAAATAAGAGTAAGTCTATTAAAACACAATGTCACTTATACTTCTGTACACAGGTACATATCATATGTATCAATAGTGAATTAATTATCTGGACTGCTTAACATGTCATGGCATGGTGAGCCAAACTATAGTTACCAGGGCTGTGCAAATGTGTGGGTTCCCAAAGAGAAACTTGCAGCTACACTGCTCCTTACTGGACTTTTTTACTGCTGCACTGAGCTGAACCAAAGGTTGGCATAGTGTGTTGCATGAACGTACGCTCATGGTCAAGCTGTTTCCTATAGTCCTATAGTCAAGATTTATTCAGGTAACACAGTAAGCCCAAGGTTGGCTTAGCTCAGTGCAGCAATAAAAAAGTCCAGGAGGGAGCAAAGCAGCTGCAAGCTCCTCTTCAGGAGCCCACATAAGAAGAGCCAGCTGGATCAGGCCAACGACCCATCTAGTGGGCAAATGCCTGTGGGAAAGAAGGATTCAAGCACAAGAGCATTATCCCTTCCTGTTGCTTCCAGCAACTGGTTTTCAGAAACACTGCTGCCTCCAACTGTGGAGGCCAAATATAGCCATCACGGATAATGGCTATTGATAATGCCTCTGCTCCTTTGTCTAATCTGTTTTTACACCCACATAGGTTGGTGGTCATCACTGCCTCCTGGGGAGCGAGTTCCAGAGTTGAACTATGTGCTGTGTGAAGAAGTACTTCTTTTAACTGTTCTGAATCTTCCAACGTTCAACTTCATAGAATCCCCACAAGGTTCAAGTGTGCCCTTTTCTGAACCTTTTCCAATTTCACAATACCTTTTTGAGGTGAGTCAACTAGAACTGTACACAGTATTCCATGTGAGGTCACACCACAGATTTGTATAATGGCATTACGTTGTCAGTTTTATTTTTGGTGTGGTCCTGGTAACCCATAGTTCGGCTTACTGTGACATTAGAACCAGCCCACTGAGTGCGTATCCTTTTGTTACCAAAATGGCAACTTCTACACACAAAAGGGAGGTATAAGAACTCCAAGATTTGCAGAAGTACAAGTCCTAAGGGCTGAACTCTTCCCCCCACCCCCACTTTCAAAACAATCCGATAAAGGCTGAACATCATCAGTGAATGAAGTGAAACTAAATGGCTGGAATTTGGAATAGATGCATTCCACGCTGAAAGTTTTTGTTCTAGGTCACACTTGTATCCATTACAAACTTAAAGAGAGCCTCTGTAGTAGAATCCCATGACTAGAAAACAGCAAATTAGAAATAGTTTAATAGAAAATCCCTTCACTGTCATAGTATCTTCACAGCAGCATTCTGTTATCTTGCTATTTATAACCCATTCCCCGAAATGCTAAACAGAGTAATTAAAGTTAAGCAGGCTGATGACAGAATCTAAATATAGAACTTGACAGTGATGCTTTAATACAGGCGTCGGCAAGGTTATCCGGCATGGGCTGGATCAAGCCCATGGAGAGCGTCCGTGGACCGGATATGCGCAGTGCGATGCCGGAAATCTCGTCTGTGCATGTCCGTAGCGCCGAAAATCGCTTCTGCGCATGTCCGTGACGCCGAAAATCGCACCTGTGCAGAAGCAATTTTCGGCGTCTGGACATGTGCAGACACGATTTCCAGTATCTGCGCATGCGCAGACGCAACTTCCAGCGCCGCTTGGCAAGTCCCCGCGCTGCACCGGTTTAGCGCAGTGCACGGGGGGCTTGCCAAATGGGTTGCTCAGTTGGTGGGTGGCTCGTGGACCGGTAAAACGGCCTTCATGGGCTGCATCCGGCCCATGGGCCAGAGGTTGCCGACCTTTGCTTTAATATAAGGCAATGCCTATTATCCATAGCCTGGCATGCTGCTGCTTTAGTTTATTCAGTTAACTAACTACATATAATGGACTGGGAGATGAGTCAATTAAGTTTTTAATATGAAGTACCTACCGAGTGATCTCACTTGCAGATTGGTCTTCTTGTGGAATTTCAGAAGTGTCTCCATTATTAAGCGACTCGTTTAGACTAGCAAGTGAAGTTACAACATTTGCTAGTGTCCCCAAGGCACCTTGGCTTGTCTCAGCCTACAAAAAAAGAAAAAGATATATATTAGTAAAGAATACGTGTTAAGTAAACTTATTTATTAAAACCATTATGCCACTTTCCCAACATGGCAATGGAGAGAAAATGAATTTAAAACTACATTGAAAAAAATAAAAATAAACAAAATATAAATTGGCCAGTTGATTGAGCCAAGTCTTTTTTCTTCATTACTGGGATATGCGCTAATCCACACAATCATCCTTCAATGGTTGTACTGAGCTGTGCTCCTTGTGAGGAATGATATATTCATATATATCTGCACAAAAAGCACCTTATTGAAGCAACAAAATATGGACTGTACAGTGAAATCTACGGAAGATACCTTGGAATCTGTAGCCAGGAGCACTGTACCATCTTCCCTTATTAACGGCTGCTGAATATTCACAAGCATCCCTGAATCAAGAAGGCCAGCTGATCTGTTCAAGAAAGGGGAGCATGAGTAATAATCTATTATTAAAGAACCACACCATTTCCCTTTCAGATAATCAAAAGTAGTGCCATGCCTTTCAGTTCTGATAGATTTCTCTATCAAAATACCTTCAAGTTTGAAAGCAGGGTGGTTAATCCATGGCACTCCAGATATTGTAAGAAGCCAATTCCTGTCAGACCCAGCCAGGGATGACTGGAGTTGTCATGCAACAACACCTTGAGGGTCACAGGTTAGCCACCTATGATTTAAAATGTGAATATTGGCTATTCTCATATAGACAGGTAAACACTTTAGGACTTGACCCAGATATCCTGTAAGCAGAATTCCACTCATGCAATGGCCACACTGCTGGGAAGGAGCAGAACAACAATTTTTACCAATTCATCCTCTACCCTGTATCCCATCCCCCCCCCCAAGAATGTGGACTAGAATTTTAGGGGATCTTTCTGGAACAGGGTGAGCGGCTACTTGGGAGGGAGACTGCAGAAGGAAGAGGAAATTCAGAAAAAATCACTTCCCCACTTGCTCCAGCAAAAGCCTTTGCTGGATCACAACGCCTTCTGTGAAAGAAAAGGGCCCTTTCATTTTGCATGATACAACAGAGATGAGCACATGACAAGTCTTTGTCTCAGGGAGGTTACAATATCAGAGCCTCATTTCAGCCTTAACAGTACAAATCCTTTGAGGCAAGGTTCTGTCATACATTAAGCTGTATTGTGTCCTTTATAATAATAATAAGAATAAGCTATATTTTCTTATTACATCATGACTTATGACAGGTAGTATCCAAGTAAGTATGGAAAGTTCCATACTAATAGCATTTGAACTCACAAGAAAGAATCATCTCAAAACTAGGGACTAATTAGAAACTAATTGAGTCACGTTTTAAATGCTATCTTCTAGTTCTGTGACTTTGAAAGAGCTCAGAATTACATACACCTCAGTAAGATTCATTTGTCACATACCTAGCCCCATCTTTATCTGCTACAAAAGTTGGGGTTGCTATTAGAGGACTTCTCAAGTCCTTTCTGATATAGATTTTTTCTGTTGAAGCAGCACAGTTCGTTGGCTTCTCACGCTGCACATCAAATGGCTTCCTTTCACTCTGTACAGCTAAATCACATAAAGATATAGAGCTTTAAAAGTAAATCATTCATTCAAAGACTTGTAAAACATGTAAATTCTTAAAGCAGGGCTTTAGCTTGCATACAGTCTTAGCTCAATTTAGTTCACTGATAGTGAATGCTTTGCACCAGTTCCAGTTCTACCCAATAGTTCAATCTCAGAAATGTGGAGATGGCTGATTACTGGTGGCTGATTACTGGTGGCACTGTGGTCTAAACCACTGAGCCTCTTGAACTTGCTAATTGCTCTGCCCCAGCTAGCAGTTCTGCCAACCTAGCAGTTCAAAAGCACGCCAGTGCAAGCAGATAAATAGGTACCACTGTGGTGGGAAGGTAAACGGCGTTTCTGTGCTCTCTGGCACTATGAATCATACCTAAACCAGGACTGGATACCTGCAGACATGGCAGCATTATTAAGCATAATAGCTACCTACAAAGCAGCTTCTATTCAGTTAAGAGTGACCTCATAGCTTCTACCATCATGTAACTTTCATGCCCATCCTAGACATTACTCATCACTGTCAAGTCATGCCATCTTACTTAGTAGTGTTCTAATGTTCTGCCTAGTTGTACTGTAAGGCTGCTGGATATCATGTCCTGTGGCTGTTTTCTTATTTCTTATCATACTGCCATTTTTCAAGGTATCTGACCTTTAGATACTGTACACCTTTCACAATAAATAGCACCTTAGCTATTTTTGTAATGCTGTGATTGGAATATTATGAAACCTCAACCACTGCTGCTACATGGTTGAAGTAACAAAAAGCATTATAAGTCATTTAATGCTTATTTCTAACATTCACAATGCAAATGATCCAAAAACTAAGACTTAGAATATAAAACATTAAAGAAATTTTGATTCTAGATAATGAACAATTATAAAAAAGAACAACAGAAATTGATTTTAACCACAAGCCTCTAAACTATACTTGACAGAACAGGCTGTTTGTCTATGCATATCTATCACTTGATAGACAAAGAACCACTCTGTGTATTGTAGACTCACATTCCATTTTCATTCCCATCTCAAGGCATTTTTTTAGCCGACAAAACTGGCAGCGATTCCGATGGTGTTTATTGATGATACAGTCCTGGTTGCTACGGCAACTATAGGTCAGATTTTTCCTCACACTCCTTTTAAAGAAGCCTTTGCATCCTTCACAACTGATAGCACCATAGTGACGACCTAAAAAAACCCAGAAATTAAGAATATACAACTAATGTGACAGGAAGATGGATTTTAGAATTATTTTTATAATATGCAGGGTTCTTTGTTCAGATGTTGCTGTGGTTTGGTTTTCAGTTTTTTCACATTTTTAATATGCATTGTATTCCTATCAGAAGAAAATCCTCAAGTATTTGCATGCATTTTCAGGTTTCACACACACACAATGTCTCATGCTATTCTGTTAGTTAGACTGGGGAGTATTTTGTGCTTAAACCCATCAGTGATGTACTAGTATGGTTCTAAAAAGATTACTCATAGCATTTATTTTATTTAAAATATTTCTTATCCAGCTTTTCATCCTGAAGGCAGACCAACTAACAGCATTCAAAACACAATAAAACAAGGTTTAAAAGTAGAAAACACAGAACAGTTAAATATATGCCAGTGTAGGGCCAGCTTAACTCATAATCTACCTAAGTCATGGGCAAATGAAACACATCAGACTCAGTACCAAGTGGATTAGAGCACCACAGCTATAAGCCCAATCTCCTTGCCAGGGTGGAAGACTTGAAAAGGGGCCTCTGAGGATGATCGTAACATTGAGGCAGATTCATGTGGGAGAAACAGGTCCTTAAAGTACCCTGGGTCCCACATTTGAGGCATTTATAGTTAATAAGCTGTGGGTTGCTTGTAAGCAAAAAGTCTTCACCATATAACCTTAAAGGTTACATCAATATTTTCAACTGTGGCCAGAAACAGATCAGGGCTTTAAGATTGGCATGGTGTATGCTGCATTTGTCTGGTTCCCAGTCAGCAATTTAGCCATTGAATTTTGTGCAGGAGTGGCTGACATGGCAAAGGGGGCCACAGTGCCCCTTGATGGCAGCAACCCTAAAGGGTGGGGCAGAGTGGTGGTCAGGTTGGGGTTGCACAGGTGCACTGATACACCCAAGCAGTCTTGACCTTGCCACTTACCTTTCACCCCTGTCTAGGTAAAGAGCAGTGATGCTGCTGCTGGTCGAGTGCCTGCACAGCACCACCTCACCATGTTGGCCGTTCCTGATTTTGTGTCAGCATTAGGAGTCCTCATGTTGCATGGCACAAATTAACCATTAATAAGACAAAACTTCTCTTAGGGGGATAATGCTGTTTGGCAGGAGTTTTTGGTGCTGTTTCTTCAAGCAATGTCCCTCCTATGATTGTTAGGCAGCAATGAGTTGACTAAAACATGGTGGACAGCTGAAGTGGCATTAATGCTGAATTCTGCATTACAAAAAATGAAAACTTAGCCCTATGCCAGATTTTGAATTTATGTATCTACCCACAGATATTTAGAAAGCAGAAAATGCTAACTATGCTTTCATTCAGCTCAGGAAACAAGGATAGTCTTGTTATTGTGTTTCTGTTGCTAACTGGTGTGATGTATGTAGGAGCGTCAAAATACTAGAATTTAAAGTTAAAGTAGTTGAGCAGACTATAATTGCAATAATCCCCAGGCTTACCCTGATGGTGATAAATACGGAGGGTTGCATATTTGGATTGTAAGCTTGAGTTGTGCTTGCATAAAGATCAAGATGTATTACGGCTCTTAGGGGTTGACATTAAACTTCCATATGTTGTGAAACTGCTATGCCAGGCACACCCAAACGTGGCCAGGCAATTCATGTCATCAATCAGAAGCTTCCTCAACACCACCTACAGTATGACATGTGGCATCTTATTCTTCTCCAAGCCCTTAGAATACTGCTACCTACTCTCAGGAGAAAGTGGAATAGAACTACACTCTGCTGGGCAATATCTAGCTTGAGCTGTTTCACCAGAACAATATTATAGAATAAAATTCATATGCTTAACAATCCACAAGTTCCATTTTTTTACATCAGTGAGCACAGTCAATTTCTTGCACCACATCTAATGATTCTCCTACAGAACATACCTGATGCCTTGTCTCCACAGACAACACAATATTCTACTACTTGGGGTCGCTGGACATCAGTTTTAGCCAACAAACGTTCCACAGAGGCAGAGTCAGTCACAATCTAAAATGAAATATTTAGAAGGCTTACAGTGCCACTCTCCATCTCAAATTAAATGAAAAAAGAGCTGCCTAAAATTTTTAAACAGTTGTATCAGAAGAAGTCCCATTCAAGTTAACATAGAAGAAAAGTGAAAGTAATGACAGGATTTTAGGTACTTTGGAAGGAAAGAAAGGGGGGAAGTATGGAGACTCTGGAAAGGGATATGTTCCATGCAGCAGTGAGTAAGTAACAAAAATGAAGAAAAGTTGAAATTTTAAAGATAATGAAATGGACAAATATGAATACAGTGAGATAAAAGGGGGAAAGGATACAGAGGTGCAGGTGTGGTTTTGAAGACAACGTGAAAAACCTTATATTGGATTGACAACAGGCCAATGGAAAGAGAAAAATCACATTAGTGGCAGCTCCACAACTAAATGTTTTCTGGCTGGCATCATATGGCAGGCTTGCTCCATACATTCCTAATCAAGCCAAAAGCATTGCAAACTAGCATGCCCTTGAGGCAATCTTCTGGAGGCAATTTTTATAACTCAGTTCTATATCTTATTGCCATCTCCTTCTGGAGAGCTGCTGAATTGGTGTTTGGAGTCAGTGATGGGCTGACTAGCCTGAAATTAAATCTGGACAAGGCAGAGGTACTATCAGCCAGTAGGCCTACTAGAATAGGGATAAAATATCAGTCTATTATGGACAGGATGCACTCCTCTTAAGATCAGGCTTGTAGCCTAGGAGCACTTCTGGATCTGGTCTTGTTACAACATGTTCAAGTGGCTTGCAGTACTTTTGTGTGCAGCTTCAGCTGGTGTGCCAGCTGTGCCCATTACTGGTGCAGTCAGACCTACCATTGGTCCAACAAGCATTAGTAGCATATAGACTGGACTACCGTAACATGCTCTATGTGGAGCTACCCTTGAAAAATCCAATTCAATTCAATAGGTGCTGAATGCTGCCAATAAAATATTCACGGGGCAAACTGGTGTCTTACTACATCAGCTGCCCCAGCTGCCCCTTCATTTCTGAGTACAATTCAAGGTGCCAGTTATCCTTAAAGCTCTAAACAGTTTAGAATCAAACTACCTGAAACACCCACTCTTCCCATGTGAATTAGCCTATTCTTTAAGACCAGCTGTTCTGTGACAATGTATAAGAGTTTTCTCTGTGGCAGCACCTGGAACTCCCAGCCCTAAAATAACATCCCATTTGCATTCTGCCAGTATTTTGAAGATGTCTTTTCAAACCTCTGACTTGCTTGTTACTTAATTTAATTAATTAATTTATTGTTCTGGCTCTCATTGTTCTTGTTTTATCAAGCTGCTTTTTGTCTTAGTTTTTTGGTAACTTGCTTTAATCATGGTTTGTTTTATTATTGTGTTTGTTTTTATATTTTGTTAGCCACTTGGAGTGAAGAAGCAGGATATAAATTATTGTATAATTAAGTAAATAACCCTGTGAGGAGCTGATCAGTAGCCACCTCAACTGTGGCAGCACTTACATTTTTTTCAGATAAAACAAGCAACCCTTCAACAGTAAATCATTTTAGATGAATCAGATTGTAACAAGATATGTTATAACTGACCATTAAGCATATGCAATGAATCAGTATATATAACAATCCAGGAAAAACTATATACCTTTTGCCTCATCTAACACATAACTCATTCTCAGAGACAATTCTTTTTGTTTAGCATTCATATTTATTTATTGTGGTGAATATGTACATCTTATACTCATTGCATATATTATCGCATGAAACAAACATTTTATTTTTAATAAGCTATGTAATGTTTCCTTTGCTTAATGTCCGACACACATACCCTTATTTAATTGCTGTGTTTACCTGTATTCTGCCTGGCACAATGTTATCTGTGGTGGTAAAGATAAGTTGCTTGGTATTAGAAGCCTCAGGTGCAGCCAATATCACTTTCCCTGTTCCTGTTCCGTCTGGACTAGCCAATATAAACTGCTGCTTTGGGGAGACTGATGAGTCCACTGCTGTTACTATTTGGATTTTCTGCCCTGTTTGCTGATCTGTGACAATCTATAACAAAAATGGAAATATTTTATCATGTGAGATTTAACAATTTAGTGGAATCATATTTTATAACTTCATAAAGTGATGTTGTTTTCCCTCCATTGCTAGGTTATATGCGCAGTTAAGCCACAAAAGGGTATAGAAGAAGTAAAAAACTTTTATGTACATGATATGTATGTGACAACTCAGAATGCAAATCAGTATGGAATATGAACTGGCTACATCCAATTGGTGCGTTTGCACAAGTGCAAAGACTTCTGATCCAGTGAGAAGTGGATCAGTAGAAGAGACTATTTTTGTACGTTTTCTATCCCCACTACAGCCCACAATTCCCCCTGAAAATTTGTTTTGGAGGGTCCCCAAACCCTCCAAAACAGGTTTTTTTTGGGGGGGGAGGTGTTGGACTGCAGTAGAGAGGAGAAAACTGGCCTCCCCATCTCCATTAGCAGATGCCTCCTTTGGAACAACAGCGCTAGAAGGACCAACTGGACTCCACCCAATGCACACACCATCCACAGTGCACAAATAAGCAAGAATAATTTCTGTGGCAATATGTAAATATAAAATACAGTTCCAACAATGAAACAAAATCTGGCAGTTGTTAAGTAATAACTATTAGTAATAATACTGTCTTCTCACTAAGTATTAAACTGAACACATAGAAGAAAGATCTAGGACCAAGAGACATGGATGGCAAGAAAGCTGTTGCAGTGGTCTGCAACACCTGTGCCATGCTTGTCTTCCTGCCTGAGAATGTGCAAAACTACACCTGAACCAAGAAAACTCAAACCTGCAGAGATACTGTTACTCACATTTGAGTTATTGGGAAAGATGAGGAATTTCTTGATAGAGCAGAGTGGACCGTCCTGGAACAGTAATCAGTGAGGGGTGCCCCTAGGAAGGGAAAAGCCTGCCCAATGCATAAGACGAACCACTGGAGGAATAGGACATACAGACGCAGGACTGTCAGGAGCCATGCTCTGTCACTGGAGCTGCAAAATTGATTACATGCCCCCATCTCAGACACTGATTCTGGACCAGAGGAGCAAGGACAGCAGTTGCAGACCTCAGTACTTGAGGTGGCTATGTAAGGTACAATGTACAGAAGAATTCCTGTTACTCCTCATATGAGAAAGAGAGGTGTAATGGTGATTCCCTACTGAAGGGAACTGAGACAGTAGTGTGCGGAGCTAACAGGAGGTGTGCTGTCTTTCAGATGCAAAGAGTCACGATGTGACAGAGACGTCTTATAAAGCCTACTGACCTCAACCCCTTCCTGATTATTCATGTGGGTACAAACAATACTGCTAGTATCAACACACCCTTGTGTTGGGACTATGAGACTCTGGGTAGGAAGCTGACGGACCTTGGGGCTCAGGTGGTTTTTCTGGTTTTCCTTCCTGTTGAAGATTGTGGCACAGTAAGAGAAAGGAAAAAAACTGGAAGTAAACCACTGGTGTCACCAGGAAAGGTTTGATTTCTTGTACCATGGTCTCCACTTTGTTGGAGGACTTCTGGCAAGAGAAGGATTGCACCTTATGGCGGTTGGCAAGAATGTGCTTGCTAAGAATCTTGCGAATCTGATCAGGAGAGATTTAAACTAAATCTTGAGGGGGAGGGAGACCATAGTACAGACGACAGGAGAACAGCTGGTACTGGGGATAGCAGCTTCACTGATGCATAGGAAACTGAGGTGGTGCTATAGCAACCTGTCAAAGGGCAGGAAACTATAAAAAGAAAACAGGTGGAGGGAATGACTCATGATTTCACTTGTCTCTAGACTACTGCACAGAGAATGGGAAGCAAGGTGAATTTGAGCTCTTAATACAGGATGGCAAATATGATCTAATAAACATTACTGAAACCTAGTGGGATGAGACACATGACTAGAATGCAGAAATTGAGGAGTATAACCTATTCAAAAGGAATAGACCAAATAGGAAGGGATGAGGGGTAGAATTTTGTGCAAAGGATGTGTACACTTGGCCAAACTGAAGACATCTGACAAAGTCCCCCATGATATTCTTGTGGAGAAGCTGATAAAATGTGGGCTGGACAAGGTTACTGTTAGGTGGATTTGTAGCTGGTTGAAGGACCAAGCCCAAAGAATGCTCACTGATGGCTTCTCATCATCCTGGAAAAAGGTAACAAGTGGGGGGCCACAGGATTCTGTCTTGGTCCCACTGTTGTTCACCGTCTTTATTAATGACTTGGATGAAGGAATTGAGGGGAAGAAACCAAACTGGGAGGGGTAGCTAATGCTGCAGAAGACAGAATTGGGATTCAGGATGACCTCAACAGATTGGATAACTGGGCCCAAACTGCCAAAATGAATTCCAATATGGACAAATGTAAGGTTCTGCACTTAGGCAGAAAGAACCAGCTGCACAAAAATAGGGGACACCTGGCTTGCCAGTAGCACATGTGAAAAGGATCTAAGGGGTCTTAGTAGACCACAAACCTAACACAAGTCAACAGTGTGATGCAGCAGCAAAAGAAAGGCTAATGCTATTCTGGGTTGCATCAACAGAAGTCTAGCTCCAGATTAAGGGAAGTCAAAGTAACACTCTATTCTGCCTTGGTCAGACCACATCTACAAAACTTTGCCCAGTTCTGGACACCACAATTTAAGAAGGATATTGACAAGCTGTAACAAGTGTTTACTTTCTTGGGCTCCATGATCACTGCAGATGGTGACAGCAGTCACGAAATTAAAAGACGCCTGCTTCTTGGGAAGAAAGCAATGACAAACCTAGACAGCATCTTAAAAAGCAGAGGCATCACCTTGCCGACAAAGGTCCGTATAGTTAAAGCTAAGGTTTTCCCAGTAGTAATGTATGGAAGTGAGAGCTGGACCATAAAGAAGACTGATCGCCGAAGCATTGATGCTTTTGAATTATGGTGCTGGAGGAGACTCTTGAGATTCGCATGGACTGCAAAAAGATCAAACTTATCCATCCTTAAAGAAATCAGCCCTGAGTGCTCACTGGAAGGACAGATCCTGAAGTTGAGGGTCCAGTACTTTGGCCACCTCATGAGAAGAGAAGACTCCCTAGAAAAGACCCTGATGTTGGGAAAGATGGAGCGCACAAGGAGAAGGGGACGACAGAGGATGAGATGGTTGGACAGTGTTCTCGAAGCTACTAGCCTGAGTTTGGCTAAACTGCAGGAGGCAGTGAAAGATAGGCGTGCTCTGGTCCATGGGGTCACAAAGAGTCGGACACGACTGAACAACTGAACAGCAACAACAACAAGTGTAGAGGAGGGCGACCAAGATGATCAAAGTCTGGAAACCAAGCATTATGAGAAATGGTTGAGAGAACTGAGTATGCTCAGCTGGAATAGGAGGCATCTGAGAGGAGACATGACAGCCACTGTCAAATATCTAAAGGGCTGTCACATGGAAGTTGGAGTAAGCTTGTTTTCTCCTGTTCCGGAGACTAGGACCCAAAACAATGGCTTCAAGTTACAAAAAAGGAGATTCTGATTAAATATCAGGAAGAACATTCTGATGGTGAAAGCTGTTCGACAGTGGAAGCGAGTCCCTTGGAGGGTGGTGGACCTTCACTGGAGGTTTATCAGCAGAGGTTGGATGGCTATCTGTCATGGATGCTTCAGCTGAGATTCCTGCATTGCTGGGGGTTGGATTAGATGACCCTCAAGATCCCTTCCTACTCTGATTCTTTTACAATAAAATTGTTTTATGATTGAAAATACAGTTTTAGCAGCTAGAGAGAAAAGTCAGATGATATCACTAAATTCACAGGTGGTAAAACCCTTATACCTGAATGCGCTGTGGTGAAGCTACTGAAGAATCTGTGGAGATTATCTGGATTCGTTGGGAAGGGCTGGTCATCACTGGAGATTCAGATAATGTTGTCTGTACAGTTTGCACCTATATTGAATAATGTAAAAACTGATTTAATGCATGGCAAACAAAATTGTGAAAATGGTTAAAACTCAAATACTAGGTGCTTCCAGCAGGAAAAGTTTATCTGAAACAATTCACTAATACTCCCATACCCCAAGGACTAACACTTCCTCTAACAGGATGATCAGCCATGAAATCAGATGCCCCAATTTAGGACTATAGATAAGATGCTACTTGTCTAGTGTAAAGGAGTAAGTGTTGCACTGATCAACAGAAATCATATACAAGATTAAATATGGGGTAGTACTGGATGTTTGGGCATTAAAAAAAAAACATTCACAGAAATTGTTGTGGAACATTTCCATTTTTGAAAGGAAAGTTAGACGTTTCCTTCTACAACCAACCAAATATTGAGTCATCATGATCACACTCTGTAACAGTGAACTCAGACGCTCAAGTGCCTGAAAATGAAATAGGGTAATTTAAAAAAAAAGGGAGTGGTTTCTAGATGAGGGCTTCCTGGATATGCAGAAGTTTGTTGGTCTATTTATTTGAAGAAACAAAAATGCCTGCAAGGTTACAAAATGCAAACAACAGTTTGTATCAACAAAAGGGGGAGCGGGGAAGGACCAAAGGAGCCAGAAGTCACTGAGACTGTGTTGGAAGCAATTAAGACATAGAATGTTAGAACATCAGTTTGTGGGAGAAGAGGAAAGAAAACAGAGATTCAGATTTGGAGCAGGCAGCCCTGTATTTGGAGAAGGCCTTGAGGAGGCCTTTCCCACCTTTGAGCCCTTTGCCCAAGAGACCTGAAGAGGACAGCAAGGCTCCTGTTCCTGGCTGTATAGGGAGCCCAGGACCGGAGCACTCCTCTTAGGAGGTAAGGATAGACTGCAGCATTGTGTTGCAAATCCACTTGTTTCTTCTAATACTGAACTTGGGTGGTTCAGTGACTATCCTTTTGGCAATGAATTGGGGCATATAAAAATAACAATGATGGTTTCTGCATACCCAGGGTGCTCCTTGAGTATGTAGAATTATATAAAACATTATTCTCATTCTCCAAATAATATTCATTACAGTCATACCTCATGTTGTGAACGCTGCGGGTTACGTTTTTTTCGGGTTGCGCTCGCGCCGAACCCGGAAGTACCAGAATGGGTTAATTCTGGGTTTCGGCACTCACGCATGTGCAGAAGCACCAAATCGCACTTCGCGCATGCGCCAAATCGTGACCCACGCACACGCAAAAGCAACGCTGTGGGTTGCGAACGTGCCTCCCACACGGATCATGTTCGCAACCTGAGCATCCACTGTACCAGCAACCTAAATGGTCTACTTTCAAGAAGCCTGAGCTCATTTGAATGGCATATGGATGTTGTCAGCTGAGGTGAAAAAAGAAAAGGAATTGGAGGAATTGGCCAGGCTGAGATGCAAACAGCTTATAGGACTCTGAAGGTGGGCATTAGGTTTTCATGAATGTGTGTTATGGCATTAAAAGAAATCCCCCTCCCACCACAATATGGGGAGGTATTAGGAGTGTTGGATGGAAAATGGCTACCAGTTTCCAGAAATATCCTGCTCACCTTATATAGCTATAGTTATAATATGCTTAGGTTCAGGGCTTGATGTTAGCCTTAAGCCTGTTCCTTTTAACACTATAGGGTCCAGCAGGGAAAGGAACAAGGACTGGAAGCTTCCTTTTCAGAAGATTGACAGGGACAACACTCCTGCCCTCCCCCCCCCCCCGTTATTCTCTCCACCCCACAAGCTAAATATTGTCAAATTCAAAACAAGGCAACTTAGAACTATGCTTCTTCCTGCTTGTGCAAGTTTTGCTAAATCACAGTGTGACATGCAAACACAGCCACTGCACCTTACAGGTTGCAGTGTTTTTTCCACTGAAATCTACCTCTTTTTTTTGCAATTACACACTTATGACCTGGGTTATAAATCTGAGTTATCTGCATTTTGATTTGTTTATTTGGTCCTTTGCCTCAGAGTACCTGCTGCCTGGCAACTGCCAGCAAGGGAAGACTGCTTCCATTACAATCCAGTTGCTCAGCTTGCTTGCCTGGCCTCAGAGGATTTTGGTGGTGCTGTTACCATATACAACAAGGAAGAACTAGTTTGATGACAGGAAATATTGCCTGAATTGGCCTGGCTCCATTAGGATACCAAGTAATTGTTGTGTCTGTACTAGATTTTTTTTCTAAATAACTGGCTGTGGGAAAGAGGGCCCCTGCATAGCTTCAGGAGATGTACCAACTGTGCCCTTTTCTGTAAAAAGCAGTTCTAACGTTGGTCACATAAACTCTATAGAAAGTTGCTTCTGAAAACTGTTCAGGAACTTCAGCTGATACAAAATTTGGAAGCCAGAGTTTTGTCGCAGGCCTGTTTTTCAGCGCAAATACTTTTCATACTATTCAATCAGCATTGGGTACCAGTTCATTTCTAAGCACAATTCAAAGTGCTGGTATCACCTGGCTGAGGATGGAGTAGCACAGTGTGGAAAAAGGAGAATTAATCTTTCCCTCCTCTACTGCTACCCACAAAATCCCTGTTTGCAGCAGTTTAGTGGGGAAAGGCCCTTTTGTGCAAATGATCCTCCACAAGCATAATTTCCTTGTAGGAAATGGGCAGGGTTGAAAAGGGGCCAGGGATTCCCCACCTGTGCCCTGAATGGTTGAAACCAGGATACATGAAGGATAGTTTTGTTCCAACATGAGCCAGCTTGCCATATTCATCAGAGGCACTGCTTTGCAACCAATTGCCACTGAAGACTAAGTGGTCAGGGCATGAGAGGGGCCTTTTCAACTGCACGCCTGGGCTGTGGAACTCCCAGTTCCAGGAGGCTCACACTGCCCCATCTTTACCAGTGTTACGGTGTGCTGCAAATACCATTTTTGTTTTGCTGTATTTTTTAGTTTGATTTAGTTTCTTTCTGCCTCCTATGAGTTTAGCTGATATTTTGTTCACTTGTTTAATTATTCTACAAACTGTATATTGCCTTAACTGCTGTTTGTGAGCCACCACAGGCAGGATATTAGTGGGGGTTTTTAAATAAAAAGAGTTCAGTATACAGTTGTTAATTTTTATCTTAACTGAAAATAGAAGCATACGTATAATGTGGGGCAGGCAAAGAAAAAGTCAAATATTTGAGTGATACCTGAGATATGTGTATGAAAGACCTCTCTATGGGATCCCTGTCAGTGGAGGCCAGGCCATTCACCATCACATTGGTGTGCAATTGCAGCAGTTTACTCTTGCTCTGATAGGCACTAATGGCAGTCATTCACTTTTATGGGAGAAACAAAAAAATGACACTAAGGGTTATTGCTTAGGTTGTGCATACAAGCCTCTGGTAAATGTAGCTTCTGGCATCAGTGACGGGTCCAACCCTTCACCCATCTGTAGTTGAAGCCTGCTTTCTTTCACCATATGAAGTACGGTAATTGAGCCTCAGACTCATGCACTCCCTCCTCCACAGCATACTCAGATTCTTTCCATGGCCTGCTTAGTTCAGATGTTCATGACAAACTATAGTTTGTCATAACTAACAGCACACTCCTGTACAGATCTATTCAGGAGTCAATCCCATTGAGTTCAATGAGATTTATTCCCAAAGAAGCAGGTATAGATAGGACTGCAGTCAAAGTCAGGGATAGCATAAGGAGAAGGGTGCTTGCAAGACCAAGACTCGTGTATATAATGTCAAACAACAACTTGGTACTGCATCTGAACTGAGCCATTGTGATAGAACCATTTTTTCTATATAAGAGAATCTAGGGCAAAAGAAAGAATGAGAGAGAGACACAGAAAGACTCCTCAGACAAGTCTTACAAATATGACAATATAAAGCATTTTGTAGCTATTATTTTGCAAATTAGGAATATGCATCTAGCAGTCGAACAAACAGAAAGTTCTGGCCACTTGTCATCAAATAAGTGATCTTGCTCAGTGTCCTTTCACACACAAGACAAACAGAAATTCTTACTTTCACAATTGTTCCCTTAAGCAAATATAAATTCTACAGAACAAAAAGCATGTAAAGACAAAACAATCCCTATCCAGGTTCAAGGTTCTTGTGTTAATTTACAATGCCCTTAATACCTTGGGTCCAGGATACCTCAAGGACCACCTGATCCTTTATTTCTTGAAGACACCACTAAGGTCTTTGGGGGAGTCACTGCCAGTGATCCACCGTGGCTTGTAAACACAGCATGTATCTACCAGCAGCCATGCATTCAGAATTGTGGGCCCATTTTATGGAACTCCCTTCCAATTCAAGTAAGACAGGTCCCCTCCCTTCTGAACTTCCAGTGCCTACTGGAGACTTTTCTTTTTGTACCTTGAAGGAATTTTGAATTAATTTTATTTTTATACTTTTAACCAATGTTTATTTATATAGTATTGTGTTCCTTTTACACCACATTGAGACTACTGTAATTAAACAGTGCATAAATAAAAATAAATACAAAGGAATGATCTTTTAATATGGAAAACATGCAACAGTGTTATCTGGTTACTAATTAAGAACTGGTTTACATTAAGAACACAATTAACTAATTATTATTTCCCAAGAAAAATATCCTAAGATTGTCACTTGTATATCATGGGGAAAGCACACAAAGCCACCATATTAAAAGTTTATGCAAAATGTGTTAATTAGGTATACACAAATGAAATATACAAGTGGTTTACAGCTGCTTAGCTTGGTCCTTGGTGCTGTACTGCCTACAGATCTTAGATGAAACAGACCAGCTATGTAAATAAACAGGTGATATCCAATAAAGTCATACTCAGAACAGCCCCCCCCCCCCCAGTAATCAATGTTACTTACTCTGTGTATTACTAACATTAGCTATCACCCACACAATAAAATGGTACAGTATAAGACTTGCAGAATGCTATTGTTATCCATAAGGAAAGAACATATGCTGAAAGTTCAAAAGCACAATGCAAGAGCTTTCTGTTTAAAAGCTAACTTTGCATTTTTGACACTGACAAAATATAGCAAATGTTGAGAAGATGCAGCATTATGTAAAAAAAAAAGACATTTAACTTTAAACATTTAACTCCACTTTTAAAGCTACCCAACATGTTCTAACTAATTTATTTTGAATCCTATATATTTTTAGTTCTACAAATATTACAGTTACTACCCATTGGTTTCTCTTTAAATCTCACCTTTATACACAGGTCAGAAAAAGGTTAGTCATCTGCAGCATTTGGCAATAGGTAGATAAACAGATTACTTGGTATCAGATTTATTCCTACTCTGAAATTTTAGCCTGTAATAACCCTTCATTTCTGTTGAGCAAAAGGCAGTATATTCTAGTTTATCAGGAAATACAAACTAAATCTTAATACGCTTGTTGTAGAAACTGCTATAAACTCTGGATTAAAATTCTGTGCTAGAATTCTGTACATCCTATTTAAAGAGAACAAGTAGTGCTAATTATTCAAACTATTAATTAGAAGTCAGCTTCCAGATAAATACTCATTTCTGTGAAATTAGAATATTCTGAATTTTAAATCAATTTAAACTAGGAGCAATATTAGCAATATACTCTTAGTTAAAATTGCTGTTAAGTTAAAACATTTACAAGGATTAGGAAAATGATCCATAAGCAAAGTGAATTGCCTATACATTTAACATGTTTTTTCTTAAAAATAACAACACTCCCATCTTCAATAACCTTTGAATCATTTGCTTCCTGGAGCCTCTCGCTTGATACTGTACAGACTCTAGTACTTACAGTGTCAAATCCTTCTGCAGCTTTATTTACATTTTTCTTCAGCAAAGATCTTTGGCCAAAACAATCGAAGAGAAACGAAGAGATCAGTTTTAGTCTGTTCCCAAACGTTTGTATCCGAGCTCCATTTATAAAGATTCCAATCACAAAACCAGACAGAATTGTTTAAAAATGCCCTCTCTATGACCCTGCTCCTCTGAAGGTCAAGTACACTATCACTCCCTGTAACCAAGGAAGCAGAATCGACGTGTTCCTGCTGTTTTGCCAGCTGCTGAAGCAGTTTGTCTAATAATACAATTAATTTCACTGGGGGAGATGTACCCAGGTTACAAAGCTTTTCCTTCTCTTTGTCTCCCCTGTGCCCAACTACTACTGCTCAATCAAAACTACAAAGTAGCAAAATTCAAGAGAAAATAATTTGTCCAGCTCTTGAATAATTTTCAGACCAGTAAAATGAAAAAAGGAAACTATTTTGTTCCCTATGGGACATATTTTATCTTTACAGTTCATTAACTTAATATAGCTAAACAAACACTACATTCTTGTGCACCCATCAAATATTTTGCACTAGAATCAGTTTTATTGCACACAATGATAAATCCATTAATTTCATGGTATGTGTTAGAAGAATTGAAGCCACCATTTTAATTCTCTGGAGGAGCAACAAAAACAACAACTAGATAAATATAAGTCTTGTAAATTAACACAACACACTAAAATTTCCGAAAATCACAGAAACTTCTGAAAGGGGGGGGGGCACATTATGTTGATTCAACTTTTTAAAAGTGCTGAAACCATGACATTACAAAACATTATATGCAGTATATTTTCACTGCATAAATTTATGTATAGCGTCAGTCATTGTTGTTCAGAAAGTGGTTGAATTAAAGATGGCACTCTCAGTGACATGCTTTGTGCTGAACTGCAATGCTTCCCCCCAGCACTGGGCAATTTACTGTATTATTAGAACAACTGCTTCAGCAACTCACAAGGCCATTCTTTCCAAGCAAAACCCCAATCCACATAACATTTATGCTCATTTGTGTCTGAGTCTGTCTGCCTTCCTATTTTCAAGCACCTTACTGGTAGTTAGGATAGGCATAGTTTGGAAACTGACAGGAAGGGAAAGGTCATAAGTCACCATTGGTGACAATCCCTCTCCCACATGCTCAACACAAAACTCCTCCAAGTTCCCTGCACATTTTCAGGGGGTGTATTTCACTGTGGCAACTGAGAAACCAATCTCTTGCCCCTCTTCCGTACTCTGGATTAAACAGAAGATTCAGGGGAGAGAAGGGTTTGGCTTCTGACTCCATATTTTAAGTTGATAACAAATATTCTCACTGCTCCTGCCCTTTCCAAAGACCAAAGCTGTGAAAGACAACCACTCCCCTGATTTTTCTATGTGTGCCAGAGGACTCAAGGGAAGAAAGAGGAGTATGGCAACCACAAATAATGACTATGTGAAACCAATATATGTTGCCTCTTTAGCCATGGGATATATAGAGGTTTGAGTACAATATTTCACCTAGGATAGAGGATCCTTGTTACATTAGGAGTAAGTAGATAAATCTGTTCTCACCTGAAAGGTTAACATTTTCTTTCTACAACATTCACCTGGTGGTGTCCTAGTGCCCACTCAATGTCAGTCTCCTCCAGTAATGCAAATAAGCAAATATAACATAAAAGGTAAAGGTACCCCTGACCGTTAGGTCCAGTGGCGGACGACTCTGGGGTTGCAGCACTCACCTCGCTTTACTGGCCGAGGGAGATGGCATACAGCTTCCAGGTCATGTGGCCAGCATGACTAAGCCACTTCTGGTGAACCAGAGTAGCGCATTGAAATCCCGTCAGAGCAGTACCTATTTATCTACTTGCACCTTGAAGTGCTTTTGAACTGCTAGGTTGGCAGGAGCAGGGACCAAGCAACGGGAGCTCACCCCGTTGTGGGGATTCAAACCGCCAACCTTCTGATCGGCAAGCCCTAGGCTCTGTGGTTTAGACCACAGCACCACCCGCGTCCCTTAAAATATAACATACATTCCAATAATTTCATGGGCATTTTGCTAATCAGAATAAATAATGTATATAGATGTATTTGATTATTCTGAACTGAAGATTATTTCAGAATTAACTCGGTTAACTGGCCAGCTTGGCTAATGATATTGAAGAGTAAAAACATAGAAACAACAAATGCACTACTGTACATGACAATGTTAAACACAAGACAGAAAACCGAAATGTAAAAAGTAGATGTTGCAATGCAACTGACAAAACAAATGGCTACAATAACTGTATTGTGCAAAAGAGGAAACTAGTTGAAACATGTGACTATGTCACACAAAATACCAATAACATTTAAACACGATGATTCTACTTAGATTTACTTCAAGGAACATTTCATTAAATTTTAACAAACGTTAATTTCAAATGCAGATTTTTTTAAAAAAAAACTGGGATATAATCTTCATTAATAAACAGTCATCTAGCCTCAATATATGGTCACTGGATTTAAATCTGAGAAAAAGGAACACAGTATTTTCACTAGATGAAGATGGTGAGAAGGCTCCTGGCCATTTTAAAAAGATAGAGTAAGCCAGGCTTCCTCAAACTTGGCCCTCCAGATGTTTTTGGCCTACAACACCCATCATTCCTAGCTAGCAGGACCAGTGGTCAGGGATGATGGGAATTGTAGTCTCAAAACATCTGGAGGGCTGAGTTTGAGGAAGCCTGGAGTAAGCCCACAATCTACACATATTTAACTTGTGTGCATTCAGCTTTATGTGCATGGAATGAATGAATGAATGAATGAACGAATGAATGAATGAATGAATGAATGAATGAATGAATGAATAAATAAATAAATAAATAAATGGGGCAGGGTTCCAGGGGAAATGGCGTTGGCAATCCTACCCACTATTGAACCCAATGGGTTTTGACTATACACAATGTTGGCTTTAGGCACTATCCCCAGAACATAACCCCCACATAAGTTGAGGACTTACTGTATAGAAAGGATGCATAAATGAAATAGAACCCTACAATGCAGGTTTAAAACAGACAATGGGCAACTACTTATCAACAGCATAATCTATGACCTCCTTGACAGAAGTACACAATCACTTAACACCCATTCTGTAAATAGTTACTTACTATGTGTTATTATAAGTTAGAAGCCTGGTGCAGAAATAAAAAATGTGTTGGCTAAGATCTTCATAGAACTCTAACGTGATGGTTGCCATTAATTTGATTCTGAATTGATTCTAGAATGTATTGTAATTAATTGACTGTGTGATTTTATGTACACTGTGCTATTTTTAGTTGTTGTTAGCCGCTCTGAGCCAAGCTTTGGCCGAGGAGGGTGGGATACAATTAAATTATTATTATTATTATAATCAGAAAAACATAGATTAGTTCACAGCTAACAGCAAATAATTCTGCTTAAAAGCATAAGAAATATCTATATGGACGAAGCAGCAGAAGCCACACTGGACATGTTCAAAGACATGCACATGCCTACAGGTCTCATCTAGGCCCTTCAGCCTGGCTGCTAGGACTGTGCAGGATGTAGGGGGATGGCGGCCCCACATTTTTTCCACCCAGCAGCGCTGTATGACAAGCTGTCATTAGAAGGTGGGGAATGGCATTACCCTCTGCTGTCCTGATGGACATTTTGTTATATACAAATGAAGTTCAGTACAAAACATGGGGATTGAAAAATATCGCTTTATATTTTCAGGTGGAATAACCAGCATTTTATGAAAAAAATCCACTTTAGATATGACCATCTGTAAACAATAGACAATTATATTTTCTATTTAAAAACCAGTCAAGAGTTACTGTAATATTATCCTTCACTCACCTCAGCCACCTGCTGTGTCTCCACTATCTGCTGAGCCAGCACCTCCATATTGGTTGTCATGGTGAAGGAGGATCATTAGAGAACCTTTTTGGAGAGATGCCAATAACTTCTATCAGGAACAGAAAAATTAAAGCTTTTGCCATTTTATTACTAAGAACAATTAAATATAGTACAGTATACAGCCCCGTGCCAGTACTAAACACAGTTTCAAACGTTTCATTATAAAACACTGGATACTATGTTACAATCATTAAATTGTTTTATTCATGAAAAAAGTAAAAATTAACATTTTTAAAAACAAAAGAGGTACTGAGCTCCATATATGCCATCACCAGGTTTCCAAAAGAACCAGGAATCTCTTATTAGTAACTGTATCTGTGGATGAGCACAACATGGAGAGGCCTCTCCTCTCTTTCATGTTCTCCACACATTGCAGATATGTCTCTTATGCCAAGCAAGAGACAGACCCCTGACAGATTCACAGCTCATGCCACCATGGGAGACACTCACATCTGTTTAGAAATATTATCTCATCCACTGAGTATCTCCCAGCTCATTCAGAGCTTTCCTCCCAACCAAAACCTAAGCACCTTTGAATAGGCATTATTATAGTTGGTTATTGTGAAATAACCAAATCGTCTGTTCAGTATGTGAAATAGTGTTAATTTTTATCAGATTAATGAAATAAGAAAACATCTGCCACTTTCATGAAATAACCATCTCCATCTAGTTCAGAAAGAAACAACCAGTAGTATTTATTATCTGCTTTTGCAAGCCTTCACTAGCTGCTTAGCAAGGCCAAAGAAATGATGCTTCCTAGCTTCCATGCTTACTGCAACAGAGGACTGAACACTTCTTGCTTTCACATAGCTTTGAGGAAATGCAGGTGTATCCAACTGGTTTTGGTGGGATAATGGGAACTATAAAGAGACCAACTATACAGAACTAAGAGAACAAGCTGATTTCCAGATCTTTTCACACCACTGAAATTGCAAATTATTTTAGGATTTCACTTATTATAAAGCAACTAAGAAAATGCCTATCATTGTACTTTGTAAAGAGGAAAGAAAGCCAGAGCACAGGCCTGTATATTACAGGATCCGATGGAGGCAGGCACAACACACTTTTCTGCATCATACACAGCAAACCTTTTTCACATTATTCTGCTTACCAAGGACCCACACATCTGTCACTAAACCGTTGCATGTTCCAGGCAATCCTGGAAAGCACTGAAGGATGCAGATTAAGTTCACATAGGTTGGTCATTCTAGATTTCACCACCATGCGTGAACTGACACAAAACATGCTGTCCCTTCCCTGAAGCTATGTGCTACAGGGAAAGATAGGAATGAATGGCAGCCACTCATTTAGACAGAAGAGTAAAGAGGTGCACCTGAGTTTGGTCACTCTTAAGTGACAAAGTATTCCAAAAGTAGAATGGGAACTAACATTTATATATGGATACTAGCTAAAGGCCAATCCTCTTCCCAAATCTATTTCCTACAGATGCCAAAGCACCAGTGCTGTGACCATTGCTGAACTGTAGCCACCACCACCTCTTTAGGATGGTCCTCTTCCACTGTGCTGTGTTGTTGCCAGGAGTGATGAAAGCAACACAATCACCTCCCACCGAAGAGGCATAGTGCAAGATGGACAGGTGGCACAGGACAGCAGCATAATAATGTAGATTGGTAAACATCACCACATCTTCTTGTGCACATTCTCTTGGTACAATCCTCCCTGCAGCAGCTGTGCTGGCAAGGAGCTGGACCAAATTCTCCCCATCACCCCAGAGAGAAAGGATGCAAACAAAACAGAGCAACCATAACTGAAGAAACAGTCACATCCTTCTCCTCTTACTATCATTCCATCTAGGCAATGCAACAGGGAGAAATGGGTCCAGCAGGACTAAGAGCAATTTCCCCTTTAAAAAGCTCATTTATTTTATTTATTTATTGAATTTATTTATATACCACCCTACACCCGGAGGTCTCAGGGCGGTTCACATACTGGTACATTTTGAAATATGGCAACCCTAGTAGTGTCATCACTAATGGAACTGGGAAACTAATTATAGTAATGATCTAAACTTACAAATTACATTTGGTTGAATTAGGGATAGCCAATGTTGTACCCCCAGATATTGCTGGACTAACACTCCCATACTGGCTGGGGCTGATGGGAGTTATAGTCCAAAGTAATATGTAGGAAACCATGTTGGCTACACATGGGTTAAAGGAATTCAGTCTATAGTTGTGTCCCATGAGCTCCTCAAGATGATTTGTCTATTGAGCATTCATCCTCATTTGATTACACAAAGTTTATTTGTAAGTAAGGTCTATTCATTAAGCAGTTGTTCAGGTTTGTTTGCTGGAAAGTTGTAAGACTACAAGTCTTCAGTCTGATTTGCTTGTGAGGTTACACATCAATAATTTACCCCACACTTTTTAGTGCATCTCCATGTCACTTTTCTAACTGCAAAAAATTAGGGTTTTAAAAGTGTATTTGTTGTCTCCGAGAGCTTTAATCCATTTTAATTGTGCAAACCCAAATGTCCGGTGACTGGATCCCTCCCGTTAAATATTGACAGCCTGGGTTGACCTGTTTTTAAACTAGTGACAGGTTACCTTTTGTGGAAAATATGCTTTGCATCTGTTTTCATGAATTTTTCTGTGGGTTTGTGTGACATACTAAAATTATTTTCAAAGTATCTATTTGAAACGTACTTGCAACAAAGTATTCTTTTTAAGTACACATCACAGGCTTAAGGTTGTAACAATTTGTACATTCCAGAAACACAGAGGCAAAATTTGGTAAATTTCTGTTAGTGGGGTCAGGCTAAGAGCGCAATCCTAACCATCTCTACTCAGAAGCGAGTCCAGGTGAATTGAGTGGCGCTTGCTCGTAGGTAAACGAGATTGGCTAAAGGCAAGCGAAACATTCCTAAACCTTGCGTTCCCATAGGATACTGTTGTTCAACGTTTTTGTGTCATAAACTGAGAAAAAACGGGGATTAATTCAGCCAGGAACTACGATGGCATGAACGAAGGCTTTTTTATTTGACGAGGGGTATAGCGTCGCCCTCCACAGAACCCCTTTGCGCGCACTCTCGCGGCCCAACCAATCGGCTCTCGTCGCCAGCGGGAAGGAAAGCCCGCCCTCCCACCGCCACAACGGGTATAATTGGCCAATGCGACCGCCCTTCAGGCCACTTCCCCCCTCCGCCCCCCAATTAAAGTTGCGGGGGGGGGGAGAGAGATAAGGAGAAAAGGCACTTGAAGCACAAGATGGCGGAGTTGGCAGGCAGCCAAGTCTAAAAGCTCCGCCATTAGTCTCCCCGCCTTCCCTAACGTTCCTTCAACCGCAGCTTGTCGGGCCCAGTCGCGGGCGCCCAGAGCGTGGCGAGCGGCAGCCCAGAGCGGGAGAGAAGTGGGTGGTGGTGATAGAGGGGGGGAAGCGTCCGCTTAAGATGGCGACGGGCTGCCCCGTATGCAAAATACCCGCCGCCCCCTCCCCTCCGCCCTCCCGGTGGCAAAGGTAAAAGGGTCGGGTTCAAGCCACTGCCTCCGCCCGCTCAGACTCCATCTTCTTTTCTCCCTCACTCGGAGCCGGTGCAGTTTTCGCAGCATCGCGGCCACGGCAGATCCCGGGAAAGGAAAAGGCGCAGCGCCCGAAGCCCGCCGATCTCCGCCGGCACAATCCCATACACCCCGCCCGCCCACCCTCCGCTGTTTCAGCGCCTCCCTCTCTGCATCGAGAGAACCGTCGCCCCTCCGAGCCCGAAGCGCGTCGCGACCCGCTAGAATAAGGAAGCTCATTTACCTCAGGGTTTGGCGCCAAACAAGCCCGGCGTGGCTGCTTCGCAACGGGTCTCTAGCCAGGCCTGAGTTGTCCCCCCACCCTGCGGCCTGTCAAGTGGGGTGAGGGGGGGGGGAATAAAGGCAGGCGGAGGCAGCGGCACCGGAGGGGTTAACGTCTTGCCCTGCACGGAGCAGAAAAGGGGGGGGGAGGAAAGGAGAGCCGCTCTGTTGTTATTATTATTATTATTTTCTGGGCGGGGGGGGTGAACGGGAGTCTTGTGCCGAAAGGTCAGAGTTCGTGACCCCGCCGGGCGCCGCTGCCGCCGCCTCTGCCGCCTGGGAGCGTCCCCTCGTTTCCTCTTCCCAGCATTACGCCGGCCGCGGCCCCCTCCATCTCTTCCCCCCACCGCCACCCCCTCCGCCTAATGAGGCGGGGCCGGAGCTGGGGAAGCGGCAGAGAAGAGGGAGGGGCTACCTGTGGTGGTGGTGGCGGCGGCGGCGGCTTCGAGCGCCCGCGTGCCTCCTGTCCCATCCCACACAGCTTCCTTCTCCCTCTTTCCCTCTCTCTCTCTCTCTCTCTCTCTTCCCCCACCCCCCATTCCAGCTCTTGAGATCCTTAAGGCTCAACTTGCGACGTCCGGGTTCCATGCACGCGGCCTGCACTTTGCAAACGGGGATAACGGACTCCGGGCGGAGTTCTCTCTCTCTCACGCGCGCGCAGGTCGCCCCTCCACGTCGCGCGCCTCCTGGAACCCCGACGCCGCAGGCGGAAGAGCCTTAACCGCCATCCTCTGCAACGGTATCTCGCGGCTGTTTGAATGCTGTTTGAAAAACAAGTCCCTCTGTGTTTCAAAAGCCAAAGCCATGGACCTTTGAAAAGTTCGATATCTCTGTGGTAGTTTTTGTTGTGTGAATGGTGCCACGGACCCCCTGGGTGGGTTACTTGGACCCCCTGCAGGCAACGGACCACCAGTTGGGAAGTACTGGCTTAGAGCTTTAAAAGTTAACAGCAGGGCTTTAATTGGGCCTGGAAACTGACTGTAAGCCTGTACAGATGGCAAAGTAATAAGTTGATTGTATTGGCCAGTCCCAGTAAACAGCCTTGCCCCATTTTGGATCACTGAAGTTTTCTGCATATTAGATGGGCCCATTAGATCTGTAACCAGAGGTACAGCTGTGGTACCTCTGGTTACAGATGCTTCAGGTTACAGACTCCGCTAACCCAGAAATAGTAGCTCGGGTTAAGAACTTTGCTTCAGGGTGAGAACAGAAATCGCGCAGCGGCGGCGTGGGGGCAGTGGGAGGCCCCATTAGCTAAAGTGGTACCTCAGGGTAAGAACAGTTTCAGGTTAAGAACCAAGGTACCACTGTACTGCTATTTCTTTATCTGTCAATCTGTAAAGCGGTTTCCTAAGTAGCATATCTATAGAAATAATCGTTAGCGTCCTGCCTCTTTCCTGTCTATCAGTAGGTGAGAGACATGCATTGTAATTTCTAATGTAAATTTTGAATAAACAAGTTTTAAGTTTTAAAATCTAGTAGTGGATACCACAGAATTCTAACATTGGGGAAAATGTTTCCCTATATTACCTATTTCTCTCTATTGCTTTCTTTGGAAAGTTTTGTGTACATTATGTCTTTTTTCCACCTAAAATTATTTTATGTTGTGGGGTTGTGTTGTCCTAGCATAATATTTCTGTGAATGATTGATTTTAAAATTATATTTGCTGTAATATAAGCCCTTCAAAACAGATACATGATAAATGGCATGAGGTTATAATTTTTTTTAAAAAAGCCTTACTTCTCTGATAGCATTCTCAATAGATCTGATCTACCCAATGGAGTTGAAAATTGTCGAGCTTTATGCTTTTTTTATATATAAAACTAGTATTCTTGGAGTTCAAACAGAGCCTAATCTGAGGGCTGCTTGTGTGTATTCTGTTCAAGAGAACTTCCCTCCCTCCATCTAGCTCACAAGGATAATTTTAAGTTTCCATTCTTATTATTAACAGACAGTTTGTTGCTGTTCCTGAACTTGGTAAATGATGGATTGTTAATAAGCCAAGATATCAAACAATTATCCTAGAAACCAAGAACCCACTGCAGGGAGAGTTCTTACAGACAGCACTCTAATCTAAAATTGATATTCTGCAGCAAAGACAGGCCACCAAATAGAAACAAATGCCAGCATTGTTTCCCTCAGATAATGGGGCATGATAATATCTGCTACACTACTTGTGTCCAAGTTGATATAGGCCATAACCTGCCAACAATGCCTTTCTGCTTCCTACCTATGACAAACAAGTTAGTCTCTGAAAGAAAACATGGGCATACAATTGACATAAAAGATGGCAATATTCAGAATTTGCAACATTTCAGTGTCCCAAGACCCTCTGCCACTGAACTCAAGTCACCATTCTCCAACAAAAGAATAACAAAGGGACACTCAGGTGTGAAATTGCTGAACTACAATTTAATAGTTTCATTCTACTGGTTTAGGACACTTCTGAAACCAATAAGTCCTCTCTTCCAGCAGAATGAAACTTTTTCAAGCCTCATTTTTGGGAAAGGGAATGGTTAACCCACCCTCCCCAGCTGTATTATCCATGAAGAGCACCTTCCTGCCAGCGGTTAGGCTGGAAAAAAGTTAAAATAATGTTTTCAAGCTTCATTCCCTGGAGGGGAGTGTGTGTACATGTATGTGCTATGTGTGCTGTGTGCATACACATGTGTGTGATTTGTGTGGTGTATGACCACCACTGGATGCAGCCCCCAGAGGGTTGCCAAAGAGGGCTGCTCTAGCTGAAAAAGCTCCTTACCCCATGTCAAGCAAGCACAAAGTTGCATTTTTGTCTAAATCTAGGTGTTTGAACTTGTGTCCAGATGATAACTGAATGAAGCAGTTCAAGTTGTTATGTTTGAATCTATTGGATGTAGTAAAAACAGGACAATGCGAAACATATTAAAAATCCAAACAATAGCCTGTTTGGCCTTTGTGTGACCAGATTTGACACAAATGAAAAGCTCTGTAGACTGCCTATGGTGCATGTACATGGTGTGCTGAGGGCATTTAAGGGAGATCATAATCGTGGAAGTAGAGGGTACCGTATATAACATACCTGATTTGTGTAGTGTGATTCACACCAGACAGACAACTGGTTGTGTGATTACTTCCAGCTGGTTGAGCTGTGCTTTATAAAACTTTCAAAATATGTTTAACCAACTCTTCATGGTAGAGGATCCTACAAGTATGAGGGGATAAAAATGCCTCTTGATAACTAATTCTGGCTTATGGTGTGATAAAGAGGATGCATGGCTCATCTTAGATTTAGAGATGAAATATTGATCCTGTTTCCTATAGCAATTTGGAAATATAGTTTGGGGTGGTTGAGAGAGAGCCATAAGAACATGCATTAAATGTTTTAGCTAGCAGGCACATTCGCTGTTCTCTTTTTGGCGCCTGCTATTTAGAGACCCACATCTGTTTAGTATTTTAACTGTTGTATGTTATAAGTAGAATTGTAATTTTTTCTTGATTCTACTGTTTTATCTTTTGTAAACTGCTTTGAGGTTTGTTTGTTTGTTTTTACAATCAAGCGGCATGTAAATTTTATGAAATAATAAACAATGAATAATGATAATAAATAGCCACAATGTATGGAGAGACATTCAACAGGATAGGGCTCATTCATGAGGTGAGCTCTTTGTGTCTATGTCTATATGAATACAGTGGTACCTCGCTAGACGAATGCCTCGCTAGACGAAAAACTCGCTAGACGAAAGGCATTCACTAACGAAAGGGTGACTCGCAAGACGAATTTCCCTATGGGCTTGCCTCGCAAGACGAAAATTTCAATGCATTCCTATGGGAATTAAATTCCTATGCATTCCTATGGTCGTGCTTCGCAAGACGAATTTTTCGCAATACGAAACGACTTGCAGAACGAATTAATTTCGTCTTGCGAGGCACCACTGTACAGGCATCTCAACTTACCCAGGGGTTAAGTTCTGGGGAGAACACATAAAGACAAAATCGCGTAAAGTCAAAAGACATTCATTTGGTTCAGTGGCAGGTAGGATTGCCAAAGGTTTTTTTCCTGGATGCCATCCACCTTTATGCCCCCCCCTTTCCAAATTGCTAAGTGAATAAAGCTGAATGCACACAAGTTAAATGTGTGTAAGTTGTGAATTACCTGTAGTATATAGCAGCCCAAATCATACAAGCTGCTGCTGACAGTAGTCTCATATTAACTAGCCCTTTAAAATACATAAAGAATGTACATAGAATCATAGAATTGTACGGTTGCAAGGGACCCCAAGGGTCATCTAGTCCAACTCCTTGCAATGCAGAAATCTCAACTAAAGCATCCATGACAGATAGCCATCCAGCTTCTGCTATAAAACATTTGATGAAGGAGACTCCATCCCCTTCCAAGCGAGTCCATTCCACTGCCGAACAGTTCTTGCCATCGGAAAGTTCTTCCTGATGTTAGTTGGAATCTCCTTTCCGGTAACTTGAAGCCATTGGTTTGGATCCTAGTCTCCAGAGCAGGAGAAAACAAGCTTGCTCCATCTTCCCATGTGACGGCCCTTTAGATATTTGAAGATGACTATTATATCTCCACTTTTCCAGGCACAGGTTGGATCCCTGATATTTTAGACTTAGGCTTGTACCCATCTGCACACAGCAATTATAGCAATATTGGCAGCAAAGGCATGCAAGACCAATCAGTCCATTGCCCATTTGCTAAGGGAGTATTGTGGCTTTCTCATTAGGTAGACCGAGAGTGCCACCACAGCAAACCATTTTAATGCAGAAATAAGTTAACCTTTTCATTTATATACAACCTTTTATTTATATACAGCTGTAGATTTTTTGTCTAGCTAGGCTGAGTCTCTTGCTCCTGGTAATTCAGGCATAGTGGAGCATGCATACATACATGCATGCAGGGTGTTGGTTGGCTAAATGCCCCCGCTCCAAAAGAAAAAGAGAGGGTATTTTCCCTGGGAAGTTCAGAATTCATTGCAAAGAGTTTCTGCCAATTTTATAGGATCGGGATTAATTTATGTAAATACTGATTTCCAAACCAAGAAGAAATGGCAACAAATTCCTAAGGACCTGGTATTTTCTCATTTTATTTTTCCATGTTTCTTAAAACAAGAACTAAATAATTGCTGCATTTTTACAATGAAATTTGAGTAGTTGTTTGTTCTTTTGCAGACTTCATACAATAGTAGTTAAATGCTAGCACCAAAATATAATACTGTTATTCTGCAGTGCATTTTTTTTTAAAAAAACAACAAACCAAAGCAAAAACATTTAGTTACAGTGCAATCCTATATCTGTCTACTCAGAAGTAAGCCCCACTAAGTTCAATAGGGCTTATTACCAAGTGAGTTGCAGTCTTAACTTGGGAGTCAATCCCACTGAACTGGCTTAGTTTGGAGTAGACAAGGTTGCACTGTTAGTGTGTTACATTTGGTATTTAACATTCTGTTCCTGTCAGTGCAATTTTCCCCCCTTCCGCGCCCCCATTTCATAATACTATGATTTTAGCAAAGCCAAATTTGTAACCGGAAATGTGAGTGACTGAAAGTTAATTTTTATTTGAAGGTAATGTGAAAGTTGTGTTTTCATACTTCATTTTTACATACTATCTGCTTTATGAAATAGAAAACTTGATAGTGAAGTAGCAAATCCATGCTACTGTGTTTATTTCCTCCCCTAAAACAGATTATTGAAACACAACAAATAATTGTGTTTGAATCAGTGTGAACCTTTATACAAATGGGGGAAGATCAAACCCAGTCAAAAGTCTAATTAGGAGTTCAGGAGTTCAGAACATAATATAAATACTAAGGTGATTATTATTATTTAACAAAAATGTATTTTACTGTACATCTGAAATTTTTGAAGGTAACTTTAAAAATGAATGAAAATCTGCTTTGCTGAGATTCCACAAGATACTGATGCTCAAAGACTGCCACTAAGATCCCAGTCCTACTTGGATTTGCTTGCCTAGAAGATCTCACAATAAGCATTTGAGATAAAGGTCTGGCACAGAAACGTGCAGCAGTGTATTGATCTATGGTAGAACTAATAGCATTGACATTGCAATATCCACATGGATTATGATATTTGATTAACACAGTGCTTAAAATCCCCAACCTAAGCAGTTATTTGGTAATGCAGCATTAGGATATGTCACTTTACTGCAATACTATTCCTTCCCCTCTCCATTACTTGGGTATAAAACACAGCTTTTCAAGCAAAATGGTGCACAAACCCTTTGGATCAATGGGTACCATACTTAAAACATGGCTTCGCTCTGGTAGTCTCAGTGGCTTAAAAATGAGGCCCATCCTTATAAAAACCCTTGAAAGATCAATCCAGTTTTAGTATGCTCTGCCACTGGAGTTCTAAAATGCTTCTCTAGGCTTTAAGAGAGACTGCTTTTCTAAAAGCAGTGTGGAGATGTTTATTTGTGTTACTGGCCTTATTACCTAACTTTAAGACATCACATCAGCCTCTTATGTGGGTCCTGCTACCATCACCTGCTGATGCACTCCGATTGAAAGAATGAACCAAAGCCCAGATTTGCAAGTGAGCATTGAGGGAGACAGTATCTCATCCTGAACCAGCTGCTACATTGTGTGAAATCCACTAACATTTTCATTTACTTAATTTCTTGTTATGTTTATACCCCTCTTTTCCTCCAGGGAGCTAAAGGTGGCATATATGCTTCTCTCCTCCCTCCTCTGGTTTTATCCTCACAACAACCCTGTGAGGTAGGTGAGGCTGAGAAAGAGTGACCCGGTGAGCATCATGCCTGAGTGGGATTTTGAATCCTGGTCCTGGTGCAATATGCTAACCATTATACCACATTGTCTATTTAAATACTTCCTGTCAGAGCCTGATTCAAGGTAGCTTGCAAACCCATGGAGCAGTAGGAGTACGTGCACCCACTGGAGATACACTGTGGGGTGTAATGGCTGCTGCACACCTTCGTAATCCTTTGCTAGACAAGGAAGCATTTGTGCCAATGGCCACAGTATGCTTACATTTGCTCCGTTGGCAGAATACAGTGAAATACCAGCCACCATTCCTGAAGTGAGTGGCACAATTAAAGAGTGTAGTTGCGTCTATTTCCCTGGATGAAGCAATAGCCCCACTAAGGCAACTCAGATGCACATGGTTGCCATCATATGAACAGCAGTTGGCCCTGCTCTTGTGCTTGCTGCTTTCCCCCAATCTACACATTGCAGGAAAGGTCTTAAGCAGGGAACCTGCTTTAGGCTTGTAGGTTCCTAGATGTTTTATGTGATCAGGGTTCTAACTTGGCCAAGGAGCCTATGCACATACAACAGGTTTGTGCCTTAAGACCTTCATGCATCGAAGATGCGGATGTACCGTATGTGATTGCCACTCTTACCTTCATACGTTTAAAGTACTCCTACAACACTGCAATAGTCATGGCTTCCCCCAAAGAAACCTGGCAACTACGGGCAAAGGGTTGTTACGAGACCCTTCACTAAGCCACAGTTCCCAATACTCAAACTACATCTCCCAGGATCCTTGGTGAGAAGCCACAGCCATCAAAGTGGTGCAAGAGTGCTTTCATTGAATGGTGTGGGTGCAGCCTGAGTGCCTGAATAGAGCTGGTGTAAACTGTGAATGAAATATTTCTCCCAGCTTTCCTTGTCTTGCCACCAATACAGTGAAATGTTTTTCTGCCTTTGGAGTTCAGTGCTGCTGACACTAGATTTGGATTATGCATCTTATTACTATATTACTACTTAAAATCCAATGCCCTCAATGATTAAAACAGTATAATCTAGATACAATCAGTTTCAGACAACCTTATGTGAACGATTGCAATGAATTAACATCCTCTGGAGTGGAGATGGATGTATTCTTCAGTAGAATCAGGTTGGGACTTGCAGAGGACTGATGAAACAGGTAAGAAAGAAGACTTACCACCATCTCTGTAAATGCCAAGTTGAATTAACCTTTGAAATGGTTTACCAGTGTGGTTTACGCACACTTTCTTTGGCAGGAATTCCAATAAGCATGACACAGTTTCACCCAGGTACTGTAAATGGATTTGTGGTATGTCAGTCCAGAGTTCTTTAGATAAGAAGCTGTAATCTGAATAAAATTTAGGATACCATACTTCAGTTTCATGGCTGACACAGAAACAAGTTGACTTACTATCTAAGTAAGTAGGACTGAACCAGTTGCTATGAGTGACTAAGCATATCTTTTTTGAAATAATGCATACATTTATTCTAAATCTTGAAAATATGCAACTGTATTATATGGGAGCGGAGTACAGTGAAGGATGAACTTGAACTTGCAAAGATAGAAAAAAGGACCATAAATATTCCTTGTTTTAAAGGTTTCCACCTGTAAGGGAATAAGCTTGAGAAAGGAACAAAATAGTCTTATACAAGTCCTCTTCTGTGTGTTTAGCCACACTGGGATATATACAGTTTCTTCCAACAGAAGGGTGCTGTTGCAAATATAAATGTGTTCATTCAAAGTCCCCTTGGTTGATAACTGCTATAATACAGATGCTTCCTCCATGGCTTCAATCCATCTAAGAAAAAAAAGAGTAGAATCATAATCATCTTATTGTATGTCTCTGTTCAAAAGCTCATGCAAGAATTAAAACACATATGCAGAATGATGCATAGCCTAGACTTGATTTTTGGGGTTGTAGCGACATTGTTCAGTTTGCAACACTGGCTTTTCATCACCTGTACTATAGCTAGGATGCCGGATACCTTCCCCACTTCCCTATCTGCATGGAAGATGGTTGCTATGATGTATGGACAGCTGTAGATACAAATAGGTTTCAGATTTGCAATCTTATACACATCTTGAACTCAGTGGTCCTTACTTCCAAGTAGATATGTGTAGGATTGTGCCGTAAACCTCCTGCTTGTATGTTCCATTGCTCCAACATTATTATTATTATTATTATTATTATTATTATTATTATTTAAAACATGTAATATGCCACACAGGTGAAATTTGGAAAATACTAGAATGGGTCGCCTGATGCATTTTCCACCATAGCATCACTTACTCACACTATCCCTTATTTGTATAAACATTCACTTGTGTTTGCATAAGTGCATAGTTCCATACCAACCTATGGCTAGCTACAATTACAGGCAAATGTAAGTTGGAGAAAGCACCATTGGACTTGCCTGCTAACAAACATGCATGGGTCTGCACTGCAAATTACAAGCATTCATGGTTTGGTGGGAAACAAACCTACCCTAACATAATATCATGTATTCCCACGTATGTTCAAGCATAGCAATTACAGGAGCATTCTAAGACCAATGCATAACACTCACTGGCCCCAAGTAACATGGTATGCTTAGGCTGAGCAACTCCCAATTATTACACCAGAAATTCATTTGCCTTCACAGAGCTTCCCTATCTGCATCTGATCAACCCAAACCATCTCAGACCCTTTGCCATGGCCAAGCCAATTCTGTTGCTGGGTTTATGCTTGCTGGACTGTTTGTGTTAACAGACTGCACTATGTAAAGCTGATGCAAAAGCAGTTGTGCGCATTTAGCAGCATTCAAAGAGTTTTGAAAAGGAAGTGAGCACATTAGAAGAGCTAGAAGCATTGCGAACAGTGTTTCCCCCCACAGGTTAGTATGTTATTGTGGGCAGATCAAACACTCAGTACCTCTGTGCTGAATTGTTATCCTCTGCTCGGAAGCTATAAAACAGAGTTTGCTTGTGGTAAAGATGGAAAACTGCATTCACATTTCCGCCTTCCTTTTCTGGGGCAATTGTGAAACCCAGCAAAGGCAAACTCTCTGAGGCGACTTTATCCTGAAATCAGTGCAGAAGGGGAGATGGGCTTTAGAGGGAGGGAGCGCTACACACAGAGATCTGGGCTCTGAGAAAGAGAGTAGGCCCATTTCTCATTGTGCGAGTGAGTATGCCCCAGGGCCTCAGCAAAATATAAACAAAGCTGGGTTCCAGATAACCATCTTTGGAAATGTCCCACTTGACGATCGTAGCGAAGTTCAGTGGCACATTTTAACGATCCTGAAGTGTCTTACAGGTTTAAAATAACCATTTTATGCCGGTGGGGGACAAGAGTTATCAGTGCCAGATACACTTTCCAGTTCTGTGCGTGTAATGTGCAGTACACGATAGATAGGCTAAGAATGATCTCAAATGACAGCAGACCTTACCTCACTCGCTGTGTAGGTGTAGAGCACTTTCCCTTTGATGACAAACCACAGCTTTTTCCAGTGCCTTTTCCCTTTCTTACATCTGCTGAGATAGCCACTGATAGAAGAGCCCTCTCCTGAAGCTGCCACCTGTAAATGGGCAAGAACCAAACCATTCATGACAACAAATGCCTTGGAAAGGAACAGATTAATCTGAAGGACCAAGAATGTGACCCTCCCCTCTGATTTAAATAGTTTTCCATTCAGATATGTATATACCTCTGAAACAAGCATCCATGTTGGTAGCATGAATATTAAAAGCATACCACTTTGCTACCAAATGGACCCTTTGCACAACATAGTTGTGTGCTCCCAAATCTTTGGCCATGCTGCCCATTTATATTGCTAGATACGTTTACCTGGACAAGGGACAGTAAATCTGAATTATGCGCATGATCGGGCTGTAGGTGTCCAGAACATTGTAGAAAGCACAGACCGGTATTTACTTGGCAAAACAGCATTTTTCAGTGAGATGGAAAGTAAGGTTGATGCTGCTAGATTAGGGGAGTTCTAACTACTAATAATTTGAAACACAAAATGTTTTGTTTCTTCCAACTATGTGAGTGCCACGAGTATAAGACCTTTCTTGTGGATTATCCTAGTGATATTCACAGTGGCACCTCTTGAATCCTAGTGTCCCATGACCTGATAGTCCCTATTTCTGGCAGGAACCCCCACATTAAGCAAAACAGCATATTACATTTATAATGCTTCACCTTGGATATTTTTCCAAGTGCATACAGAGGCTGTAGTTGACATGTATTTTGCCACTGTACTGCAGTCCTTTGTTGAGGGGAGTTAAATGATGAGACATAAAGGGGTGGTTTGGTCTTTATTAGCATTGCAGGGATGAGCATTCACAAGCCTTAACCTAGTGCACTTCTGTCACCCCTCTCTTCTGTTGCAGCCAGAATGAGGTCAGAACCACCTGATTCCCATTTTTAAACAACAGCTCACTGTGGTTAGCTTAAACCCTAGTAAGTGAACAAGAAAAGGGTGATAAAGCCACAGTTTGAACCAACCAAACTGGAGCTGTGGTTAGTTTAAAAGTAGAAGCAGATGCTTCTGATCTCAGAACTGCACCAGATGAGGAGGTAGGGCAAGCTCATTCACTAACAGTAAACCATAGTTTAATGCTGCATCTGAAAATCGACTACTTACAGTTTATTTTTATTTTTATTTAATTGATGTTGATGAATTGAAATGTGTTTTCAATTCCTTAAAAGCTACACTGTGTGCTTATTTGACTTTAAAAGGCTTCCAACTGAATTAAAGGGAAATATGTCCATATATCTGAAATTTATTTGCTTTTATTGCAATCAGATAAGTTTAGCAGTGTGAATCTAGAAGTTAGTAAGGCTAACACATATTTATTTGTTACATTTATATCTCCTATTTCACAGAAATAAGAAATGCCCAAGGCAGCTAATGACACTAAAGTCCACTGCAGAGTTCATATATTCTTTTGACTGTGAGAAACTAACAGTGGGAAACTCTTTCAAGTGAGAAACCCTTGATCTGGGTTAGCTGGGTCTTGCTTCTGCTTCACCCTCTATGATTGTTGGGTATAATAACTACTAATGAAATGCAGTATTGTTTTGATACCAGCTTTGGTTTCAAAATGGACAAAATTTTGTCCCTAGAAGATTGTGGCAAGTAACTTGGGACAATACTAAGTTGCAACCTGTGGCATTTCAATCTCTTCATGCTGCCCTCATTTTTATACATCTCAGTTGTGATCAATTTGACAAGGAAGCGTGTTGACAAGGAAGTGAAAAATAAAATATGGTTCCATATTGGGTGTTTGTGCGTGTGTGTATGTAAAGTCTTTTAAAAATGCTTTTAATTGTTATTTTCAGATGGAAACATGAGAATTTCCCTCCCCCCACACTTTTTACATGTTTCCATTCTACTGTTGGAAAGGGACTTGAGAATATCCCTTGGTACAACAGCATATCCCAGTAGAAGCTCACAGTGACACAAATGATGTGCAGAGCAGGCTAATTCTGCAATGCAGAAAATTACAAATACTGATCATAGAACATGAGCATTCCTGTCTTTTAGTTTCCTTGCCTTTTTGCAGGCATCCTTGATCCTACCTCCAAAAGAGCTGAAGGGATTTTCTTTTGTCTTTTGAAGGATGAGTAGTGGATATTGTGGAAGACAGAAGAGAAGGCACTGCCTGAAAACCTGGATGAACTTGTAGGGAAGCTCACACTTAGTGGCCGCTCTGCAATAGTAGATATAGGAAGAAGGGGAAAGAATTATTTGCTGTGCAGGCTGACCCTGTTCTGTACTCAAGTAACGGATTCAGTCTCAAAGCACTTCGTTATTATTTCTTGCAATTGTTTCCCACCCTTTCTCCAGAGTGTTTAGGACAGCATGCACAGATTCCTTATTTCACCTTCCTAATGGACCCGTTAGGCAGGCTAGATTGCAAGAGGGAGTCTAGCTGAGCATGGGCTTCTTGGTTCAAGTCAAACACTCGTCCTATACCACCAAATTGGATCTCTAAATTCTACACATGAAAGCCCATTGGTCTGACTAGGATGCATAACAATGCATAAAAAACACCCCTCCATAATTAAGGGCGTTTCACACATGTCAAAACTTCTAGGATATTATTCTCTGGGAACAAATATCTTTGTGTACTGACTGACCCTACATCAAACACAGCATAATGTTTTCCCTCCAGGAGTGGAAGGGTATAGCTACCGTATTTTTCGCTCCATAGGACGCACCGGACCATAGGGCGCACCTCATTTTTAGAGGAGGAAACAAGAAAAAAAAATATTTTTTCTGGTTTTCCTTCTTTAAAAGCCCTGTTTTGTTTTGTTTTGTTTTTTAGAGGATTAGCTAAAAGTTTTGCAGCTTTTTTGCAAAGGGGAAAGCCCTGGCTTTTTTGAGGATCAGCTAAAAGTTTTGCAGCTGTTTTTGCAAAGGCAAAAGGCCATTTTTTGAGGATCAGCTAAAAGTTTTGCAGCTTTTTTTGCAAAGGGAAAAGCCCAGGCTTTTTTGAGGATCAGCTAAAAGCTTTGCAGCTGTTTTTGCAAAGGCAAAAGGCCTTTTTTGAGGATCAACTAAAGGTTTTGCAGCTTTTTTGCAAAGGGAAAAGCCCTGGTTGGTTTTTTTTAAGGATCATCTAAAGGTTTTGCAGCTTTTTTTGCAAAGGGGGAAAAGCAAAGAGGGAAAGGCCCATTTTTGTGGGGTTTAACTCACATTTCTGAAAAAATCTTAAGGAAAGGGAGCCATTTCTACTGTTTCCAGACAGATAATCTAATCAGCTAGTCACATGTCCTGGGGAAACAAACAACCTCCCTCTGCAGCACATTCAACAAAGGAGGGCGGGGCTGAAAGGGAGCCGGGACTCTTATCTCTCTCCCGATCTCTAGCTGATCAGCTGCTGAGCAGGGTCCTTTCAACACTCCCTTTTCTCTTTGTAAAATAAAAAGCACAATCTGCTTTTGGCCCCTGGGCAATTCAGCTCCAGGGACCACCATTCGCTCCATAAGACGCACAGGTATTTCCCCTTACTTTTTAAGAGGGAAAAAGTGTGTCTTATGGAGCGAAAAATACGGTAATTGCTCCAAAGAGAACTGGTGCAGTAACCAGCTCATGCCTGCTACCTGAATCGCAGCCTTGCTGGATGGCTGGATGAACACAAAATTAGTTCTCTGTCATGGGGGCAAAATGGCCACAGGAAAATATAATCAAAAAGTGCTGCTCTCCAAGAAGCCTTTTGTTTTTGGTATGCGAGGAGGGACAGAGAGGACTCACCTCTCCTCCTCAGTTCAGTGTAGCAGCCATCACAGACTTTTGCAAGCCGATCTTTGAGGTACTTCAGAGGATACTTGTTTCTTGAGCAATTTCGGCATATAATCTACAAGAACAAAAGATGTGGTATGTATGCATTCTGTGGACCAGTGAGACATTAATAGAAAACAACCAAGAGAGACTTGGTTACCCAAGTAACCAAAGCTAACCCAGTCCAGGACCATCCAATCTCATCACTGCCACAACTGCATATTCATCCAACACTCAATGCAATATGCCCTGAAGCAGAAACCAGATGCATTAAGCAGAGGACAGGATAGAAAGCTTGAGATGACTCATGTAATAAAACAAGTCTCTTTAATTCTATTTCCTGGATATAACCACATTGTTTGTCATCTTCCACTTATGTGCGGCCATCATCCTTCTGGTGTTCTTTAAAAGAAAGCTACATCTTGCCCATCATCTTCTGAAATGAGTAACAGCAGCACCAGCACCTTGTCAGGGATCAGCCTCCACAGGCCTTCTGGAAGTACTGCAAAACTGATCTGTGCTTGACTACAGTCCCAGCTGTGCTATGAAATGCTATGTGTAGAAACTGCATCTCCAATTTTGTCATAAGCTGCTAGAAAATCCTACTTGGTGCAATGAAGTAATATTGAGCAGAGCACTCTTAGTTGCTAAGATATGTGAAAACAGCCAGGTTTAACATGAATTACCTTCCCACATGCGTGGCAATGATGACGTCTCAGCGTGAGTTTGAAGTCACAACCGCAATTCATGCACATCATTACGTGAGACACGGGTACCAAGGTTGGAGGTCTCTCACCCAAGGACATTCCCAGCCTTTCCCGAAGCTGAAAATATAATGCAGAAATGCACTGGCTTTATTCTTAGCTCTGCAACGTAGTACAGGCTATGCTTAACCTGAAATACTCACTGGCGGATATGTGCATTGGGATTCAGTGCTAGCCCCCGTCTTTTCACCATTCAGCATGATAAGTGCTACCCACAAAAACCTGATCTGGTGGGTCCTGCTTCCTGATCTCTTGCAATGGCAGTAGAGGGGGTAGGCAGTGCCTCCAAGGCACTGCTTTGCATGTGCATTATGTGCAGACTTCTAAAGAGTGGTTGCATTTGGGACAATGTCTCAAAGAAGAGCAGTAGATGCAGACAGTGATGCAACAGATGTGCAATAGATACAGACAGTGATGTCTTGGAGACATTTTTCTCCAGCAAACGGAACATGTATGTGCAGCACCATCTTTGAGTCACTTCCTCTTTTCTGACACCATTGTCAGAAGAGGCCAAAGCCTGCCACCCTAGGATATTTCCCATGCTTCCAAATGAAGCATGAAATGGGTGCATGTAGGGAGCTGGCTCTGGATTCACCCTAAAAATCCAGACGGAGTCTAGAACTGCTCACAGCAGGCAACTACCACAGGATTTAATTGAATGGAAAAGAATATTTTATTGCTCAATCCCAGACAAGTCTACTTTTTATGATCTCCTAAAAGAAAATAATGCATATGTTGTAAAGCTACACTTAGGCCAGATGCACACTATTGTTTATCATGAATGAATGCATGTCCATTTTGCTATATGTGCAAATAAAGAGGTGAATGCAGCACACAGTTGTGTCTACATGCACAAAACGTACATCTAGGTAGGAAATTTTATGTGAAGCAGTCCTAAACTCACTTTAGCATGTTTTAGGACATCTAGCAAATTGTATATAGATTAATTTCATTAACAACCCCAAATCTAGTGTTCAGTCTGGAATTTTAGTGAATGCATTGCTTCTTATTCCAAATATTTAGCTGTCCTAAAAAAAATGAAAGAGGATTATTTTAAAAAAAGAAAAAAATGTTCCCAAGATGCTCGTTTGCTTTCAGTTTGTACAATAGTGTGCATACAGGTAGATTCATCTGGAAAGGGGGATACTTATGTGGGAAGAAATACAGAATTGCACTGGAATTTTTTTTTTACTTATGTCCTTGCAAAACATTTTTCAAGCCAACTTTATTTACAAGTTACAGTAGGTACAGAGAATCTTGTATTGTTTTGTTCTCTATTTCTTGTTTTATGTGATTTTTGGTTTAATATTACTGCAGTGTCTTTTACCCTTGTGTGTTATAAATATTTAAGTTAAAACAAAACACATTCAAGCACAGAGAACCAGGGTTGAAAATAATCAAAAGGCCATCTAGTGCAGCCTCAGCAGGACCACCCACCCACTCACCAATTCACACATCAGTCTGTTAATCCTGGACTACTACATAATAGTGCTTTGCAAAAATAAAACACCAACTAATGCTAGCCTCATTACAGCAAGATACCTGGAGTCTTCTCTGTATCTCATTGCACAACAATAAAACTGGAAAGAATTTTAAAATTCCAGGAGCAACCACATGATGGATGAATATTAAACACACATGCTTTGGTGACCTTTGCTGTCTAGCCTTGGCAGGGCAATTTACATGAAAATAATACAAATTCCTGGCCATATGGGACTCTTTTCCTTGTCGTTGGCATCCCTCTAAAACCGCTGCATTAGCAGCACCAAAGTGACCTCCCCGGGGCACAAACCTGGGCAGTGTGTACTGAGGTCCTGGGCTACCCAGACAACACTGATGTGATGCAAAGGAAAGCAGAGCAATATGTTTGTCACCCGAAGGAGGCATACAAGGCGCCATCCAACCACCTTAGAGACTCCACTCCAGATTTGTGTAGGGTTTACTCTCCCAAAGATAGCCCACAAGGTTTAGCACCAGAGTTTTCCTTGTCCTAGGTGGGCTAGCGCCATCTGTCTCTCACTTCTCTCTACAGTACGTGCAGAAAACTTCCTTCTTGACCATTGGACCCACTATTGGTCTTGTCCGCTCAATCCGCTGGAGCCTTTCTCCGCATGCAAGGGAAGTCCCTAGCTCATGGAGGGTTTTCTTAAACCTACTCAGATAGGTCAGACAAGCCACTGGAACCTGCTCTTACTTCAACACTGTTGTGAAAGGCAGCTGTAGTGTGAACTCTGTAGTCATCCGGGATACATCTACTGATGCAGCTGTACCACTCGTCCCTTTCAGAGCATGAGCTGTGGAGAGAAATGCAAGCAATTTGGTCAGAGATGGGCATCCTGTTTCTTGATGGCAGGATTTTGTCCTTAAAGATTCCTTTCCCCTTGCTCTTCTTCTGGCTGTCCACGGAGGTCATGCAAAGCCCTCCCATTCATGGCAGTCTGTCCATGTGTCCTCCAGCAGAGGAAATCTGCATTGATTTGGGGTGCTTTGAAATGAGTCTTAATTTGCAATGGGTTATGGAGATGTTACAAATGAGTCAATTCAAAAATAACAACAACAAACAAGTCGTAGAAGACACATTTTTGTTTTACAAAACTATTTGCTGGATTTCCTTTGGGAAAAATACATTTCTGATGCCAACAACGTCAAGGCTGCAAAAAATGACAACCCCAAAACTTGCATGCAAGAGCAGTAAGCCCATACTTCTGCAGGCTGATCATTAGAGGTCGCTGTTGCACCATGAAAAGCTTTCAGAGAGCAATTCTTAGGGAGTTAAAACTATTCTACCTGTTTTGCCAGGACTTCAATAGGAATTGGCCCTCTGCAACTGGCATATGGGTATCTGTATGTCCCCCCCCCCCCATAGGACAAATAGCAGTTGCTGGCAGGTAGGGTGTGAAGAAATAGATTAACAGCACAAAAAATATGTGCAAGTAAGGGCTTGTCTGCACTTCTGCTTGTCCCATGCCTAGAAAGCACAGGTCTGAGCAATTTTGGACCCAAGTGGCTTTGCCTTTGTCCTGCTGCTTTCCCCCAGAAAACCTGCTCTGGTGCTAAATTGGAACAAATGACAAACTGCGGAAACTTGATTGCTGTTGGTTCCAATTCAGTGCTAAACTGGGGGTTTTCCTGGGCGAACCCTAAGGACCCCTCTCCTCCAGTGCCACGGATCGGAGCTGAATCCCCTTCTCAGCAAAACTGCATTTGCTTTTTTCCAAAAAACATGGGAGATCTAATTACGAATTTCCTGCCCTCTCATCTAGTTGTGAGAAAATGGCTCAGTGGTCACAAAACTCTGAGGTTTTGTCTTGCTGGTGCTCTAAACCTCCCTCTGTCTTGAAGTTGAGAGAGAGCAAGTGCCTGAAGCAGAAATTACAGCTTGTAGGCTGAGCAGTCTTAAGAGAGTTAAGAGTGGGTGAGGGTTAAAAGAGAGCCAAGATATCAAGATAAAGGGTTGATCCCCTGATCCCTCCTGCCTGCACTGCATTCCAGCTTCTTTCCAGTCTCATGTGAAATGCCATTTGAAGAGTTCTGCATTTCAGTTGGTCAGAACGTACTAGATTTTATAAAGTATTGATGGGTTGCAGGTTGGTTGGTGTAACCATTGGCAGGGAATGAGACCAAAGGTTATTAAAAGAAGTTGAATTAAGTTCACCTTTGCAGAAACCAACATTAGTTCCAAATTTAGACCGAGGGAATTTTGTATCAAAAGCATGCAGGATGCTGGTGACTTTGCTCCTCAGTGAGTGTGCAGTTCTCAGCTCTCTGACCATTATGAAGAATTGATACTTGAGATATATGTATTTTAGGACCCACCCTGGTCTTGTGACTGTAATCCGTTTTACACTGGTTTTAATGCTGTGTTTTAAATTGTTGTAACCCACTCTGGAAATTTGTGGTGGGCATGGACAAAAAAATAGAAATTAATAGTAATAGCAGCAGCAGCAGCAGCAGCAGCATCTTTATGTGACCTGGTCTTTAGTTTCTGTATAAAATCACCACTAGCATCAGTGCTGGGCCTGCAGCATTGCCCCTGTTATCTCTCCAGCCTGTGCTCTTGTGTGCGGTATCAGGCAAAGACATCTGAGACTAGTTTATCTTTTGTGAAAGAAAACCAGAAGCTGATCAATGGTGCTTGACTGAGGCTGAATCCCCACACCCCCATGAGCACTTAACTGTGAAAAACATCAGCTGCTATAAAACTCAATTACCCTGCTGGTGAGAAGAAGGCCCAGGACAGAGGCATAATGAGAAGAGATACCTTGCACCACCTTGTCTCCGAGCCTCCGAGCCTTATTTACTCTCCATGTGCATCCCGCATCCAAGTCCCTACTTGCAAGATGGTTTCCATCTATTAAAGACCTCTGACGTTTGCATTGCCAATCTTATCGAGTTGGAAGGGGTCAAAGGGTCATCTAGTTCAACCCCCTACAATGCAGGTATCTCAGCTAAAACATCCAAGAGAGATGGCCATCCAACCTCTGCTTAAAAACCTCTAAGGAAGGAGAGTCCACCACCTCTCATAGAAGTCTGTTCCACTGCCAAACAGCTCTTACTGTCAGAAAGCTTTTTCCTATTGTAACTTATTTCCAGTGGGACTTCTGTGCCTTTATTAACAAACAAAAATTTAATGAGTAGATTTCTCTCTGCCCCAGTACTGCGTCTGAATGCTAGGGAGAGCTTCATGCAGCTGATAAAGGCACAAGACCCCTCCCAACCCACCTGAATCAAGTCTAGCTAAAATATCTGGATATATACATGCATTTTGGAAATAATGGGAGGAATTCAATGTAGCACTAAGGAGATTGCTTTGTCAGGCAAGCAATACTTGACTGATGGAATGATCCCTCCCCACATGCTGTACTGGAGTTTCTCTCAATCTCCTAAGCCAATTAGTGGGGCACAGGAGATAGGGAGGGACAGGAAAGCCCTGCTGCACTAGCAAAAGTCCTTGCACTAACAGAAGGCTGGCCCACAATCACTGCGTTCATTTATGACAGGGAGTAAATGAAAGAGGATTTGAAAAGAACTGCAGGTGAAAGCAGCAATGTGGATGGATCTTTAGCTATCACTATTGCATATTGATAGCCAGGAGTGTCAATTGGATAAGATGCCTGTGTCTTTCTGTAAAAAACATTTACTTGCTGCAAGATGAACGACTTCCAACTACTGTCATACTTCTCACTTTTTATTATTCTTATTTACTAAATTCATATGCCACCCTTCACAGCGTGGTTTTGATGCATGTGCGCCAGATATGCTCAGCACGAAATATGGGGCATCCCTCAGATATATGCACAGACAAGCCGCAGCATAGAATCACCTGCCACAAAGTTCAAAGCATCTTTGACAAAGAGGGAAGAACGAACCCACAAACCAACAGCGTGCACTAAGGAAAGTTAGCCAGAACATCTGATCAGGGATTATATGCCAACAAAAGCCTGGTCTTCCACAGACACTTTCCATCTGCTTTCTGCGCCATTAAACTGCTTCTGGACTGATATATTGCTTAAGTGAGGAGAGAACACTTGGCTGCTGCTTTGTTAATTGGCACTGATCTTTTCTGTGTAAGTAGTTTGCTGGGGATGAAGGGCACACAGCTCTGGATGCACAAGCCAAAACTACCAGAAGTACCACCCAAGGTATCTTGCTTCTGATCTGTAAACCACCTTGAGTCCCATCAGGAAAATAGGCGGGGTAAAAATAAATGTATTGTCATCATCATCATCATCATCATATCTTGTTGTGGCCTCTTGAGCCCTCATTGTGAAAGCTGGTTTGATTTTAACTGTGCATATCAAGTGATGAGCAAACTGCAATATTTGCTTTTTAGCAGAACCCTGTTTCACCAAGTGCAAAAGAGATACATTTAGAATTCAGTAATTCTCAGCCCAGGAATTTGTTTTTTGAGGACCAGAACTGAACTAAGCTTACAGTCCTTTCGCACACAAAAATAACTCCTGGTCACCCCTACGCCCAATTTCAACAGTATAATTGGGGAGGGGGAGTCATACTGCTGTGGTCTTGTTCAACAGTTTGGGAGCCAGAAATCCTTGCCTATTCACTTCAAATTACCCAGAGATCCAACAGTTGATCTTGATTTACATTTTGCCAATTCCTGGTTTAAGAACGGTGGAAACGTGGACCCTGATTGCTACTGCACTGTGACAGGCAGCAAGGAACATCAGTGCAGCACGGGAACTAGACGAGGAACTAGACAAATCTCAATACTAAGCAGGGTTTCACAGCAGCCTAAAGATAATTTTGCTGAATAGCCTCCTACAAGACTATCTAAAGTCCCGTTGTTACAGGGGCACTGTCTGGTTGGGCTTGTGTGCCTGACAGACAGATAAAGCACAGAGAATCTCATTTGCAGTCTGCATAAGCGCTAACTCCAGCCAGCTACACAACAAAGATGAGAGAGATCTCAAGGCCAGATATACCGCTAGCTCTGCCTACAGATGTCCCCCCCCCCCGCCCTGTGGTCTCTTGATCTGTGCCTATGGCAGACTTCAGGGGTCATCTGATTTCTTAAAAGTTGCTTCTAATGGGTCCTTAAGACCCATGCATTGATACAATTCTAATCTTTTGTCTATTTCCTTCTCACAGTGCTTAATTGCAACTCATGCATCTTATTCATTCCTACTTCATGAGAATGAACTGCTCAAAGGTAGGAAAAAATCACTTTGACTAACGTGTGGTTCTAAACATGTGCTCTTCTGATTCCTACCTGAACTGCTGCTCTTTGCCAACTGAGACAAAGGGAGCTAGTGGACAGGGTATAAAGGCAAAACCCTATGAATGCAGTCTTTTCTAAGACCTAAACTTTTCTTCACTGAGCTCAGATGCAGTAATAGCAGCAAGGTTCCATTTGTGCTGCCGGCAATCCTGTGATCTCAATGCACTTTTTGGTTTTAATAGTTGTTAATTCATTAGGAAGGTACCTTGTAAACAGAGACCTCCATTACATTGTCAGTATTTTTTTTAAAAAATAATCTTTCCTCTTTCATTTAAGCTCTATAAAATGCCCTAAAACCCACCAGGCAGAATTAGGTAATTATGAGTTTTTATTAGCCCACCAGTTACCTCAGGGACATGACAAGTGAAGTTATAAGAAGCGAAAGAGACAAAGCGTGACAGCAGGGAAGTTACGAAAGATCAAGAGACAGACCACGAGTCTATTAGAAATAGATTTTCTGCTCTCCGCTCTCTGTCTAAGATCTTCTGAAGTGCTGAGCTAAAGCCTTCGGCTCATTATAAGTGCTGAGACAGTTATGTCTTCTGAGCTATACGTTCAAAATGAATGCCTTCTTTATAGTTGAACACTTGCCCATTATCCACTAGGACACCATGGATATAAATGGAGTTTAAATATAGTGAGATGCCAGCTAAGTCTTGGGATGCAGTTCCACTCATCTAGGGAGTCAATTTTTCCCCAGAAAAACGAATAGTGCTATGATATTGCCTACCTTGCTGATAGAGTTAAGCAATTTTCAGCGTATTCAATCTTCAGGACATTCTGTGCCTTTTCTGTCACTGGACGGCTAACCTAAAAACAAATGACATTTGTCTGTAGGTAGGAAGGAAATCTGTTAAAAACCATCCATGCCCAGAGCAAAATCCCTTCTGTCATAGAGCTGGGGCAACGTGGTGGCCTCTGGTTCCCAAGAAGGTCTCAAAGTGCCCATCAACACAGACAGGCTTTCTTAGGTGTTCACATAATATAAAACTAAGTGATGGATTTTCCAAGGAGGCATGCCAAGTGAAATATACTCAGAGAGCAGCCATTGGTTTCATGGAGTTTATTTCAATGTGTTGGTAAAAACAGTCATTGGGTGTGTCGCCTGGCTGGACCCTCCCAGGCCCAGGCTATATATCCTTTATTCACACGTGATAGGCTTGTTCAAACTTCCCTTCTGTAGAGACAGAATTGGGGGGGGGGGCTACTGTAGAGACAGAATTTTGGGGGGGGGCTACTGGGGAGGCAGCTGATTGAGCCTCCAAAGAGCACGCCAGCAGATCTTTATTCCCGTGTTATGAATGGGAAACCAAAGCTGAGAAACAAAGGGCTGAATTCTATTTTAGTCACACTCACTGAAATCAGCAGATATTGCTAAGGTGTTTTAATTTAAATAGGTAGAGTAGAACTTAGTTGGCTACAAACAATGCCAGGTCAAGTCCACCTGGTCCACTGGATCCCACTCTCTGGAACTGAGATGGTGGAAAAGTGAATGTTATTAAAGGATGAAAAAGAATAATAGACATTTGAAGGTTTGGATCCATTCAGCAAGGCTTCGGACAGCAGCTTTCTAGGCAGTGTTGGAGAAATTAACCTAAACTGATATCACAGGACTTTCCCTGCTGTTTTAAATTTAAAATGTTCTGAATACTTCACAAATCAGGCAAATACTCTGCCCTCTCACTAATCCCTTAAAGAAAAAAAATGGGGGGGGGGTTACAGGTGCAATGAATAATTTTCATTCTTCAGAAACCTATTAATTTAAATTGATCCAAAACTTTTCTTACACTGCCATGTCCAACATCACATTGCTTCATTACTTGTTGATGTGGAGGAGTGCTTCTTGTTAGTGCTCCAACATTAACCCCTAGCTAAAGCAACTCTCAGTAGCTGCAAAGAGAACCAAAGGGAATCCTGACTAGATAGTAAATCAATTTTGATTTACATTATTCTGGACCAGCCTCTTTGGAAACTGCCTCATTAGTACTTTATTAACATCCTTGTCCACTGCTGCTGAACTTGTTCTAAATTACTGCACTTCAAATACTTTTCTCATTTTAGCTCCTGTAGCAAACAAAGATAACCTGAATATAAAACACCTCTCCTTCTTTCCAGCCAAAGAGAACTAAAAGGCTTCCAGCTGGATGAAAATGCGGCGCTAAACAAAAGAGAGGGCGTTAACGTTACCCTCATGCCAGACACAGCCAAGGTGTTCTTCAGGCGATACTTGCCATCCTTCTGGGGATACGTATACAGCAGAACATCATTCATCTGTACAAAGAGAAAGACAAAATCAATTACTTGCAACATACCTTGCAAGTCTCACTGGTATTCTAGGTCCACTACAAGGAGCAACTTGATGAACTATCTGGGAAATGGTCTGATTGCCAAATTCCTGAAAGGACCAAATGGAACTGTTTCAAATGTGGGTGGGAGGATTTGGCTGAGTGGCAGCTTTACCAACCACCTGCTTCATAACCTGGCTCACATTAACCAAACACCTGCATAACTTCTACCAGTGGGTCAAATGATATGGGGCATTTTCAGATTATCCATTTATAATGCAACGAGCAGACAGTTCTTCTGGAAATTTTGTTGAGGGAATAGACATTTCCCCAGCATAATTAAATATGCAATATTTTGGGAATTTGTAACAGGGATGGGGGAGAAATAGGCTGTAACCAACCAGGAAAGCGACTGATTGTTTGCACCACAAGGGAAAGAGTGCCGCTGTTCCACTGTGTGTGTGTGTGTGAGAGAGAGAAAATCAAATGGGGCAATGGAAGCTGAACATGGAAAACATGAGAGGAGTATGTTGTGATTACGATGTTACACAGATACCCTGTAAAAGTGAGTAAAGCACAGCTGTATCACAGCAAGCGGTTACACTCAGCTGAAATCCTGAACTGCTATTTGTAGATTATATATAGCAGCACACACCTTTCTAAGTGCTTAATACCACAAGTTAGCCAACTGAACCACTATGTCCTCCTGAATGATTGTATCTAAGAAGGCTTGTTTTTAGTGTGCTTACGCAAGTATTCACAATACATTTCCTTACCGTTATTACTTTTCCTACTTCTTCTTACTTTTCTATGTAACTTTTGATAGTTAATAGGGTTCGTGCTCTTGCTGGGTGAGGCTATTGTGTGAAACCATGTCTTCATACCTCACACTGGGATTTATCAGATGTTAAGTGCCAAGCTAGACAAAATGGCGGAAGATTCAGAAGATCTCTTTTAAAGTATAATCTGCCATAGTGGGGAGAAGGCAAATCAGGGCCTTCCTCCCCCTGTACCTTTTCTCAGGCTATCATTATTCTCTGAATACTATCTGTATGATTCCACTCCATTAATCTCCACAGGGTCAAAACTTTTTTTAAAAAATAAGCAACAATCCACTACTATGCCACTAACGCTGGATTATTTAATCAGGCTGCCAGAACGTCTTAATAAAATCTCCGTATGAAAAATGAACCCCATTATTATCTTGGGATCAGCCATGTAAGCAAGAACCCAAAGAGGCACATGGATGGGCAAAGACTGAAGATTGAAAAAGCACAAGTCACAGAACTGATATTAAAAAGTAAGATTGAATTCATTATGAGGGAAATCAGACGTTGCAATGCATTTAAAACTTAAGTAAATATTTCAAGATGGGGAAATGGGTGGGTTGTATGGTTGGAGCATAGTGGGGGAACCATTTGAGTGCCACCAGAGCCCTATGGACAATATTAGAGGAAAGAAGCTCTCTTAACAAGGAAATGTAGTGTGTTTATCTGTGTTTCTGTATATTGCACCCACACAAGTGTAGAATCCAGGAGCAAACTCCAGCCACCATGATGGTGACATAGTGTTGACTCACACAGGATCTTTGTTCTGTCTGAGTACTGTCAACTTTTAACAGCAGTTTGCCTTCTTAACCATAAAACATGCAGTCCTTTAACTGGAGGTATTAGGCATGCAACCTGGGACCTTACACCTGGCAAAACATGCACTATAGCTCTGAACATTGGAAAACATATCTGTATAGAATGGGAATGCTCGAATCTTGATCATTAGTTCCTTCCATGCTATCCACTCACCCTGCTCCCTGCGCATTATTCTTTGTCTATCAGATTTATTATGGCACAAGGAGAAATGTGTTCTTTTCTTATCCTTCTAAAGAGCCAATGTTTGCTTCTCAAACAGTCTCAACAGCAGACTTTCCATATGACAAGGTGACAAATGGCTTGTCAGTGAAGTTTTTGTATCATTTACTTATTGCTTCATAAATTACCCACCCTGCCAACATTAATCTAATCATCTTGGTGACCCCCACGTTGTTGTGATCTCATTATGTATCCCTGTTTAACAAGGGCTAAACATACCCACAGAGACAAATTCATTACAGCCTCTTGGAAATTGGGGATTGGTGAGGTTAGCAGAGGAAAAGCCTCAGCTATTAAGAAATGGTTCACTGAAATGAATTTGACTGTGGTTATTTATTTCAAAAACAGATTAAATAGGGGAACTAATGCCACAGGAAGAGTATCAAGAGAAATTAATTTTGTTACTAAGCCACAAAAATGCTCTTGGTTCATGCAGCTAGTAATTCAACCTCCCAAATGGGATGGTGCCAGTGCAAAAAATAAATAAGAGAATTGGGCTGCAGCATCCTTTGCATATTCAAAGTTTGCTTAATTACAGAGAAGGCCATACATACACTTTCTTTGCCTGCAATGCAACCACATTGTTCAGGGTCATTCCGATTCACAGAAAAGACAGCTAATGAAGGGCACCCCGCCAACAAAAAAAATGAGTTCATGTGAGGCATTGTCAGGCTCTTCCCAGCATGCACTGCTACACCCCTTCGCTACAAATTCTGCTTATTTTATTTATGAGAAATATTTCCACAAAACCAAAGACACTGTATGGTTGGTGATGATTAAGGAAGCCACCCTAGTGCACTGTTGCTATGGCAGCCATGATTAGTATCCCTCAGTTTTATTAAACATTAATGGTGGTTGTGTTTTGTTAATTGCCCATTAGAGTTATTTCCCATCTGTTTCATCTTTACATTCAAGGAAATGTGTCTGCAGTCTCTTCTAAGGCCTCACTAGCCATGACTTGCCACTAGGAAATTCAAATTAATGCTCCTTAGCTTACCAGGAGGGGGGTGGTAATGCTAAATATCAATGCAGGGTCTGAGTATCTGTATAAAAGAGCAGTATGAATGAGATTACGCTGGTGTAAGTACCTAACCGGCACTACATACCAGCCATTCCCCCCCCCCATTGCTATTTCATTGCTACCATTATAGCAATATTTTAGTCAGTTCTTGACTGACTGACTGACTGAAAATGCTTCTAGACAACCTTAATCTGCGGAGATACCAAGGCAGCATACAAATGTATAGCAGGAGAAACCCAGATAATACCATTAAGAATTAGTGGCAATAGCCAGCTAAGTAATGATCAACAGAGACCTTTTGAAATCAAAAGACTTGAGTAATTCTGTAAGTGCCTATCAAAATGTTTTCCCGTTTCCCAGTTTATAAGACAAAGGAGAGGCGATGTTTTCCTAAATAATGCCTGGCACGGATGGTATTGTATCTGAAGTAAATCAGTGAGCATGTACACATGGAAATGGTTAACTTAAGAATGGGCTGTTGATAGCATTTCTGGGAAGAACCCTATACCTCATCCATGCTATTATATGTGGGTGGGATCAATTAAAAAAATTACTTCCATGAGATAAAAAAAAACAAAAACAAATTTACAGTGAGCTTTACTATCTGTCCAGCGTTTTTTGTATAGATGAAAAGATTAGAATCACTGCAAATACAGAAGACAGTCCGATAGGGAGTGTATATTGGTGTGTAGGTGACTGCAGGTGTGAAAAAGAAGTTATTTAGGATAAAGATGACAATATATTTGTACAATATCTTAGGTTGGACTTCTGGAGCAGTCTTCCTAGAGAAAGTGTGGGAAAGAGCCTCAACAATTTAGAGATGTTCAAACAAGCTGCAGAAGAACTGTGGAAGAAGCGTGGATGATTATTTCCACGCTGTAATAAATGCAGGGACTCATGCATTTCCTCTGATGCAAAGTCCAAAAAGAACAAGGAAACAGGAAACATAAATCACTTGTGCTTCCTCTGTCACTGCTCGCTTCTTTCATCTGTGACCAGTTGTATCTAGATCTTCAGATGAGGCCCTCTTCAGTTTCATCTGCAAAATGCAGCCTTAAATGACACTGCCTTCTTGGTGGTGATCTCCCAGCAGTGGAATGCCGCTCCCCCCCCCCCCCAAGTCAGACTGGCACAGACAATGTATTCTTTTTGGTTTTCAGTGCCAGGTGAGGAAATTTTTTTTTATGTGCCCAGGATTTTTAATCCTGCCTGCTTGTAGTGCTCTGTGATATGAATTATATGCATGAGCTTAGCTTGTGCCTCTCAACATTTGAAGTTGGGCTCCCTTCTAAGGTTATTCTCCCTTTTCGGTGCTGAATGCAAATGTACCTCTTCCTCTAGTGTGCAAGGATCTCTGCATATTCACAAATCAGCATACCACCCACAAGTAGCCACCACACACACACACACAAAATCATTAAGGGCTCATTCCCATTCAATCTACCCAGCTACAGGCTTCTGAGAGAATCAAGGTGCAGCCTAACTCATTATCCTGCACCCTGGAACTTGTGCCTCCTCCTCCAAATGTTCCAGCACCTTCAAACTTGATCCCAAACCCACAACTTGAGAACTACTTCATTAACTGGTAAGGGGAATAATGAACAGGAAAAACCTATGCTACGTTGGGAGGCTGGATGTAGTTTGCAGCCACAAAGTTGTGCAGTATTGTTGAATTTGGTGCATCCTGGCAGGATGTTTGTTTGCTTTGTTTCACTGGATGCCTGCCTGTTTCCTGAGTCCAATGTCTGTTTACAGAGATGCTGGATCCTCTTTTCAAAGACCACCAGGGTACGCTGCTGAATTTACACTCCACCCCCTCCAAGCTTAAATACCTTTGGAATATTCTGTAGGCATTGAATTGTCAGTCAATTTACATGTAGGGCATGGAATGAAACCTGCATATGGATCACCATATGTGGATTTCAAATTATTTCAAATATAATTGAAAATTGTTTGTTTGCTGTGCAAAATGTCATTTCTAAAGGACCATCTTTCTGCCACCTGAAGATCCAGAAATGCCTTTTGGTCAGCAACCCTGTATGTAAGGAAGTAAGTCCCACTGAAGTCAGTGTTGCCTCCTTCCAAGTACACATTTACTCAGACTGTTTCAGTCCCACGCTAGAAAACATCACTGGGAAAGTTCTACTTTTATCATAGCTGCACAATATATGGATGCACAATCTACATAACGGGCTTTATCCAATATGTTGTCCCCGTTTGCACAGCAGGCTTCCACTTGCAAAAGGAACTTTGCCCCTGCATCCCTACAAAGAGCCTCAAAATCTGGTAGAAACATCACAATCTGATAGTATCTCCATTCTGCATGGTCTTTACTATTCATGCAATGAAGCTTCCCCATCCTCTCCTTTGCAGCTCCCTCCTCCCAACCTCAAACTCCAGATTGTGATATTCCTACCAGAACCACTGATGACTTTCAGTTCAATCGATAGTGTTGAGAAATACACCACAGGTTTTTCAGGCTTTTATTTTCCTGGATTGTCCTAGAAATCTTTCCTTCCTTCCTTAAAAAAAAAAAAAAATTACCAAGAATGGGACTGCACGGCCCAGATGTTTCACTTTTTAAAATTTGTTGATCCCTATTCTTCCTTTTCAATTTAAACTCCAGCAGTTTTGTCTTTCGTGATACTACACATGCATGACCATGTCATTCATTTCTAGCAGGCAAGCATTAAAAAAAAAGAGTCACTGATATGTCTGTTAAATCCCGCAAGAATGAGCTCGTGCAATATCTCCAGATGCCAAGGGATTATTATTATCCCCCCCCCCCTGCAGTGAGCAGCCAGTTTTACCCCATTCAACACAACGTTTAACAGAAGCCTAAACTCATGTCTCATGGAGAAATTGCCACCCCATACCCCTTTAATGGTAAGTCTACTCTCATTTCAATGCACACTTTGTTTCAACTACAGGTATAACACTGTCTCCGTCTCTGCAACTTTTTATGATGAGAACAACTGTGAAAAGCATAATTGAAGCCAAGGCTATGCTTACATCTCCCACTGCCTCTTCAGCATTGCAGCAAGAAGGGAGAAGGAACACTGTTGCAAGGAAGTATCCTGGTCCCTAGAAGAGCTCCCTGCTGAAACTACAACAGTGGGCAGCTGAAGCTCCTTAGTAATCAAAGGAAGGCACACTTCTCCCACTCTGAGGCACCTCAGCCATGAATATTACTTTGCATGCTCCAGAGCTAATCACACAGGAAAATAGGTTTTAGTGAAAATAAGGTGTCAGCCTGATCTTATATAGTATTAGAAGCAAGATGGATATGATGTTGAATGTGTGTGATTGCATTCTAGCTGTCTAGTTTTGTTTTGTTTTCCAAATAAGAGCCACAGCAGGACCAGGGACACCAGGGTCAGGACTGTAGCAGAGGTGGTAGTGGACCTCTCCCCCAACAGTCCTGACAGAAATCCTCCTGCCCAGCAAATTTCTGTTTGCTCCCAACAGAGGCACTTGCATCAAAGGAAGCCAATATATACCTAAATACATTGAAATCAATGGGTTGAGGAGGCACACCTAACTAACGCTGCATAGGATACAGCTGTAAAAAATAAATAAATCCCGCTACAAATTAAAATATTGTCATTCCTTGTGCCAAATAAATCCTGAGACCAAAAGGGTGGCTCCTATTGGCCCCTCGTTAGGGTATAATGGTTATGAGACAATTAATATACCATGCCTGTTTATGCAGAAGCAAGTCTGCTAAGCACATTGGGAATTACTTCAAAGTGGGTGCATGGAATTGCAGCTTTGCAGTGCCATCCAAACCATGTTTGCTCAGAAGCATATCCCACCGCATTCATTGTAGCTGGCCTCCTAGCTGGGATGTTTAGATCACAAGCCTTAGACCCCAAGACCCACTTGTCTGCATGTGTCCGCAGTGTGAAAGAGATTAAAGTATTCTTACCAAGAACAAATGTCGAGGGTGCCTATTTTTCCCACACACTTTCATTAGCGTCCCTTCTTTAAGAAACACCTGAGGAGGAAAACAGAGCCTTCAGTCAGTACCTCCTGCCTTCGAAGATGGGGCTGCAGGTGGCAGCTAGTGTGGGGGCAAATCACAACTAGCATATAGCACCTGGTTGCAGGATTTGCACTGCCTGCCAATCTGCTAGTAGGCTAAGTTCAAGGTTTTGGTGTTGACATGTAAGGCCCTGTACAGCTCAGGACCAGGTTACTTGAGAGACCACTTTATCCCTGATATAGGTCACTGCATTCTCCTGCAGAGTTTCTTCTTAAGGTCTCCAAAGTATCAGAACTTGGGATAGGGCTTTTAGTGTCAAAACTCCTGTTCCATGGAGCAGCATTCCTGTTGAGATACAACAGATGCCCACTATCTGTACTTTCCAGAAACAACCGAAGACATTTTTATTTTGACAAGCTTTGCCAGCTGCATGAAAATATCTCTGCCTTAGGTGTTTGTCTTGTATTTTCTTTAAACCCATTTTGGGTGTGTTTTTTTGTTTTTGTTTTTTGGACTGTTTAAAAAAAAATTTTTGCCTGTTTTTATGACATGCATATAAATTGGTTTGAGAACTTTTATGTAAATGGTGATTCATGAACAATTTAGTAGGAGTAGTCATTAAGCAGAAGCCTGGGTGAATTCAAAGTGTTTTTCCCCCTTTCTGCCTAGAAGTTGAAAATGTTGGGGGCAAGGGAAGCATCTCCAACAATGGTACTCCATAACTGAGATGCTATGGCAGAAAGGACCTTCTCCCTCACCACTGAAGGAGCCCTTCGGAGAAGGGCATCAGCAGAAGAGTTTAAAAGCACCAGCAGCTGCCAGACCCCCTGCTGGTGCGTCTGTGCAGGGGGGGGGCGGGGGGCGGGGTGCATCCTTGCCACCACCCTACCCCATCCCAGGCCTGCTCTGCTAAGCTGCAGAAATGCGAGTGTCAAGAGGGCAGTTCAAGACTTACCATATAAGCTGCTAATGATAATAGCTACTGTGGCCTTGACAGAAAAAAGGATGGCAGCATTATAGTAAGTGGAACCAAACCCAGGTGGAACTCACCCTTCCTGGCTGGAGGAGGTTGCTCTGTCCCTTGACACTGTGCTCTATATGTACCAGCTTCTGCAAATTTTCCTGTGGCAGAGAAAGGACCAAAAACAAACAAGAAAGGTTTAGCTTTTCATTCTCAGAAGGTGATCAAAACATTCCCTTTTTAAGTTCAAAATGCACCAAGACAGGGCATTTTGCTACCTGAGGCAGAACAGCAAATGGCACCCTCCTCCCTACACGTCAAGGTAAATAATATCCAAACCTCACCAAGTTATTTGGGCAGTTGAAGCAGCAAATGCCACAAACATCTCTGTCTAGCAGTTAAAAAGAAATGGAAGCTTAAGTCGCAGTTTGCTGCCCTTTCATGACCCCCTAATCATTTTTCCCCTGAAGCAGCTGCCTTGCTCTGCCTAATAATAGGGCTGGCTCTACACCTAGATTTCACTAACCAGCTGGGCCAAAGGCTGCCTTCCCATTAGAAAGTGTTATCATTGCTGAGGCATTAATCTTCTGAAGTGTGCTAGAAGCAGAATTAACATGGAGGCTCCAGACAGGCACTTCTAAAAATTCATTTATTTTCAAATATTTCTACCCTGCTCTCCGACTCCAACAGGGGTTCCAAAGTGGCCAGCAACTGAGAACCAATAAATTTAAAACAACTTCACACAACATTAACAATAGCAGGGATGTGAAAGGCAATTAACAGCTGCACAACTGTTAGTAGTCACACAATAGGTGTGGCACAGGTGGACTGGAGCAGAGTCACTAAACCCTGGAACACCTCAGCGTCTTCTTATGAACCAGCGTTTATATAAGAAGCACAGTATTGCCCAGAGGTTAATGTGATCTAGATAATCTTATAATGCTTAATCAAGAGGAAGCAGCATTCTACAAAGGTTCACTGCAACATTAATTAAAAGTTTATTCCTTTTGGGTGCAGTATGTAGTCTGCGAACTATCCTGAACAGCTTGTCTTAAGTGCCTCCATTTCCATTTCCAGGGTCACATCCACACTATACTTTTAAAGCACATGACTTCCCCCAAGAATTCTGGGTACTGTAGTTTACCCCTCTCAGAGCTATAATTTCCAGCACCCTCAACAAACAAAAGTTCTCAGGATTACCTGGGGGAAGCCATGTGCATGGTGCAGCGATGAACTATGCATACAAAGGAGAAGAGAGTTGGTAATCTACCTGTATGTTTTTATACAGAAAATTATGTATTAAAAAACAACAACGCAAAAACAATGAAAGGAAACTACAGTACTAATTGTTTCTCCCACTTCAGAAACAGGCATTTCTGCTGTTCAAGGGGAAAGCAATATGTAATTTTGTCACTCAGCTATCCTCACTGGGAAACAGTAAAACCTGCTGAATCTGCAAACAGGAAGTGTTTAATTAAAGACACAGGAGCCCTTAGAAACCACAACAGAAGTTTGCCTGCCCACAGTAGACAGGATGGAGCGGCATCAGCATTTTATTGGGGGTGGAGATGTACCACAAATCAGGCCTGAAAAAGCAAATGCAAACAATACAGAAAATAATGGAATGCAACATCTGCCTTTTCCATAAAAAGTGAACAGAGAATGGTAATTCCAGAGAAAAAGGTTGTTGTGGAGGTAGCCTAAGGCCCCTATATAGTAGTGTTGCCATATTTTTATGGAAGAAGAACTATATCTTAGGAACTGCATCAACAGAAGATCAACATGTGAAACATTTCCTGGCATTGAGATGCAGTAATGAGAAATCAGCTATTCACTCACTGCCTGCACACAACAAAGGCACACAACAACATCAGTATAGTTAACTGTTTTGTCTCCGTGGACAAACATTCCTTCCCTGGATATTTAGTTCTGTAACAGGGGCAAGGGATCTTTATGAGAGAATTTGCTGTCTACAGCATCACCAGACTACCACCCCAAAGTCTACTTCGGAGACCAGGAGTGTAAAATTACTTATATGCAGTCATAATATCTGCCATGTATCTGTAACGTTGGGAAGTAGTCTAGTCCATTTCAGATCTCCTCTAGGTCATATACGTCACACAATCCAAAGTTCATAGACTTAAGTGGTTTAGTGCATTACATTTGTTATTAACTGAATTTTAAATAGGATATTTTATACTGGGTTGTTTTTTTATTGCAACTTTTCCTGAGCTGCTTTGGGCTGGATTATAAATGCAGTTGCAAAAGAGAGAGAAAGTAGATAAAAGGGAATTTTAAATAAATAAATATTATGCAAATTCTTTAAAAAAAACACCTCAGCAACACAACCCACCTTTGAATGCCATAGAATTGTTGGCAGGATTATTTGTGATGCTTCACCTTCAGTAGCAATAGATATGTAGCTGTTGTCTTTACAAGCAAGGTTAAGTATTAAGTAAGTAATGAAATTTGGTGTCCTTTACAGAGATTAGGGAACTCATTAACGGGCTCCGACCCTATTAACTGCCTACCTGCATTGAAGAGCTTGGACACAATCAATGAGTCCTGGCAAGTTGTGTAATCTTCCACAGTATGGTATTTAAAATGAATCTAATGAGACCTTTGTTCCCATTACAGTGACAATGTTGGATGGCACTTTGGTACGAAAGGGATGAGTTTTTAATGAATTGCTCTCATTACATTCATAGCATCGGTGCGTTTGGTCTCCTAACATCTTGGTCCACACGTCTCCATTGCAGTGAGGTTTTCTTGTTCCCATGAAACATTTTAATTGGGCAGATGGTTTGTTGAGGCTGCAAGCCTAAATACGCTTACTCCAGTGTTAACTGCTTTTGAAGACACTGGGTCTTATTTCCAACTTAACATACACAGGATTGGGCTATAAAGGAAACTTGGAAAGGAAAAGAACAGTGCTAGTTAAGTTTTGCCCAGTGCCAATAATTACAGCTGAATTAATTGACTAATTGGTATGATGAATTGATTAATCAAAAATTAAAGGAGTGGACTGAATGTTAATCAGGACCCTGTCTGGGGAAATGGAAGTCCTATTCAGAGATGCTATGTCTCGTGATACAATCAATGCTTTTAAAAGCTTTTCCTTCACAATGCATCTTTTTTGGGGTGGGTATTTAGCTGAGAAAATTTGCCATCTTCATTAAACAACAGAAAAATATCAATTGAATCAGTGGTAATTATTATTTTAATAGGTTAATTAAACAGCCAGTTAGTGAAAAGCAAGATATATAATTTATTTTAAAAGCCTTTCATTCAATCAAAAGTAATGCTAGGAAGTGAAGCGTCATTCATTTTTATTGCATTTTTCACTGTTGCTTTGGTATAGATTAAATTTTACTTTTGAAAAAGATCCACATACCTTGATTAGTGACCATAAAGCTTCATAAAGCAGTTTTAGAGTTGGAGGGCAGAAGATAAATAGGTGGGTATGTTTAAGGGGAGACGGCCACTGGTAGACTTAGTTCATCTCGCCACTTCCCCTTTAAGCAGTTTTCATAGAGTTTAATACCAATAATAATCAATTGGGGGACCGGTGGGTTTCATGGAGGCAGCTGATGAAAGGAAAATAGATGGCATAGCCACAGATTTCTGGATCACAAGCCTAGTCTTATTCTGAAAGGAATTAGATTTCTGGTCTAACATTTATTTTCAGGAAATGCTTAATACCGATTCAGCTTCTGTGGGCAAAATTAAGGCTGAGCAGATGCAAAAAGAGTGAGACCCTTGGCTTTTCAGGATTTTGTCTCTTCAGCTCCTTAGAAATACTTTCCTCTGGCAGAGTTGCCAGCTTTTCTGTTGTCCCCCCTCTTGGGACTTTCACAGCAGTCGGATGTGCAAAAACTAAACATTCCCCCCCAGCATTTCTATTACTATGCCAGGGGAAATTTCACCTTCAAAATTTATGTGTGCCAACCTTCAGAGAAAGGCACACGAGCCGAGCCAGAAAGATGGTGGTGGGGAGGAAGAGGTAATCCTGCTTGCAGGTGGTAATGCACCCAGCCCCGCCAAATCCGTTTTCTTTCTCTTTAATGAAGTGGAAATGGCAGTGTGCAAATGTCTACAGACTTCGCCGCGCAAGGAACCATCTGTTTTCTGTCCACAAGGAAAATGTTGCTGAAACCTGGGCAGTAAAACAGACCATGAAAATGTTGGCTGTGCTCAGTCTTGGCACATGTTTCAGAGACATGGATTTTAAATCCCACAATCGGAGATTCCCAGCTGTGTGGAAGTGGGGGACATTCTTGGCCATATTTTAAGCAGCTGCTTTGACTTTCCATCTTGACAAAGCACATGGCTTACATTTTTTAAATTTTTTTTTTTTAAGTGGAAGTTTAGTTTCCTCTTCACAGGCACACAGCAACCCTAAATTTCTGTAAAGAGAAGGTGGGCTGCATCTGACCAGACGGAAGCTGTCGGGTGGATCTGGCAAGCAGACACTTGGCAGGCTACCCTCCCCAGACGCTTTTGGCTTTCAAAAGCATAACAAGATTCCTTGCACAATCCCCCAGCAGCATATAAGAGCAGGTGAATTAGTATAACAGTCCCCACCATGTGGTTCCACGGAAGTGTCGGAAGTCCATGAATTTTCTATCTAAAAGCCATAGTTGAGAAGTGAATTTGTTTCTTTGGTGGTCATCTACTGTAGGGTTTAAAAAGCATGCAAGTCTCAGGGCACAGGCTCTTGTAAGAGTTGCCTCTATATCTTAGGATGCAAGAAAAGTTGTGCTGCCAAGTTGCAACCGTAGATCAGTTTTCTTGATACAGCAAACTTTAATAGTAACACAGGATGGTGCCTGACACCGAGTGAGACCGTTGGTCGATGTAGCTCAGGACGGTCCCACACTGACTTGCAGAGACTTCCTAGGGTTTCACAGTTTCCAGCCCAACTGAAGATGCATGGGATTGAACCTGGGACCTTCTGTGTGCAAAACAGTCCCAACATTGGCTTCCATTTCCTGCCTTCCATTTCTGGAGCTCTGTTTGCTAGAACAGGTGGGGGAAGGAAGTGGCACAAGGGAAAGAAAAACGGCTACATTATGGAATTAAAAGTTACGATGCAGGTTTCCAGGTTGAACTCTACTTGTGTGGGAGCCAAACTAGATGTGACGCAGCAGATCAATTGTTAGGTCTTTGGAAATGTTTCAAAAGCAGCTGCCACAGAGACTTTGATGCCCTGATGTTGGAAGTGTATAACCCTAATTTGCATAGCTATTTTGTCTATTTATAAGCATTCCTCATACTACGTCAAACCACCTAGCTCAGGCATAGTCTTATTTTGTTTTAACACAATAATGTTTCATCATTGCTTTACAGCACAGTCGTACACATGTTTACCCAGAAGTAAGCTTGCAATACTAACCCTACTTACCAAGGAGTAAACCCCACTGATTTAAATAGGACTTGCTTCTGAGTAGGCTTTGGGGAACTACCCTATGCGATAAGTTTTACACTTTATTACTTATTTCTGACAGATAATTAAAAATAAATGTTGATTTGAGAGATATCTGAACTGGTAGCACTTAGGAGGCATCAGGGCAAGGTGGAACTCACCCCTTGTTGCATGCTGTCATTGGCTCGGTCCGCAACTTCGGAGACGATGAGCAAGGCAGCTGCGGTGGAAGAAAGCAGAACACATTAACTGAGGTTCAGAAAAGAAAAGATGTGCAGATTTTTAGGAGGAAGAATATATATCCTTCTTGGGTATGGAGTCTCACTGAGGCCAAAATAAGTTGTACTGCCTAGGAGTTAATGCTATTCAAGGAATACATGTTCAAATTCCTGTTCAACCATTACTTTGGTCTGGGAGCCTTAGACAAGCTGCTACAGCTCAGCCTCACTTCTACAAAATGAAAGCAATATTCCTATTGAACAAGGGGCTATTGCACAATTGTCTCAGTTACAGTTATTACAAATATACACTATATGTAAGGTAAAGGTAAAGGGCCCCTGGAGGTTAAGTCCAGTCAAAGGTGACTATGGGATCTTGCTTTTCAGGTCGAGGGAGACGGCATTTGTCCACAGACAGCTTTCTGGGTCATGTGGCCAGCATGACTAAACCGCTTCTGGCGCAACATGACACCGTGATGGAAGCCAGAGCGCACAGAAAGGCTATTTACCTTCCTGCTGCAGCGGTACCTATTTATCTACTTGCACTGGTGTGCTTTCGAACTGCTAGGTTGGCAGAAACTGGTGTCAATACACTGGATAAATTTACTTGAATAAATGTGAGTCAGTGAACAAATGCAATGGTAGAGTTCAGACTTTGATGGTGTTTTTAAATTTTATTTTTTTAAGCAGAATATTGTGTTTGCCTCTGTTTAAACAACGCATTTTGGAACCCTCTATGTTTCGGATCTGGCCACAATCTGGCATATGTAACTGCCTATACTTTGCACAAATCCATAAGACAAAACATATACACTTTGGTTGCAAGGCATTAAGAATGCTTCAAATGAGAACACTGCACAGTAACACCCCTTTCATGTATTCAGTTTTCCATATAAATCAAACTCAGTAGTAACAACCAGTTCTTGACCATGAACATAAAACCAACTGCTTTTCAAAGTCACTTTGAAAAGTTGCATTGAGTTGCCTGCAGCAAGAAAAAGCAACTAATAAATTTAACAAATAATAATAAATTATTACGAGGGCCATTTGCAATGCAAGCCAATACATCTACAGAGAAATAAGCCCCGCTGAGCTCAATGGGACTTATTCACACTTAAGTGCATATAGGATGGCAGCCTGACAATTCAAAGTGTTATCACTACTCACGACCAAAGTTTCAGATAGTAAAATTATTCCATGTTAAGTATTTGTTCATCACATACATTGTTCATTCTAAATATCTAATATGACCTAATTTGAGATCACAAGGAACTTAAAAATCAGAGAACAGTACATGTTTTGATGAGTGAGTGGCCCCAAATGACATGAACAAGAGTGGTAATTTATCTCAAAATCAAGCTGAGATCTGAGTACAGTGATGTTGTTTGTTCACAGACTTCTTCCTGGACAAGTAGAGACGCTAGCTATTTATTAGGCAAAATAAATATTTATTATTATCATTTTTTTATAATTCTGAATTACCTTGTGTTTCTTCATACTCAGCGGAATCAGGACAAAGGTTATTCAAGTAATCTGTGGGGAATCAATCAGATATAAAGCAGGTAGTAAGTCTCAAATGAATTCATTTTGATCCACTCTAAACACTAAACCCTTTATCTACAGGTAGGTGGGTTTTCAGCCCAGATCTCAGACTGGTGGAACTGATTCTGTCGCACTGAAGGCAGCCAGCCTCAGGCTGTAATCCATTGCACATTAACCTGAGACTAAGCCTAAGGAACATAGTGGGATCTACCTCCGAGTTAACATACACCAGATTGTAAACCACACTAAATCTAAGGTTTAAGATCAGGTTTGCAGCTTAGGAGTGTTCTGTGAACATAAGAAGAGCCTGTTGGGTCAGGCTAATGTCCCATCAAGTCCAGCAACCTGTTCTCACAGTAGCCACCAAGATGCCCATGGGAAACCTCAAGCAGGATCCAAGCATGTGAGTGCTCTCCCCTTCTGTTGTTTCCAGTAACTGGTCTTCAGAAGTTGTAGAGGCACAGCATAGCCTTCATAGCTAGTAACCATTGGCAGCCTTCTCCATGAATTCCTCCAATCCTCTTTGAAAGCCATCCAACTCGGTGACCACCATGGCCTCCTATTCCATATTTCAACCACTTGTAGACCTCAGTTTTCTGTTCCCAGGCAAAATGCTATCAAAGAGAGGGCCTGGCAGATTTCCCAAGGCAAAGAAGTTCTGCATCCTATGTCCCATAATAAAGATGGCCCCATTGCACTTCAGAAAGCAGCAAGAATTACAAAAAGGGTTCTTCAGCTGATCTAAGTGGATGGACAGGATCACATGGGAGGAGACGCTCTTTTAAGTAGTGGAGAAACAGAATGCATGAGGACATGCATCATTTCCCTATACATAAGAATGTCGGAAGCTTTAAAAGTTTCAGTTCATTCAAGAAGATGCCAGTACTAGGGTAAGAGTCAGAAGAATGGGATATTTAATTGCAAAATTCCAAACTGCCTAAGATAATGGAACAATTTCCCCCGCTGATGCTTCCCCCCCTGGAATAATTATATTCTAGTTTAGCTAGAGTGGATACTCCTATGAGGGATTAAAAATAGATAAACACAAACTTATTCCAAATTGAGAAATTATGTTTAACCGAGTAAAGCAATATTTAATCCTTGACTGTATGCGACTTGATACAGATTACAACTGTGCTGAATTAATGAATACGAGTTCCATTACTGATAGAAGTTTATACAAGAAGATGAGGGAATCTGTTATTTCTGGATCTCCCTGGACTAAGGGAAGAGCTGTTGCAATCACCACTTTGCAATATCTGTGTAGGCTATACGCAAAAGCTGTCGCTGGGGACTTGAGGCATTGCTTATCCCTGCCGGATGAATCATTGTGGTCTACAGTAATTTTTCCCAAATGTGTATGGGAAGGCAGAAGCACTGCAGCTGTAGCACTTTGGCTGGTCCTCCTAAGTGTATCCTGCAATGAATTTTATTACTCTTGTTTGGTAATACAAATGAGAGCAACAAGGCTGGAATGATGGGCCCCTGTCAGGAGGAGATGCGACGGTCCTTTAAGTGGGGGAAAGGGGTCCTCTGAGCCCATTTCAGCAAACAAACATTCATCTCCCTACTTGGAAAAAGAGAATTAAGGCAAGAGAATGTGGCTGCAAGCCACTAGCCAGTTACAGATGCTTAAAGTAAATGGGGCATAAGCATGAATAGCAGCTTGTACAGATGAAGAAGGTGTGGATCCAAACAACTGCAGAGTTCAAGACATTTGCTTGACAGGAGCAAGGGCAGCAGGTTGGATCCAGAGTCACAGAAGGAACTGCAATCCAGCTGAGGTTCCCACCGGAAGGAGGAGGGGAGGCAATTTTTGTCTCCTTTTCCCTGCAGTCCCCAAACCGTCTCCTACACTTGAGGATCTCAAAGCCCACTAGAGCAGCTTTTCAGAGAGCAGAGAGAGCTACAGAGGAAAGGAGCAAGCAGCAAATATCAGCCACCTCTCCCTCTAGCAGTACAGTTCCATGAGTGGTTCTAAGTCAAATGATTTTTGAGGTCATTTGAGATCATTGTTATGTTCTCCGGAAAGTTGACCAGGGATCAACCAACTAACAGTAAAGGTCTTCCCACTTACAGAGCACATGCACTCCAGATATCTGCGTTTCTTGCTACCTGAAAACCTTTCCCCTCCCTTTTCCTAGCAAATGAAATTGACAGAAAACTTCTCATTGTAGTTGAATTAAAGTTGGACAGGGCAACGTAACATTTAACTAGTCCCCAAAGAATGATCCCCTTTTTTTAGATCAGTGCAGACAGAGGGAAAACTTGTTAACATCCAGTGTCAGACATATCCGGTAGCTAATGGGAGTGTGACATTCACAGGGCTTGTTATACAGCAGGCAAGCTGTTTACAGGCATGCTATATGCCAGGGGTGGCTAGCCAGTGGCTCTCCAGATATTGTTGGACCCTATTTCCCATCAGCCCTAGCCAGTACAGGCACTGACCTAGAATGATGAGAGTTCTGGTCCAGCAACCTTTGGAGGCTCACAGTTTAACCACCCCTGCTATATATGAATACACCAAACTCATCTCACTACTATTACTAATTTTATTATTTATACCCTGCCCATCTGGCTGGGTTTCCCCAGCCACTCTGGCCGGCTTACAACATAATTTTACGGCAAACAAATCTGTTTAATGTACTAAACAGATGCATGGACCTATTAAGATAGTTGTAGTGAACTAACATCCCCTTGCTTAGTATCTGTGGAGGAAACCAAATCACCCAGCAAAATCACTCATTGGCATCTGGTAGTCACTTGTGCTGCTGTTCTTGCAAAAAAATAAAACAGGAACCACTGGGAAGACGGCATTTCTTTGGACTTATGATCAATGTTCTTGGACCCAGATGAAAGTACTTCTAATCAGTGCTGTGAAGTTCTCTTCGGGAAGTTCCCTTTGTTCTAGTCCATTGATTTCAGTTCTTTCTAATATGTTCTGAAGCTTTTTTTAACCACTTGCTGAATATGGGTGGGATTTCCTCCCATTGCCTGACCCCTGCAAACTTCATCGCATGTCACTCTCCACCAAAAGACATGGGCCACCCCCGCCACCCCGGTTGCTTGCCCATCTTTATGCCTGAAATGCTCCATGGCTGGAATTCCTGTGGCTTCATCTAGCATGTTATGTCATCTTGCTTAGCTTTGCTTTGGGATGAGGTTGCTTTCGACCCAGCCTGCCAGGCTTTTCACTTTTCTATTCTTTTTTGCTCTCCTGATGGCTTCCAGGCTTCCAGCAGTGATAATGAAGGTGACATTTGGCAGGCAGAAACATTGGGGTTACGAATACAGCTTGACACAAAACAAGGGATGCTGAACATTCATGGGGAGGAGCGGGAGCATAGGATCAGGCCTTGTTCCTGACATACATATGTTCAGTAGACTGTGGGAACAGATCCTGTGCATAAGCACGTGGCTTCTGATCATGTATACAGAGCCTAGCCCATGTGCACAAGGTCTGTTCTCAGAGTCCATTGAGGATGAGATCAGCTACCACACTCTGTTTCCTTCCAAAGCATGTTGGCTGCCCCTAGATTTGTCTGAGAAGGCAGGGCTATAGAGTTTAATGCAGTGTTTTCTGATTGACATAAACTCTACAACATCTCAGATGCAGGACTTTCCTCACACTCCTGCAACTCAAGGCCTTCTAAAGTGGAGAAGGCAATAACCTTACGTATTGGAAAGTATTTTCTCTGCCATGGAGCTACAGACTCTCCACTCCATTTTTCAGTGGAGTTGCTGTCACTGAGAGAAATCCACGATAACATTAACAATGGAAAACAAAAGGTTGAAATGTTTAAGTCAAGTGTGCTATGAGTCACAAGAGTTACTGGGATTCCCTCAGAGTGTATGGGATTCTTGCTCTAATTCATTCTGCATCTGCCTCTTCAGATTCATTAGTATTGCTCTGTCAATGCTTTGTGGAAAACCCAAATTGTTATTTGCACCGACTGAGCGCTAAAAAGCAGTTCTCCCTTAAGAAGACAGTGGGACCAGAGGACATGTGGATAAGCTCTAGGTTGACTTTCAAGGGTGATAATGCCTGAGGATGACTATAAGTTAAGAACAAACCCGGCAAAAGGAGGGGACCCTCCTATCATGGGAGTGGCATGTTTTATATCTTGCTTACCTGTGAGGAGCACATGGTACTGGAATATGCGCTGCACCACTTTCAAGAGCTGATGTTTCACATTCAAGGGACTGCCACCACGAAACTGCTGTCCTCAAGAAAAGGAAAATAAGAAGCTCAGAGCTCAGACATCCATAATCAGAAAATAATCAGTCATCCATCCAGGTTCACACGACTGGCAAGAGAGACATTTAAAGAACTGTCAGAGCGAAGATGTGCCTATGTAGTCTCCAGGAGCTGACAATTTGCCCATAATATTTCAAAATGAAACTAAAACCCAATATTAAATTTTCATGATTATTTATATTTTGGTCGATAGTCAAAATAGACTTCAGAATTCAGACTCCATGCAACTACAGATTTCAAGTGACCCTTGTATATTTTTGTGACTACAGCTGGTTGACTGGAGCCAGCTGGAGGGTTCCTGCCACAAGCAGCTTGATATTTATAATGCATGAGTATCTCAAGGCTAATATAAAATCCAAGAACTTTCCCAGAAGAAGTTGACATTAGTGCTCAACAATACTCAGGGCAAGAGTCTCTTCACTTGGGCTAAAAGGTCATGAGTATACTGTGGGGGCCTGACATGAGCTCAGTAGCTAATCATAGGGCTAGCAGAGAAAATAGGTGTGCCTTCATGACTATTTGACACATCTGGCGAGATCTGGCCCATTGACCCCAACACTGTTCTTCTCTACTGTGACATGCTCACAAATGGTATTAAAAAGTGAAAGGACCACTTTCCTTTGGAAAACTAGGTGGGGATTACTGAGGTAAACTCAGAGCAGGAAGCAGGCTGCTCTCTTCCTTTTAATACAGAATTTCTGGCAGAAGTTTTTAAGACATATTAACAAATGAAAATTGTTTCATTTCCCCCAAACAGCAACTCTGAATATAACCAACAGCATGGAAAAGTATACACAGTCTTGGCTGGGGGAAAAAATCTAGGCTTGCCATAGCATGGTTTAAATAATAGAAAGTATTTTGTCACAGAGCTGAGTCAAGGTGAGGGGAGTTGTGTAAGTTATCACTAGCAGAGACTCAAAACTGATATCAAGTGCCATATTTTGATTATCTTATTGTCTCCGGGGGGGTGGGAATCTGCTCCTATTTTTTCTAATGTAATTTATCTTCTTTTTTGTAAACTATTTTGAAAACATTTTTTTTGTAGAAAAACAATAAAATAGTATCTCGGAAGGCAGTGACATGCTCAAGAGCTCTACATATGGGCACAGATTCATATAGGAGGAGATGGTCCCACAAGTAGCTTGGTCCCAAGCAATCCACGGCTATGAAGCTAACAAGCAGCAACTTGAATTGCACTCAGAGCTGAACCAACAGTTAGTACAGCAGGTACAATAACGGGGGTCACATGATTCCGCAAAGACTGGAGTTTCCAGCAGCCTGTTACCGTTGCCCAATCATTGATGTAACACATGCATCTATCACTCATGGTAATATATGAGAGGGCTTTTTCTGCAAGGGCAGCACTCACTTCTCCAAGAGCTTGAATTAGCTCTCTCTCTGTGTACTTAGGTTCCACCAGCGGTTGAATAGTTTTTCAACAAGCCTTTGATCCTTGCCGCTGCTTAAATTATTAGATGTTTGTTCTGGCTCTCTGGATTGTTTTTCTACATTTAATTTTGGTCATGTGTTTGTTATCTTAGGGCTGAGTTTGTGTGTTTTTGGATCCTCAATGTTCTTTAATTGTACTTGCCTCGCTACGTTGTGGGTTGCTTTGTAAAGTCTCATGCCTTGAAGACGGAATGGAAATATCTCGATAGGGAAACAAACAAGTAATGTAGAAATAAGCATCTTGTTACTGCAACGACTCCTCCTCCTGTTTCCAAGTCCAAGAACAAACTTCAGCCAAAAGTTAACAAGGGTCATCTGGCACGGATGAACTATGAAACAGGTTGTGACAATCCAGGCTGCCTTGGCCGGCCCTGGAGCCATTAAAAATGAATAGCCTTGTCTCTGATGGGACAACGTTGCCACAACTTACTGCCTCATCCGTTTGCTACTTTCCACCTAAGTTTCCATAGCAGCTTCAACAAAGGAAACAAAGGAGAAACCCATGGAGTTTGCATTAGAGTTGCTAGCTCCTTTTCTAACAAGTGGCACTTAGGAACATTCAGAAGCTGCCTTATACTGAAATGAGACCATTGATTCATCTGAAGGAGCATCTCCACCCCCATCGTTCTGCCCGGACACTGAAGTTCAGCACCGAGGGCCTTCTGACAGTTCCCTCACTGCCAGAAGCAAAGTTACAGGGGACCAGGCAGAGGGCCTTCACAGTAGTGGCGCCCGCCCTGTGGAACGCCCTCCCAACAGATGTCAAGGAAATGAGCAACTATCTTTATTTTAGAAGACATCTGAAGGCAGCCCTGTTTAGGGAAGTTTTTAATGACTGATGTTTTAATGTATTTTTAATCTCTTGTTGGAAGCAGCCCAGAGTGGCTGGGGAAACCCAGCCAGATGGGCAGGGTATAAGTAAATAATAATAATAATAATAATAATAATAATAATAATAATAATAAAAAAATTAATCATCATCATCATCATCTAACTCAGTATTGTCTATAGTAAATGGCATTGGCTCGCCAGAACCTCAGGCAGGACTTTGTCTCAGTCCTACCTGGAGATGCTGGGGACTGAAGCTGGGACATTCTGCACACATAGCAGAAGCTGCACCACTGAGCTGCAGTCCTTCCCCGAGATATCCACCTGCTGCTGCTGCTGCTTTTCTTGTCATGGATTTGCGGTGAAAGGGGAAGTGGCGTCTGTTCAGTTTCTGATCCTCACCATCATCATGCAGTGATGGCCGCTTCAACACAGCTGTCTATTGTCCACTCGGTGCTGTTCGTGCATGGAGGCTCTTCTCAGCATCCACACAATGCTGTCCTCATCAAAATGTCACACCATATTTCCCCTCAGTTCATTTCATCCAGAATTGCAAGTTTTGCAGATTCTCTCCCACCCCCCACCCCCCAATCAAATTTTCAGTGGAAATGGCAAATACGGAGGAAAGGGGGATGTCATTTTGATGATGGTGTGGATGCTGTTCAAAACTTCCATGCATGATCAGCACCAAGTCCCCCAAAAACCTGCCATATGGAGGCACCCTAGTTAATAAAGATGCTGCAGGCAACTCTTTTTACTGACCAAGCCTTTGGCACCCCCATATTCAAGCATTTCCAACTTTGCATACACACAAATATCCGAACAGGATCAGGATCAGTTTCCAAAGTGATGCAGTGGTACCTCTGGTTATGAACTTAATTCGTTCCGGTGGTCCGTTCTTAACCTGAAACTATTCTTAACCTGAGGTACCACTTTAGCTAATGGGGCCTCCCGCTGCTGCCGCGCCTCCGCTGCACAATTTCTGTTCTCCTGGGGCAAAGTTCTTAACCCGAGGTACTACTTCCGGGTTAGCGGAGTCAGTAACCCAAAGTGGTTGTAACCCGAGGTGTTTGTAACCCAAGGTACCACTGTACGGGAGAGATTTGCCTTTCTTCTATCACCATCCCTTTAAATGAGGTTATTGAGTGTTATTCCTATTTGGATACTGTTGTGAGTGGGGAGATGATCAAGGATACAAAAACGCGAAGCAAAACCCAAACCCACAGGAAGCTTCTGAGTTCAGATTTACGACTCCAATAAAAATCCCATTAACTCCAATTGTAGCGGAACTGAGGGGCAACACACCAAGCTGAGATAAAAGCATTAACACGGCAACTTTTATCCCTTACTTAATAGTAGGGTCTGTGACGTTCCTGTGAAATACATTCTGACCCTGCTTCCTGGGGCATTGCGAGGGAGATGGGGAAAGGGCAGAGTAAGAACCATTGATCTGAAACACACCAAAGGCATCTTCAGAAGAGCGGTACTGATTTATGTGCCAGACAAGAAGAGCAGGATTAAGGCAAGGCTGTGCATTAGTCCCAAGGGAATAGCGCACATTCAACTGCCAAGCATAAACTCAAAGAGAGTTGGGACCTTTCTGGATATAGGGTCAGGCACTAATTTACCTCTGAATTGGTGAACTGGGAGGACAGTTTAGGCATACATATCAGAATTAGGCAAGGAGGAATCTGAGTGTATTACTGGGGCTAAGATTAAATCTCTCCCCAACCCCGCAAATGTATGTGGTAAAAATGGGGGGGGGGGGTTGATCCAAGAAACAGTTAAATCTTCCTTTTTTATTTTTACCTTTTTCCTATTTTTCCATTGCTGCCTATGGGGACATTAAAAATTGAACTTTTTTTTTTTTAAGAGCAAGCCCCCACACTAGTTTTCTGGATCTCAGCATGCCCCAAACACAACATTCTTCTGGGGCATGGTGGTGGTAGTGAGGGAAATGGCTTCTTCTTTAAAAAGTATGGCTGCTGCTATCTTTTTGTGGTGGCAGCCATTTTCCTTCCACAGTGCCCCAGAATGCTGCTGTATCTAGGGTATTCAGAGGCCAGAAAATGGCAGCGGATTGGTTGCTGAAGGAAATGTGTTACTTTTGGCTGGTGACAAGAAAAGGAAGAACAAAAACCAAGACCCTACTACTAAAGGAGAGCAACTCCCTGAATGGCCCCTATTCAGAGTCACAGCAGGTGGCACTGTGGGTTAAATCACAGAGCCTAGGGCTTGCTGACCAGAAGGTCGGCGGTTCGAATCCCCGTGACGGGTGAGCTCCCGTTGTTCAGTCCCTTCTTCTGCCAACCTAGCAGTTCGAAAGCACGCACTGCAAGAAGATAAATAGGTACTGCTCTGACGGGAAGGTAAACGGTGTTTCTGTGCACTGCTCTGGTTCACCAAAAGCAGCTTAGTCATGCTGGCCACATGACCCGGAAGCTGTACGCCGGCTGCCTCAGCCAGTAAAGCGAGATGAGCGCAGCAACCTCAGAGTCGTCCGCAACTGGGCCTAACGGTCAGGAGTCCTTTTACCTTTACTTTTACCAGCATTAGGGTTGCTCTGGTATCTACACTACAAATTTATACAGGCTTTATACCCTTCTAACCATTACGGTTTTCACCAAAAAATCCTTTGAATTTTAGTTAGTGAAGGGTGAGGACAGAGAGCCATGCACCTGTCAGTCAGCTAATGCCATATGATTTAAATCACATCAGGTGATTTAAACTTCTGGGAAGAACTCTATATATGCTCCCGATGTGTCCTTTGCAAGTCTCCCTTGAATGCAGCCACAGCTGTAAAGCAAGATTGATTCCTCAAATTGAAATTGGCACCATATAACACTAGATGATGGACATGGTGGGCCAAACCATGTCCTAGGCCGGGGGTCAGCAACCTGCGGCTCCGGAGCCGCATGCGGCTCTCTGACAGGTCTCCCGCGGCTCCGGCATGCCCCCTTTCAATGCCCTTTCAATAATAATTAAATGGTTATCGGCAAAAAAAAGGGGGGCCAAAAAAACCATGAATAATCCGCATCAACGTTGAACAGCTGGGCGGTCTTTCTCAGCCCTCTCGGGGTTCCCGAGGACAGACCCAAGATTGATGTCCACCTTGACCACTCCCAGAGAGAGGAAGCGACTTCTTCACACCAATAAGCGTGTGGGGAGGGCTGAGCTTTTACCACCTCGGCGTGCCGATTGGCAGGACAGATCGCCCGCCTTGGCGCATAGGCTCGGAGCCGGGGCCTTACCGCCAAGGTAGCCACTGAGGATGAAGGCGGGAGGCGGGCACGGGAGAGCGATGCTTCGTCCGGCCAATGAGCCGCCGGGATGCCTGTTCCTGTTTGAGGGGAACATGCCAATGAGGGTGGCGTTAGGGCAGGGAGAAGAAGGAGCTGGGCTTTGCGAGTTATCGAGAGAGAGAGAGAGAGAGAAAAGAGTCGGGATAATAAAGGCGGCGGGAGGTGGCGGCGGCGATTGGAGCGGCCCCTGTTCTGAGCGGCCCCTGTCGGGCGGAATCCTTTTCAAAGTGGCCGCACGGAGGGCGGAGCAGGCGGGCCAGGCGTCGCCGTGACGGGAGGGCGGTGATGGTCGCCGACAGGATGAAGTAGAGCTGCTTTGGGGCGGCGGCGGCGAAAACGTCCGGGCTGCTTCTGAAACCTCCGCCAACCGGTGCTTCGCCAGCGCTCGCTGCGGGCGGTGTACATGCTCAAGACGGCCCCAAGGGCGGCTTGGAGGCCCGGAGCCCTGAGGTCGGCGTGCTGCAGTGCCTGGCGTGATTTCCCCCCCAAACCTGTTTTTTGCTTTTTTGCTTTTTGCCTTGCTCTCCCACCCCCCTCTCTTTTTCTTCCTCCCCTCCTTTTTTAATCCAAGGGGAGAAATCCCATTTTTAAAACAAACAAACAAACAAACGAAAAACAAACAAACACCCCCCACAGCTGCTGCAGCCACTCTATTTGAATTTTTATTATTACCCTTTTCTCCCTCTATCCCCCCTTTTTCTTTTCTCTTCCCCTTTTGTTTTTGTTTTCAAAAAAAGGAAAAAGAAGAAAAAGATTTCCCCCCTTTATTTTTATTTTTTAAACTACTACATATTTTTAATAGATATTCTCCCCACCCCACCCCACCCCCAATTTATATTTTTCCACCCCACTTTTCCATTCCCACCCCCCTTTTTCTTTCTTTATTAGTTCGCTTGCCAACCTATCTTAGAGGGGGAAGCCCTCTCTCCCACCCACCACACCCCCCAAAAAACAACTTTGAGCTGAACCCCCAAAAACGGGGGTAGATCACTGCTGAAAGTAGATCACAGTTTCTTGGGAGTTGGCCACCCCTGGTATAAGACATGTAACTAGAATAAAAAATTTAAAAAACCAAGCAAATAATTGTAATAACTACTGTAATAAAGCACTGCTATAATTATATATAATTTCCCTAAAATTTTGGTTTCATTCGCCTTTCCGTGCTGAAATGTCACAACCTGAACAACCATGACTTGCCCCCCCTCCTCGTTTTGATCCTGGGTACGCCCCTGAGTCAATGCAAAGAAGTAATAACTTATTCTTGTTGTTTTTACTAATTATACTTTGCATTGGCTCCTATACGTTATTTATTATTATTGCATTAAGGTAACAAACAATATATGCAGCATTATATTTGTTTTAAATGTTGCAATGGTTTTGCGGCTCCCAGTTGTTGTTTTTTCCCTTTGGAAATGGGTCCAAGTGGCTCTTTGTGTCTTAAAGGTTGCAGACCCCTGTCCTAGGCCAAATGGGGAGGCCTGGCAGCCCCAATGAGGCCCATGGGTCAGACGTTCCCCACTGCTGGTGAACGGACTGACAATTCTCTGTTACAGTCAAGGCGGACAGACTTAGTGGGATGGAAGTGTTTGGAACACATATTCTCTGCCCTGCAAATATTACCTTAGAAAATGTGTTTTCAAATAAGAATCTATGTCTAGAAGGCTTTCAGATGAACCAACCCCATATGTTGTTGTAAGTGTAGAACCCCATAGTCTTCTCACCGTCAATGAATATGCAGCCCCTGGAGGAGCAGAGCTAAGCCATGTGCTGTTAGCACATCTAAACCTCCTTCCTGTCTTTATTCTAACAGAGAGTTCTCAGTTTCTTCCACTTTACCCCCTCACAAAATTATAGCTTACAAGGTTCTCTGGGGAAAGAGAGTAAGTATTAAACCAGATAAAGTCTGTGGTATGAATATGCTCTGAATATCAAACACACAGAGAGATGCATTTTGTGAATATATCCCTGCTGGTGAGAATACTGTCATGAACCATTCCTTTTTCTTGGGTCCAAAGTCATTGCCTTTGAGACAAGCAATTTTTGACTCTAGTATATCGAACACCTGGGCAACAAGTAAGTACCAAGTTTGAGATAAGCCCCCAAAAACAATTATTGCAATTACAACTCTGCCTTTCCGATCAAAGCCTTCAGAGCAGCATTCTTAAGACTCCGTTTTTATATTTTTGGCCTCAAGAGTTCAGACAGTGAAATATCCATGGGCAAATGTTGACAAACGGTCGTTTTAATGAATTATCTTTATTAATATTTCAGATGTGCTGCAGAGGGAGACATAATCCATATCTCACGGGCCTGACAGCCCAAGCCACATTAAAAATACAGCAGCCAATTTATCCTCGTAACCTTTTCTGTCAGATAAGTAAATATTACTACCTCTCCTCCCCTACCCTTTACAAATGGAGAAATGGATATATATTAAGGCTGACATTGTGTGCATCATCATCAGAAGCAGAAGTGTCACAGTGGCAGGAAGCAGAAGAGAGGGACAAAGTTTGCATGAGCCCCTTTCTGGCATTCTAAATTCCTTCTACACTGAGCACGAGCACACTAGCCCTACGGTTTTCCCTATGATGGCTGGAAAGATAACCTCTGAGACTGCTGGCAAGTTAGCAAAAACCAGGTTGCAGGAATGTGCAGGACAGAAGATGAAGGAATTACATGGTTCCCATACATTTGGTGTCAGGTATGGAGTGCTCAGTAACAAGACAGTCCCTGACTTAGAATTCTTGCTGCTTCCATCTCCCATAGCTGCCCACAGTTATGTGAGAATGGATGATCACATATTCATTGTTGTTGTTGTTTTATTATAGCAGCAACAAGCAACCTCAATTCTTCTCACTTGAAGGTATGCATGTGGATCTAATAGGTGCTCCTCCAGACTTAACCCTCCTCCAAAGCTATCCCTGAACTGAGTCATCATTAATACCCCCTACATGACCCTTTCTGAGCTCTGAAGGGAGGGCACACAAGGAAGGAAGGAGAGAGTGGGAAAGAGAACTACAGGACAGTCATGAAGCAGTGTGAGGAAAGGACTGAGGGACCTTACCTCAAATTCCCGAACGACAGCATCCAGCTGGGAAGTTTTAAGGCGGGCTTCATCCAGCAAAGCCAAGTTCCTATCAAACTGCATAATGTAAGCCGTGTGGTGAATGAACCTTGATTCCCTGGAGAGGAAAATGTCAGCCACTTTCTGGTGATCTTCCCTAAAGCCACATCAGGATAAACAAACAAACAAACAAACAAACAAAGGGAAAGGTTACGATGTTTGGGGCTTTTTCATTTAGGAAAAAGGGAAGTAAGAGAGGTCATGATAGAGCAGGCATAGGCAAACTCCGGCCCTCCAGATGTTTGAGACTACAATTCCCATCATCAATTCCCATCATCATCCCTGACCACTGGTCCTGTTAGCTAGGGATGATGGAAACTGTAGTTCAAAACATCTGGAGGGCCAAAGTTTGCCTATGCCTGTGATAGAGGCATATGAAGATTATGCAGGGTGCAGAGACAGTGGATCCCTATCCACTGTCTCTGCACCATGCATAATCTTCATATGTTTTTCTCCCTCTCTCATCATGCTAGAATCCAGGGTCGTTTAGTGATGCCGCATGGTGGAAGACTAGTGCACAGACAAAAGAAACACACACACATGGAATTCACTGCCACAAGATGTGGGGATGGTTGCCATCTTGGGTGTGTTGTTGTTGTTTTTTAATAAAAAACGGGATTAGACAAATTCATGGGGGATAAGGCTGTCAGAGGCTGTATATCCTGTCTTCAGCACTGGAAGCAATATGTCTCTAACTGCCAGTTGCTGGGTAACATGAGCAGGAGGGTGCTATTGCCCTCATCTCCTATCCATGGCTTCCCAAGGAAGCCATATTAGCCACTGTAAGAAACAGCAGAGGGGGTCTTTGGTTTGGATCTGTCCCACCTCTAAAGATGCTGCCCACGGCCATTCCCATTTATCAGCCCTGAACTGGTTTGTGAAGAACAGGCCTTTTTAATACTCCAGGCCCACACATGATGCAACACACCTATCTGAAGACAGTCCACTGGCCACATCTGGTGGCTCAGCAGAACCTCAACAAACCTCCTGTTAGGGGAGCCGGCCTAGGACTGTGAAAACAAGGATTTTGTCAAATGTCCCACAAGCACAATATATGGTTGGTGGGCTATTATTTGTCTTGATGGCAAATAAATAGGTTCTATATATTTAAAATGTTGATATCCCACCCTATCCATTTAGGCTCAGTGTGGCTTTTGCTCATCTCCTTTCATTTACACAGATACTGCAGAAGGTATCTGTGACCTTTCTTGTTATCGGGATCCCAACCTTCCAGCAAAATGTACTTTAACAATGGTAGAGGAAACATATCTGGAATCTATTGAAAATGAGGTCATTCAGTAGCTGGATATATAATGCCTGAGTGCATAGCATCTGGAGTTATTACATATCATGCTACCATGTTCTTGTAACAGATATAATGTAAAACCTCAGGGTGAAGGATAGCCTCTTAGCATTCAGGGTGAGGTCATCACAGGGACAAATTGTCTCACATTTGGTTACTTTTGATACTCCCTCTATTCAAAAGAAATAGGTGCTTGGTTTTCCTAAAGATTTCAGGATGTTGGGAAATGGGACGCTGTCCTGAGATGGCATAAAGGCCTTGCTAAATCACTTGCCAATTGAGAACTTTTTCTTCCAGCTCTTCCAGTATTTCTTGGTGCAGTTTGTAGATTTCTGGGATCTCATTCAATCCTTCCTTGAGCTTTGCTTCTTCATGGTCATTGTTATCCTCATCTCCCAGCACTTTTAAGACAGCTTCATAGAAATCCTGTGTACACACAATTCAAAATATCATCTGTAGGCTGTTGCCAAATCCTACTTGCATGTTCCTGACTACCATATTCAAAATCTGTCTTTCAGTGCCAAATTTCTTGTCTGTGCCTTGGTGATTTCTCTTCCTGACTAGCCGTTTGCTTTCCTTACCTCTTGTTGCCTCACTTTTCTTCAACTAAGTTAAGGTTGACCCAAACCATAATTTTCTGATGTCACACAGTCCTCTTGTGGGATTCAAGTGCTCCCTTGCCAAGAGCTTGAAAACCTTTCAGAAAGACCCTTGAAACAGGGTGCAAACTTGACACAGAGGCACTGTGTGAAATCTGAGATGTCACAAATGAGAGAACTAGACCAGCCGGACAATGATTGTCTCCTTGTTTGTTGGCTTGAACCACTTTTTACAATGCTAAAGAAAATTTTTTCCCGTGTAAACAACCTGTCTGCTTTTGTATCACCACAATAACATTACTAAAACCTATGTACTAGTTTCCTTAATTTTATGCATCAATTTTCTACTCCTAGTCTTCATATTTAAAGACTTCCTACTGTTCTGCTCCAAACTACATTTCAGTTCCATCTTTCCCTTAATCCCCTTTGTAAAAACAAAACAAAACCCCAATGCATTATGTTCACCCTTTGTTCACCTCATTGACGCACCCTTTTATACTTTCTTCAGAACTGCTTTCTTGCCCTACAACATCTGCCTTTGCTAAATAAATCCTTCTTCAAAACAGACCTCATTATAGTGCTGTTTTTCAGGATAACAAATTCCTTGCACATCCATGTGGAAAACTGGAATTTCAGTTCTGTCTGCCCTTATGCAATAGTCAAGGCACTTTTAAAAAAAACCCCCACAAAAACCCTCTACTAAAAATTATGATAGTTATGTACTCCCCTTTGCCCCAATCATAGAGATGTAGAGGCAGCACTGCTGGGTTTAAGCTGCAATCATATGCTTGCTTATCTGGAAGTAAGTCCCTTTGGACTCATTGGGGCTTACTTCTGAGTAAACATGTACAGAATTGTACTGTTAAGGTCCCTAGCATGAGACAGAATCTCTTGGAAGTGAACAGTGTCACTTTCAACACCACCAGCAAACACATCTGGAAAGGCACAAAGCAGAATGTATGCTATTTGAAAAGAGTGTGAAAGGCATGCAGCAGTTTGCTCCCCAGACTTTCAGAGCCCAGGGATCTGAGTCATCTTTTCACAGATGATTGTATGGTTTCTGCAGAGACCCGCAGGCCAGTGTCTATCGGAAAATATATAGCTCCAAGGCATTTCAATGGAACCAAATCATAAATCACTGTTCATCTGTCCTTTTCGTAATAAGCATCTTGCCTCACTGCTAGCCCTTGTTAGTAGGGCTTGTGTTGTCACACATCAGCAGGTCCATTTATTTCACAAAAGCTGGCAGCAAAAACAAGGCAAATGGGGGGAATAGTGCCCACCAGCAATAACCCATAGCAATTGTTTTGTCATTGTTGATTTTTAAATGTACGTCAAATGGGACCGCGTTCAAGTTGTTCGTGTCCAATTGTTGTGGTAGCAATAGGCAAAACTACCCCACTGCCAAGGAAGACTTAGTTTGATCCAAATTTCAACTCTCGGAACTGTGTTTGGTGAAAAGGTTAAACACTGGAACCTATGGTGATAGGATGCATAGCACCTTTCCTTTACCATAGACTGCCCATCACCCCTTTTGCCAAAAGTTTTCAGCCTAATGGTATACATTTGTGACTATTTGCACCTCGAAAATGGTTGGTGCTGCTATATTGTTTGAATAGTAAACAGCAGAGTAGCAAAAGCACTTCCCCCCACACCTTTCACTTCTTTTTCCTTTGATTCCCAGATAACACATAAGACATGGCGTGAGTTAAGCATGCTGCTATCGAATTCAGCGACCTCTATTAGGGGCTCATTGGGCTTCTGAGAAGCACTTTTCTTCCACTTTATCACGAGGTAAATAAAACTTCATTCCTTTGGTCTGATTTAGAACCACTGTCTGGCTATCCAAGTTTGGTTTGGAGGCTGGATTTACCATTTCCATGTCTTCTTTCTTCTTTATATGATTTTCTGTGGAAATGGCAAATCTGGATTAAATGAGAAAATACTTGATGAGGGCAATGTCTTGTGGATGCTGTGCATATTAAACTGCTGTGCTGAAGTGCCCATGGACTTGATGACCAAAACTGAGCCACTATGTTACTGGTGATCTCTGCTGCTCCTCTGGTATCCTGCATCATCCCATAAGTCTATGCCCTTCTGACAGTAACAAAACCTTGCAGGGTTTGTGCAGAGAAGCTAGCCGAGTATTTCTACTGTGCCTGGCAAGTATCCTGAAGAACTATTCATGGGTATAAATCTTTCTCTTTATTCCCCTGGAGCGGATACACTTGGAGAGGAGTCTGAGCCAGGCAGCTGGGTGTTCCTCGTTCTGGCCTGCGCTAAGGCTCTTGCAGGCAAAATGTCTTCTTTTCTGCCAATCTAATCTTTATGGGGAAAATAACTGGATCTTTCGTTGTCTACAAAAGTAAATGCACACCGGAGGGAACTGGAAGCAAACTGTAAGCTTCTGCTAGCACTGGAGGACCATATGGAATCACTTAGAAAAACATCCAGCGCTTTCCCAAGTCTTCCTCTGCATCCCAATAAACCATGCAAGTGCCTGGAGATTTTAATTGCACAAGAAAGAGGAAGGAAGGGAGGAAGAACGAGCAACCGAGAGAGGAAGAGTTGGACCTATCGAATGGAAAGCCAGCATGAAAGAGATGTCCTCTGAAAGTTGCAGAGTTTGAAAGCTCCCTGGGGTTCTTCGTTGATAGCAGCCGCAGCAGATGTGGGTGTTACAAAGCTTCTTGGTTTCATAAAAAAAAAAGTTTTATCTGTCCTGCTCTGACCTTCCTTTGCTGTTTATACACACTCTTGCAACAGACAAAACTACCTGGAATATCACAATGACACTGTAGCTATTGTTAATACAGTCGTACCTCTGGATATGTAAACTTTGGGTTGCGAATGCGGCCAACGCGGAAGTGTATACTTCCGGGTTTCGCCATGCGCACATGCACAGAAGTGCTCAATCACACTGCGTGCGTACGCAGAAGGATGCCTCTGGTTACGGACTTTTCGGGATATGGCTGGGCCTCCAGAACGGATCCCATCCGTAACCAGAGGTACCACTGTACCAGGAATATGCCTGGTAAGAGACATAGTTGGATTATGGGTGACGGGAATTCCAGCTGATCAAAGGATATCCTGTGACACACATACACACACAATAACACAATGTTCTTGCGCCTGGAACTTCCTCCCTTTCCCTCAGTGTCACTGTTTTCATGTGTCATAGCATTTTTATCCTGTATGTAGGTCTACACTAGGCATAGGCAAACTCGGCCCTCCAGATGTTTTGGGACTACAACTCCCATCATCCCTGACCACTGGTCCTGTTAGCTAGGGATGATGGGAGTTGTAGTCCCAAAACATCTGAAAGGTTGAGTTTGCCTATGCCTGGTCTACACAGTTGCTTGTACACCAGCCTTTTTCTCAAGAATTGCTGTTCTCCCTTCCCTTATGTTTTGAAATCTACACACAGCATCGCTGTCCTCCCATGTTTTGTTTTGTTACAAAATTCAACTGCAGCAAAGCACTATTAGGGCTTCTGAGGGGAATTGTTCCTTGGAACTAAAAGTTACCTGTTTGCAGGCTCGAATTGTTTTACTGGTAGCCCACCTAGCATGAATGACTTGCCACACAGTTTAAAATTAAGGCTGTAATCCTAGCCCTGCCTAATCAGAAGTAAGTCCTAGTGAATTCAGTTGTTGCTGTTGTGCTCAAATCCTGCTTGCTGGTTTCCCACAGGCATCTTCTCAGCCCCTGTGAGAACAGGATGCTGGACTAGGTGGACCATTGGCCTAATCCAGCAGGTCTCTTCTTATGTCTTTATGTTATGTTCAATGAACAAGGAGTTCCTGTTCACATAAATGCTAACCAGAAATTTATTTTAAAATATGCATATCCTGCCTCTCAATTAAAAATCCACAGTGCGGTGGTATCATCCACCACACATGTGGAAATTGTTAACTGTGAAATTATCAAAAATAAAAAAACAACAATTAACACAGCTGAAGCTAACTATGCAGCAAAACCTAGCCAGAAATTAAACTTAAAACAGTCCACACTTCTGAAATAAAACCACCTTTGCCTGCCTCCTGAAAGCTGAGAGAGATGAAGCACTGCTGTGAGGGCCTGTTCCCAAGGAATTTCCCATTCAGCCTCAGATGGGGAAGCCACACAGAGGCCGGGCCCCTGGAGAAAGATCTGAATATATGAATAAGTTCATATTATAGAAAGTGATCCTTGATGTGTCATGGACCGAGCTGATTTTGATCTTCAAATGTCATGCTGAGTGCTTTGAATTAAACTGGGAAGGCATCTGGATCTAGTGAAGATGCTGTTAGCACCAACATTATACTGGATGACAAACATGGATGGAAGCTCACTTGGTGCCTTTGAGTACCAGCCTGTGTATGATCCTCAACTCAGTGTTTACTCCCTAGGCCAAACCCTAGTAAGACCCAAAGGATTTACAGTACAATTCTAGCCATGCGTACTAAGAAGTTATTCTTACTGAATTCAGTGGGGTTTGTACCTAGGTGAGGATGAGGGAGAAAATCGATTCAGTTCCCATTTAAAGATAAATCTATCAAATTCACACTTTGTAAAACAATTATGAGAACCAAAATGTAGCCATCCATTGAAATTCACACTTATCCAAATATTGTGGTGCAGGTCTCCAAACAAACAACAGTCACAAAAGTGAATACCGGTACATGAAGTAAAAGCGTGCATTAAAAATGACTATCTTAGTGAAAACAACATACATTAGGAAAAATTCTTGGGAAAATGTGTCTATGAGTCAAAACTCTATGCAAAAAAAACCCATGTTGATTAGGAGAAAGTCACGCTAAAATGCTGACGGATTTTCATGAGTATATTTTTTAAGTTGCGGATTGCTGCAGGAATATAGAGAGCTGAATTTAAGATTGGAAAAAGGAGAAACTGAGAGAATCAAAATGGACAGGTCTTTCCATCTCTACGCTCAGGTGAGTGGAGTTAGAATTGCAGCCTTAAATATTGCTTTAATATCATTACACTTTTAAATTTAAGACAGGATATTCCATGTCCAGACACTTTGGATAAATCCTGGTGAGAGTTTGTGTTTTTACAGACTACTGTACACAGAACAGGCAAAAATTTAGACTGTTGCCAGCCAGAGTGGAGTACCAGGCGGAGGGGAGTGCAGCTGTTTTAACAATCCACCAAAAGCAAAGATTCAGCAGAGTTACCAGTGATAGAAATAGCAGCCACCATCCTCCCCAAAATTGTGAATGACCATTTCCCAGTCACACTGCATGCGGTATGGCAAAACATGCTGTGAGAGTGCAAGAGAGTGCTTTAAAAAGAATCTACCATGGCCATATATATTATCCAAGGATGCCATTCATACTTCATGCATTTAGGTACCTCTATAAATTGGGTTCGATGGAATGCAAAATCAAACACTCACGGTTTCAGTGAACAAACTCGAAATTTTATGGCTGCTTTCAAAAACTATGTTGACTCTCCCCAGCAAGCACAAAGTAAAAGTGAAGTGTACACAGCGTAGCCATTCTACTGCTACGCCTTTACCACTGCTGGTAAATTGCTCCGAAAGCTTGGCACGTTATCTCCCTCCATCATTAATACTAGCACTGTATTACTTTGCCACTTTCCATTTCCACTCATGAAGAACTACACAGATACTCAAAAAAAATGTATAGGCACTTTCGATCTTTTCCTCTCAAATTAATCTGGAGTTTTTGGTATTTTCACCTCAAATTAATCTGGACTGTTACTCAGTCCCATGAAACACACCATACCAATCTGAGAGAACACTGATTATTCGTCTTTCAAGCTCCGAACTAAAGGGATTGTATCCAACTAAGATCCACTGAAATGAAAAGACCCAAATTAGTCATGCCCATTAATTTCAACGGGTATACTGTACTCTGAGTAAAACTAATGTTAGATACAGCCCGCGGTATCCTGAAAATCTGCCTCCACTTTTTTTTTGGGGGGGGGGAATCAATTCTATCCCTGAAAAAGTGGAGGCAGATTTTCTGATGGTTTGCGGGGTGGGGTTAGGATAAATTCTAAGAAATATTTGAGGGTGGGTGTGTTTGGCTAACCCAAGTTAGACAAGGTGGCTTAAAGAAAGATGGAGGGGGGGGTAGAGACCAGTGCAGCTGCTGTGAGCAGCCACATAACCAACCAGGGTTTCTAAGGTCTGTGCTTCCTGGAGCCTGGGCCAGACTTATCATGGAATTCACTATGTGACATGATGTGATGTAGTTAATTCCGGAGCTTAAGCTCACACCGCGCCGTTGTCCGCCAGGCTAAATCTGAAGGGTGCGTGAGTAGTTCGGATAAAAAGTGCCTCGTAAAAGTACCTATGAGCACTTGCGACCTCCTAAGTTGTTCCCTTAAGTAATGTACCCAAATAAAAGGTGGCCAAAACTACGGCCAGGCAAAAGCACCAATAAACTACGAAAAATTTAATTAAGACGGAATAAAGACAGACAATCACTGTTTCTTTAGATCAGTGTTTTTCAACCACTGTTCCGCGGCACACTAGTGTGCCGCGAGATGTTGCCTGGTGTGCCGTGGGAAAAATTGTGTTTATTTGATTCCTATTCAAGAGAATTACTTTATATATAGTCAATATAGGCACAGAGTTAAATTTTTTAACATTTTCTAATGGTGGTGTGCCTCGTGATTTTTTTCATAAAACAAGTGTGCCCTTGCCCAAAAAAGGTTGGAAAACACTGCTTTAGATGGCTTTGGCTGACCCGCATAGGCTATTACTTTCCTCTATGCCTAAACTGTTCTAAAACTACCTAGGCTAGCTGACTCTGAACCGCCAATTCTTCCGCAAGTTCTAGGCTAGCTAAAGCTAGCTAAGCCTAAACCGCCAATTCTTCCGCAAGCTAACCTCTCTACCTCCTGCACGCGCTTCCAACCCAACCAACCCTACCAACCCGTTCCCCAAAACCCCAACTATCTACATCTGAATCATCTGAACCCTAACTCTGACTGTCGGCCTAAAACGGGGAGCCGCAGCCTTTTATTGACAACCAAGAGCAACGTCATGATCAATAATTTTACCAATCAGGATGCTGTTGCTGCCCTAAAAAAAGGCGGGAAGCAGATCATTAACTGATCATTAACCAGTTCAAACCTCTGGAACCAAAAAGTCTAGGCGGAGGGATCTCAGTGGCAAGACGCCTACTGAGCCCTGCTTTCGCTTTCACTTCTACACGGAAGAACACATAAAATAGTACACATAATTGACATTAACTTAATACAAATAATCGCGGGTTCAAAGAAGCCCACAGAGTGTATTCCCACAATTAAAGCCACAAATGGCAATGTGGACAAGGGCTGTGATGAAGAAGATTTAAGCAAAAGGAAAAAGTTACTGCAAAGAACATCACCGATGAATATAGCAGGAAATAGAAGGTGATTGTGAACACTCACAAAAATGAGCATGAAATGAGGTAAGTAGTGTTGGCTCATTTATCTTCTCTTCTATTTGTCTTTAAAAAAGGAAGAAGAAGCAGAAGGAACATTTGCACTGTGTGATACATCTGTTGCTGCCCTTTATCATCTTAGTTTAAAGGTTGACAGTATTGAGAAATCCAAGAATTTCTCTAGATTATTTCCCCCTGAGAGTTCACTGCACATTATCACACTATAGCAGCCAAAGCTATGCCTCAAATCTGAAAAAAACAACCACTTAACAAAACTAAAGTTTTTCTTTCTCATGGATTTCAAGCAAATATTACTAGATTATTAATTGCCTCAATAGACGTGTGATTATAATTAATTCTCAGACAAATGAATTAATTCCAGCAGCCAGGATGGCTAGCCTCGTAATGATTAATTCTGCAAAACCAAAGCCTAATAGTAATGCTGTAAGCATCCATTTAAAAAAAATGCTGTTGCCTAAAGTGCTGAAAGCCTGGGAAGCCATTAATCACAGGTAAAGTACTTTTGCAGTCTCAATAACTCTGATCAATCACAGTACCCGAAAGGTCTCCAGATTCATCATCTGAAAAACACAGTCCAAGAAAGAAGAGGGAAAAGGTACAAAATATTTTTAGTTCATACAATTCCCTGCTAGATTCAGAACTGAGGAAAGAACTAGAGCCATCCAATTACATTCTAAGTGACTCATGAGGCACAAACTGGAGTGTATGCTCCTGGCACTATTTCTGCCATTAAAAAAAATTGCAACTGTTATTTCACATTCACAGAGTGCTAGCTATTTTCTAGACACCGTACAGAACATAAATGTGACATGGTCCTGAGACCTAAGCAAGAGAATTTGAATCCCAGCATTTTGTAGCTCTCTCATGAATGCTGGAAGTGTCAATTAGTCAATGGCAGCATTCAGATGTAAAAATAAACTATGGCTTATTAAACTAATGAGCTCGGGACTTGTAAGCTCCCTCTTCCTCTTCCCTCCACCTGTGCAGCTGCACAATTGTAAAGTAGTGTAGCATTATGTCTGAACCTTAAATGCTGGTTAATCTCAACCAGGGCCAGCCCAACCTGAGGTGAAGCATAAAATGGCACACATACTCCACCAGGGAAGAAGGGGTGAGTGAAGATCTACACCAGGAACAATGGGAGGGGGAGTAAAGATCTACACTGGGAACAAGGGTGGGAGGAGATCAGCAGCACCTCCTGTTTGCCAAGAGGCTGCTGTAGAGGTGGCATTGTGGAGGTGGGGGGGCTGCCAAGGAGAAAATAGGAGACCATGCTATCAGTATGGTCAGCTAACCAGAAAGCCTGGTGGCTTCCTCATGTCATATGTACTTGGTGCACTGATTCAGCAACTTGCACTGTTCTTAGCAGATTTAAGAGACCATGATGGCACACAGACTACAAGACAATCTCTAAGTTGAGCAAGGACCAAGCTACCGCAGTCTATGTTGTGCTTTGAGCTAAGCTGAGGCATCTCTGAGGGTGCAGAACGAGTGGCCTTGCACAGCAGAGAACAGCAATGCTCTGAAATCTTTTCATTGCCCACCCCTGTTTTTCCAGTTGAAGATGAATTCTAACACAGCAGACACAATTTGCCTACTATCCTTCAACTACTGGATGGAAATTAGGTCATGGATCATGAACTCAGTACATGCACTCACACACACACACACAAACTTGTGCACACACCAAAATCAAATGAGGCTAAGCACTGGCAAACTGTACAATGCACGTTTCAAATACTGTACCAGTAGGCTCTCTGCAAAGTACTTGGCCAAAGGCCAAGAAGGGCTGGCACACATTCTCTCTCTCTGTGTGTGCGTGTACATTTAAAGGAGGGACACTAAGTAGTTGAACAGCTATTTTGGCTTCCTGTTCCCTCTGTAAAGACCCATGAAGAGTTATTTTCCCACCTGCTGGTTAGGAAAAAATGAAGAAGCAGAAGAAGAAATGAATCAGCCAATTGCAACTGAAAACAGCCTATTGTTCTCAGATGTTATATCCCTCTAAGCTTTTGTCAAGTGCTTTGGGCACTGTAACATCCAATGTATTCCCCCCCCCCCATTTAGACAGACTTCTCCCATTCATTGGGAGATTTCATTAGCAAAACAAGCACTTGATTAGTCCAACAGGACTTTCAATGCTGTCCAAGAAACCCAAGGCAGGAGAAAGTATGCTTTGGCTCATTGCTCACTACCCCTCCTAATCATTTCCAGTTAATTATTACTGGCTCAAATCTCATGGTGTTTGCAACACATTGTATAGCTATATTCATTTTGGTCTCCATGCTTAGTGTCTAACCTATTTCTGTAATTTCCAGCAAACTACTGATGCAAAAGGAAAATGACAAATAGAAGGACTTATGATGGTACTGAAACAAATGCTCTCAACAAAGAACTTTCACCTCAAATTCTGAACCACAGTGGGGTTGAGGAGTGCAAGGGGTGAATCACCCAGCAAATTTCATGGGTGGGAGGGGAAATCTGTGGGAAGCTGAACCTCCCACCACTTCTGGGACTTCTCTCTCAGCAAAATTCCTTGGGCCTGCCCTGTTTGAAGTGGTGCCTAGTGACAGTGCAAGTTCTCTCTATGGTGTTTGCTTTCTAGTGGCAATATGTGAGTCAGCACTTGATTCTGCAGTCATCATATGATGAACGTGGTATGGATAAACTCTCCACTTAGTTTTCTCTTAATTTTGCCCAATCTCCTTTCCCCACAATTTGTTGAACTTCTTACTAAAACCCTGTGATCAAACCTGGATGAAGAGCAGCTACACTTCCAGATTAACATCATACACTTTATTTTTGAGCCACACCAGCTAATATAAAGTTTGAGCTCACACAATGTTTCCACTCTTTCAGTTGAATAGCAGAGTGAGTATATGGAAATGTCATCATTTTGGCAATCAATCAAACTATTAAGGTTCCTGCTGAAAGGCCAAACTGATTCTGTTCCGCTGAATGGAGTGGGGATCTGCTCTGATATTTTGGGGGGGGGGGTGTCAGAGAAAAGATGGTGTTCCTGAGACTTTAAGGAAATAAAAAGATTTTTTTTCTTTTTGTAAATGAAGGTATGGTGCACTTTTGTTTGCTCTATTGAGATGTAACAGAAGATACAAAGTGTTTCATAAAAAGTCCCCCCCCCCCGAATATTGCATTGACAGAAACAGTGATAATGAATCAGAAATAAGGGTGTCTAAGAGTGTGCCTGGGGACGCGGGTGGCACTGTGGTCTAAACCACTGAGCCTCTATTACTTGTCAATCACAAGGTCGGTGGTTCAAATCCCCACGAAAGGGTGAGCTCCAGTTGCTCTGTCCCAGCTCCTGCCAACCTAGCAGTTCGAAAGCATGCCAAAAAGTGCAAGTAGATAAATAGGTACCGCTCCAGCGGGAAGGTAAACGGCATTTCCTTGCGCTTCTCTGGTTTCGGTGTTCCATTGCGCCAGAAGTGGCTCAGTCATGCTGGCCACATGACCTGGAAAAACTGTCTGTGGAGTGGACAAACTCCAGCTCCCTCGGCCTGTAAAGCGAGATGAGCACCGCAACTCCAGAGTCTTCTGCAACTGGACTTAACTGTCAGGGGTCCTTTACCTTTAACTTTTTTTAACAGTGTGACTAATAATGACAAAACTACCTATGATGAAATAGCTGACAAGAAGAAGAAGGAATCCTAGGGGTGCCAATCCCCTCAGTTTTTGGCCCTGCTCCTGTGTTCTTAATATGAATAAAATTGGGGTGTATGGGGTGAGGAAAGGGGTAGAACCTCTGGTGAGGGAACATTTCATTTCATGCTCCTTCTGGGATAGTTTGGCCCCCACCCTGCACTCAGCTCTCACCTGTGGCTCCTAGAAGCTGTCAGAGTGGCCATAACCTGGAAACAGCTTTGTCTGGCCAGCTAAAACAGATGAAGGTAGCCAATGGGTCTCAAACCCTCAGTGAGTTAGGGACATCCCCTTCATGCGAAGACAGGCTCCAGCAGATGGAGCAGGCGAGACAAATAGTGGGTCCAATGGTCAAAGAAGGCAGTTTCTGCAAGTGCTGTGAAGTGAGGGGCAGATGGGGCTCATCAACTTGGGAAGGTAGCCCATTTAGCAGAAACAAAACTCTGATCCTAGACCTCTGCTGCCTTGCAGAATATCTTCAGAAGTATACCCTGCCTACACAAATCCAGAGTGGTGTCCCTAAAATAGTTGGATGGTGTCTTGTATGCCTCCTTCCAGCAACTCCTGTAGCCAAGCTAGTGCCAGATGTATTGCTCTGCTTTCCTTTGGACCACATCAGCGAGGCTGAGAAGGGGGTCTTGTGGTCTGAGCAGTCCAGGACCTCCATATACACTGCCCAGGCATGCACCCTGTGGAGGTCACTTGGGTGCTGCTAATGCATCAGTTTGACTTCACCCCTGGATGCACACTCCATTGTCTCTTGAGACAGACCAATGCCAACAATGGAAAAAATAAAAAGCAGATGAGGGCTTTTTTAAAAAAATCACTTTCCCCTGCATATCAATCACAGGCTCTTAAGCCCAGGATAAGACCTAATAACAATGTTGATTGGAGAAAAGTATCGTGTAAGAAGTACGTGAAAAGGGAGCAAAATGAAACAGTCAGCTGACATCCCTGGCAGTGCGAAATGAGTAGCATGCTCTTCTAGCCTATCATTCCCCCCCCCCTTTCCTTGAGCTATGTGACATCTGGTCAACCCCATATTACACAAGGATTCCTGGAAACTTGAATTAAACAAGGCAGAGGTGAAGGAAGTGAGTGGTGTACAAAAAGCAGAAATCGGTCCTAAAACGCTTTCAGACCATAATCCGGTGCAGGTAAACCTAAAAATGATTTCCAAGGATTCTTTCAGGTGGAGAATGGATGATGCATTGATGAGAGATACCAAGCTAGTAGAAAGAGCGGCGAAAAAGATGAAAGAATATTTTCAAATTAATTGGAATTCAGATGTGGAGAAAAGGATTGCTTGGGATGCAAGTAAGGCGGTAATGAGAGGATTCCTCATTAGTGAAAAGGCAAAAAAGAAGAAACAACAAAGTGTAGAGATGGAGAGATTGTTGAAATTAATCAAAGAAAAGGAAAAAGAACTAAGAGGACATCCCAGATGTGTCAAAATCCAAAAAGAAATCAAATACTTGCAATCCCAATATGCGAATATCATGAATCAAGACATCGAATGGAAAGTGAAAATGATGAAACAAAGAACATTTGAATCTGCAAATAAATGCGGAAAACTACTAGCTTGGCAATTAAAGAAAAGACAAAAGGCAAATGTCATCAGTAAATTGGTAGTAAATGGAAAAAATGTAGAGAAACCGGAGGAAATCAGATGGTGTTTTCAGAGATTCTATAAGCAACTGTACAAGGAGGAGAAGATAGATGAAGTAGAGATAGACCGATTTCTGGAAAAGAACGGATTGCAAAAGGTCCCAGAGGAAAAACTAACAATTCTCAACCACCCAATAACGACACAAGAAATAGAAGATGCAATAAACAACATGCAACAGGGGAAGGCTCCAGGACCGGATGGATTAACAGCAAAATATTATAAGATATTGAAAGACTGGCTATCACAGCCGTTAAGAGAAATTTGCAATAGAATACTAGAAGGAGATAGGGCACCAGAGACGTGGAAAGAAGCCTTTATCACACTGATTTTAAAACCAGATACTGATAAGACTCTAATGAAAAACTATCGTCCAATATCCCTTTTGAATGTGGATTATAAAATTTTTGCAAATGTTTTGGCTACAAGGTTGAAAAGAGTGTTGAAAGACCATATTCATAGAGACCAAGCAGGTTTCTTGCCAGGAAGGCAAATAAGTAATAATACGAGAATTATTGTGGACATTTTAGAAAAACTGGAGAGAGACATAAATACAGATGCAGCACTATTGTTTGTTGATGCAGAGAAAGCTTTTGACAAAGTATCTTGGACATTTATGAAAAAGAATTTGGAAAAGATGGGAGTTGGAGAAAAATTCCTAAATGGCATTAAGGCCATTTACACAGAACAAAGAGCAAAAGTCATTGTAAACAGTGTGATATCGGAGGAGATCGAAGTAGAGAAAGGAACAAGACAAGGGTGCCCTATCTCCCCTTTACTTTTTATTACGGTCCTGGAAGTTCTTCTAAATATGATTCGGAAAGATAAACAGACAAAAGGAATTAAAGTGGGAGAGAAGGAATACAAACTACGTGCCTTCGCGGACGATTTGATGCTATCCCTGCAAGAACCAGAAGGCAGTGTCCCCAGAGCCTTGGAATTAATTGAACAATTTGGACTTGTAGCTGGCTTTAAACTAAATAAGCAGAAAACCAAAGTTTTAGGTAAAAATCTGAGTGCAGAACAGATCCAAAGAATTCAAGAAGCCACAGGCCTCAATTTTGTTAAATCGGTAAAATATCTAGGTATCAATCTCACAAATAAGAACTTGAACCTGTATAAGGATAATTATGAAAAACTGTGGATGGAGATAAAAAAAGATATGGAGATCTGGACAAAGCGTGTTCTCCCATCGAAGAGAGCACGGGTTGCAGAAGGGTTAAAGGAGCAGCTCCAAGTTAATGGGAGGGGGTTTTGGGCTGGCCACAGCTAGGATTGGTTAAGGCAAGTTGCTGGGGAGTTTAGCATGTTGCTAGTTGGTTGATTGACAGTTCTTGCCTTTATAACCTAAGTTTGTGAAACTTTGGTTTCACTTTTGCGGTGTGCAACGGATCTCCTAGAACACTCGGACCACCTGGAGGACAGTGGAGTGATCTTCTCATTGTCTGGTTAAATTTCTTCATTTCCCCTTCCTTCCACTCCTCCCCAATCCCTTAATTACTTTAATTCCCCCCTTTTTCCTGTTTGATTTCCCACCCCACCCCTGGCAGGGGCTTTGCCACACTGGGAGCCTGTTTGGGCCCTTACCCCTGCACCTTTGGAAGATTCCCCCTGTCCCTGGGAGTGCTGCCCATGCGTAATCCTTCCCAATAGTGATAGCCCCCATTTGGGACTTCCCTTCACACAAAATGTTTTCCCCCCTTTCCCACATTTTATAATGGTGGGGTTTGGTCAGGGCTATTCCTATTTGGCTGGAATCACTTTCATTAGTATCCCTGATGGCTGCCTTTATTTTGGGGGTGTGCAGCGCTGTTTGGCTGTATTTTATCTAGCCTTGGGCAGGAACATTGTGGTGAGGTTCTTTTAATACTGCGGCTGTTGCTATTGCAAGGGTGCTTTCCTAGCGTTTTGATGTTACCACTGTTTTGGGCTGCTTCTTTTTTATTTTGTGTGGGCCTCATCATGACAAAGATCCTTAGAGTGGAATCAGTGAGGCCTACTCGGCCTGCATCAAGCCTAAGCCTTCCACTGTTAGCAGATGTGGCTGAGTCTCTGTGACATGTGACTCATTTTCTCTATAGAAATGTATCTGTTTGCAGGCTCAGTAGCTTGTTGCTAATGCATTGCTGAGGCAGACAGAGTGGAGCCAGTGACTATCTGTGCCTCATATGTCTATGAGCATTCTGTGTATGCTCTTGAGCTATCCTGTTTCTGAGCAAGTTTATTGCCTTCAGTTATGTTTTGCCCTGATAGTGACGCTCACAATTTTAGATGTCTATTTTTCTTGGCATTCCTTACTGGGGCTATTCTATTATGTGGTAGGTGGAATAGAAATAGACATACTTATTGTCACTGTACCACATGTTTACAGTGAGATCGAGTGAGCCCTGCTCCCCCCAATCTCCCAGTCACTGTCACACTCTGTGTGCTGTCATATTACTTCCAACCCTTAATGTCAGCTGCAATGTTGCTGTCTTTCATTCAGCAGCCCCTCAGCCCATGGGTAGAAATTGTTCTTTACCCTGTTGGTGCAGCTTATTCATGTTTCTATATCCCCTGCCTGAGGGAAGCCCATTTGTGATATTATTGATACCCCACCCCCCAAAAGAAAGAACTATGGGTTCCGAGGGGGTGCCTCTCTCTAAGAAGGGCATGCAGGGGTACCTAGACAGGCGGCAGGTCACCTCTCGTCTGTTATTTCACTGGAAAAGGGCTTTGCCTTAATAGGCCTAGTGGTCCAGTGGAATACAGCAATCAACTGGGCTGTTTAACACCACAGCCTTAGTGGTTGGGGGAGAGGCTTATTGTTCCATAAATAAATTCGAATATACAAGGCAATTCACACAGTATCTGATTGCCAGGGGTTTAATGGTTCAGCAGCTTGGTCTGTGATAGTTTTGCCTGATTCCTTTTATCTGTATGCAGCTAGAATGGCTCCAAAGAAGCCTTCTGCGCAGCCTGCTTCCTTTATCCCAGCAAAGAGGGCTATCAAGGGGCCATCCCAGTCACTTCGTTCGCCCAATCCTAGTTGTGCTGGGGGCCGTATTTAAATCCTTCATGCAAGTTTGGATGGTGATCCAGAAGTGTTGGCCTGCTTTGCATCCGGGTTGGATGGTCCCCTTCAACGCTCCGCCCGTCAAACCAGTGCACAAGCAGGGCCACCACCCCCAATTGGGGCTTCATCTCCTGCTACGTCGGCATCCAGCGAGGAAGGGGAGGAGCTCCCGGAATCGGGGGTTTTTAATTGCTGATTCCCAATTTTCACGGAGTCCAGTTCCTTTCTTTCCACAGGCCCCAGTACGAGTGGTGGGAGCATCAGCTCAGCGGGCAGCTAGCAGCAGGGGGCAGCAAAAGGCCCCTTCCCGTTCCAGGAGGTATTCTCAGTTCTTACACAGGCTTTCTTCTGGGGTTGGTATCTCACCTATTCCTTTCCTCAGCCTCTCCCAGGTGCTTTGCGGCAGGATCCTGCGCCTGAGTCCTCTGTGGAGGTCAGCCTGTCAGTTCCAGCAAGGACGTCTTCAGGCGGAAAGCGTTGCCACAAGAGACGTTCCAAAAGTAGACCATAAGGAGTCAAGGCGATGATTCTTCTTCATCAACGGCCTCTCACAGGTACCTCGAGGTGTCCAGGGGGCGGTTTGCCAGGATGGGAGCACCTCTTGGTGATGCAGCAAAAAGAAAAAGAAAAAAAAAATGCTTGCAAGCTTGCAGTGCTAAGCAGGCTCTGGCGTGGTTCTAATGGGATGGTGAACCAACTGTTGCATTTCATGGTAGTTTGCCCAATACGACTCTCAGGCTCCCTCCCTGCTTGTCCATTCTTGATCGTTAATTCCATCCTCCTGCAAATGGATGCACTTTTTTGTGCTGCTTGTGGTATAGGCAGACACCCTCCCATCTTGTGGTGGTGAAGGGGGCCCACAGCCAGCTGGTGGCCCGGAATACAGCAATTCAAAAGTCGGTTAGAGTGCTACCTGTGGTAGCCAGTAAAAAGGGTGATGGTAGGAGTTTGCATTGAGACTTATGGCGGGACTCCTTTTGATTCCCCCTTTATTCCTGACTTGCAGTTATCCCCATGGGGGATTGTCCCTAAGGAAGCCCCATGTGATTTCTGTATGATACATAATTAATTGCAACTCAGAGGCTATCCCGCATTTTATTTCATGACATAGGAGTCCCTGGATTCAGGTGATTAAGCTTATCAAATGTCAAATATTCCCTCACTGAGGAGCTGGGCGTCCTTGTGGCAGCGGATTAGTCGGAGGGCCATATTATTTCCCTTTTAACGTATTTAGGGATCCAGATGGATATCGTTGCCCAAATATACCGCTTGCCTATGCAGATGCTGTCTGCCTGAAGGAAGTTAACTTGTAATACTTACTCTGAAGCAAGTGCTGCTTCGTCCGATTTAGATTACGCCATAAAATTAATCAGGAGATTTGGCCCGGGGGCTTTGTTAGCCAAATGCGACATTGAGTCAGCATTTCGGCTGTTGCCCATTCATCCCCAGGACTTCTGGCTCCTGGGGTTCCGCTTTGATGGGCCATATTATTTTGACAAGGCAATGCCTATGGGCTGCTCGGTTGCTTGGGCAGCCTTTGAGTGCTTCAGCACATTCCTTGATTGGGCCCTCCACTTTTACACTGGCCTTATGGGGGGGTCACCCATTATCTCGTTGACTTCCTGCTGGTCTCATCAGACGATACAGGCGACTGTTTGACCTTGATGTGGGCCTTCACGGCCCTGTCGGAGGAATTGAGCGTTTCCCTGGCTGCGGGAAGATGGAGGGCCCTTCCACCTAGCTAACTCACTGGGGTATCCAATGGGTTATGGTATCGCAAACGTCTCGTTCGCCTGAAGATAAATTAGTTGCCTTGCAGAAGGTTATGCAGGACCTCCTCCCATTGCACACGCACCATGGGCAACGGCTGCCTAGAGAGGGAAGGCAAACCTGCAGGTTTGGGTGCAATTTCTGGAGGATTTCAATTGGTGGTTATGGTGGCAGGTCGTAGGGAACCTGCACATCGGCCTTTAGTTCATTCGGACGCAGCGGGGTCGCTAAGCTTCGGCCTCTATTGAAATGGGCTTTGGTGGCACGACATTGGCCGCACACCTAGCAAAGGGAGGCCGGCACACAGGATTAATTTTCTGGAGTTTTTTCCCTATAGCAGTCTATATTTGGGTCGAGGACTTCAAGGACCGCCGTCTGTGTTTCTGGGCGGTCAACCAGGCGGTGGTGCCCATTCTGGTCACACAGTCCTCCCGCTCGCCTCGGGTATCAGCCCTGCTTCAGCCATTTGTGCTCCACGGTTTGCATTTCAACATTGGTTTCGGCTCGCTTTGGGCCGGGGGTTACTAACGAGGTGGCTGTCGCCCTTTCCCATTTTCAGATCGAGCAATTCAGGTCTTACCCAGAACGCTCAGCCTCTCCCGGAACCCCTTTCCAGTGCACCGGTGGAATATTGGCAGCATGTACTTGGGCAGGGAGTAGCGGTGGCTGTTTCGCTGGACACCCTTAGGTCTTATGATAAAGCCTGGAGAGACTTCCTGGCAGTTCACCGGGAGTCTGTGGCTGTGGGGGTGGAACTACATCCCCATTGTCCCAGGTGCTGCGGTACCTTGCGCACCTTTTCCAATGGGGGAGGGCTGCCAAGACCACTTAAGCTGCAGTTGGCCGCCATTTCCTTTTCTGTAAGGCCCCTTTTCGACACAGATCCTGCGCAGAATCTGTCGATTCGCAAGGCTTTGGAAGGTTGGGGTAGGCTCCGCACTCCCCAAGCAGCTGCTAGGTGGCTCATTTCCTTTGAGCTGCTGACCAACCTGTGTTCTAGGTTGCATTCCATTGTTGGTCACGTTTCGAGGCCAGACTTTTTTCAGCGGCCTTTCCTGTTGCATTGGCGCACTGCGGATTGGCGAGGTGGTTTGGAAACCTCGGAGGCCGGGCTTACCAGGGGCTTGTTTTATCAGGCCGTCGACTTATCTGTTTCAGAGGTTACCCTGGCCATGTGGAGCTCTGCAACAGGCCAGCTGAGGAGGGGGACGGCCGTCTCCCTGCCGGCCATCGGGCTAGTGGGGCCGCGTCCAGCGTGGGACATGTCTAAAATTTTTGGCAGTTAAACCTGCAGGCGATAGCCCTTTGTTGATCCATGCCAATGGGCTCCCCTTGACGCGGCAGCTGTTTTCCTGGGTGATGCGTACGGCGATCACAGCCTGTGGGGTCGTGGCGTCCATTTTGCCCCCCGATCTTTCCGTATTGGGGCGGCATCTACAGCCGCTCATTGGGGATTGACAGAATCAGGAACATGGGGCAGTGGAACTCTGACGCCTATAAGGGCTATGTGAGGAAGCGTTATTGTGGTACTTATATTTTTCTGTTTGACCCCTCAGGTGTAGCGGCTACCCGGATCTGGATTGTGGGACACAGCATTGTCCATTGGGATGGCGCCCGAGCTTTGGAGTCTGGGCTTGGTGCCGGGCTCGGCTTTCCCCATCACGTGCAGGTGTCATGGTTAGCCAGGCATGGATTGCAGTGGGGCGAACTTTTACCGTTGATTCGGCACCGCTGGAGTTGGGATGGTCGGCCTGAGGCAATAGTGGTGCACTTGGGGGGAAATGATTTGCCGATCATGGACTGTCTTCCATTACGTTCCACAATTCAGAGGGATCTGGGGGAATTAATGTCGCTGGTGCATGGGTCTAAGCTTTTCTGATCGCATTGGTGGCAGAGGCGGGAATGGCAAGGCAGCCTCCGCCCGGCGGGTACCGAAATTCCAGGAAATGCATTAATTGGTTGCTTCCTCTAAAGTCCTGGAGCTGGGTGGATCCATTATTAGGCACCTGAGGATTTCTGCCAGGGCAGTTCAGCTTTATCGGGCTGATGGAGTCCACCTTTCTTCCCGTTGGAGTGATATCTTGCTGGAGGATATTGCGGAGGGTTGAAAGGTTGGATTGGGATGGTGAGCGGTTGGCGGCGAGCTTGGGGTAGCTCGTGTGGCGGTTAGGCATTGGTATAAATTTGCTTGCACTAGGGGTCAGGATAGGCTGGGCCTGCCCCTAGTAACGCTGCTTCAGAGGTATGGATAGGCTGGGCCTACCTCTGAATGCGCGGGGCAGGGGTAGGAAATTGGTTGGGCCTACCCCTGAAAATAAGGGTATTCTGTTAAAAGAATCCAGGGACTCTTTCTGCTTTTGTCCATACCCAGTGGTGGGAGGCTTGGGCCAAGCGGAGTCCTAGGGAGCATTTGGGGGAGAGGCCTGGGTCGTTGCCCGACTCCGCTTCTGCCTTAGGTGTTCACCCTTTTCTGACTTCGCCCTCAAAAGCGAATGTCAGCTGTCCCATGGCTGGGGGGACAGTAGTCGGTTCCAATGCCTAAGCAACCACTCACATTGGCTGTATTTAAATAAAGTTGTGGCCAAAATTATGCCAAAAACCCAAACCAAAATTAATGTGTCATGTCTGAATTACTGGGGGGAGCTGGGACGGTAACCTCGACATGCAAAGCGTGTTCTCCCATCGAAGAGAGCACGGGTTGCAGAAGGGTTAAAGGAGCAGCTCCAAGTTAATGGGAGGGGGTTTTGGGCTGGCCACAGCTAGGATTGGTTAAGGCAAGTTGCTGGGGAGTTTAGCATGTTGCTAGTTGGTTGATTGACAGTTCTTGCCTTTATAACCTAAGTTTGTGAAACTTTGGTTTCACTTTTGCGGTGTGCAACGGATCTCCCGCCCGCCCTCCCTAATTTGGGAACGGCGCTTTTGCTGCTTGACCTTGCTATGCCTGTCATGGGGTTGTCTGCTTTGAAGCGGGAGCCTGGTAGGAATTTATCCGGTGGCTGATTGGCTTTTGTCACTGGTTTTGCCTACTACGTAGCAAATCGTCACAACTTGTAAGGTTGGCGGTTAGGCATTGGTATAAATTTGCTTGCACTAGGGGTCAGGATAGGCTGGGCCTGCCCCTAGTAACGCTGCTTCAGAGGTATGGATAGGCTGGGCCTACCTCTGAATGCGCGGGGCAGGGGTAGGAAATTGGTTGGGCCTACCCCTGAAAATAAGGGTATTCTGTTAAAAGAATCCAGGGACTCTTTCTGCTTTTGTCCATACCCAGTGGTGGGAGGCTTGGGCCAAGCGGAGTCCTAGGGAGCATTTGGGGGAGAGGCCTGGGTCGTTGCCCGACTCCGCTTCTGCCTTAGGTGTTCACCCTTTTCTGACTTCGCCCTCAAAAGCGAATGTCAGCTGTCCCATGGCTGGGGGGACAGTAGTCGGTTCCAATGCCTAAGCAACCACTCACATTGGCTGTATTTAAATAAAGTTGTGGCCAAAATTATGCCAAAAACCCAAACCAAAATTAATGTGTCATGTCTGAATTACTGGGGGGAGCTGGGACGGTAACCTCGACATGCAAGACTTAAACTGTCGTTAATGGGAAGAATAGCAGTGGTTAAAATGAATGTCCTACCAAGGATGCTGTTCTTATTCCAAGCCATACCAATTTTGGACAAACTAGACTGTTTTAAAAAATGGCAAAAGGACCTATCGAAATTTATATGGCAGGGCAAAAAGCCAAGAATAAAATTCAAGATTTTAACAGACTCTAAAGACAGAGGAGGCTTTGCCCTGCCGGACTTAAGGCTTTATTTTGAAGCTGCGGCCTTTTGCTGGTTAAAGGATTGGTTTAAATTAGAGAACGTTGATGTGTTGGACTTGGAGGGACATGATAATATGTTTGGTTGGCATGCATACCTTTGGTATGACAAGGTTAAAATCCACAGAACTTTTAAGTCTCATATTGTGAGAAAATCCCTATATCAGGTTTGGACTAGATACAAAGACTTGTTTGAGAGAAAGACTCCTAGATGGATCTCTCCAGTGGAGGCCAAGGCATATAAGAGACCGAATATGTCTGCAAACTGGTTAAGGTATATGGACATATTGCAGCAGGAAGGGGACTCCTTTAAGCTAAAAAGCTATGATCAAGTAAAAAGCCAGGTCCCCGACTGGCTGCACTATTATCAGGTTTATGAAACATTTAAAATGGACAAAAAAGTTGGTTTTCAAGTAGAAAAATCAAAACTGGAAACAGAACTGATAGAATCGAACTTCAAAAACCTTTCCAAAATGTATAACCTTCTGCTAGAGTGGCATACAAAAGATGAACTGGTTAAATCCTCAATGATAGATTGGGCAAAAGATGTAGGACATAATATTATGATGGATGACTGGGAGAGATTGTGGCAAAAAGGTATCAAATTTACTGCTTGTCATGGTTTAAGAGAAAATATAATGAAAATGGTTTATAGATGGTACTTGACACCAGTTAAGATTGCTAAGATGAATACCAAAATGTCAGATGTATGTTGGAAATGTAAACATGCGAAAGGTACCTTTTTTCATATGTGGTGGTTGTGCCCAGTGGTAAGTGCTTTCTGGGACAAGATTTACAACGAGCTTAAGAAGGTAATGAAAGTTACCTTTAGTAAGAAACCAGAGGCATTTCTCCTGAGCATAACCAATGAAGAGATACCCAGTCAGGATAGAGTGTTTTTTATGTATGCCACAACAGCAGCTAGAATTTTATTGGCAAGAACATGGAAAGGTGAAGAGATACCAACGGTGGAGGAATGGCAGATGAAGATGATGGAATACATGGAACTCGCAGAACTGACCGTCAGAGTCCGGGACCAGAGGGAGGGGAAGGCGTCGCAGGAGTGGAAAAAATTTAAAGACTATTTGGTTAAATCAGTTAAACTGAATATTTGAGCAGAATTAGACAGAACACCGGCTTTGGTAGATATGTGTTAGATATAAATGGTAAGAGGAATTGTTGTTATGTGAAAGATGTATGTGTCAAAATATGTTAAGATAGGTTGTTAAGATAAGATACATAGATATTGAGATGTTTGACTAAGTAAAAGCTAAGTATATTAAAATTTGGGTAAAAGTGAATTGAACAATATATAAAGCTACCTTGAAGAAGTATATGTTTTTTGAAGACAGTGGAGGGAACGGGGGAAGTCCCCAAACAGAGAAGTTAGAAACAAGAAATGTACAAAGAAAGATATTGGTTAAGGTATGTATACGTTATCGTTATGTTTTTATTGTTGTTATTGTTTTGAATGTTGATTATGTTTATTGTTGATTATGTTCAATGTTGATTGTGTTTTTTATTGATGCTTATGTTTTGTGTTGATGTTGTATTTTGTTTTCTCTTTGTTTTAATGGAAAATAATAAAATCTTTAAAAAAAAAAAAAAGAAGGAAGTGAGTGGTGAATATCATCAGCTCAGACTCAGACTTTCCACCAGAAGGACTTACACCACAACAGGTGGGGACTGTTTTGCACAGAATGGTTGATAAGATAACAGGTTGAGGGAGTCCAGAGCACTACCAGACCACCTAGCCACTAGTTAATAGGTGCTTGTTCCAGACTACTGGTACTTTAGGGTGGGCTCACAGAGATTCTCCCATTATTTCCCAGAATGCCATCTCCAGTGAGAACTCCATGCCATTTACGTACACTGCAAATATATGTAGAAGGAAGTCCCAATCAACTCAATGGGGTTTACAGCCTAGTAAGTGTGATTAGGACTGCAGCAATGGTCAGTTAATTAATTGACTTATTGGTTAACAACGAGCTATTCGACCTTGTAATTATTATTTTTTCCACACAAAATGATTCATACAAGAAATTCCCACTAGTGCAAAAATGAGAAAATGTCTTTTAGATTAAGAGATGATTTATGCTTTTGGCTCCACAACAAACCTGTGAACTGCAAAGGTCTGAGATCCAAGTGGGAGCTGACTGTATTACTCAACCATACAAAATATTTGTTTGCACAGATAGGGGAAGAATTTGCTGGAGCCACCTCATGCTGACGAAAGCAGCTCTAAAGAATTATTCCTTCTTCCCATCCCAAAGTTGTAAGGAAATACTCATACAATACCTCCAAATTTCTTTCTCTTCTGTCCATGAAATGGATTTCAAGAAAAAGTATGTCCTTTTAGACAAATCATCCTATCAAGCTGTTCTGTCAAAGTTCTATTCCGACTGACGAGGAACTCGAGAGTCTACATGTCTGGCACACACAGAGCAGGATAGCTTTTATCACAAGACAGATTCTTTTGCAATGGTCCAATGAGCATTTCTGCATGACAAGCCACTCCTGACAGAGTTCACCTCAGCCTCTTCAACTGCCTTTTCTGTCTCCTAAATTATACCTAAGTAAGAGAGCAATTAGGTTTTGACAATTAAAATGATTTACTTACCATATGTAACAGCCGGAGCATCTCCACATATCTGTGGAAAGAGACAGTTTTATTAATTGTCAACCAGCTACAGCTGAATAAATCAATGTGCAATGCACAGCCCAGCTTACTGCAAACCAAATTTTAGCTGGTGGACTTACTCTTTCTCTGAAGACACAAGCTCCTGGGCAATGAGGTGGGCTCTGGATTGTCCTTCCTTCTGTACAAAACAAAATAAACAAAGGTCAAAAATTCTCCATAACAGAGAATGTAAAATGACAGAGAATCCTCTCAGTCCGAACACTCTTTGGACCTGGTGGTCTAAGAACATCAAAGCACTGTGGAGGAATAAACTTCAATACACACCAACTGCAAACCAACACAACATGTACAACCCATCATAGTACAGTGGTACCTTGGGTTAAGAACTTAATTCGTTCTGGAGGTCCATTCTTAACCTGAAACTGTTCTTAACCTGAAGCACCACTTTAGCTAATGGGACGTCCCGCTGCTGCTGCGCCACCAGAGCACGATTTCTGTTCTTAACCTGAAGCGTTATTTCTGTGTTAACGGAGTATGTAACCTGAGGTACCACTGTATCTTTCAGGTAGAGGAATGTACAAGATCTTTCAACCATTTAATATGAAAAAGGTTGGTTAATCTTTTCCATATGGGGCAGGCAGGCACAACTGATAGGCCACATCCTAGCATCTGTCTGCTAAGTAAAAGATATTTCATCCATTTAATGCAAAATGTTGATTAGGTGCTCATCTTTTCCCATATGTGAGGCACACTTCCAAGGGGATGGCATACAGGAGAATGACTGCAGGAAATATAAAGTATGGTGTATAAATTATGCTTCGCGCTTCTGATTTGCTTTTTCAAGGAATGTTAATTTCTAAAGATCACATGGAGTTGGTTCTCTGTATGATAATTACTGCAAGGGTGACATTTGAGAGCTATTGGGAAACTCAAAATAATCTATTAAAACAGCATGGTTAATTTAGCTATAGATTATTACCCTAAAGGTAAGGAACAAAGAAGGAAGGCAGAAATGGATAATTTCAGAAAGAACAGGAGCCCATTCTTAGACAAAAATTGTTCCAAGTTCTAGCTATTTCTTAATTTACTATATAACAGAACAATTAAGTTTATGACATTTATTGTAACATATACAGAGGGTCAGCTCCGGAAAAGATGGGTAAAGTTATTGCCACCACATTCCTTGCTTTTGTGAGACATAGCATGCCCTTAGAATCTCTAGGGTAGGGTTTCCCAAGCTTGGATCTCCAGCTGTTTTTGGACTACAGTTCCCATCATCCGTGACCACTGGTCCTGCTAGCTAGGGATGATGGGAGTTGTAGTCCAACAACAGCTGGAGACCCAAGTTTCGGAAGCCCTGCTCTAAGACCTAAACGGATGCCAATGCCACCAAACACCAAGGAAACACATGAAAAATGAAATAAACAGACTCCAGTGACATCACAAAATACTACAGTGGCATAAGCTTTCTTGAAGGAGTGATGGACAGGCAGACAGAGAGTGGCGCACATGTATATAAATAATGCACACATCCACTTGGGTACAGAGGAAGTTGCTAAACAGCAGCGCGAGAAAGCACCCTGGCCACTCGGCACGTCCTCTACTGATGGGCTTGGCTCAGATCTGCCAAGAAGCAGAGCATTTTTCACTACTGACCAAGGCCCCCTCTCTCTTCTTGTATACAGTTTGTCACAGTCAGCCATTCTATTAGTGATTAATTTGTCTTGAGCCAAAAGCCAAAACACTGGTACCCCTGGTGTCACATGGCCTGTCTAGGGCGAGTTCTGAGACAGTGTCTCTAGGCGTTGCCCCGTCTTGTGTTGTTTAATTGCTGTTTGTTTAACCAGGAAATGAACTCTGAGATTGACGACAGTGTCCGGAGACAGACTTCTGGGAACAGGGAGATGTAGGGAGCTCAGGTCCTTCGACTATCAGGTTCCTAACACTGAACCCAAGTGGTGGTGAAAATACGAAGATCTGCCATTTCATTTTAGAGAACGTTGCCAGCTGCTTGCTTTCTAGCCTAGCAGCAAGTGCTCTGAATGTACGCTTCCTTCACAGACTTGTGTTTCCCAGTAGCTGCAGAGACTCCAGCCCCTGCTGTTAACTTTGGTGAGGGAAGCAATGGATTTGACACAAAGTTCTGGCTTCTTGCCTAGTCAAGCCCTGTCGCTTTTAATAGCCTTATCTTTCTCCAGATCTAAGGGCTTTCCAGATTCCGCCTCCCTGCAAATACTTTTACCTTTAGCATGGTATTTGCAACGGCAGTGCCATTAATCCAATAAGGGATGAGGAGATAAGTCCACAGAGAAGGAGAATAGTACTGGTGGTGGTGATATAATATCAGAGGAGATATTTTAGCATTGGGGAGGTGACATACCCAGACTTCCAGGGGGTGGGAATTGTTTAAAAGGAATAAGCGCAAAATGTGGGACATCGGGAGGTGGTGGCATGTGCTATCCATGACAGGTTGTTGGGGGGGTTTTGGGTTTTTTTTGCAGAAAGTCAAAATCCTACTGACCCCTCATCAGCAGTTATGATGAAAGAGGAAGGTTGAAGACAGGGGAAGAGCTTCCCATTCTGGAATTTGCCGCTATAACGCTTGGTTATTATTGGTTCAAGGTGGAGCCAGTTCAGAAGAGGTAGGTAGTCTTTGTTATGTTAGCCACCTTCTTTGAAAGGATTTCAGGAGCAAGAGAGTGCTCAGCCTTTCTAAAATAAAATGTTATTTAAAAAGGCTTAAGTTTCAGTAAATGGCATAGCCATGTATGCACGAGATAACTTTGCAAAGTCAAAACTGCACTGCCGAATACACTGAACAACCACCCCAAAAATCAGTTGGCTCATAGAGAAATGTAACTTGCAACTAGAAATTTATACTCTCTTTAGCCCAAGTCCTATTTACATTTAGTTAGAACCAGAAGCGTTTGAGTATAAAACAGGCTTAAGTGTGCCTAAATCTATTCATGTGAGCTAATGTCATATGAAAGAAGCATGTGGTGGAAATTACATGCCCGTGTCAGCCAGCACAACGTCCCTCCCAAGGCTGTTTTTTCCCTTCTCTTTGTCTTCATCTCTGTATGCTCAGGTGACACCCCAAGCAGATAAGACAGGAAAAGGCACGGACAGCATGGCTAAAACAGAGACTTGCCCCTATATATGAAATGTATGTGTCTTATTGATATTGTGCCACTGCCTGCCAAAGGGATGAATAACAGGATAAATATCAAGGAAATGCAGGCTAGGGTCTGATGTGAAGCATTAGCAAGAGCAAATGTGTTTCAGGAGGCCATTAACGCTTTGCAAGCAGCTCTTCATTCATTCATGAGGTGCTTATCCTTTCTAGTACAGGCACTTTTATGGATAACATCCGTTTATCATTCTTGGGACAGGAGAGCCTTAGCTCACTTGTGACACAGCTTCCTGTTTTCCTATTCCAGCCTGTTCCAGGTAGCCATGTCTGAGGCAGCTACTATTTTCAGCTGCTTACTGATTTGATAAAAACATGGAAAGATACCGTATTTTTTCGCGCCATAGGGCGCACCGGACCATAGGACGCACCTCATTTTTAGAGGAGGAAACAAGAATTTTTTTTCTGGTTTTCCTCCTCTAAAAGCCCTGTTTTTTGAGGATCAGCTAAAAGTTTTGCAGCTTTTTTGCAAAGGGAAAAGCCCTGTTTTTTTGAGGATCAGCTAAAAGTGTTGCAGCTTTTTTGCAGAGGGAAAAACCCTGTTTTTTGAGGATCAGCTAAAAGTTTTGCAGTTTTTTTTTGCAAAGGGGGGAAAGCAAAGCTCCTTTTGCAAAGGGGAAAAAGCAAAGAGGAAAAGCTCTGTTTTTATGGGGTTCAACTCACATCTCTGCAGCTTCTAAAGGAAAGGGAGCCTTTTCTACAGTTTCCAGACAGATAATCTAATCAGCCAGTCACATGTAGCTGGGGAATCAAACAACCTCCCTCTGCAGCACATTCAACAAAGGAGACGGGGCTGAAAGGGACCCAGAGACTCTTATCTCTCTCCCGATCTCTTGCTGATCAGCTGCTTAGCAGGGTCCTTTCAACACCCCCTTTTCTCTTTGTAAAATAAAAAGCATGATCCTCTTTTGGCCCATTGGCAATTCAGCTCCAGGGACCACCATTCGCTCTATAAGACGCACAGATATTTCCCCTTACTTTTTAGGAGGAAAAAAGTGCCTGATGGGCAGCAGTCTTCCAGGGTTTGAGGGAAAGCTCTTTCCCACCACTTGCTACCTGGAGGTACCAAAGATCAAACCTTCAGCATGCAAGGCAAGTGCTCTGCCTCTGAGAGTTACTGTCACTCGATGTGGTGTTTGCCCATTCCTCGTGATTTTGTTTGTACAGGGGGATGGAAATGGTTAATGTAGATTGACTAATGAGAAAGCTCAGAGGCGGAGCCTACCTGGTTTTGAGGCTCAGCCCAGGGATTTTACCATTGGGAGATAGAGGAGTCAGACAGAGCCAGTAAGACGAACACAGTGGTTGTGACAGCTAGAGTGAGAGACAGGGATAGAACTGAGAGAGAAGAGTGTGACAGTGTGAGATAGTGCCACATCTAGTTAAGGACGCGCATTTAAGAAACCGTTCTGAATATATTTAAAACTTCTTTGTTCTTCAATAAACTTTAATGTTGACTTTACAACCTGACTGAGACTCAGTATTTCACCAGAAGAAACCTGGTTGGTGGCAGTGGAAGAATAAAGCAGTGGTGTACAGGTCAATAGTCCGTGAAACGACCGGGGGCTCTGTACAAACGCCACACTCGCCTAAAGATGATGTACATGCAAGGGAGGTGGCTTGCAATTCTGAAACAGTGCAATGCTTTAAACCAGCCTGTTCCAGTTGCCTTTTTGGTTTAATAGACCTGACATATGCATGATGGAAAATAAGAAGGTTAAAGGATGGAACATGTTAGCGTTCTTTGGGAATCTAAAAGCCTTACAGAAAAGAAATAATGGAGAAGTAAACAGTTCAGTCCTGCAATCAAATATAGGACCTGTACTTAGCCAAGTTATAGCAGGATTGGGGGAAAGAGAGAGAGAAAGAGACTTCCCAAACATGTAAGTTTATATTGGGCAGTAGGACAGTTTGGGAAACCCTCCATTTGTTGAGGAGTTAAGGCAAAGACTGAGCAAATTTCAAATACGCTTGGGTGTAGTTTTTCTTGCCACTGAATCCAAGAGAGATGATGAGAATGCTAGATTTCAAGGCAAAGGTAACCCTGCCACTACCATTGGCTGAATGCCTCTTCTGACCCCGAAAGAGTGCAGCACTTTGATCTGGTGGTCACTGGATGAATTATTAGAGGCCTGTATTTTATAAAAAGACATGCAACCACCCTACTCCACATATAGTAAATTTGCCATTGGTGTGGGACTGGAGTCAAAATCGGCAATGACAAATCTCCAGAAGTTTCTTGTTTTATTGTAATGGGCAAGGGCATATAATGCTGGTGAGCCAATACCTGCAGTATTTCCACTGACCTTTGTACCTGCTCTACCACTCGAGATATCACAGAAGGCAGTGGTGGCATTATTTCTCTGGGTGCCATTACCCCAACCCTGCTGTCCATTGGTGGCACCATTTGGGCTATGAAACAAGTAGTATTCAGAGAGAAGAATTCAACATGGCGCTGTGGCAATTGTTTTGTCAGTGCAAGCCCTGTTGTGCTGGTGGAAGTCCTTGCATGGGCTTCATCTAGCGAGACGAGTTCCGTTCAATCTCACTCTGAGAATTAGTTCACTATGGCAATACAGGATGGTAAATAAGATCAGGACAATAGTGCTGAATCACAGAAGGGTCAGTTGAACCTAAAACCTATGTGCCTCAAAGTTAAAAATTAAAGAATGCAAAGTGGAAAATTATGTCTCCTGCTCCCTTTCTTAGAGGGAGGTATATCACACCATCTCCTGGGGAATCTGTTTAATTATACACATCCTCTTTGTGGGGCGGAGTAGGGGGAGAGAAGCTTTCTAAATTTGTCTCTTCCTTAAAGGGACGCAAAACAGTCACTCCCCAAATACATGGCTTACGCTCGAGGTTTTCATTTTTGGATTTTTTTTTTTTAAGTATGTGCGCTTGCTTCATTATACGAAGGTTAAAGGTTTGCAAAACAGAATGATTAATGGAGCCTGGAAACCAATCCCACCCAGTAGAAAGATAAGAAACAGCAAAGACAATTTGACGTGCTGCAACAGTGGGGCTGTTGCTGCTTGGCTCTCTGCAAAATCTCTGTGGCCTAGCCTGCTATTTCCTCTATTTGCAGACAGATCTGTTCTGCATGCTGCAATTGTTCACCATCCTGTCCCTTGCTCCGTGTTGTTGCCATACATTTCTGGCAACTCACTAGGGCAGGGTGGGGGGTGATGGTGTCTCATTCCCACTGATGACCACGTATCAAAGATGTGAAATTCTGAACACCCCTCTAAGCCTGTTAAACGGTTGTTGCACCCAGGTATATTAGGGTTTTCTAAAATGTAGGTGTTTTCCTTCCTAGACAGAAGGACCCACCAAGAGGGGACACTAGTCTCAGGTTTTATTTATAAATTATTTGGCACCAGCTTGTCACATTGTAAAAACTTTTCCAAATTTGAAGCCAACACAGCAGATAAGATGTTGACTGCCTTTCTCTGTAGAGAGACAGGAGCAGTTGCGAAAGGGAGCCTGTTCTTGCATTTTCAGGACTTTATTAAGAAGCCCTACAGCAGCATTTTCGAAGCTTTCCTTGGGAGATGGGCTAAGAGTGGTTTAAAAGAACGGCAAGAGAATTGCCACTTGGCAAGTTTTAAATTAGCCTCGCTGGATTTATTTTATTTCTTTTGCCTCTAAACCCATTAAACAGTTTGGCCTCGGCGCTAGGAGGACAGCAATTGCAGATCAACATGCATTTAAATTAATTAGTATAGGTAAATGAGCATGCAGATAATAAGGGCCTGTATCTATTTCACACACACACCCCCCCCAGCAGAGAGAAGTAGAAATGATATGATTTGAGGTGCACAGGGGTAGCACATGGATTAAAACGTACAGAACATGAGGACCAAGCAGGCTTGCGTCTGCTGGCCCTGGCCCTGCTACTACCAAGACGTCTACATAATCAGGATTCTCAGTAATAGTGGGAATCTACATGCAGACCTTTGCCCAGGGCCGGCCCACCCATGAGGTGAGGTACGGCAGTAGCCTCAGGTGGCAGATCTGGCCTCAGAGAGCACATTGATTCCTACTGCAGCGGCAGCTTATCTGTTGCCACCTGCTGTGGTCTCTCTGGCCTCCTTTTGTTCCCCCGCTGCCTTCAGCAAAGTGGGGTGTGTGTGGAAGAGTCAGTGGGAGCTGTGGTGAGGGATGTGGAGGAAGAAGAAGAGAAGGCATGCACCTAACAAATAAGTCTGATTAACTGGCAGATATAAAGGTACGGGCAGATTGCATCTTACATTGACTTCACGTACGCAATCGCAGCTTCATGTGCATCACTGAAAATTTAGAAATAAATAAAACACGGCAGGAGAGCAAGAACCCCCCGCCCTGGGAAGGGCCATCTGAGATCTCAGGGGAGCCCTCGGGGAAGCCCTCACACAACCTTTCCAAAGCTGGGGGTAGGGTCTCTGCCTTGTGGGGCAGGGTGGAGGGAAAGGTGCGCTCAGCACCAGTTTCGGACAGGTAGAGTTGGTTGTGTGGGGGCCCTCCTGGGTCTTATATGCTTTTTACTTATACATGTGACAGCCAGGAACGTAACCCCCGAGTAAGATGAGGTCTACCTATACAAGGCAGTACTGGATTTACGTATAAGCTAAACAAGCTATAGCTTAGGGCCCCACTCTCTTGGGGGCTCCCCCCAAAAAATAAAGGGAAAAAAACTGGATGTACATTTCCAAAATATAAGATAAAAAACAAATAAACTTTGATAAAATACATAATTTGTTATGTGCAAATGGCCTTAGATACCAATTTAGGTCCATAAATTACCATATACCATATATTCAACACAAAAAAACCAGTGACAATTTGTTGTTCGCAAAGGACAGCTGGACATATAAAGGGCCCCATTACCTTCAGTAGCTTAGGGCCTCATCAAACCTAAATCCGGACCTGTATACAGGTGCTGATCTGAATTTAGGCTTCCCACCGTCTTTTGTTCAAACAGAGCAACCTTTGCTGAAGGCCTTGAATTAACAAAGCTCCATGTTTGGGAAGTATGTTTATGGGGCTTGTAGATTATATGAGTAAAATTGAAATGGAATGTGCAAGTCAGATTCAGCTCTCCAACACTTGGGGGTCCCTGAGGGTGAGAAATTGCTTGTGCTTGTAGGTGATAGTTACCCCACTGAAACCATTTGTGTGTCTACAGTATACTCGAACGGGTATAGAGAGACACAGACAAGGATCTTAATGCTCGCCCCCCCTTTTTTTTTTACTCTTAACATAAATGGGTCTTCCCCTTGGAGAAGAATCAAGCTGAGTAGACATACAAGGGAAAACATGTGCTGCTCCTAGCTCCACATTTCACATTAACTTTTTGCATTGAAACCCCAGGCAGCAGTTAAGTATAATGAATGTGACTTTTTTTTATTTCTCCTGCATTGAGAGTAAATGGCAGGCAGGACCATCCTACAGCGGCAAACGACTTTCTATAAATCCAAAATCACGCTTAATTGCCTCTATTATGACCTTTAAACATCTGTATCCTGAGTTTTGTCTTTATAAACATTAGCATTACTGCTGAGATCACATTAATCCGCTTTAATCTTTACTGTGAAATCGTTCTGCTTTCCATATATAATTTTCAGCTGCTCGTACAAATGTATGCATCTATTTTCTCCCAGATACAATGGAGCAGCCATGCCGGTTTACGTCTTCCCTGTTCACTGAGGATAACATAATGTCACTTGTTGGACCAAACTAAGCTCATGTGTTTGCTGCTTGGTTGGGGGTGATTTGGGCCATTGACTGCATGCAAGGAGTAGATATAGCTTGCCCCTGGTTACGATTGTCCATGTGCTTGGCACCTGAAATGACGAGGCAGCCCTCCTGCAAAGGGCTCTCCTTATCTCAGGCTGAAATGGTAATTTAATGAGGATTTCAGGGAAAGGGGGTGTTTTTGTGCCCCAATCTGATGCTTGCTTCCAGCAAGCTTTTCTTGAACAAGCTGGAAAAAGGCAAGGTCACCTTTGCTCAGAGCAATGGGATAAATATATAAAAGTGACACACATGTGAAGAATGGCCTCAATATGCCTCTTAGGTAGTTGTTAGCTGGGTAAAACTGAGCTATAGGGGTCTACGTGAAGAGCACCCCCTTCTCCAAGGAGTAGCACGGCAATTTTTTTTTAAAAAAATGACAGCATCCTGTTGAAAATTTGCTAGTCCAACACCAGCTGCCAGGGATTCCCCCCTCCCCCAATGGATCCAACCTTGATAAGAAGATCCAGTTTTAAACAAAAGACCTCCCCTAGAATACAATGTGACTCTGGGGGTGGGGTGGGGGGAACACACTACATATTTTACAAGACAAACTACATGTTATTATGGGTGGGATCCAAAATGTTCTGCACAAATTTGCCAGCTTAATTGGAGTGATCGAGCTGCAAAACGAGAGGGGGGCCAATCCTTCCCCCAGCACCAGGTTTGGGATCAAAACTGCTCCCTGCAATTTGCTGTTTTATACCACAGGGAGAAATATTTCCTTCTTTGCTTGTATGTCTGTATTAGCTGCCATTAAACATAACAATCCTTTCAGGGTAACTTCTATCATATCAATATACAATATATATATGTTTTAAAAAAATTCGAAACAACAACCGTAATGCTGAAATCAATAACCAGAGAGATTCAGCAGCATAAAATCATCATAAAAAGTTTAGGTAAAGGTTATATTTGCTGACATTCTGAGGATAAAATAAGCCGGTGGGCATGTATACTCCACGATATGGTTGGGTGGGTGCTTCATTTCAAAGAGGTTAGCTCAGAAGAGCAGAGACGCACAAGATGTAACCGAAATGTACACTCCAGACTAAGAATCAGCAGCGGAGCAAGCCAATCGGGTACCTGGGGTGGCGTGCGTGCCCTGCGCCCAGGGGCATGGCCAGCCGGGGCAGGATGCTCCACGGGACCTCCAAGGAGTCTGCCTGCCTCCTCCCACTTAGCCGCCTTACAGCTGAGGGGGAGGCGGCGGGGGGACTATTTGGGGCAGTGCAGAGCATGTGGGCGCTCAAACCACCGCGTCACTCCCAGGAGAGACCCGTGGCTCAGGCGCACTGCAGGCCCCGCGGTGAGTGCCGACTGGCATTTTGTCACCCCCCTCAGTGGTGATACCCGGGGCGACCACCCCACCACACCCCCTTCCTCTGCCCCTGCTAAGAATGTTGGGTTTTCCTTTGTTTTTTAAAGTGTGGTCAAGAGCCAAATTATGTCCCCAAATTTGCACAGAGGTCATGCCTAGGGTGGTATAGTCAGAAGTGGCTGTTACTTTGGAACAGCGTAGTGAATCTATGAAAAAACAAAGGCACCATTCAGCCAAATTTAAGGGATGGTGCTTAAGTCTCTTCCATTCAGTGAGACGAAATTAAGTACGTTCCACCTGATTGTGCCTTTGGCTACTTTTAATATATATGCTTAGTTATTTTTATTTTTAACTGAGCCCCATTCCAACCAGTATAAAATTACATGCAGAGACATAAGGGAATCTAAGCTCACAAAACTGAAGAGCAAGAATCTCTTGTATAGCAGATCCTTCCCACCCTCAGTAGAAGCACTGTTAATAAAAAAAAGTACACTTTCTGGATAAAACCATAGATCTTATCTGCTAGGTGATCTCATGCCTTTATTCAGACTGATTTTCCCCTGGGAGATGGAAACCATAGACTAACAAGCAAAACATTAAAAAAGAAAACCAAAAACTTACTCTTGCTTCCAGACCAGCCCAAATACTGTTTTCACAAGATTAGCTCACTTCCAAATCCTTGGTACTATTTTTGGCATCCGAACCTACTGAAGTCTGCCAATTCTCCCTAAGTGACAGCGCACTGAAATTTGCTCTTGTTTTACAACTACTTCATCTTGCGCTAAGGATTTCCCTACAAGAGAGAGACAGTACTTTTGCTGGGTACTTAGATTATTTACTTACACTTCATCACTCAAACATGGCTTTTTGATAAAATGGCTAATATTGCAATCCTTCTTTACACGTGAATGCAAAAGGAAGTTCCACTTAGTTCAATGGAGCCTTTTCTGAGCTAAGTATGCATGGGACGGAAGCCTAAAATTCTCTCAGAGGGCTGAGAGTTTTTTGTATGAAAGCCTCAGAAAGTCGTAATCCATTACCAACAATGACAAGTGCTACGTTATGGTATCAGTGATATGCCATCCTTCTTGTTCAATCCTGTCAGGAGTGTCTGACAGCATCCATTTTGGGAATTTAGAGAATGCTAAATTTTATCAGTAATTCTTAAGAACTGAAAGGTCTAGGAGGAAGTGTCAGAAAATTTGTGGTGGTGGTGGTTGTTAAAATTTGTATACCGCCCTTCATCTACAGATCTCGGGGCAGAATTATCACACTGACCAGCATTTCTCCCATCTATGTCCATAACTTGTCTGAAACCTTAACGGATGCTGTCTCCATACAGACACATAAATACTGGACTAGCGAATTACAGTGTCTGGGCATGCTCCCTCCTCTAGCAGTGACTGACACTGCAAGAGTCTTCAGGATGAAAGCCTAAGGTGATCTCACATTGTGAGCAATTGATAGGGAGCATAGCAACCATGAGCAATGAAGGGGCTGTTCTTAGATTGCTGACCAGCAGTTTAATGGAAAAGATGGTTAGGCGGCCCTATTCTCTGCTATCCTTTTTTTAATGATGACTGACATAAATGGTTAAATAACACATTTTGCTGCCTGAGGGGGAAGGACAAGATGGCACCCCCTCATTCCATAAGCCAACTGGACATGCAGCTGAATCTTACTTCTACATCAGCAATGGGACAGCATCCTCCACCACACTTGTGGGCAGCAGGCTAGCTCAGGGGGTACAGGGCTGGCTCTGTGCCTGACACACACAGCTCTGTCTTCTAAAACAGGAGATTGCCTAAGCAGGGCTCAGAAGGAATGCCATTGCTTCTCAGTCTAGAATCTGTTGTCTGAAGTGGTTGCCTCACTCTTCTAATGCAGGGATAGCCAACCTAATACCTTCTGGGTGTTACTGAACATCCATGGCCATTTGACTTGCTGTATAGGACTGATCGTCAAAGAATTGATGCTTTTGAATTATGGTGCTGGAGGAGACTCTTGAGAGTCCCATGGACTGCAAAAAGATCAAACATATCCATCCTTAAAGAAATCAGCCCTGAGTGCTCACTGGAAGCCCAGATCCTGAAGTTGAGGCTCCAACACTTTGGCCACCTCATGAGAAGAGAAGACTCCCTGGAAAAGACCCTGATGTTGGGAAAGATGGAGGGCACAAGGAGAAGGGGGCGACAGAGGATGAGATGGTTGGACAGTGTTTTCGAAGCGACTGGCATGAGTTTGGCCAAACTGCGAGAGGCAGTGGAGGATAGGGGTGCCTGGCGTGCTCTGGTCCATGGGGTCACGAAGAGTCGGACACAACTGAACGACTGAACAACAAAATGGGACTGATGGGAGTCTAATAATATCTGAAAGGCACCATGTTGTGCCTAATGGAAAGGCTGGCCCTGCCAACTACCTGAAACCTCAGCCTAACAATGAACTAATTTCTGTTTGTCATTGTATTTTGAACTGCTGCCTTTGCCTAATGCAGAACAGTCATATATTTGGCCCAGGCATAAGACTCAAACTTCCAACATCTGCAGCTAATTTTCATTCAGCATCATATGTTTCAGCAATATCTTGCTTTCAACATGATTCTGTAACTGGGCTGAGTGCAACAAAGGGAGATCAAAATTAAAATGGCAAGGGCACTTTACAAACGCTTCCCCTTAATTCTCTCTGTATATAAGCCATCTGACGGCCTACTCAGTAGTGGCCCCCTGGCTGTGAAATGCTCTCCCCAAGAAGCCTCCCTTTGCCCCTACTCAGATTTCATTAAAGTGCCAGGCAGAGGCATTTTATTTTCCTAGACTTTTTAAAAACAAAAACTTCTTTACATTGTTCTCATTCTACTTTGTTTTATTGCTCCCAATGGCTTTTATACTGTTTTTTTTATAACATGGTGTTTTGAACCATCTGCTTTTAAAATATGTTTTATTGTAATCTTAACTTTTTGCAGGCCACTATGGGATCATGTTGAAGGATGGGGTATGAATCCTTATATATAAAAATATATGCCCTAATGGAGCAGAAACAAACATTTCAGCCACATAGTACTAGAGACAAAGAAGAAAAAGTGGGTGTGAGCGGAAGAGCAAGTGGGAAAGACAGGAGGGGGCAGGCATACCCTCCAAAAATTCTCATTCCAAAATGAAAATTTTACTATTTATACCCCACACTTCTTATTGGGTTGCCCCATCCACTCTGGGCAGCTTCCAACTTACATAAAAACATAATAAAACATTAAAATAAAAAACCCTTCCCTATACAGGATTGCCTTCAGAGGGTTGGATAACGCCATACCCTCCAATATTTCTCCAATGAAAATAGGGACATCCTAAGGAAAAGCGGGACATTCTGGGATAAAATCAGACACTAGGATGGCTTCTCTAAATCAGGGACGTCCCTGGAAAATAGGGACACTTGGAGGGTCTGAGCAGGCAGGACAATCAAGAAGGCTTCTTCCTTATCTTGCCCCCTTCATGTATACATCTGCCTTTTCTCCTCCATCTAAAATACCTGTTTCTGGCAAGTGGATGAATTGAGGCCTTGATCTGGTACCTGTGGTGTTGTGCAGGGCAGATGGCAGCTCCCAGGAGTCCAGCTTTGCAGACAGTGTCTGAATCTAGTCAGTGAGCAGGGGCAGGGGTGGAATCTATTGCAGAAATGGCCTCACAAGATCTATTGGATTTGTTGCAAGACCTGCCTCCAAAATTTTATACACACACACACACACACACACACACACACACTTTAAAAATGGTGTTTTACCTTATGGAGGAGGTTGGAATCTCCCTGGTTACCGTCCTCATCGCCAGAACTTTTCTGTTCCTCATCTGATGTGACGTCTTCAACAGGAATCACAGAGATAGGGCACACCTTGTAAGGTTCTGTGTAGGCACTGTGAACAGAGGAAAGCAAATTATTCTAAGGACACTCTCAATGGATGATAACAAGAGAGGCTGCATGCAACAGATTCTAGATTCTGGTCCTCTATCACTATGCTGGGTCTGAATGCTAGGAGCTTTGCAGCATATTGTAAATAGCATCATCCTGCTAGATTCTACAACCTTCTAATTCATATTCCATGTCAGCCATTTCGGTGCTGTAGAGAAGTTCGATGTCAAGCAGGTCCCAGTGTGTGTGTGTGTGTGTGTGTGTGTGTGGTAACAGTGAATGGCAGAAGAAAAGTAAACTATTCCATCTTCTTTATAAGCAGTGAGGCATTCACAGAACAACCACTTTGAGTCCTGCATTGCAGGGGCTTGAACTAGATGAGGTCCCTTCCAGCTCTCGAGTTCTGACTCTATGAACCACAGAAGTGGCAAGGCATGACTGGCAGGAAAGAAAGAAAGAAAGAAAGCAACTGGTTTATGCACCTCATGAAGAAGGATTCTTCTTCCAAAATGCATCAGATCTTACTTCAAATCTTACTTCAAGTAACTGGAATTCCCCACCCCCTTGTAGCCTCCAGACTACTCAATGGGAGGAATTTGAGTGCATCTTGGAAATTGAGATTTGCATAGTTCAAAGTGCTCTGTCACCCTAAGATCCCATAATATAATAATTATAATATAATATAATATAATAAATATAATATAATATAATATAATATAATATAATATAATATAATACACACACATACACTTTTTGATGCAACAGTAAAATGCACTGAAAAATATGTTATGGACAAATGATTAAGAAGAACACATTCAAAAAACACTAAGGAAATCAGGATGTATGCTCATTGTCATATAACCTTCCAACAAACAAGTCAGAATAAAGTCTCAATGATCTTACTTCTGGCAAGGCTTTGTGAAAGCAGATCAGGATAAATGTTCGTAAACAGGTCACCTACGGAAGCCCAGTATTTTCTGAAGAGGTATTAAAGATATGGTGAGAAGTCTTGATCATCAAACTTTGCTCTGCATTCAGCTATTGAAGGTACATAACAAATAATGGCTAGCGTCCTGACCTCTCCCTTTCAGATGATATTTTCCCAACTATATAAATGGGTCTTTACCACAAGTGTCTACTTTGTATGTTTTTAGTCTTGTTTTAAATGTATTTGTTTTTGTGTTTTTAACTGCTTTTAATTATCTTCATAGGGAATATGTACATAGGGCTGCTGCCTTAAGATGTTTATTTCTGAGAAAGGGCTAAATGCTATCGGAATGAGGAAATTAATCTAATATAGCAGAATCTGGATTTTCTATTATTATTATTATTATTATTATTTCATTACACATTAGCAAAATCTGATTAATTATTATGAATTATGTACCGTATGTATCCTAGCCTCCCTCCACATAATTAAGTGTAACATGCATGGGAGTTATGTCATTTTTCTCATATGAACAACATAATGAACAAAGGAAACTGAGTTAAACCATTGGTTTGTCTTACTAGTTTAGAGTGTTAGGGGAGGGGTAGTACCTTAGGCAAAAATGTTCCTCTTCAACCAGGCCGTTGGCTGATAAACATCCTATACCCTTTTTAATGTGCTTGTGGGAGAGGGGGGATTATTGTTTTGTTCTTGTTTTTATTATGTATTTTGTGATTTCATCTTGCATTTTTATGCTGTGAACCACCCTGATATCTACAGATGAAGGGTTAGTATACGAATTTAGGAAATAATAAAAATTAAAACGAATGCAATACATTTCTTCTACCACTGGGTTATAAGCACTATCCATTCTTCACAACCCTATGAAGTAGGTTAGACTGAGGGACACCCAGTAACTTACATGGCTTAGTGAGAATTAAACCCAGGTATCCCAAATCTGACACTCCACCCCTGGCAAATTGGTAGTAAATATGCTGCATACATACATGAGAAGACTCATAATGTTTTGTGGTCCTTATATCTCTTTTGGATAATAGTTCTACTGACTCCAAGAAGCTAATAGGATTTGGTGCCTAAGCCAAGTGAGATCTGTCTATCCTGATTTACAACTGCTGGCACCTGCTGTTGCATCCCACATTCTGGTACTGCAAGGGTAACCAACATGGTGCCTTCCATTTGCTGTTGGACTCCAGCCAGCATGGTCAATGGTCAGGAATGATGGGAAATAGAGTCCAATAGCATCTAGAGGACACCACACTGGGTATTCCTGTGGCAGTGCAGCTCAATCCTGTATTCAAAATTATGGTCCTATGATACCTTGCCTATTCCAATTCTGAGGGAAATCAAGATTACTTTTTTTTTAACATTATGACCATAGCATGAGTTGACCTGTCCTGGATGTTGGGATGGGGCACAGCAACTGTGCCCCATGCCAACATTTGTCAGTATTACAACTAGGTATGCTTTGGGAAAGTTCTTCAGGAAGACTCAGCCATGATCATTCACAATATTAACATTCAGAAGACTTTTTTGAGGTTTTTTGGCCATACTGAAATTGTCCCCCAAAATGTATAGGCTACAGCCTTGTAAACATAGAAGCTGGGCTGGAAGAGCATGTGACTGATATTTCTTTTATCTCATTCCAAGCAGGCTCTAGACTAATCTTCTAATACCTCCGATAATAGCACATAACAATTGTTAATAATGTCTGGTGTACATGATGAGGCCATAATGGCTTTAAAATGAACAGCGACTGCTTGGGGAAGAAACCTGTGGCACATTTTCACAGGCAGCTATGTAAATGCAAGTCATTATGATTCCCCTAAGCACTGCAGTAGGAAACTCATCACCTTTATGATTCCCCCACTGCCCCCTCCCCACTATTAGATATTTATAGCCTTTAATTCAGTAAATAGCTCCAGGCTGAAAAACAGCCAAACTTTCCTTCACGTCATTGGGACCTTATGTGCATGGGCTGAGAACCATTGCTCATATACTATCAATTATGTGGTTGCCCTAAGCTGTAAGCATTTTTGCATTACTTGGTCCAAGTTTCTCACAGTTGCTTTTGACAAAAGAGACCCCTTTGTTTTCCCAAAGACCCAGAATTTTTCTGTCACTTTTTCCTGGTAACCATTTACCCTAAATGCTGCAGCAACCCAATTACACAAAAACAAAGCCCAAAGCTACACAATTTCATGCTTTTGTGTATTCATAGCCCATTTCTGGGCAATATATTTTTGGTGGTCAAACACACATGTAACCTCATATGGTTCTCTAAGGCCTTTCCGTATTCCCTCTAAATCCACTCACCACTGTTCATTTCCCTCCACTGTCTTCACCACGTCCATAATTTTCAAGTCACCATTGTTGGGGGGAAGGAGAAGCGGGATGATGGCAGCAGGTAGCACCTTGACTTATGCACATAAAGGCCTCCACACAAACAACCAAACAAACAAACACACAGATGGTTCTCTAGACCAGACTTACTGACAGTAAGAGCAGTTTGTCAATGGAACCAAGTACCTAGAGGGGTTGTGGGTTCTTCAAGGCTGTGAGTCCTCAAGCAGAGGCTGGGCAGCCATTTGTTGGAGGTTCTCTAGATTTCCTGCAGGGACAAACGGCCTACAAGGCCCTCTCCAACTCTATGATTCTATGATTGACAGGCTTCAAAAAGCAACTGGATATATAGGTGCTCTACAGAAAAACAACAACCAGATTTTTAAAGGCATCTGAAGGCAGCCCTGTTTAGGGAAGCTTTTAAAGTTTAATAGATTATTGTATTTTAATATTCTGTTGGAAGCCGCCCAGAGTGGCTGGGGAAACCCAGCCAGATGGGTGGGGTATAAATAATGAGTTGTTGTTGTTGTTGTTGTTGTTGTTGTTGTTGTTGTTGTTTGTTGTTGTAATTAATGTGTCAATGGGAAAAACCTGCTAAAAAACAACATGAGAGCCTGCTGGGTGGCCAACCAGTTTCCTATGGGGAGCCCTCAATCCTCCCCCACACTCCCAGCTTATGTATTAGTATGTCTGAAAGGGGGAGATGTGGTCATGTAAGGATGACGCAAGATGATGCAAGGTGAATGCATTTTGGGACTTCATTTCTCTATCACAAAAGAAAGTTTATGGACAAAGAAACACGAAGGGAAAGGTTTTTTTTTTAACTAAATATAAAGATAAAACTAAATATAAAAAGGGGGCACCATTCAAGTTTGGATCACTGTGAATGGTTTTGTGAGAATTTATAAAAATGCAACAAGCATGAAGTGCAACATTTTTCTTGTGTCTTTTCTATCTCTGTATTATTATTCCTGATGAGACTGATGCTGTGTGGGCTCAGGATCATTTATGCCAGTGGTTCCCAAAATGAGTGATACCAGCAGAGGGGGCAGTGGGATTATCTTGGGGGGGGGATGTTAAGAGGCAAGAGGGTGGCAAGGGGCACTGAATTTGAACAAAGGAGCAATTAATTGTTACTATTGTGAATTTTATTCTTATCTTCCTAAGTGGGTTGTGCAAACCACGATTCTGAACAATGTTTTTTTTATAGGGTAGGGAGCACTGGGGATGAGTTTATGGAACCAAGGGGATGGTGGCCCAAAAATGTTTGGGAACCACTGATTGATACCAACTCAACACATGGCAAAAATAAAAATGTGTTAGGAGGATAATCAGCACAGCAAATTTCAAAAGGGGTGTTTAAAAAGCAGCATCACACATAATATAAGAGCTAGCCAAGAAAGGTTCCTCAGAAGAAAGGAAAGCTGGTATTCTAACAGTTTCCTAAGGATTATAATGAAAGATGCATAGATCACATTAATTCTGTCAATACATTTTTAAATGGCATGTGATTTAGTAAGACCATCTCTCTGAATGGTCTTGGAATGATATATGATATTTCATGGCATAGATATTCGGTGCACACAAAGTATATGATTACAAATGCATCCCCCTTGCAAGCATTCATCTTCACCCTTGATTATTTATGATGGGCAATCTCTTCTCCACGTTGGAAGGCTATTATTCTTTACAATACAAGAATTTTAAGCAAAACCCCTTTCCAGAAAGGACAGTAGAACTTGTCAACAGGCTATGGATTCCATTTGGTTGAAGGAGGGAAGGAGTAAAAGCAACTCTAGGCCACTGGTGCAGTTCAGAGATGCTTGGAGGAACAGAGCAGCCTTCTCTAGCTGTTCCAAAGAAAGTAGGGAAGGGTATGCATTCAGTATGCATTCAGGCCCTCCACCTAATGTCCCTGCCTGTGTGAGCTCCTCTCCTGTGCATTTAGCATGAAAGTCTGTTAGAGGATTCTAACTATGTTCTGTAGAACATGGTTAGAATCCCCCTTGCAATGAGGATCCCAGAGCAATGAGGGTTCCCAAATGAAGGGAGGATTCCAACCATGTGCAGCTGGACGTGGTTAATATCTCCCCGCAAGCCTTCATACCCAATACACAAAGCTTGGTAGGAAGGGGTAGTGTCCCTCAGGTGTTCATTGAAGAGGGATAATGATGACGACAGAGGATGAGATGGTTGGACAGTGTTCTCGAAGCGACTAGCATGGGTTTGGCCAAACTGCGAGAGGCAGTGAAAGACTGGCGTGCCTGGCGTGCTCTGGTCCATGGGGTCACGAAGAGTTGGACACGACTGAACGACTGAACAACAACAACAATGTTGGTGCTATTGCAGAACTTCAGGATTTGGCAAATGCTTCCACCTCAACTCTTAAAACAACAGCAGACTTTATGTATGCTGCAGTCCTGGACTCTGGGATGTAATAAATTCATTGCAATCTCTGGACCATGTATGGTGTGATCTAAGTTGGGGAGATAGGAAGCGGGGGGGTACGGTCTGAAAATTCTGCGGTGCTCCAGTTACATCAACAGGAATATAACGGGGCTTTCAAAGTGGAAAAAGGTGAGCTTTTAATTATAGATTTGGCTTTTGGGGAAACAGTTTGGTTTGCGAAGCCCAAATACCAACTGAAGACCTAGGTGAGCTCACCCATTCCAAGGGTTCAGCACATATGTAATGTATTGTTGCCCAACACAGGAATGGGGTTTCAATGGACTTGTGAGGGAGGTGCACTGGGAAGAAGCTGGTGAGCTGCAGAAGATGCTGCCAGCAGTAGTGGCCAATAGAGCCACAGCGGAAGCATCCTGACATTGGTCCCACTGCATAATACTTGGATGGGGCTGGGGTAGAGTATGGCGGTGGTAAGGCCAGGGCTGTGTAGACACTGTGGCAGGCCCAGTTTGTCAGCTGCACTGTTTGTTGCATCCATCCAGTCAAATCACTCTAGGAAAGTCCGAGAGTGGAAGAACACACGAGTGTTTCTCCATGGAGGGGAGAACCCAGTTGCATTTAACGTACCAGCACTTCAAAGGCAGGCGCTTTCTCTCAATACACGGGCTAAGACACCTAAGGCAAGTGTCATGTCTACTCCTCATTTTTTCCTGTAGGTGTCTGTAAACATTCCCTGTAAGCATGTAAGTTGTATTTATGTGCAGCCTTCAGAAATGCAGCCCTCTATTTACCCAGAATGACTCTACCACCTGCTTTTTGTAAATGTGTATTCTCCTCTTTATCCTACCCTAAGAAAAAATCCCTGAGAAGAAACTATCTGCTTAACAGAGCCCGATCGTTACTTAGGGTTTCCCACGAAACAACACCATCACAAATGCCAAAATAACTTTTTGATGATACATTGCAGTGGGTTTCATGGCAAAAACAGCGTTGCCTTAGATTGCTCATAAAGGAACTTAAAAGTACACTCTGTTGTTGCTCTCTTAGTATCTCTGCTGATAACTTAATGAGCTCCAGTGGGACAGGAACTAGCTGTTCCCGCATTTAGAGGTAATGATGATGAATTATCTTTCAGTTTGTGTCTCTGGAAGTGGTACCAGTGTTGGTACAGTGATCTCAAGCTAAGCTCCGTTTCGGAGCTCCTTATTCATGTGATCAGCAGTTTTCTGCTATGAAGTCATGACATTTGTCAAACACAGCAAGTATTCTGCATATTTCAAGGGGGATTGGGGGGGGCAGGGGTTGTGTGTGTTGCTGCCGAAAAACAAAGACAAGAGTGAGAGAGAAGCACTGAGGCCAGAGTGTGCTTCTCTCCAGCTCTGCAGTCCCAGGGCAACACTATTTAAGAACAGTATCAAAAGATCCAAATGATTTCAGTAATTGCACAACTGCAAAAAGACAGCCAGTTCCTTTTTCTATCAACCCACTGAAAAGGAGAGCTGGTGCAGAACCAGAAACTTCTATACTCATTCTCCTATCAGAATGACACACCCTCCACAGGGAAAGCGAGGGGAGAGTCAGGCAGACTATTATAAGGGCTCCTTTCTAGCCCCATAGCTGGAAGACAGGTCTACAGGTGAAACTCAAAAAATTAGAATATTGTGGCAAAGTCCATTTATGTAAGCAATTGTTTTCATTAGCTACTGGAGTTTAATATATGAGATAGACTCATGACATGCAAAGCGAGATATGTCAAGCCTTTGCTTGCTATAATTGTGATGATTATGGCGCACAACTGATGAAAACCCCAAAGTTGAAATTGTTGATTTGGGGTTCTCATCAGCTGTACGCCATAATCATCACAATTATAACAAATAAAGGCTTAACATATCTCACTTTACATGTCATGAGTCTATCTCATATATTAGTTTCACCTTTTAAGTTGAATTACTGAAAGAAATGAACCTTTCCACGATATTCTAATTTTTCAAGTTTCACCTGTATATGCCAAAAAGCTGAATCAGTTTTGCTCCTGTCCTTCAATGGCCACTACTACTCCCACCATATTCTGCTCTTTTCTGGCTGGGAAAAGCACCCTCAGCTTGTCCCCTAAGAAAGGAGGAGGCTGCACCACTCATTCCAGTGAGATGATGGGGCATGAGAGGCAATTTTGAGAGGCAAGATCTCCCTCTCTTCTCATCTGCCACTTGGCTGCAGGATGCTTCACTGATTGCCCTGCTTGCTGCCATCTTCTCCTCTAGTTGGGGTAGACAAGCAAGTGGTGACAAGGCTGACATAGCAATACACAGCGCACACCTGCCTTTCCAACTGCAAAGCCCTGAACACACCTCCTGTTCACTTATCCACCTCCCAAACAGAGCAGGATAGTGCCTGCTGACTTTGCTCCAAACCTCCACACACACATTTAGTGGAAGGACCATGTAGGCATGTTCACACATAAGGTTTCCCACCTGATCTTGATCACATGTAAGAGATTGTTTATTTTTAAAACAAAAATCAAAGCCAGAATGCTCTCAAGAATGCAGCACGGGTTTAATTTAGGGGAATGGTGATTGCTGATTGGTGAATGATGGTTGGATGGGTGAACGGTGATTGTTCATAAATCAGAAAATCTGGATATTTTCTGATGCCCTAAGGCAAGTGTCATGTCTACTCCTCTTTTTCCCCTGTAGGTACCTGTAAACATTCCCTGTAAGCATGTAAGTTATATATAAATGAGTTGGCATCCTGGGTGCTACAACCAAGAAGACCCTGTCTCTCACATCCTAGCCAACCATAGTTCCTATGGCAATGGAATGCAGAGCAGGACCTCAGTGACTTTTTCAGTGGGCAGGCAGGCAGGCTCCTGTGGAAGAAGATGATCCTTCAGATATCCAAGCTATGTAGGGCAGGGATAGACTCCAACTCCCATGAGCCCCAGACAGCATAGTCAGGGATGATAATTGTGGTCCAAAATATCTGGAGGGCCACAAGTTCCCAACCCCTGGTTTAGGACATTATAAGTAAACTGCTTTGAGGTTTTATTACAATCAAGAGATATATAAATCATGTGAAATAACTAATCAATCAATCAATCAATAATAAATAGATAGTGATGTTTTCAGTAAACAGCGCCTTTGGGGTGCGGGTGGGAGAGGAATAAAAGCTTGGTGGGAGTGATTTTTGGTGAAAATGTGCATGGGAGAAACGGGTTAATCCCTTCCTGTGTACCATAGTTCTGATCTGGATCAGGACCCTATACAACTGTCTTTATTTTCTGGAAAAAATGAATTGGTCCCTGCTGAGCACTCTTAAGTCTATTGATTGGTTGATCAATTTATCTCTATCACTGTGTAGAAAGCAAACAACTAAAGCACACACACGCACCCCAAAAGAATTCTGGGAACTGTAGTTTACCCATCAAAGAGATACAATACTCAGCACCCTTAGCAAACTGCAGTGCCCTTGATTCTTTGCCGGGGGTGGGGGTTGTTTGAAATGTATAGTGTGTATGCAGAGCCATCTATTAAATACAATGTGTAGTTTGACCTTAACACTAAATATAAAACGCAGTGTGTAGTTTGACCCTTCCTATAAATGCTCAAGGACCAAGCCCTTCAAGGACCAATAGCACTTCATCCGGAGAGTAACTCTGGAATGGCTGCTTTTATGGCCATTTTGGGATGTGAGCAGCGCTGTGCATTCAGGACTTGCTTCCCTGGTTCCTTGCTCACCTCCCCACTTCACACCTGCATAAATTCTCCAGGCCAATAATGCACCAGCAATATTGCTAGCCGGGGAGAAGGAACGCCTAGAGGGAAGGTTGCTACAGCAGAGAAGTCAGCAGGATTCAGTGGAGGAGAACAGGGAAGAGCCCCTGGGAAAGCAGGGCACTTCCAAAGGATCTGGAAGGCAGGCACAGATAAATGCTTTCCCAGAGAGCAGAAATGCCAGTTTTCTCCTCTGGCCACCTCTGCACTCACAGTTCTAAAATGTATTTTCTTTTCATCCGACGCAACGGCAGAAGACCATAAACAGACTTGCACACCTTAATAATAAATAAGTACCATGTGAGAATTAACCGAATTTCGCTCAGTGAATTGATACTGGCACATAATCAGCCTCAGGGCAACTGAAAGTGAAGGTGATGGGGATGTTTGAATTTTGGTGAATTAACACCCATATAACTTCAGTGCAATAAAAATTACACCATCACTTATTCTATATAATCCCCCGGTGGGCCCATGTTCAAGTCCAGGAAGAGGAACTAGCCACCCTCCGGCCATTTTTCACAGATGGGCAGCGCCTGGAGCAACAGAGCCTCCTTCCTTGCCCCTGTTGCAGTCTTTGCTCTCTTGGTTGTAATTTAATTGTTCTTAATATTGTATTTTTAAATGCTTGTAAACCTACCCTGGAGCCTCACTGCGAAGGGCATGTAAGAAATCTAAAAAACAACCATTTATAATAATCACTATATCAGTATTACAGCTGATACTGTTCTCATGGGGTGCATGGCTAGGCATAAACATTACCCATTTGCAAACCACCATGGCAAATCCAAAGTGTCTAGAGACAAGATTGGTCTTGGCCGATGGGAGTTATATATATAAAGAAGGCCTCTGGTTGAAAGAGAAAACCATGACGAAAGATGACATCAAAAGACAGTATTAATAGATAGAGGGCAGGGATGGGGAACCTGTGGTCCTCCATTTGTTGTTGGACTCCAACTCCCATCAGCCCCAGCCAGCACAACCAATGGCAGGGATGATGGGGGTTGCAGTCCCCCCCAACATCTGAAGGGTCACAGCTTTCTCATCTCCAATATAGGAGGACCAAAAGTTCTAGTTACTGGATCACAATCACTGGATATGGGAGTTATATGGAGTTGTAAACACTGGGAGGATAAGCTCTGTTGCACAGCCACCTATTGCAGATCCCCCCCCCCCGTGGTGAGATTGAACAAAATAGCATTCAGTTGCCCAGAAATTGGGGGGGGGGAGGTTTGCTCTTCTCTACCAGATATGCCCAGTGAAACACACCCCATTTTTTTAATGGATTAGGCCTTCAAGCAGTGAAGATGCATTTGGAGATATTTTTTATGCAGGCACTTTCTATCATTCATGCTCCATGAGCTACTATATGGCGGAGTTGTGGAGGAACAGATTTTGCTAGCTCCCATAGCTTTGTATTCTCCTTATTTCATAGCTGTGCAAGAAATCATCCAATGGCAGAAGAGCACCGCATGTGTCCTCCTTCAGCTTTGACTCCCTCTCGTGACATGTTTGGATTTGTTTTTCTTAGGCTGCAGCATCCTCAGCCTTCCCCCTCCCCCACTTTGTACTTAATGTACAAAAGCCACACGCCCGCCTTCACCAACCTGGTGCCACCAGATGCTTTAGATTACAGCTCCCATCAGTCCTGGAGTTATGGTCCAAAACATCTGGAGGGCACCACGTTGGCAAAGGCTGCCAGTACATTACACATGCAAGCAATTTTGTAGCATATTCCTACTTGGATCAAACAAAAACCGACCATCTGATGCCATTCCGAAAGTGTATGTAATAATGATGACTAATGATCGTAAAATGATGTTCGCCTCCTTCTGTTATCTTTCCCCATTAGAAGCTCATCAAAAGGAGACACGTTCGGAAAGTACCCGAGAGGCTGCAAAGTGGCAGAGCAAAAAATATGAGCCGCTTGCTCAGCACAAGCACAAGCAGCAGCAGCAGCAGTGAAACAGACCCCGGGAACAGATTGAGAGCCATTGCAACAGCTTTGCTGGTCTCTCCAGGAAAGTGCCTTTTTTTGCCATTTGTAACGGATTGTCCTAGCAGATGCTGAATTAGGTTCCTCTCTTCCGCTCCAAGACAAATGGCTGCTTTGCACTTATGTAGAAGCACTTTCTAATCTGGTGAGAATGTCTCAAGTGTATTACGGCACTAATTATTCTGAATGGCGCTATTAATGACTGGTATAGTAGCAACGCTTGCAGAAATGCCTTTCTACGGTACGGGGTCTCATACTTGGGCGCAGCTCCATCGGACAGTGGTGGTTTGTCTTCAAAGGGCTGGCAGTGTCGCTTACAGTATTTCCATGGCTCTCGGTCTACCCTCCAGATGACCTCTTTTCTTTCTAAGCCATTCAAAATTGCTTTTCTCTTCCAACAGATTAAGTCAGATCGCTGTCAGAGTGTGGTGACCTTGGGTGCTTCCAAAATGGGAGTTTGTTGTGAGATTGGTACTCCCTATCCACCCCCCATTTAATCCAGATGTTTCTGTTCCAAGGAAAATCTGATAAACAAGAAAGCCTGGCAAGCACACCACATTCCAGGTACAGAAGTTTCAGCACTAGCAATGGGACAGCACCCTTCACTGCACCTGAGGGCAGCAGGATAGTTTAGAGGAGCCTTTCTCAACCTTGGGTGCCCAGACATTGTTGGACTACAACTACCACCATCCCTACCGATGGTACTGCTAGCTAGGGATGATGGGAGTTGTAGTCCAACCACATCTGGGCACCCAAGGTTGAGAAAGGCTGGTAGAGGGTGCAAGGCAGGCTATGTGATGCTCGCAGCTCTTGCCATCCCTCACCCCATAACTAAGGCTGCCACTCTGTATGACCACCTCATTCTGTCTCATAGGAGAGTCACAATAATTGCTGTGGGACTTGGGAAAGTTTCTGATGGGCTGACCTTGGACTGCTTGGATGAAATGAGAAAGCATCCTCAGTGGCATTGGAAACTTCCTACTTGTAACCCAATTTGTTAAAGATCAGCTGTGCAAAATCCTGATTATCAAAAATTTCAGTTTCTTCCCTGTGGTCCTGAACAGACACAGTCTTATTAATTCTTTTCCATTTTAAGTCACTTGTTTGTTTGATGTCCAATTTGTCCAATATTCTTCACAGCATATGCTGCATTAGGCATTTTGAAAATATATATATATATACTGCTTGATTGCTGCAAAACTTTTAACTGGTTTATAAGAAATATTGAAATTATCAATAGATCGTTGAAAACAAGTAACTGCAATCATTTTTTTTAAAAAAAATTAAAATCAGCAGTAAACTAAAGAGAGATTAAAACCCATCAACTTCTGTGTTTTTGGATAGCCTGGCCTAAATAAAAATATTTTAAGCACTGAAAAGAATACAGCAACGGCATCTGCCTAATGCCAATAGGCAGGGAGTTCCAAAGCGTGAGAGCTGCTAAAAGTGTGGAATGAATATTGTGCCAATGCCAGTTCTTCAGATTGAAGCAGCCAAGTGGGCATATATGGGGTAAGGTGAACCCACAAGTAAACTGATCCCAAGCTGTTAAGGGCTTTATATTCCACCAGTAACACCTTGATCTTGGCCTGGAGCAGTACCGGGCAGTGCCCTGATATTTGCAGACTATAATGACACAAAACTATTTGAAAGATAGCGTTGCATAAAAACTCAATTGACATATGGCAAGGAAAAGAAAAACCAGTTGAATGGAGACATTTAAAGGGTCCCTCATGGTATAATATCTTCCTAGCCCAAACACTTTTTCAAAGGTCAGCATCGGTGATGTGAAGCAAGGTTAAAGCTGACAATTGAAAGGACACCCTTAGGAGTTCAACTCCAGCAACATTTCCAGTGAGACTTCTTGGCAAAGCTTGGCCTTTGCAAAAGGTTCTGCAGCAATTTTCTCAAAAGAGACCTCTGAATTTCAAAATGAAAGCTGTTCAGAAATGACGGTGGTGCCCTGGGAAACTTCCTTCAAATTCTTAGACTAGGACTTGGTGATATGCACGTAAACGTCCCCGTCTTTCCAGGGAGCTCGTTTTCCTTGTGTGTTATCAAGGCCTTGCTGGGTAGGACTCTCTTAAGGTCACAATATCTGTGCAAGGCAGGCGAGATAAAGGTATATAAGCATCCATCTGCCTTTTTCAGGTTTACTGAATTTACAAATCACTCCCCACAATAAAATAAAATCCCAAAACAACTTACAAGAAGAATAAAAATACAGTAATGGACATACATAAATGTATTAAAAACATAGAATAAAACAACCCAATCCCTGGGTGGAACAGAATGCAATCATACCACTCTCTGGAAAAATAAAATCAGTATAGAACTAAGCAGCTTCCCACTCATCCCAAAAGCACTTAAGGGATTCATTAAAAAGAAGCACTTCCCACTACCCACTAGGAGGGAAATTTCTGGGAGCATGACACAGGCAGAATGCGTTAAGACGCCTCTGAGAAGTTCTGGCAAACACCGTTAAATAAACAGAGCTCCTGATTATGCACATCCAATGTGCTGTATGAGCACTCCAGTTTCCCAAACCCTTCCAGCAACCTATGCAGCGTATTCTTTAAGTGTATATAAAATGTGGCCACTTCAAAGTCATTATCTTAAACTACCGCTGCAACAAGGCTCAGATTTTCTATAAAATTAACCATTATAGGCTCATAAAACGTTGGAAGCCTATGCAAAAAGGGGAGTTGTGTTTCTTAATTCAGCAAAATGATATTCTTCCTTAGATCATTAAAATCACTGCTAAGTAAAACTTACTGCAAGCAATAAACTTTAATGCAGCAGCCAAAGAGAGAGAGAGAGAGAGAGAGAGAGAGAGAGAGAGAGAGAGAGAGAGAGAGAGAGAGAGAATATGCCAGTAAAAGTGTATATGGGAAGGTGGGAAGAGATGGGACGAGAAAGACGCATAGCCGACAGCATCGCCGTAGACTCTCTAATCCTCAACTAATTTCCCTGCTTGTAGCAATGATATGGCTGAATGAGAGCAGATTGCAGACATTTTATCCTCTGCTCTTCTGATGATTGCTGGCAATCATTCCAAGAGTTAGCCAGCGCACCAGAGGAAGCAATAGGCCTTCTGGGACAAGCTAACCTCAAGCTGACTGAATCAGTACAAGTGGAGGCAGAGCAATGAAAACAATTACTTAGCAGTGCTTCCAGCATAACTAGTTATTTGGCAACATGAGGTAAGAAGAACCTCTACATGTCTGCTAACATCTGCTTATCAGAGAGACATTGCACTGGTTCACTGATATCTACAAACTGTTGTTTCTCTATCCTCAGGCTTGCATGCTCTCTCCTTCCTCTGGTGCCCTCCAAATTGATTCTTCTCCTTGTTCAGGTAAGATAAACCATTGTTTCTTGAATTAGAAAACTATGGCTTGCATTTGCCCTCCAAACCAGAACAGGAAACCACAGGTTGAAGTGGGCTTCCAATTCTGATTTCAAGGGTAAACACAACCATTGTTGTATAGCAAATAATGGCATGCCCCAAATCAGAGGTAAGAGAGCATGTGAGGGAAGGATGAAATACATGGGTCCAAGGCTCAGACCCAGCAGGCAAACCATGATTGCTAAGGTTACATCCAAACAAGTCCAGGTTAGCATGTCTCCTCCCTGATGTAAGCAAGGAATATTTCCTCAAACAAAACTGATTTTCAGTGATGCTATGCACCAGCCATATTTACTTGATTGCCTTGTGACATCTTATCTTGTCCTATCATTTTCCACTAACACAAACTGCCTACTTGAATTTGTACATTGCCAAATGGATGATTGCCTCCTGATGTCAACCATTCAGGGTAGTAGAAGGTGATTATTACTTTGTGTACCTGTGTGAGAGGTTAGGGGAAGAACTAGCCAGTTAGAAGCATTCATAAACTTTTTATATCCCTTATTTATTCTGCTGGTTAGGAGATTTTTTAAAAAAATAATTATTAATGGTTAAATATTTTCACAATCTGCTACACTCTACAGATGGATAAATATGGTTCATCTTTTAAATCACTTGCAAAATTCCAGTGCATCAATTGTTTAATAGATGAATATATGATTTAGGTTTATCTTTAATTATTTCAGCCAGCTCTGGATAATAAATATGAGTAGGGCTTGTGTTATCAAAACATTGGTAAGAGCCAGATAAACCAGCAAATTAATTATGATGCAGTTTGTAGGAAGTCAGAACTGAGAAAACTAGGAGTTCAAGAAAGAATGAGCCGATTGAAGGCAGCCACTCGCAGCTAGAATATTTCCTCTCCCTCCCTCCCTGCAGCCCCAAACATAGCAGTCAACTCCTAGGGGTCACGGTCCCATTAGCGCCCCCAATAAAATATTTGATGGGGCCAGGCCCTCACAAAGTTGTTAGCCATTGTTATTCAAATGGTGTGCATGCACCATGTCAATTCTGCAGGGTGGGACTTACCTACCCCCCCTCCAATATTTTATTCAAGTTGGCACCCCTGACCTGAAGTCTACATTTCAAGAAGTGTTCTGGTTAGGGTATTATAAAATGAAGGGGATGACTAGAGCGGTGACAGCAATGGTGACTAGAACCAAAAGCTCGGTCTAGCCTAAGCTGGTTGTTATTTAGGCTGCAACTGCAAGTTAATTCCTACACAGACTTTCTAGACAAGAAGTCTCATTAAACTGCATGATCTTTTAAGTCAAGGATGGTTAACCTGTAACGTTCCAGATGTTGTTGGGACTCCCAACTCCTATTAGACCCAGCCAATGTGACTGGTGATCAATTATGATGGGAGATGGGAGTCCAAACCTATCTGGAGGAGCAAAGTTTTCCAATCCCTGTTCTAAATGAACATGCTTTCAATGGCACTGCACATCTCATTGAAACCAAGAGTACTCAAGTCTCATTGCTTTTAATGACTTAGCCACAGCTATCTAAATTTCTAGACAGACAAGAAAAGCAGCTTAGGTCTCCTACCATCTTTCTAGCTGTGTTATGATATACCCCACAACCCCTTAGTGAATGGTTTTCTTGTATTCCTCCATTACATTTCACCAGCTTCTTTACAAATAATTGCAAAAGCAAATTCAGTGACGCTAACAATGCTCATGATGTCACAACCTCAGCAACCCTGCAAGATGGGCTATTCTAAATATACACTGAATGGCAGCCATGTTTAGGGAAGCCTTTAATGTTTAATATATTATTGCATTTAATATTCTGTTGGAAGCTGCCCAGAGTGGCTGGGGAAACCCAGCCAGATGGGCGGGGTGTAAATAAATTATTATTAGTATTAGTATTAGTATTAGTATTAGTATTGTTGTTGTTATTGTTATTATTATTATTATCCTACCAACTCTTGGAATAGAAAAACAAAGCCCACATGGGTTGCCAGAAGTATTAAGAAAAAGGAAAAACTAGAAGGCACAATCTTGACTGGTTTCAGCTGCCCAGGATAATACATGGGATTTGTTGAGCCTTTATAGTTATGGCATATCTTATCAGCTAGCAAAGGACGTTCATCTTGCTTGTTTTCTGCTCTATGACTCCTGCTCCTACCACTCCTAGCCTGATAATGTCTTTGTAATACACCCTTCATGACCTCAGTTATATTTTATGATGCATCTGAAGCATATAGCCTCTCCATCAAAAAGAAGAAAAGTCATAGGGAACGGGATAGTAACTGACTGTCAAAATGGAAAAAGCCCATTTGTTCTGTTATCTTAGTGCCGGCTTGTTCAAGGGTGTCCAGCCTGCAAGTGCCAGTATTGCTGCTGCTGCTGCTGTAGTACTTGCAAGCTGTAACACACAGCAATTTGAAATTGAATCGGCCCATTGGAGGGGGGGTGTCTGCAGTCCATCTGAGCTTTCTGGGCCAAAGCCAGGCAAATGTTAAGGTAGCTATCAGGAGAAGGAATTGTTCAAGCCAGGAGAAAAGGCGGAACCGGCACGACCCACTGGTTAATAGATTTAACAACTGCAAGAATCTGATCAGGCTCCATAACGGAGAGGAGAACCTTTCGTTTAGCTCTGCCAACTGGATTGTGGCTTCCTGGTACACATTCTGGCAGGCAGGAGATTCCTTCATCTCTTTCATGGAAAATGGATTATTACAGGAGGGCTGGGGAAGCCTCTGACCACAGGGCCAGGGCTCTTGAAAAGTGAGGAACTGAGCCAAGCATCAACTCTGGACAATTCACAGGGATCCTCTTCCAAATTTCTTCTTAGGCTGCTGTGTTTGGGACATGCACAACCACTGTTCCTTTAGCAGAGAGGCAGGCTGATGAAAATATTAAGAAGAGCAGGAAAGCAAACACCCAAGACTGAGAAAGTTCAGACAAAATAAAATAAAAAATTCCTTCCAGTAGCACCTTAGAGACCAACTAAGTTTGTTCTTGGTATGAGTTTTCGTGTGCATGCATGAAGAAGTGTATCTGAAGAAGTATTTTATTTTATTTTGTTTTGACTATGACAGACCAACACGGCTACCTACCTGTAACTGAGAAAGTTCAGAGTCACTCCAGGAAGCAGTGGGGTTGATATGGCCCTGAGATACAATGAGGTGGATACAGAGGAATGCTTTACACACCCTGTCCAAAGTTACAATTAGCAGTTTAGGGGTTTCCTGCATATCGCATGCAAACAGATGTAGCAGAGCTCTGAAACAATTTATTAGAGGGATTCTGGAGTGGTGACGTGGCAGAGAAGGTGGGCCTTAACTCTTTTCCACACTCATCACTTCTCTTCTCTAAACCCCATGCACCCCAAACCTACTTTTCTTGCAGTAGAAATCCAAACATGGGGCTGAAATGCATCTCTCTGAAGCTCCAAGCAAGTACTATGATGACTTGCTTTTACAAAATTCTGGGTTTTGAACATGAAAGAAGGGAGGTTTGAAAAAGAAGCATCTCAAAGCATTCTGTACTTGGGACTCCTGGGATCCGCCTCCGTTCAACCAAAAGCTTTTTACATCTCACTCTGCAGTTCTGCTTGCTGTCTTGGCCCCCGTCCTGCATTTCCTGTAAACAGGGAACACTTCCTCCCTGGAGATGACCTGGCAATGAACTAGCAATAGTTGATGTTGGATGCACCACACCCAGAACCTTGCTGTGCTAGAAGGTACAATTGGTGACTGTTGACATATAATAAGTTACTAAAAGCTTGCTGAGCCTGTTGTTGGATTCTCTGTATCCAACACTGACAACGTTGGAAATGTTCATTCGTGCCAGAAATGTGGTTTTATTCTAACAAAACAAAATGGCGGAAACACGATCAACGAAGGCTTTTTGGTTGTTTCAATGCTGCCTTTTCACTGTGATCATTTCTCCTGAACATATCATTCTGCTGAAGTATCAAGCTTAGACTAATAAATACATATCCCTTCACACAGGGAACCTGTGCCTCCTGCCCCTGAGGCTGCTTGACTACACCTCCCTTGTCCATGCTGACAGGGACTGATAGGGGTTGGAGGGCGACAGGTTCCCTGTCTCTGATCTATGGGCTTGCCTGCACTAGATACTTCAAGTGGTTTAACAGGTCTTCCATTTTCTCGGAGAATGGGTGGAACTGCAGTTCTTGGAGGGAAATTTGGGGATCTCTTTCAGAATTATCAGCACCTCACCAATCTACAAGTACCAGGATACTTTGGGGGAAGCCATGATAGTTAAAATGGTATGAAACCAATAGAAGCTTGGAAGGGAGGGCAAAACAGAAGTTGGCAGCGTTAGTATAGGTGATTGAGTGAGTGGTTGCTGAACAACTCCAAGCATGCCTGGAAGAAGCGGACCATTTGGATCCCTTCCAGTCAGGATTCAGGCCTCATCATGGGACTGAAACTGCTTTGGTCACACTGGTCGATGATCTCCGGCAGGCTAGGAACAAAGGTGAGAGCTGTTTCCTAGTTCTGCTGGATCTCTCAGCAGCTTTAGACACCATCGACCATAACAGCCTTCTGGACCCTCTAGAGGGGCTGGCAACTAGGGGCACTGTTATACAGTGGTTCCGCTCCTTCCTCCTGGGCTGTGTTCAGAAAGTGGTGGTGTGGGATGAGTGTTCAGACCCCTGGGCTCTCACTTGTGGGGTGCCTCAAGGTTCTGTCCTCTCCCCCATGCTTTTCAACATCTATATGCAGCCGCTGGAAGAGATCATCAGGGGGTTTGGGCTGGGTGTTCAGCAGTATGTGGATGATACCCAGCTCTACCTCTCTTTCAAATCAGAACCAGTGAAGGTGGTGAAGGTCCTGTATGAGTGTCTGGAGGCAGTTGGAGGATGGATGGCGGCTAACAGATTGAGGTTGAATCCTGACAAGACAGAAGTACTGTTTTAGGGGGACAGGAGGCGGGCTGGTGCGGAGGACTCCCTGGTCCTGAATGGGGTAATTGTGCCCCTGAAGGACCAGGTGCGCAGCCTGGGAGTCATTTTGGACTCACAGCTGTCCATGGAGGCACAAGTCAGTTCTGTGTCCAGGGCAGCTGTTTATCAGCTCCATCTGGTATGCAGGCTGAGACTCTACCTACCCGCAGACTGTCTCGCCAGAGTGGTGCATGCTCTAATTATCTATTGCTTGGACTACTGCAATGCGCTCTATGTGGGGCTACCTTTGAAGGTGACCCGGAAACTACAATAATCCAGAATGCGGCAGCTAGACTGGTGACTGGGAGTGGCCGTCGAGACCACATATCACCGGTCTTGAAAGACCTACATTGGCTCCCAGTACGTTTCCAAGCACAATTCAAAGTGTTGGTGCTGACCTTTAAAGCCCTAAACGGCCTCAGTCCAGTATACCTGAAGGAGCATCTCCAACCCCATCGTTCTGCCTGGACACTGAGGTCCAATGCCGAGGGCCTTCTGGCGGTTCCCTCACTGCGAGAAGCCAAGTTACAGGGAACCAAGCAGAGGGCCTTCTTGGTAGTGGCACCCGCCCTGTGGAACGCCCTCTCACCAGAGGTCAAAGAGAGAAACTACCAGACATTTAGAAGACATCTGAAGGCAGCCCTGTTTAGGGAAGCTTTTAATGTTTAATAGACTATTGTATTTTAATATTCTGTTGGAAGCCGCCCAGAGTGCCTGGGGAAACCCAGCCAGATGGGCAAGGTATTATTATTATTATTATTATTATTATTATTATTATTATTATTATTATTATTGAATGAATGTTTATGTTGCTGCATTGGTAGTAGAGATTGGGAGGTGTTTTTTAAAAAATTCATTTCACATTTAAAAGTGAACCTACGTAATTCATGCATTTCAAAACAATATGTGAACACATTCATCCTTTAAAATTTGAACTTCTTTTTTGAGGAGAAATTCATTCCTGAAGGCTGGTGAATTTTCAAGAGGCTTTAAAAAAAATCACACACTGATGTGTATGTGTGGAGAGCTGAACTTATGTTTGTGAAAATTAGAAACTTAGAGAACCAACATTGTTAGATTCACCCATCTCTAATTAGCAGTGAACTAGTAGATAAATAAACAGACCACCCCCCTCCTTGGCGTTTATTATGTATCCTCTTCAGAATCTATTCTTCTCTGCCTTTTGTAGTTACGCTATGTCAAATAAAGCAATGCAAACATTTCTAGGGTTATTACTCCACATCTCCTAGCCAACTGGAAAAGTAATTCATACATTTACACCTTTTATTAGGATCCCACCCTATTTTATGGATGCTTAAGCCGGTGCAGGGGTGGGTGGGCAATTAATATAAATTTGGTGGTGAAACATTGTATGGACAGATCTAGAGCAGCAACAACTTGTTGTAGAGTAATACCAGAACATTTCACCCACCTTCCTCAGTAAATAGGCCCATATGGGTTTAAGACTAGAAGTTCTGGGGAAATGGGGTTACAACTCTCATCGCTGTAAGCAGCCCAAGGGCAAAAGCAGTTATCACGAAGCTTAAGCTGAGAACCACACAGGTTCGAGCCATCACTCACCCAAAACACTGGATGTGTAAACACCACCTTTTCTGCCCGTCTGTCAGAGATGCAAGAAAATTGTCTGGATATATTGCAGCAAAATTGGCTAACCTTCTTGAGCCTTTCTCCCACCCTACCCCCTTAGTTTTACAGTCGAGACTCCTTCCAAGCAGGCATTTGTCCTGATGGTTTCTGTACAAATACACACACCAGACAAGGGCAGCAACCTCGGAAGATTTATCTAGTGCTGCTTCCCACAGAATTGCAACTTGGGGGGGGGGGCGAAAGAGAGAGAGAGAGAGAGAGAGAGAGAAGTAGAGAGGCATCTCAGTGAATACTAGAAAAGCATAATAATCTTGAGGAAGTGTCACCAGGCCACAAAGCCAGACAGACTGGAGCTGTGTTAATGGCACATACTGGAGATTGTTTTCACTCTCAGGACTTAGAAGAGAATCCAATCATGAACTGTAGCGCAGTAAGTTATTATCATTCTGCAGGCCTCCAATATACAGTATGTGCGAGGTACTTAAGATTTATAAAATGTCAATGGAGGCTTAAATTTAGGGACTGCTTACGTATACATGCATAACACTCATGTACACACTTACCAAAAAGAGAAAACACTGAGTAGCATTCAGCGGAAGTTCTACTCAAATTTGACCCAATGAAATTAATGAACCTAAGTTACGACCACAGTTACTCCATACGTTTAAAGCACAGCGATACCACTTTCATGAGTTCCCACAAATAATTCTGGGAGCTGTAGTTTCATACCCTCCAACATTTCTCCAATGAAAATAGGAACGTCCCATTCCATAATGATAATTTTACTATTTATACCCCACACATCTTACTGGGTTGTCCTAGCCACTCTGGGCAGCTTCTAACATATATAAAAACATAATAAAACATTAAACTTTTTTTTAAAAAAAACTTCTCTATACAGGATTGCCTTCAGACAGCTCGGGAGCTGGATAACTCCATGCCCTCCAACATTTCTCCAATGAAAACAGGGACATCCTAAGGAAAAGCTGGAAATTCTAGAATCAAATCTGAAACTGGGATGGCTTCTCTAAATCAGGTCCATCCCTGGAAAATAGGGACACTTGGGGTATCTGTACAGTGGTACCTTGACTTACAAGCGACTCGACTTCTGACATTTTCGACTTCTGAATCAGTTCTGGAAGTGAAAAAATGGCCGCCGCTTCCAAAATTTTTGAGTTACGAAGGGGAAGAGGCGGCATGATACCTCGACTTATGAGGTTTTCAATGTGGTTTTTTCGACTTGCGAAGTTTTTTCCCGTTCCAAGATGAAGCCTTCGACTTACGAAGATTTCGACTTACGGGGGCGCCTTCGGAACGGATTATCTTCGTAAGTCGAGGTACCACTGCAGTTTGTTAAGGGTGCTGAGAGTTGTTAGGAGGCCCCTACTCCCCTCAGAGAGCTATAATATTCTGAGTGGTTTAACGATCAATCCCTCTTCAGAGGACACTGTGGGAATTGTAGCTATTGGGGGCGAATAAGAGTCTCGCTTACCAGACCCAGGCCTGCTTAGTTTCAGCAAGGTGGTAACTTCATGTCCTTTCAGACCAGCAAAAGAAAGGATCCCTGACCATTTTCAAGGCAGTTCCACATAAAATGGGCCACAGTTGTAAGTTAAGTAAGGCATGAGGCATGAGAAAACATCAGCAGAACTTTTTGACATTTCACGCATTTCATAGGGCAGGAAGAAGGTAAGGCTGATCTGATCACGAAACTGTAGAACAAATTAATATATTTCACATTAAGGCCCCATATACAATAACTAGCAGAATTCCCCCATAACTCATCTCTCTGGAGAAAACAAGATCCAGGACGCCAGCTTAGAAACCAACCAGTTCACATATAAGTCTCAAACAACACCTTCGGATAGTCATTTTTCAGTGACCTCCTTATTAATAGACTTTCCTGCCAACTAATCCCAGAGGCTTCAGGCAATGGCTTTGCTGGCTGTAGATGGAAGAACAATTTTACAGCAAAAGATGGTTTCTTTTATTTTTCTGTAACTGCTGGGAAACCTGCCAGTGAAGAGTTGCAAAGGTAATGCTCTGAACACCCTTACAAAATTGCTCCCACTGGTGAATTTCAGCTGTTTTCAAGATTTCTACTCCAAATATGTTTGATGTCATAATGGTAAATTAAGGGAAATTATTACTCAAAATAAATAGAACCACGAGACCATTACATAGGATTTGTTTACTTTCTGAGATCCAAACCCAATCAAGGCTTCAATCAATCATGTTATTTGTATGCTGCCTTTCCAAAGTTAAAACCTTGCTCAAGGCGGATTACATGTAAAAAATTACATCACTGCAAACGTAACAAAGTGGTCAAAAACAATAAGCAATACATCAAAAGTACACAAACAAATTGAACTATTTCCACATAAATCAAAAGATCCAAAATAAAAATATGAAAAACCAGCAGCAACCTCATCCGAACCCTGCTCCCTAAACAACACCCCAGCCCAAGGTTCTGTTCAGCAGCCTCAGCTTTTGTAGCTGGAGTCAGTCTACCCTCCCAGGCCAAGTGAAAAAAAAGGCTGCAAGGCCGAGAGCAGGTCTTCCACAGCTCACAGCTCAGACGCAGCATGTTCACATGGTGCACTCATAGTCACAGATTCTGTTTGGTGGACTTCTAAAATTACTGATAATCCAGAATTCAGACAGTGTGAAAATTGTAAATCACTCTGTGCGAGGGTGAATCATAATCAAATAACTAATGCAAAGCATTATTGCAAGAAAAAAAATATTGATTTCATTTCCCCTTCAGCCATGTGTAAAAAGGGACTAAAAACAGATAAAAAGCAGGAGAAGAGAAGATATGGAGCAAAGGAATCGGATCTGGATCTCTGAGAGAATGATTAAAAGGAAGCAAGAAATCCTTAGTTTGCTCTTTGCTGTTCAGTAAGGGAGATGAAGTGTGTGATAGACACTTCCTTCAAAGCAATAACAATGCCCAGAGCCCATGATTCTCACTTACACAGCACTTTTTAGTATTCAGAGCACTGTACGACTTTTTTTTTCCTCATCCAGCCTCATAATGTCCCTATGAGCAAATAGCATTCTTACAGCTTTGTTACAGCAGACAACAGACAAAGCCAAAGAGAAATGGCTGGCCGAGAGGCAGTGTAGTGTAGTGGTTAGAGGACTGAGGAAACCCATGTTTGGATCCACACTCTGCTATGAAGCTCACTGTATACCCACCCATGCATAACGCACATGGAGTTTACTGCAAGTAAGTATGCATATGATGACTGTTTTTAAAGGTGAAATGAACGCTGTTCAGTGTGCAACTACTGCGATGAAATAGGCTGTGGCTCATCCCTGCCTGCAATTTGGGCCATGTGATGTGAAAGCCACAATCCTCCTAGTCTTGGAAATGTTGGGTGAGTGTCATAGACTGGCTGGGCACAGAGGAATGGTGGGAAGAACCAGCCAGGGAACCCTCAAGGGAAGAAGGCTCAGAGCCCAGGGATTGGTGGTAGGATGGCAAAGTGTGGTCGGGGGGGGGGAGGGAGACAGACGATTGGGAGAAGGACATGTCAGAAACTGAAGAAGTAACATGGCTTAGTGAGTTGGGAGAGTCTGTCGTAGAGAGAAGTCCAGAAGCAGAAGCAGAAATGGAAGTAGGAGAGTGGAGTGAGGGAAGTCGTCAACTTCCCCTCCCCACTGGTCTCCCAGAACCAGAAGAGGTATGAAAAGGGTGGAGGAGAAGTTAGCTTTACGGAAGTACAGTCTCAGATTGCTTGGGAAAGGCTCTGGGGAGGAGAGGACTTAGGCAGCTGTGGGAAGGCATAGACCTTCAGTCTCCGCAACTGCCTCATAGGAGCAAGACCTACCAAAGAAGAATTGCTGTGCTCGTTAGGCCTGACACTCGTATGCAGATCCTATTTTTGCTAATGAAGACTTGACTTGTGATTTACTGCTGGCTCGCTCCTGGCGGTGAGAGAGCTGAAATACTCCCAGTAAACTCTGCATATAACTAAAACCTTTCTTATCTGTATTCTTTCTTCACTTTCTCCAGCCTGATCCCCAATATTTGGCATCTTTCTGCGGGGCCTGCAAGACGGAGCTGTTCCACCTGTTTGATAGTTATGCTTCATTCTTTTATTGGTGGGCTATTTGAAAATGAGACTGCAGTTTTAATTTTGAATTTTTAAATTTGTATTTTAATCTGTATTTTTAAATTGATTGTTTTTATGTTTTTGCTGTCATTTTAATTTGTGTTAGCCACCCTGAGCCCGGTTTTTGGCTGGGAAGGGCGGGGTATAAATAAATTATTATTATTATTATTATTATTAATAATAATAATAATAATAATAATAATACCTGAAGGACCATCTCTCCCTATACTAGCCTGCCTGTGTCTTAAGATCTGCTGCAGTCCTACTGCAACTGCCTTCCTTAGTGTTATGGAATTGCAAAGAGGAGGGACTTCTTGGTGGCAGCACCATTCCAGCTTTGAAATACCCTCCCTAAAGAGACTTGCCTAGCTGGCACCTGCTTTTTGCTCTTTTCAGTACTGGGTTAAGATGTTTTTATTTACCCAGGCATTGCATAATCCCTCAGTCTGCCCTGTAATCCTGCTGTCTTTTATTATGGTTGTCACTGTTAGTCTTTTATTGTACTGTGTTAGGTTTTTGCACCCAGAATCTGAAGTGATGAAGATGGTACAGAAATATTTTAAGCATTTTTTAAAGGTTTTAGATGTGGATCCCCCACCTGGTTTTTCCTCATTTCTGACCCACTGGATTTATTCTTAAAGTGTAGCTTGCAGCCATTCAGTGACCTCGACTGTCTTCATAACGGGGAATTCCACACAAAGAATAATACAATTCATATACAGGGTGGAACAAAACATGGAATTTTCCCTGGCAGGGGGTGAACAACTTGTTGATATAAATTTGCAGACCAATTGGATGGAGAGTATAAAAAGGACAATTGTTTTGCTAAGATTATTTCCAGATTTTCCAGGCTGTTATGGGCCAACACAACAATCAAGAGCTCACTATTCATAATAGGGGGAAAACATAGAATGAAAGAGAGCAATTCACAGATCAGTTACAAAGGCATCAGCCTACTGAAGCCAATAGTATTGCACTGGTGTAACATGGCGTGTGGAGGGTGTGCCTTGTTAAAAGGTTTGCTGTTTCCTCTTCAGCAGAATTTCACATATGATTTCACATGTTTCGTGATAAATTGCTTGACTTTTAAGGAGATTTATAGAACAATGAAATTCTATACTACTCATGTGGTACCATAAGAGGCAGCAAAGAAACAACAAGAAGTAGCAATATTAAGAATGAGAACTGATATTCAACAGATATAATTCTGCCAGTGATTTTAACTCACAAAGCCTGAATATAGTCTTTATTTAAAATAGATTTTTCTAGCATTCAGTTTTCTGACTATAAACTTACTCTGAGTTATTGCTGAACTCATAACCCAGGAGTGAACAAATGAAGACAAAAAAACTCTCATATGGACTAGTAACACTGTGCGTATTGTAGAACCAGGACTGTAAGCATGGTCTTAATTTTCCCTTTCCTTTCATTTTTAAAGCCAAATTATTACTCTTCCTTTATTTATGTTTGGCAACATGACTTAATCATGAAACTTGAATCAAGGATCTTTACATTTTATTTTGAATTTATTGCTGGTTTCTTAGTCCATTGTTTCCATGGAATTCCTCATGACAAGGACAAGGAACAAGTTTCCACACTGGCCTAAACAAGTACAAGTTGGCTTTTTGATTTGTGGAATCCATGAGAGGACACTGCCCAGTGGTACAGCGCATGCTTAAAGGCTTAAAGGCTCAGGTGGAACCGCTGGAATCTCCACTTAAAAGCAGGGATGGGGAACCTGTGGCCTTCGAAGGTGTTGTTGGACTCCAGCTTCCATGAGCCACAGTCAACATGGCCAACGAAGTCAGGGATGATAAGAGCTGGAATCCAACATCTGGAAGGCCACAGATTTCCCAGCCGTAACTTTAAAACATATTAGTACAGAGCTGGGAAAGCCCTGCACTTGAGCCACAGCCAATCTTAATAGACAATATTGATCCAGGTGGGCAAACAGTCTCACAGTTTTATATGTCCACGGTTGGAAAACGTTTGTACTTTGGAAATGTGATAAAAGTCAAGGGATGGTGCATTGCCACCTACAGCACAGATCAAATGACCTACCATGTACTAATGCAAAACATGCCAAAGAATAGGAAGCTATCTCTCAGCACACATTTTCTGAGCCTGTTACTCTGTTTATTTGACTCCATGGTGAAGAACCAATATTTTGGACAGTGTATCTGAAAGCGATGTCCAATGGCAGAATAGCCATTGGCAGAGAGGCTGAGAAATTCACCTGTACTAGCTCCAAGTGTCATTGCCTCAACCCCTTCATGACACATTGCTTCAGGCTCGTCTCCTACTGTGGACTGTATTCATGTATTCTGCAACTGCCTGTCCAGCACTGGCTTCACTATTCCCTCAAAAGCAAAATAAGGACAAAACTGGGAGAGTGCTTTACCAGGAACAGGCACCACTCCTTGAACAGGGTCTGTACCTGATAAACAGGGGAAATTGGAGCATCCGGAAATGGCATGGCATAAAGTGAACTGAGCTTCAAGAAAGCTCCTGAGGCCTAGTCATGGGACCTAAATACTTCCTGCATTGGTAGACGGTCTCCACTAGAGATAGCAAAGGAAACAAAGATGCAATAAGGAACTATTCTTGCAATATGCTGTTGCTTTGGTTATGTCCCATGTGTGGTGATGGAGAGAAGATGCCCCAGTGACAAACCCTGTCCAAGCTGATAGAAGTTGAGCTTGTGGCCTGTAGATCACGGAAAGGTGTTTGGTGGCGATATGTCTAATTGTGCTTACTTTAGGCCTTTGAAGAGATACCCCCAATTAATCTGACCAATTACCCAAGCGAAAGGGTCCTTTTATTGGCTCTTTAAGAGGGGTCCTGGCAAAGCAGACCGTGCCTCTTAAATACATTCTCCCATCCATTAACTCTAATTGGTCCATTAAGATAAAATTAATTGTTGCGTGCCAGTGAAAAGCCAATATTAAGGGGCTTTACATTAAACCCCCATGGGTCCCATCAAAGCACAGTTCTTGCAGGATAATTAAAAGTGGACTGTATGCTATAAATAACTGTGTCGGACTGAACAACAGACCATAAACTATTGAATTAGATTTGTAACAACTGCAAGTACAACACCCAAAAGCAATTGCATTTTTAATGCTATGGGATATAGGCACTGTGTATCATTAAGTAGCAAGGAAAAGAAGATTCACGGGCTGCCTCAGAGTGGTAATGCGCTATGCCTCATCCAATAAATCTTTGCAATAAGAGTCGGCAAACAGCATATAGAGAAGATAATGCATTCCTATGCAGGGTAGAACAGGAGTTGGTGATTCCTAATGTGAACGTACGCTGGCCATATTCTCATTCTTCTTCTCATTACAGGCAATACTGGACTAGTTTTGCAGGCTGATGAACTACTTTCCTATCTGTAACAATTTTTGCACTCTGGTGACGGGAGCAGAAGAGACAAATATTATAGCCAAGGTAGTATACAGTCAATGCAGCTAATGGCACCAGGAAGGAATAAACTATCATATGCTCTGGTAGTTACAGTTGCTGTTGTATAAGGCTGGGTTTTGCTTGGATACCACTGGTTGTGATAAAGGAACAGCATCACGTACACAACTAATTGCTACTGGCACATCATGCTACCTTAGGTATTAGCTCGTTGTCAGGCTTAGCACCTTGGGAGGAAGGATTACCACTTTGTTCTCTCACTTCCACCATGTGAACCCTACCAGGTCTAAGCAAATTACAGTACCGGTACTTAGAAACTCTTACCATTTCGGAACTAAGTTATATTGCCTGTCTCTTCTTTTTGCTATATTAGGGTGTGAAACTTAATTTTTGCAAATTTATTCAGTGAGGGGACTTAAAATAAGTTTTTTGGGTGTGAGAAATTCAAATCGGCTATTATTTTTGTGATTGGACAACTTTTAGCTTGGTAAATCTACGTTTGATGAAGCAGCACATGAACTGCTTTTGGAAAACCAAGGAATTTTAATTTTACCTCCTGAAAATGCCAGGTGATACTAGATAATAAGAATACTAGATAATAAGATACTAGATAATAATAAGAATATTTAATATAACTGCAAGTACTTGACAATCATTTTTAATTCTTTCTGTGCAATTTTACGCACATTTTACCTTCCAAGTAAGACAAAAATTATATTAATTTAACCAAAATATATTTTGAATTCCCAAGTACTGTGGAATGCCCTCCCATCACATGTCAAACTATAAATAAATAACTATATGACTTAAGGAGGACATCTGAAAACAGCCCCGTACAGTGAAGATTTTAATAGCTGATGTTTTATTGTGTTTTTAATATTGTGTTGGGAGCTGCCCAGAGTGGCTGGGGCAACCCAGTCAGATGGGTGGTATATAAAAAATAAAATTATTATTACTGTTATTATAAGTTGTGTTACAACTTTTAGCACCCCTCATTTTTTGAATCTGAAAGATGAAAAATTCAACATGCCCTACGAGTGTGTCCTGCCTTTGAAGCATTTGTAAGTAAACCATTTTTAACTTACCCGAACATGTGATCTTTTTCTATGCTAAGGGAAGTGAGGAACTTAGAAGCAACTTAGGAGGAGATATTTTAAAAGTCTTAACAGCCTATATTTCCATGCTTTACTTTGCTGCATGTTTCGTGATCTTAAATCTCTGCTGGGATTTTAAATCTCTCGCCAATGAGTATTTACCCCAAACCTGGATCTAGGCATTCAGGGAATTCTACTTTTCTTTTACCACATCTAGTATCCATTATTCAAGCAAACCAAATTAACCAGCACAACATTCAGTGCTATTTTTCTAGAAAAAGAGGTGCAGGGACTCACCATGAACTCTTCCCTTGTTCTCTTATAATGTCAATGGTGCCCACATGAGAGGTGTCGGAGCTGAGTTCCGTGAGTTCCAGCAGAAAAAAAGTCCTGACAACATCCCTTCCAATTCCATGATTCTACAATGTGTAGTTCCGCCCTGAATATTGTTCATCCTTCAGTCTTGGATTTCCTGGTTGTATAAGGTACAACCCTCGCAACGTTCCTTATGATCACAGGATAAACACTGGGCGAGGTATTTTGCTCCAAGAAAGCTTTCTGCCTAAATTGTACTTAATTGTGGATAAATTGGCTCATGTTTTATGCCCCAGTCTGATGTTTCAAGCGGCAAGCTGACAGCAAATGCCCTCAGCCAGGAAATCAGCTTGAAAGGGAGGGTTTCAGCCAACAATTCCCACGCTGGCACTTGGCCTTGCTAGTCAATCCTGGCAGGCTGCCTTCTGGTCTAGTTATAAGAGGAACCCTGCTGGATCCGACCAAAGAGGCATCTAGTCCAGCTTTCTGCTTCCACACTGGCTGACCAGAAACATCTGGGTAGTCCACAGTCACAATGTGTAAGTAATTGCAGCACTCTCCCATTCTTGTGTCCCAACCATTGATGTTTGGATGTAGCCTGCATTTGACCCTAAAAATCCACCATAATCTTTTCCTTCATTAATTTGTGTAACCCCCTTTTAAAGTCCTATAATTTGCAACAGCAAATTTGTATAAATTTGCCCTGAATCCCCTACTAGTTTAATTGGATGAAGAAGAGTTTGGATTTGGATTTGATATCCCGCTTTTCACTACCCGAAGGAGTCTCAAAGCGGCTAACATTCTCCTTTCCCTTCCTTCCCCACAACAAACACTCTGTGAGGTGAGTGGGGCTGAGAGACTTCAGAGAAGTGTGACTAGCCCAAGGTCACCCAGCAGCTGCATGTGGAGGAGCGGGGACGCGAACCCGGTTCACCAGATTACGAGTCTACTGCTCTTAACCACTACACCACACTGGCTCTTTGAGCCCAAATTCTATCTAGTATGATGTGCTGGGGTTGGGGTTGGGGTTGGGGTGGGGCGAGACGGGATGGGACAGCGTCTCTCTGTCTACTTTCTGTACACCATGCATTATTTTATAACCATCTGCCATGGCACCTACTTACTTCTCTCCCCACACCACAAGCCAAATGTCCTCAACTAAAAGTCTCCTTTACAGCCAGAAAGCTAATAAGACACAGCCCTGCTGCAGCACATAGCACACTCCAAATTATCACTCTTAGTGCAAATCTATATCTTATATTCAACATGGGGAAGGTTCTGAAAATGGCATACCCGCGTCAGATTGTCTCTTTCTCTCTCTTCCGTAACATAGAGCACTCCCCCCACGGGCTGACAACCATCACAACCAGCACATTTCCTACCCTTATCAGTCGTAGCCAACAGCGTGCAGTGGGGGAGAGAAAAACACACCAGACAATTATCTTATTATGATACAGAGGAGGGGGTGAAAGAGGATACCATTCTTGGCAACAGACCCAGGGCCAGTCCCATGCATATCTCTGCCCTTAGGCAGGTTTCTTCCACACTACAGACCTTTTGTGGTGAATTATTTTTTCCAAAACCAGCTGGAAGTGGAATTAAACCGGAGGTTCCACACAGCATATAAAAAGACCAATATATTATCCGAGAGTGCCCTTTGTCCCACTGCCCAAACCCTCCAGTAATGTTTGCTCAACAGTAAGTTGCATCCAGCAAGGAATGCCAGCAATTTTTTTTCTTGTAGGTTCAACCTGTTTTATTGCTTTCTGATAAGCTTAGGTAGGAGATTAGTGATGAATAGCCTATTACGGTAATTACTTCTTGACTAACCTCTCTAGGACTTCCAGGTGGGAACTTTTCTATTTTATTTTTTATGTCATTTTTATAGCAAAATAATGCTATTTCTCTATTACAGTGTGTGGGGGTGGGAACCTAAGTGATGCAAGGAAACTATTAATTAATGTCACCTCTTTTTCCAGAAACAGTAACTGACAGTGGGGCAATTAACAGAGGCTATATAGAGGTTAAATCTGTAAACAGGAAGTGTTTACTCAAATGTGCAGGAGCCCTTAAAAACCTCAGTAGTGTTTTGCTCTAAACTAGACAGGCTGGTGCTGCAATGAAGTATAACTGCCCCTCCTTTTGCCACAATTCAGATATTAAAAACCAAAGGAGGACAGCGCGGAAAACCACTTGAATGCAATGGAAGGACGACATCATCAGAATGCTCTGTAAACACTTAATGAATGAAGTTTTTCGAAAAGTGAAGAAACCTAGAAAGCCAATTTCAAAGGAAAGGGTGAGCGTGGAAACAATCATAGCACGCAGACCAGGACTTAACATTGCTGTACAGCCAGGGCAGGCGAGATCCTACAGCAACATGCATCAGATACTGCTGCATTGTCAAGGGGAAATGTAATATATTCAGTCTCTGCTTCTATTAACTCAATTTCCATTCCACTACATGGCCCATTTGAGCTCTCGGGGTGGCTAACCACAATAAACAGACAATAAAACAACAGTAAAAAGCAACAAAATAAAATACCAATTAAAAGAAGTGTTGCCAAGATAATAGTAAGACAGATTTGCAGTCACGAATAGATAGTACTGAGCTGTGGAATGTAAAGCTCAGACCTAAGGAAAGGCAAGAGTGACATGCATCAGAAAGCTCTTTCACAAAAGCTTGAAAAGTGCACATACAATATGCTCAGAGCCAGGACCATCTTAAAGGGATCGGCTGCCCTGGCGCCACAATTCCCTCGGCGCCCCTGGTGGGCCGCCTCTCCGCCCACCTCCCTCCCACGCTGGCCGCCCCTCGGGAGGGGGGGTGGGCGAGCGGGAGATGAGGGGCGTGGCGCTGCAAGCCGGCCACCCTCCGGAGCCCCAGCTGGAGTGCTGGGAAGGGCGCACAAAGCCCGCGCCGCTCCAGCGCCATGCCCCTCATCCCCCGAGGGGCGGCCAGCGCGGGAGGGAGGTGGGCGAGCGGGGGATGAGGGGTGTGGCGCTGGAACGGCGCGGGGCTTTGCGCGCCCTTCCCAGCGCTCCAGCTGGGGCTCCGGAGGGCAGCCGGCTTGCAGCTCGCCCACCCGCCCATGAGGGCGGGCGCGGGTTGGGGAGGGGGCGCCTGGTATGCCGGCGGGCTCGCGGAGGCGCCCCTGGGGGGCCTGGCGCCCTGGTGCACCACGCCACCCAGCCCCTATGACGAGACGGCCCTGCTCAGAGCTGAAACCCCCTTATGCTGCTAGAAAGAGGGTATTGATCTGGGCCCCATGTTTTATGCATCATCTGCTCCACACCTCTAGGTAGTTAAGGAGCCTGGTGGTAAAGATGGGGAAAGGTCTAGTTCTGCTCAAGAGTAGACCCACTGAAATGAATGAATCCCAATGAGATATGCCCAATAATGTCATTGGGTCAACTGAGTAGGGCAAACATTTGAATTAGTCCACCATTTGCTCCTTTTTGTGTGGTTGTTATACATTGTGTGAGTTACGAAGCATTTCACAACAACAACAACAACAACAACAACAACAACAACTTATTATTTATACCCTGCCCATCTGGCTGGGTCTCCCCAGCCACTCTGGGCAGCTTCCAGCAAAGATTAAAAATACATTAAAATGTCACACATTAAAAACTTCCCTAAACAGGGCTGTCTTCAGATGTCTTCTAAATGTCAGAAAGTAGTTTATTTCCTTGACATCTGATGGGAGGGCGTTCCACAGGGTGGATGCCACTACCGAGAAGGCCCTCTGCCTGGTTCCCTGTAACCTGGATTCTTGCAGCGAGGGAACCACCAGAAGGCCCTCGGCGCTGGACCGCAGTGTCCAGGCAGAATGATGGGGGTGGAGACACTCCTTCAGGTATACTGGGCCCAAGGCCATTTAGGGCTTTAAAGGTCAGCACCAACACTTTGAACTGTGCTTGAAAATGTAGACAGCACATCTGGCACAGTAGTTAGAGCATTGGACTGAGACCTGGGAGACTGAGGCTCTAGTCTTCACTCAGCCATGATGGTCAGGGGCCTGTGGGTGTTTCTTAGCCTAAGCCTACCTCACAGGGTTGTTGTGAGGTTATAAAGGGGAGTGTAAGACCCAAGTCTGCCATTCTGAGCTTCTTGGAAAGAAAGTGGGATACTGACAGCAGCTTTCAGACAGTTTGTTTAACTTTGATCGCAATGATTGCCATTGCTGTGAATTAGTCCCTTGCAGAATAATTACAATTCCTGAATTTCACCTTTTTTTTTTACCTTGAAACCAATTAGCTTCTAGTGACAGCTGACAATCATCTCTGATTGTGCTGACTACTGTATAATAGGAGGCATAAACACAATTGGCTATTTGAAAATGTTAAAGCAGTGCAGTTTTCATCTTGTTAAAACTGTCCAGTGCTCTCATCTACCCAACATTTGGAATGGCCTCATTATCCCCAGAATTCTGGTCTGTTATTTTTGTTGTTCAGTCATTCAGTCGTGTCCGACTCTTTGTGACCCTATGGACTAGAGCACGCCAGGCACCCCTATCCTTCACTGCCTCCCGTAGTTTGGCCAAACTCATGCCAGTCGCTTCGAAAACACTGTCCAACCATCTCATCCTCTGTCGTCCCCTTCTCCTTGTGCCCTCCATCTTTCTCAATATCAGGGTTTTTCTGATCTGTTATACAATACTCTTAAACCTTTACCCACAGAAGAATCATTTCACCCCCTGCACCAGACTATTGGGAATTCAGTGCTAACTAGCATTATACCGGTAGCTCCCAGAAAGTGTTGTCTTCTGTTTTGAAACATAGGCGTCACTCCCGTAGTTCTGATGTTCAGAGGTCAGAGTTACCAAAACAACACCATCCATGAAGAACGGGGAGATATCAGCAGGTGGGAGGGAACCCCAAGGTTTACAGAAGTACAAGCAATATTTTCTGGGGGGATACGTATGCGGTAACCCGGCCCCCAAACAGCACAAGGATGCATGCTCAATAGATGCAGAATGCAGACTGCCAGGGGCAGGGCAGAAAATCAGGAGGGAGGGACAAGGGGATAAAATAACCTGAACAGGGAAATTCTACATTGGAACGTTTTGTTCAGGTTCCACATGCACAGACTACTGTATAATCCATACAAGACTGTGTGACTTTTCAGAGACAATGGACAAAAACCTTCATCCATCACCACCACGCCTTGCCACTGGAGAGAACCAAGAGCTGCCTGTGCAAGGAACAGAAGGAAATGGCCTTGTACTAAATCTGACAAATGCTCCATCTAGCTCAGTATTGTCTGCCCAAACTGGCAGCAGCTGCCCTGGATTTGAGGCAAGTCCTACCTGAAGACCCTCTCTCCTGAAATTCCCGACAGTGAGTCAGGTTACTAATTGTCATGGGGAAGCCATTACAACAAAGGTATTTGTCTTTCTTTCTGAACACACTGCTTCCCTTAATGTTGGGATTTCCCCAGGAAAATATAAAGTCTAGAATGATACTCCAAAAACAAGAGGTGAAAGGCGACATGCTGCTAGGCCACATCATGCAGCAGAAAACTCATCACTGTGGGGCCCATAGGCCTTCTCCACACGACATGACTAACTACTTTTCACGGAAAGAACCACCTTAACAGCATTTCCATTGCTGCATTACCAAATTATATTTTAATTATTAATACTAGTTGGGTAAATTTTGGGTAACGCTGGTAACTGCCCTTCAGGGGACAATGTTCCAGCTACTAAGCCCCACATCAGTAATTGAAAGGAAAGATTATCTCTTGCATGCTTTCATTACAGAGTTCTTTTGCTATCAATTTGATGGAATCTAATTAAAAAATATTAGCCAAGATATACCACACCCACCTGCACAATGCCCTTTAAGAACCGAAATCTTCTCTCTGGCCAATTTTAATAAACCCCTGCAAACACTGGGGCTTCCGAGGCATCTAAATGGTGTAGTAATTTGATAGTGTGTTTTTTTAATTCTATTCATGAAACTCAATACAGAAAAACCATTGTCATGAGGACAAGAGCTGGTGCAGTACAGCGGCAGGTAAGGGACTGAGGTGCAAATCAGGAAGTCACCGGATCCAATTCTGTCTCTAGTATGAACTCGCTGGTTGATCTTAGACAAACCTCTCTCTCTCAGTCTTCATTTCCCAATTATAATACTGCCTCACCCTACAGGAGAGATGAAGATCCCACTAGCCTCCTGATGTTAATGCATTATATTAAAGAAAGTGTGTATAGAAGGGAAAACAATGTACAAAAGCGGAGTACAAAATTTCTTTCAATATTAGGCATAATTGCATACAAAACTGGATATATCTGGGAGCGTGAAAGAAAATGTGGGAAGATGGGAGTTGTATTCCAGCAACATCTGGAGGGCAACCAGTTCTACACTGCAGCATTACAAAATGTTGTAAGGTTGGCAACCCGATAATATAAAGTGCTATACAAAGTGAAGTGCTTTGAACATTTGAAAGCGCTATACAAATGCTAAATATTAAATATATGTTTGGGGTCATTATTTTATTCCACATCCTGATATCTTGAGCATCATAGGATACATTTCCCATCACTTATTACGAGATGTGAACATTGGCTGGCGGCCACCATTTCAACACACACCCTGGAAGAAATATGGGAGTGATACCACATGATCATGTATTATGTTAGTCCCAAAGAACCTCTAGTGGGGAGACTGTCCTGGACACCCAAACAATGTACTGTACTGGACACCCAGCTCTGTACTGCCTACACCAGTGATAGCCAAACTTGGCCCTCCAGCTGTTTTGGGACTACAACTCCCATCATCCCTAGCTAACAGGACCAATGGTCAGGCATGATGGGAATTGTAGTCTCAAAACAGTTGGAGGGCCAAGTTTGGACATCACTGGCCTACACTGACTGTCAACCACTCTCAAGGGTTTCAAACAGGGTTCTATCCCAGCCCTACCTGCAGAAGCTGGGGGCTCAACCTGGGATCTTCTACATATGAGGCAGATGGTCTACCACTGAGATGTGGCCCTTCCTTGTAGATTTCAGTGGGTCTACTCTAAGCATGACTAAGTCTGGACCCAACCCACAATGCTTTAATTGATGCAAGGTTTTCTAGAACCATAGAGGAAATCATTGTCTCTTGTCTTCCTTTTACAAAATGGGTGGTTTCATCCAGTGCTTTTTTTCTTAAAAAAAAAATGTTTAGGGGTACTCTGTTTTTTCTACACATATTGAAATTCTGCCCCTCAATGAGGCCAAACTTAGATTCACAAAATGTTTAGGGGTATGCGTACCCCCGCATCCTCTCAGAAACAAAAGCACCGGTTTCATCTGTCAAGTCTTTTTTTCCCCTTAAATCAAATGCAGTTGTCAGTTTTTCTCAGAGTAACAGTGCTGGAATACACAGAAGCAGCCTTGAATACTGTGCTGAAACTTCCTGAACCAGTTTTGATTGGCTTCCCCTTAGCAGCCCCGTGCTTCCATGGGAAGTTCATAAATGTGTCACAGCCATTTACGTTGTTCAATATTTTTAACTTTTATCCGCAAGGAAAGCCCTGAAATTGCCCTTCACTTGACAACAACAACAACAACAACAACAACAACAACAACAACAACATTTCATTTTTCTCAGTCCAGATGCGACCACCCAAAATGCCAGAGATAAACACCTATAAAGCCATGTTTTTGTGTTCAGCTATGAATGCATTTCTGTGTCTATATACTGCTGCCCAACCAAGGCTACCAGGCTGATAATAATGAAAAAAACAGAATGGTGCATCCATTGACAAGTGAATCTAACTTGTATGATTCTTAAGATTTTTCTTTGGTCCGGTCCCCAGAAAAACATGTTAAAATCTATGCAATAAATTCAGGATTCGGATTTAGCTCTTGAAGGCAAGACAGTTTTCACCCACATCCAAGGATAAAAACTACATGTGCACGATGTCTTCTATTAGTATTTATTTATTTATTTATTTATTGCATTTGTATAGCGCCCTTCATCTGAAAATCTCAGGGCGGTTCACAGCATAAAAATACAAGCAAACACACACAAAATGCATAATAGAAACAAGGGCAGGAACAAAACAATAACCCCCTTTCCACAAACACATTTAAAAGGATATAGGATCCTTGATGTTAAATGGATGTGGAAACTTGGTCCTCTAGATGCTGCTAGACTACAACTCCCATCATCCCTAATTATTTACCATGCTGGCGGGGGTTGATGGGAGTTGGAGTCCAATAACACATCAAGCAGTGCTTTTTCCCAGGGGGCACTCAAGGGTACGCAGTACTGGCACCTCTTTTTGGTGTTTTTTTTTTTTTTTAAATGTGACATTTACTGTAACAACTTCATGGTGAGTACCAGCACCTATTTTTTCTAGAAAGAAAGCACTGACCTCAAGGATCACCTGTTCCCCATCGTAGCTTTATTATGTCAGAGTATTAAAGCATGTGGAAGTGATGATATTCCAGCTGAACTATTTAAAACCCTAAAAGATGATGCTGTTAAGGTGCTACACTCAATATGCCAACAAGTTTGGAAAACTCAGCAGTGGCCAGAGGATTGGAGAAGATCAGTTTACATCCCAATCCCAAAGAAGGGCAGTGCCAAAGAATGCTCTAACTACCGCACAATTGCACTCATTTCACACGCTAGCAAGGTTATGCTTAAAATTCTACAAGGCAGGCTTAAGCAGTACGTGGACCGAGAACTCCCAGAAGTGCAAGCTGGATTTCGAAGGGGCAGAGGAACCAGAGACCAAATTGCAAACATGCGCTGGATTATGGAGAAAGCTAGAGAGTTCCAGAAAAACATCTACTTCTGCTTCATTGACTACGCAAAAGCATTTGACTGTGTCGACCACAGCAAACTATGGAAAGTTCTTAAAGAAATGGGAGTGCCTAATCACCTCATCCGTCTCCTGAGAAATCTGTATGTGGGACAAGAAGCTACAGTTAGAACTGGATATGGAATAACTGATTGGTTCAAAATTGGGAAAGGAGTACGACAAGGCTGTATATTGTCTCCCTGCTTATTTAACTTATATGCAGAATTCATCATGCGAAAGGCTGGGCTGGATGAATCCCAAACCGGAATTAAGATTGCCGGAAAAAATATCAACAACCTCAGATATGCTGATGATACAACCTTGATGGCAGAAAGTGAGGAGGAATTGAAGAACCTTTTAATGAGGGTGAAAGAGGAAAGCGCAAAATATGGTTTGAAGCTCAACATCAAAAAAACTAAGATCATGGCCACTGGTCCCATCACCTCCTGGCAAATAGAAGGGGAAGAAATGGAGGCAGTGAGAAATTTCACTTTCTTGGGTTCTATGATCACTGCAGATGGTGACAGCAGTCACGAAATTAGAAGACGCCTGCTTCTTGGGAGAAAAGCAATGACAAACCTAGACAGCATCTTAAAAAGCAAAGACATTACCTTGCCAACAAAGGTCCGTATAGTTAAAGCTATGGTTTTCCCAGTAGTAATGTACGGAAGTGAGAGCTGGACCATAAAGAAGGCTGATCGCCGAAGAATTGATGCTTTTGAATTATGGTGCTGGAGGAGACTCTTGAGAGTCCCATGGACTGCACGAAGATCAAACCTATCCATTCTCAAGGAAATCGGCCCTGAGTGCTCACTAGAAGGACAGATCCTGAAGTTGAGGCTCCAGTACTTTGGCCACCTCATGAGAAGAGAAGACTCCCTGGAAAAGACCCTGATGTTGGGAAAGATGGAGGGCACAAGGAGAAGGGGACGACAAAGGATGAGATGGTTGGACAGTATTCTCGAAGCTACTAACATGAGTTTGGCCAAACTGCGGGAGGCAGTGAAGGATAGGCGTGCCTGGCGTGCTCTGGTCCATGGGGTCACGAAGAGTCGGACACGACTGAACGACTGAACAACAACAACAATTAAAGCATACGAGTTTAGCTGTGCACAGTTCAGCTGCTAACTGAAGCCGTGACCCAAGATTATGGGCAATGTACAACAAATGGTAAATAAAGTGAAAATCCCATTCATTTTTTTAATAGAAATGTGTGTGCATGTGTCACTGGCTGGTTGACTTGACTGCCACCAAATATAATGATGAGTTTGGATAGCCCATAATAGCTAAGGAAATAGATGCTTCTTTCCCACACAGTTGTCCTTTCCTCTTTTTCTGCCTTGACTGGTATGGGGACAGATTTGCTTTCAAGTTGACTGGTATTTCCTCTGAGTTATAAACCTGCGAGGGATTGTTAAGATGGAATGTCAAAGCAAAAGAAATCTTTGCTTTGATATGATGAAACTAGTGAAGTTAAAGATTAGATCAAGATAGTCCCCCCGCTCCAAATGATCAGAAAGAAAAAAAGCCTCACTGATGTCTCAAATCTCACAGCTTTGGATGTGTTTTTCAAATGATTCGAAAACTCTCCCAAACATTGATCACGACAGACTTTGGTAAAAATAGCGAACTTCACATAGTTTCCAATGGCTGAGTTTGGAGGAAGTCTACAGATTAATCATTTAACTTTTGGGAACCAAAACTGACCCTTAAGAGGAGCAGACAAGAATGATGTATGGCATAAAAGCAGGTAATGTAGAATGCAGTGTGGGAGCTAAGGAGGCAGGTATGGATGTGCCACAAGCCCCACTGAAATGACAGTGTCTAAATCAAACAAGCATGTACACAAAAGCTCATACCAAGAACAAACTTAGTTGGTCTCTAGGTGCTACTGGAAGGATTTTTTATTATTTTTTATTTTCTTTTGACTATGGCAGACCAACACGGTTACCTACCTGTAACTAGCCCTTATATAGACATTTTAAATTGCCTGCCCAGGAGTCCAAGACCACCCCCAGAAACATCATACATACATCACAGAAGGGGTGTAGCCCAAGACCATCACCTTAATACAACAGAGAAGGGGCGGACTACAACAGAAATATGAGTGTGTTGTTGTTTTTCTCCTGTCTTCTAGGTTACTTGACTGGATTACCTGGGCATCCTGGACACTCTTTTGTTATGATAACTACTCAATTCCTGAATGCAGGTCACAGGTCACAGGCTCACACCCTATTCATATCTAAAATGTGCGCTTAAGACAGGATTTGTGAAAGAGACAATGGGGCGATTTCCCATTTCCTTCAACCTTGCAGAGAAATATTTGAGGTTATTTTGGGAGAGAGAAAATGGTTTCAGGACTTTTCTGTGGGTTTCAGACATGTGGTTTACATATTTGTATGTATTTGCTTGGTACATTTATGAACATCTAGTCTCTCTCTCTCTCTCTCTCTGTGTGTGTGTGTGTGTATGTGTGTATATATATATATATATATATATATATATATATATATATATATATATATATATATATCCTTTATAAAACTCTTATAACAGTAAGCTTTGGTTTTCCCAGTGCTTCCATATATGGGGATCCATGAACCAAGCATTTAGATTAGGGGACACTGAAACTTTCTGGTGACTCGCTTTTAAATATATATACTATGCCTTTTAAAAATACTGTATTCTTCCCACTCTCTATAGAGAGCATTTCCTGAAAAAGGGAGATAAGCCCAGCAAAGTTGAGAATAAGCCTACAACTCCCAATACACAGGAAGCCTAGCTTCTCCGGTCAAGGCTAGCAGGCCTTACATAAATATGTGTTACAATACCTTTCAGTTTCCTGGCTGGTAGGTTGCTGCTTGTTGTTCTCAAAGGCTGTAAAACTGCTCATATCCACATAGCCGTCATTCTCGTTTGCGGCAGATAATGCCCTGCTAGGATCTTCAAAAAATTCAGTAAAGGTACCAGCCCTGGTTGGCCTTCGTGGGGGTATTTGTATGTTTTCATAATCGGAGTTCATAGCTGGGATGTTCTCATAGTCAGAAGTATCAGCATTAGGAAATGAAATAGACCTGGGCTTAGTTAAAGGAAGGGGCATGAAAGGAGGCCTGGAGCGATCCTCAAAAGACTCCACCCGTGACACACTCCTACTAAAGGTTTTGGGCGTCCCTTTTCTTTTGCCGTCCTTGTAGAAGAGAACAGTTGGAGACTCAGATGCCCTCAGCTTGCCGGTCCGTGATATTAGCTGAGGGGAGCTACTCAAACTCCTCCTGTCAAGTTCCATGAGTCTGGAAGGCCCATGATAACTAGACTCTGAGGAGGACCTTGAAGAAGAAACATGTACGTCCACATGGACTTTATTTTCCGTCTTCTTCTTGAACTTTAAGGTGAGGAACTTCTTGAAAGAGGACTTCTTTTTCTTGCAGTACTTATCAGGAGAGTCATTCTCAATTAAAAGTGATGGCGAACTTTTTGTTATTGGCTTCTTGGTGATACAGGCTAGTTCAAAGGGAGGTGGAATATCCACAACTGAGGACGGGGTGGAGACCCCACTGGATGGAAGGTGATTCCTCTGGGAAAAACTACCCGAGGAACCAATGACACAAGGCAAAGAGAGGTCTTCTGTCCTGTTTATTCTATTGTAATCCAACATGGAGGTATCACTTTCTCTATATACAGAGACAGGGATATCTCTGCCTTCTACTGAAAAAGATCGAGGGTATAAAACAAAGCGCCTTGGCTTTGCAGGTAGGGCTCTATTCATTTCCATGGGCTTTCCTTCTGACAGAGAGAAGCTATGGCTTACATCTTCAGACATGGTGGAAGCAGTGGCTGAGGACTGCAGTTCAGTGTCTGGGCCTGTTTCTTCTGGAACTGTTTCTGGCACATACCCAGGCACTTTCCCGGAGAGGGACCTTGTTCTAGTAACAATGCTTTTCCGATCAATGGAGAGCAAGTGGTTTTCGCTGTCCATTCCCCCTCCCTCTCTGAAATCACTTGAACTATCTTGGACACCAGCCTCCCCCATTTCTTTTCCAGCACAGAGGATTTCATTTGCTGAAGGCAAGCTGTCTCCCAATACGTATGGGTCATCTAGGGAGTCACTGCTGATTTCTCCATCATTATCAGGAACAACCACCACTTCAGGGACTGCTGAAGTTCCATCAATCACATATTCACTGCCTGAGTCTATTTCCGTTTCTTCGGGGTGGCAAACGTCCAGTTCTCCTGTGGAGTGCTGGGTACCTTCAGCTGTACCTTCATCAGGTGTACTTGGGGCAGTATCTTCAACACTGCTGGGATCCACTGCAAGCATTTGGTTATCTGATTGTGTATCTTCCAAAGCACACTCACTTATGCTGTGATCTCCAGGTAAAACATCTGACTTGGATCTTTCTGCCAGCTGCGAGTCAGATTCGAGCTCATTAACTTCTTGAAGGCTGAAGGGCTGGTTATCACCGTTCATTTCAGTCCCTTCTAATGGCAAATCTTCTTCAGAAGAGTCAGGAGCATCCTCACTGCACTCTTTTTCAAAGGGAATGATCTGGCAGCTGTCGTCCATGGACTCTGTCTCCACCACTTCATCATTTTGTTCTTTGGAGTCTTCCCTTGTATCACATGCTGCCTCTGATGTTTCTTCCTCACTCTTCATCTCAGTGGTTTGGTAGCCATCACTTGTATTTTCTTCCTGTTCTACGCTTGTTTCACATTCATCCTCTGGGTCTTGTTCCTCCTCCTTTTCAGCACCGGCTTCATTTGTGGCCTCTCCCAAAGTATCTTCAGGATCAGGACTAGCTTCATGTAGTTCTAATCCAGTATCTACTTCTTCAGAATCATTAGCAAGGGGATCGCTTAGGCTTGCACAAGCATCCTCTGAAAACTCTGTTTCTATATTTGAGGCTGATTCAACCCCATCATTATCCATTGGGCCCATTTCTGCATCAGCATTAGACTGCTCCTCTTCTAAAATCTGAGCTAGACCTTCCTCTCCTGGGGCCTCACAAATTGGTGGCTGATCCTCTGAAGACGATGTTGGCACGTCTAAATGCTGTAAAATAATATCTTCACATATGACATCATTCAAAGCCTCATCTCCATTCAAAATCTTATTGTCCATATTATACTCATTATTATCCTTTACCAGTTGCAGTTCTTGCGGTGCTTCATCAGACTCATCTGCACAGTTCATCTCCTCCTCGTTGGCATCAGTTTCACAATCCACCTTGTCATACGCACCCTCAGAAGCACCCTCCTTTTCAAGGGCTTCAGTGTTGCCAAGAGCTTGAGTTTCGGATGGTTCAGTTTCATCGTTCTCCAATAAATTTATTTCAAGGTCACCGATGTCACTGCTGTGGGTACAGCCATCCTTTTCTTCATGTGCTTCCTCGGGAGTGTGCAAGATCTCGTTCTCTGCTGATTCTTGCTCATGTTCAAAGTCATAAACTTTATCAATCAATTCATCTTCAGGAATCACTATATATTCATCATCAGCTTCTGATCCTAAGAACTCTGTGTTGTTGCACTGATTTCCTTCATAAAGCTCTCCCTCCAGTTTTCCATTGGTACATTTGTTCAAGGTGTTGTTGGCATGAACACTGGATCGCTGTAGAATCGATGGATCGTTGTCTGCAGAGATTTTTGGCTTGGGAGCAATGGGTGGTTTTGGACCCCTAGACATAGAGTTTGAATTGTTAAGTGCGCCAGACCTTGATAGCGACGGAGGAAATTTGGAAGCAGCTATGGAAGCGAGATGACTGAGAATCTTTGGTTTTGGTGCTAATGGTGGCTTTGTAAGATCTGGAGAAAGAAGGAAGAACAGGAAAAGCTACATTAGCAACCTTCTATATATATTGAGTTGTTAATGCTACTTAAATTACGGAGATACAGAGTCGCTGATACATCAGTTTAGACTGGTGGAGAATAAATTGCCCACATCCCCCAAAAGGCATATGATTGATCATTGTGGCAAACTGAACACTGGACAATATATCCAGCAGGGTTCTGCTTACATTCTTAACCTATGACCCATCCAAGCTGTATGCAATTGCCCAGCCATATACTGGGGTTTAATAATAATAATAATAATAATAATAATAATAATAATAATAAACCTTTATTGTCATTACACCACCTGTGTGCAGAGAAATTAAACGAGCCCCCCTCCCACCCCCACATACTCAGTCTTGTTCATACTCTGTGTGCTTGCCGGAAGTCAATTGCACCACTATTTGCATGCTTGGAAACCCTACCTTTGTTTGATAACAAAGCTGTGTGGCATTCACTTGAATGAGTTACAAATTAGATAAGCCTAATAGTTCATATATATAAAGGTATAGATATACTGTAGATGTTATAGATGTAGATATAGTGACTGAATGTGGCAATAAAACTATGACAGCAGCATTCCCTGGATAACAATGACCTGTTTTATACACAGCACTAAACTGTGGTTTGTTTGGTGATCTGAACCCTATCCAGTCTTAACTGTGGTTCATGTGCTGCCAACAAACCATGACCTGAAGCCATAGTGGGCTGTTGGCTTACAAATCTTGTTTGTTTTAACTGTGGTTTGTGCAAATTCAGCAACCCTTCATAACCATGACTTGGCCACTCCCAACCCTCATCACAGACAATCTGTAAGCTACAGAGGCATGTAGTAAGAGCATGGGGGGGCAAGCCTTTGCAAATCAAGCCATGGCTTATTTGGTTGTCCATGGCAATTGTAGTTAACTCATGATTTGTTAAACAAACCATGGCTTTGTGTTCCATGAGAACCATGCCTATAAGATTACCCTGTTGGCAAGGTTATTTTTTACAGTTATATTTAAACTATAAACACAAATTATTTTTAATTAATTGATTAACCAGAACTCTTACTTCCACTGACTACCATAGCAAACAAATCCAAAGATATTCCAGTGGCAAGTCAGTCAATAAAGAATAATTGTCAATAAAATGTGGGCGTGGTCCATTCCCGTTTTAAGTTTCGTTAATGAACTGCACTCCCACTGAAAGTGATGGGACTTAAAGGTGCTTGACTGGTTAAATGAAGTGCCTCCTAATGGCTATGAAGTGGGCAATATTTGTGATCAAAACATGGGGCTGGAAATGGTGTCAACACAAGTTCACCTTCCCCAAATAATTCCTTCCGTTGTTTTGCTTCTTCTAAAGAGCAACACAATAAAGGGTAAGTCTCCTTGGCAAGCAGCTTTCTTTTGCTTTAAAGTTACTGTTGGTGCTCACAAAAGCTTTATGATGGATAGTCTTGGCGGCTATTGACTCTGTTTTAGTTGCAGAAGAGGAGGGAATAGTAGCTTTCTTTGCCACACCCTAGATCAGGATATCACAACAAGACTTGTTTGCTTTCTGCCAGCTTGTGATATACAAGAGAATTCCTGCCGTTCCTAGACTTTGTTTATTATCCCCAAATCACAATTTGGTATGGGTTTCCCTTGCATTGCCGTAATGCCACATAAACTAAAATCCAGTTTATGCCGGCTTTTGATTGTTCAAACACACTTGGGGAGTGCATGTCATTAAACCCTCCATCCCATCAACTCAGTTAAATACAACTACATTGTCGTTATAACAACAGCTTTGTATGCTTGGGGGGTGGGGGGAGGGATGAAGAAAGGGTTAAATAAAGGGAAAATAATCTCTCCCAACTTGCCCAAAACATTTTGCTTACTTTCTGAGGAAGAAGAAGAAGAAGAGGAGTTTGGATTTGATATCCCGCTTTTCACTACCCGAAGGAGTCTCAAAGCGGCTAACATTCTCCTTTCCCTTCCTCCCCCACAACAAACACTCTGTGAGGTGAGTGGGGCTGAGAGACTTCAGAGAAGTGTGACTAGCCCAAGGTCACCCAGCAGCTGCATGTGGAGGAGTGGAGACGCGAACCCGGTTCCCCAGATTACGAGTCTACCGCTCTTAACCACTACACCACACTGGCTGGTAGTTCTCCTTGACTATCCCTTAAAAAAACAAACATTTTCTTTAAACAATATAGATTATAGGAAGAGTTTTTAGGAAAAAGTTTTCCCCAAGCTATCTACAACAAGGCAACCATCTCCTTGCTGGATCATATAGCCAAAGAGATGCCTCTAGGAAGCTCAAAAAACAGCCTTCTCTTTCCATTTGTGCCCATTTTTCATATAAAGGCTGTCTCTAAGTTCTATTTTGATATCATAGATCAGGGGTCACCAAACTTTTTCAGAAGGGGCGGGCCAGTCCACTGTCCCTCAGACTTGTGGGTGGCCAGACTATGTTTTTTTTGGGGGGGGGTGAACAAATTCCTATGCCCCCACAAATAACCCAGAGAAGCATTTTAAATAAAAGGACACATTCTACTCATGTAAAAACACACTGATTCCTGGAACGTCCGCAGGCCGGATTTAGAAGGTGATTGGGTCACATCTGGCCCCCAGGCCTTAGTTTGCCTACCCATGTCATAGATCAGGCACGTCCAACAGGTAGATCATGATCTACCAGTAGATCACTGGACATCTTGTGGTAGATCACTGGCTCCCCCCAAAGAAGCTCAACAACTTTGGCTCCCCTAAAAAAAGCTCAACATTTTTGCCTTGCACTCCAAAAAGCGGGGCTTTCCTCCTCTGTCAAACAAGCTCAACTTCTTTGACCTGAACCCCTAAAAATGAGCCTTCCTCCTTCCTAAAAGAAGCTCAACAACTTTTACCTGAACCCTCCGAAAGGGGGTAGATCACTGCCAGTTTTTAACTCTGTGAGTAGATCGCAGTCTCTTGGGAGCTGGCCACCCCTGTAGATGATAACAGCTATGGATCCTCCCTGAATTTGCCTAGAACTTTTGTGATCTCAGTAGCTGGAATACTGAACAATGCCTTTATCCATTACTGTTTCTCTTTTCAATTTACGGATGTATAGATGAGGCTTCAAAGCCGCCAATATGTAGGTGGGCACTGCTGTCTAAGAAAGAGATCCATGAACTGGAATGCATCCAGAGGGGTGTGTCAAAGATAGTTAGAAACCAAGGGACTAAATCCTACTAGGAGAAAAAAAGTGTAAGGACTTGGAAAGTATGTTGAACCTGGAGAAGAGACAGGGCAGGTTGTAACCCTTCAGGTTTTTAAAGATGGTTATGTAGTAGATGGAGCAATTTCTACACAACAGCCGTGTTTAAATAGCCGAAGGACTCTCACCCTCCTCTTCTCCACCTTCTCCAGATGGAGTGAATTTGTCCTCAGCTGATTTGGGTCCTACCTTATGAAGCAACAAGGTTCAAGTGACAAGAAAGGAGATTTTGGCCATATGTTTGACAATGGCTTTGCCTTCACTAGAAGATTTTAGGCAGAGGCTGGATGTCCACCAACCAGGGATGATGTAAGAGTAGGTTTCCTGCATCAGCAAGAAGGATGGATTAGATTACCTTTGAGGTCCCTTCCAATTCTACTATTTTAATTACCAAATAGGTTTGGAGCTTTTGACTCATCTTTACGAGACGTGTGGGAAATGAGCAGCTTGCCACAAGAACTTTTTCAAAGGTTTGAGACAGATGGTACAAAAGAGGGAAGCCTTTGGGGAGCCATATGCAGCCAGATTCACACAGTGCCTCACTGGCATCATCCAATATTCCACCTTCTAATATTTCTAAGAGTGCCATCTTCCCACGGTTGCAAGATCTTTAATTGTTACGACCTGCTATTGACTAAGCTCATTTTAATCACTTCCCCATTTCTTCTGAGTACCAGTGATCAGGGTGTGCATGTGTAAGGTAAGCAAATCGAGTAATAATAGTAACAAAAATCTCTCCCAGGACAAAGTATTTCAGTGGCACTTTTGTCAGGGGCAATTTCACTCCCAATACGTTTCTGCCTGTTGCAGCTGGCCAGTGCAGAGGTTTTCCACTGTGACTTTGTGAAGGACAAAATATACGGCACCATGAGAAGCATGTAGGCTTTTAAAATGGTAAACATGCCTGTTTGTTTCAAAGATCTGTCACTGGGCTGCTGGGTTGAGAAGGGGTGTGTGTGTGTGTGGATCAGATCAGAGAAGAAAAAGACACCCTGTACCTATGGAAAACTGTTTTGGATCAGACAGTTTTTCTTGTGTTTCTCCTCCCCTTATTGTTTGAGGTTTCCTTGTCAGCATCTGTTTCTTCCTCTGCTTGTCCACTTTCCTCTGGGTGAGACTCTGTTCCAGCAGAGCTACATCCCTTTTCGGAAAGTCCATTCAACTGCAATTTCACAGCCTCAAAGAAATTCTCTAATGAAGAGGCAAGCAATTCCCTGCCTCCCCCCCCCCCAAAAAGCCGTAAGTGGTAATGTTAGGCTTTTAATTCTTTATTCTTCCTCATATGGGGCTCATCCAGACTTCCTTTTGTGCCAAGTTTCTAGTCTGTTTTAAAGCGCCATGTCCAGACACCCCCCCCCTTTTTAATGTTCCTGGTGATTTCCCCACGAAAACTCTCTCTTTTACTGCTGCATCGGTGCAAACAGCAATTCATAGAAAACCTGAATTGCTGTTTGTTCTGATTCAGTCTTAAAGAGTGGGTTTTCATGGGAAAAGCACTGGAGAGAAAAAAAGCACTCAGACCTAGTGCTTTAAAGTGTGGGCCTTAGCCTAGGAAGTGTAGGGCAAAAGGTAAGTGTACATAAGCCCATGGTGGTAAAACCTCTGTTGCACAAATTCACATCATGGATCTGTACAATTATGCAAGGAACAGATCTGCAAAGCAGTGCCCAGACTCTAAAGTAGTCATATCTCAGAATGCAAACCCTGTTTGTGTCGTTCTGAATGTGGAAACACAGCAGAGGGATAGTACTGGTACACGGGACTTTAGGAGAACAGAGCAGCTCAATCATCACAAATGCAATCACTTTCAGGATATCCACAAGTCAAATGTCTTTGCGTAGTGCTCGATTCATCTTGAAAATGTGCCCTAGGAACCAACCCCAGTATGACTATTGTAGGGGAAGATCCAGTGCAATTGGGCAAGTTGTCTTTCAGGTAACCCTGGAACACAGTTGGAAAACCACCACTCTGTAAATCATAAAAAGAGCAACCTCTTACATCTATCTGTCACATGGAACAAGCTTGTTTTCTCCTGCTCTGGAGGGCAGCATTCAAACCAATGGCTTCAAGTTACAAGAATAAACATCAGGAAGAACTTTCTGACAGTAAGGGTTGTCCCCTTGGGAGGTTGTGGGCTCTCCTTCCTTGGAGGTTTTTAAGCAGAGGTTGGAAGGCCATCTGTCATAGATGCTGTGAAGGACAGCAGAGCCGGACTACAGTCTGGTCATGCAGTCCCCCTGAAACTCCACCAGAGTGCTGGAGCCTCTTGCTGATGGGCTACAGAGTCCACAGAGGGGGGAGGAACAGCACTTTTGGGGGGGAATAAAAGGAGCAGTTTCTGAGGGAGAGAGTTAGATAGGACTGCATTTAAGATGAGATATAGGGCAGGATTTGAGAAGAGGACTAGGATTTGATTTGAGATGTTTAGAAAGGTTTCAGGTTGGGAGATAGGGAGTGAAATGGGGAGAAATGGTTCTGAGTTATACCATTTGGAATACCTCAGGTGTGGGATTGTAAAGAGAGTGGGTAACCGAGGAGAAGTGCCCCTCGCTCATGAACCAAAGTATTAAGTTGTAAAGGAAGCAGTATGGTGCTGAAAGTATTTACTGGTAATTGTAGTATCTAAGTGACAGAAACTGAACCGAGCATTTTACCATCTATTCCAGAAAACTGAACATCTACCACATGAAGTGTAACAACTGATTTTCTGTAACTGAAGTTTAAGAAGATCTGTGCCTATAGTGTTGCGTTTAAGCCTGAAACATCTTAGTTAAAGTAAACAAGTAAACAAGTTAACTTCTACCTGAAGGAACGCATTTCCTGACCCACTTTGTTTCATAAACCTTTTTGTTGTTGTTTAATAAAACTTTTCCTATTTGTTTATTTTCTGCCTAATCATCACGTTTTCCCTCACACAAGTCCCCCACTAGATAATCTGTGGTAAATTGTAGAAATTTGTGTAATTGGTGTACCGTGAGGTGGGTGCACTATAATTAATTGGGGGCAGTTAGCAGGAGTAGATCCGCCGCATTATTAATGGGTGGTATTAACTGGGCGGATTCGCTACAGATACTTTAGCTGAGATTCCTGCATTACAGGGGAGGGGGGATTGGACTAGATGACCTAACTGTACAATTCTATGATCCTAAAGACTATAGCTGCAATCAAGTGCATTATTAGGAATACTTGAGTCACATTGTACCTGTCCCTCTCCTGTGATCCCAAACCAAAGGTCCACTCCAAATGGGCTAACATACTCAATTTGTTCCTGTGGATGGTTTATAGAGACATTAGAAACAAAGAGTCTCTGAATCACTACATATAGGCACAATCCATAAAAATTAAGATGTGACTAAGTCCCAGCGGGTGGCGCTGTGGGTTAAACCACTGAGCCTAGGGCTTGCCGATCGGAAGGTCGGCGGTTCGCATCCCTGCGATGGGGTGAGCTCCCGTTGTTCGGTCCCAGCTCCTGCCCACCTAGCAGTTTGAAAGCATGTCTAAGTGCAAGTAGATAAATAGGTACCGCTCCAGCGGGAAGGTAAACGGCGTTTCCGGAAGCGGCTTAGTCATGCTAGCCACATGACCCGGAAAAAACTGTCTGCGGAAGCAGACAAATGCTGGCTCCCTCGGCCTTTAAAGCGAGATGAGCACCGCAACCCCAGAGTCATTCGCAACTGGACTTAATTGTCAGGGGTCCCTTTTCCTTTACCTTTAAGTCCCATTAAAAATCATGTGCCTTTAGTAGAGCTGGCATCAGGGGTAGTCACCTGCCAATGCACTAGGAATCTGCCAAACAATTCACACCTGCAGGACGACTACTGCTAACCTCTGGCTTTGCTCCTCCTCCCGCCTGCCCTCTCTGAGCATGTAAACAGTGCTCAGAGTGAGGAGACGGAGCAGCAGCCTCTGCTTTCTGCTTTACCACTGGGTGCTTGTACAGACTAGGCCTGGAAGCGGAGGGCAAGGAAATGTCCAGAGGTGACAGTGAGAAGGTGGGCTCTCTCAGACAGAGGAAGCACCCACTACGGACACCTCGCCCAATGCCACACCCAAACCACCTGGGACCAGCAATGGTCTGCAGCAGGAGTTCCCAGACTGTGGTCTGTGGACCGCCAGTAGTACGTCAGCTTCATTCAGGTGATCTATGGCATGTCTGTGGATTTACGGTTGAAGACGGGAGATGGCACATCCATCGCATCAAATATTCATATTGATTTTAATTGCATTCTCATTGCTTCTTTTATTTCTTGTATTGTATTTTACTGCATTGCAATCTGAATTCTGCAGAATTCAAATTGTAATACAATAAAATATAATATACAAGAAATAAAAGAAGCAATAAAAATACAATTAAAAAGCATACAGCATCTAGCACAGGGCATTACAACAGGCATAAAAGCCATTATGTGGTCCGCCAAGACCTTCAGCAATTTGCTAATACTATCAGTAAAGCTAAAACCAAAGGCTTGGCGATCCACTATTACTGACTATAATAATAAAAGATGAATATTTTTTATCCTCATTTATTTTAGCTCATTTCAGAAGTGCTGCACTGAAATGAAGTCTACAAATGCTAATTTCTGCTCCTCAGGCTATCTTAACCACCCAATAAACCACGGTTTAATAGGGCTGTGCTGATAAGCCATATTATCATTTCCCCCCCCCCCTCAGAATTTAGATAAATCTGGAGCATATGCTTTGTGACCTGATTCCCATATGTTATAGAGATTGTTAAATTGATGGGTTGGAGTGATATACAAGGAAATAATTCCAGCAAGAGGAGTCTCCGCTGATGTTATAAACCATCTGAGCTGTCATCAACGGTATCGCGGAATGAAACTGTAAATAATTTCAAGACGTCATGGATTTCACACTCCTGGGGTTTCGCTCTTTTTCATGAGTTGTGTCTATATATGAGGTCCAAACTAGATATCATGATTATGGGGGATGTGTGTGCAAACAGTAACCCCACACCTCCCCAGCAGCTTCAACTGCCATTGCTTCCTCAGAAATTCACCACCACTGCTCAGCATGCTTTCTGAAGAACGGGGGCAGGGCAGACTTTGGTCTTTCAAATTTCAGTGGCACCAAAATTCAGCAGTGAGGCATCCCTTATCTTTTGCCTTCCATTCTGCTCAATTCACTACATCATAGTTGTGATCACACTGCCCTAAATCCGCCTCAGACAAGGGTTGGGGAACCTTTCTCAGCCTGAGAGCTGCAATTCCTTCTGGGTAACTTTCTGAGGGCCAGAGGCCAGAGGAGGTGGAGCAATGAATGATAATTTCCCCTTTGTACGGTGGGCTTACTTTTTACACACATTCACACACCCATCTGTATCCTCCACTCATGGAAGCAAGAGCCATTGTTAAGAGTTCAAAAACATATTCCGGACAAAAATACTTGGTGTGTGAAGTAAGGGATGTGGCCTATGGAGAGGGGGAGTAGGTAGATGGAGAGGTGGCAAATTTTGGGCTTTCATATCTTGGCAGCGCCCTGTGCAACGCTAAAATTTAGCACCCCCTGCCTCTCGCGCTCTGGCATTGTTTTGGCGACCCCTGCAGGGAAGCGTCCAGTGTGACCGCACCAGTCATGCCACGCTAAAACCGCCTCTGCTTGGAGTGCTAGATTTGGCTCTCAGGCTTAAAGTTCCCCCACTCCTGCTGCTGAGGGTGGCGAAACTTAGCAGACAAGGCTGTATATTGTCTCCCTGCTTATTTAACGTATATGCAGAATTCATCATGCGAAAGGCTGGACTGGATGAATCCCAAACCGGAATTAAGATTGCCGGAAAAAATATCAACAACCTCAGTTATGCTGATGATACTACCTTGATGGCAGAAAGTGAGGAGGAATTAAAGAACCTTTTAATGAGGGTGAAAGAGGAGAGCACAAAATATGGTCTGAAGCTCAACATCAAAAAAACTAAGATCGTGGCCACTGGTCCCATCACCTCCTGGCAAATAGAAGGGGAAGAAATGGAGGCAGTGAGAGATTTCACTTTCTTGGGTTCCGTGATCACTGCAGATGGTGACAGCACTCACGAAATTAGAAGACGCCTGCTTCTTGGGAGAAAAGCAATGACAAACCTAGACAGCATCTTAAAAAGCAAAGACATCACCTTGCCGACAAAGGTCCGTATAGTTAAAGCTATTGTTTTCCCAGTAGTAATGTACGGAAGTGAGAGCTGGACCATCAAGAAGGCTGATCGCTGGAGAATTGATGCTTTTGAATTGTGGTGCTGGAGGAGACTCTTGAGAGTCCCATGGACTGCAAGAAGATCAAACCTATCCATTCTCAAAGAAATCAGCCCTGAGTGCTCACTAGAAGGACAGATCCTGAAGTTGAGGCTCCAGTACTTTGGCCACCTCATGAGAAGAGAAGACTCCCTAGAAAAGACCCTGATGTTGGGAAAGATGGAGGGCACAAGGAGAAGGGGACGACAGAGGATGAGATGGTTGGACAGTGTTCTTGAAGCTACTAACATGAGTTTGGCCAAACTGCGAGAGGCAGTGAAGGATAGGCGTGCCTGGCGTGCTCTGGTCCATGGGGTCACGAAGAGTCGGACACGACTGAACGACTGAACAACAACAAGATCTTCAGTGGAGGCGTTTCTTCTGCGCCAGCACCACTCAAGGCTACCTTGGCAACCTAAGGGCAAGTCCTTCTTTGTGGTGATGCCATAATTATGAAAAGCTCTCTTTCACTTGATCCACTTAATCCAGTTTGGGGAAACTTTAGGAAAGCTCCTGTACCTGTTAGTGACTATTTGGCAGGTGCAGTTGTGAAACAAGCACAGAAACTAGGTAGCACCGACCAACAAAAAATAAAAGGAAAAAGGAACCCCAGTTGTTAGAAATAATAGTTTATTCTTGGCCCAACATGAAAACTTAACAGTGTATTCTATATCTAATGTTTTGTATTGGGTTTTATAAAAAAGAAGAATGTTATACAAAAAAGTATACCAAGTTTTCTCATGTCATTTGTATATCACAAAGATAGCATAATACATGTGGAAAAATTTCTACAACATATTATTAGTGGTCAATGTATAAGTTCTTGGTTCATGAATTAGTTTAAACAATTAGGGAGATGGGGAAAAAGAAAAGGGGGGAGAGGGAACGGTGAATGGGGTCGGGTCGGGTGGTTATGCTTCCATTATTCTACTTAGTGGGGGGGTTTGTGTCAGCGTTACTTTATGGGTTCTCTTGCTATTCACTTGTATTTCCTTGGTGGTGAGAGAGGTTGGGAGTGGCTTAGGGTGTGGTTGGTTGTCTTTGGTTGGCTGTAGTAAGAATTGTTTTTGTATGTGAGTGGGGTGTGATTTTTGAATCAGGTTAGCCAGATTGATTCGTATGCTGTCGGGGGATTCTTGTTGTCGTCTTGTTGGGCTGTGTATGTGATAAAGGAAACCCAAACCGGAGTGAAGGCGTCTTCTTCTATTTGTTCCCGTGTCAGTTTCAGTTTAGTGGTTCATTTTTCTAATTAGGCTGTTTCCCATACTATTTGATACCATTGGTCCATGCTTACTCCTGACAGGTCTCTCCAGTGTCTGGCTATGATGTTTTCTGGCTGCTGAGAGTAGGTGGGTTCTTAACAGTGTATTCTAATGACAGTTCTCAAGTCCAAGATATACTGCAGCAACTCCTGCACAATTGTGAACCCTAGTTTGGTTTAGCAAATGGATAACGTTCGGAAATAATAATGGATGGATAGATGGGTGGGTGGGTGGGTGGATACTAATTTGTTCCCCCTCTCTCTTTCCTTTCCCCTCCTTTCTCACATGCTATCAATGGTTCTTCTGCCTATTTCATTTCTTCTCTTTTTTTTTTTTTTAAAAAAGGAAGTGTCCTGCTTATGTCAAAGATCCTTTGGTCAATCTTGAGTTTATTTAATCTTCTGCTTTGTTCCTAAATGCTCATTTTAAAGACTTGGCCAAGCATTTTTTTCTTTTTATAAAAAAAAGAGTAACGGCTTTACTGTTAAATTTTATGGGGAATTTGGGCAGGAATGTCAGAGCAGGAAGCCACTTTGCAGAGATAAAATGAACTACAATGTAATGATTCGAATGACTCCCCCTCCACCTCACCAGATGAAACCAATAGCCCAGAGCTACTGGGATGCCCAATCAATAGGTTAGAATTTTTACCATATAAGTTTTGTTATCACCCATAAATGTAATTCAGTAAAGTAATATCTGGCAGACAGACAATGGCATGAGAGGATAGGACCTGGCCAAATGTGTAGGAAGTGACAGTGGTTGACTCAAATCTGAGCACCCAAAGTTCAATTACCTCGATCCAGCTAGGCGCATCTACTTAGAAGCCTTCTCTCCCTCTCCCTCCCCCCCCCCCACACACACAAACAAACACACAAGCCCATCTGATTCCCTGCTGGGAACCTGCCCAGATAATCCTAGTAAGATGCTCAACAATCACACTGATCAGCTGTTCATGAGATGAACAGATATCAGAAAATATGTGTCTACTACGGGCGTGATCTAGCTAAAACATTGTTGTTCTTCTAAAAAAACAACAAAGGAGTTCTTGCAAGCCAGAAGTAAGCCCGCCCCTGCTGTAAAACTCTATTCTTAAAATCATCAAGCCTTAGAATTCAGCACCTGTCACATATCTGAAGGTCATCTACTCCAGCCTTTGTTTGCATTCAGTCTTTCCCCCTAAGGTTGTCATTCAACGCATTTCAGAGAGGCAAGGCAAATTTCGATCCATTTCCTTCAGAGCACAATGAAGCATTAAAAGAGAAAGAAAGTGTTGACTATTTGGAGACTGAATCAAAGTCAAGCAAAAGTGGCAGGACAGTTTGGAGAATGGGAGGGAGGATGCAAGTTTAAAGAGAAAGTATCTGAGCCCATGACTTAAGCTTCAAGGAAAGAGAAGTAACTATGCCCAAAAGCTCTTCCCATTTCAAGCCATAAAGGACAATGACTTTGCATACAGGAACATAGGAAGCTGCCTTATACTGAGTCAGATGATTGGTCCATCTAGCCTAGTATTTTCCACACTGACTGACAGCAGCTCTCCAGGCTTTCAGGCAGGAGTCTCTCCCTGTCTTACCTGGAGATGCTGGGGACTGAGCCTAGGACTTCTGTACACAAACCTTCTGTCACTGAGCTCCGCCCTTCCCTTTTATATCTTGCATAAACTAAAGCAAGCACCCACAAAAGTGTGGCAATTGAGAGCATACCCCACTCCCCCAATACAAAAGCAGGAACAACAAAAGACAGGGATGAACTCCCATAAGCCCCAGCTAGCAAGGCCAGCAGTCAGAGATTATGGGAGTTGTAGTCCACCAAAGTCCACATTTCCCATCCCTGCTTTGAGAGCAACCAGAACAGTTCTTTTTAATATCAATAGCTATCACAAGGAGCAATTGGGTTCTGCTACAGAGAAATCCATCAGTTACTAAGTTGATCTTACTATTTCAGATATTACTTTTTTCTCTTTGTCTGTATGCTGCAGTTTCTTTCCCCTAAACATATTATTTTGTTGTTGCTGTTTAGTCGTTTCCGATTCTTCATGACCCCATGGACCACAGCATGTCAGGCACTCCTGTCTTCCAATGCCTCCTGCAGTTTGGTCAGACTCATGTTGGTAGCTTCGAGAACACTGTCCAACCATCTTGTCCTCTGTTGTCCCCTTCTCCTTGTGCCCTCCATCTTTCCCAACATTGGGGTCTTTTCCAGGGAGTCTTCTCTTCTCATGAGGTGGCCAAAGTATTGGAGCCTCAGCTTCAGGATCTGTCCTTCCAGTGAGCACTCAGGGCTGATTTCCTTTAGAATGGATAGGTTTGATCTTCTTGCAATCCATGGGACTCTCAAGAGTCTCCTCCAGCACCATAATTCAAAAGCATCAATTATACAGTCTCCTTTCCTGGATCTCACCTTGGGGAACATACAGGCAGAAACACCACCAATTATGGCAAAGGTTAAGAGGACACTGTCTTCAAGGAAGGCCTCTCTAGCCAATTATTTCTACTCTGGAGGATAGCAGTCTTTTACTCAAAATCCTAGAACTATCATTTTTGTTCCGCTTTCACACCGATGATTGAAATAGCTGCAATAACTTCATAACTCAGTCTTATGAGCAGCACTGCTGGGGTAATCCCTGCAGCATGAATCCTATGGAAGCGCTGCCTTTCCCCACCACACCGCCCCCATTGGCAGTTCATCTGACATTTCCTCAGGGATGTGTTATCATCAATCTATCAGATGGCACACAGAAAAGCATTTGGGGGTGGGCAGCAAGGAAGACCTGCAATCATAACTTAAGGAAGGACGTTATGGGAAGTACTATGTTGCTCAGTGGTAGAGCATCTGCTTCACACACAGACTCCATGGTTTGTGCGGGTCTTTCACAGTCCCGGCATCCCCAGGCAGGGCTTGGAGAGCCGCTGCCAGTCTGAGTAGGCAATACAGAGCTAGGTCTGACTCAGTACAAAGCAGCTTCCTACATATCACAGAAGCAGCAGGTATTACAATAATAATACTGTGGCCCTCTGCTGGAAAGGGTCCAAGTCAGGATGGGTAAAGTGGTGAAAACCAGAGAAATAATAAGAGGCAATTGATCTTTGAATCCTGGCTATTGCAATATGGCACTTTGCCCCCCACCCCCACCCCAAAAAAAATGTTGTGGGGAGTCCACCTCCCATCAACACCAAGTCAGCATTGACAACGAATTCCTTTATTTATTATAGAATCATAGAATTGTAGAGTTGGAAGGGACCACAAAGGTCATCCAGTCCAATGCAGCAATCTTTTGCCCAACACTGGACTTGAACCCACGACCCTGAGACAGAGTCTCATGCTCTACCAAGGGAGACCATCCACACCTGGAAGGCCACATAAGAAGAGCCCCTGCTGGATCAGGCCGAAGGCCCAGCCAGCCCAACATCCTGTTTCTCGCAGCGGCCAAGCAGTTACCCACTGAAAGCTTGCAAAGAGGATTTGAGTGCAAAAGCTTGCTCCTCGTTCCCGCGCACTGGAAAAACCCGTTCACACGGGCAGTTTTAACCTTTTGCCTGCCTGCCTTCCTCCCGCGTCGATTAAGCCTCTTTCGCTCTACGGAGCCCGCCCTTGGCTGCCTATGGCCGGCGAGTGCAAAGGAAGCGCCACCCCACTTCCCAATTAACCTCCGCCGCGAATGCGCTCCCAGGGCGCACTGCAACACACACACATACACAAACTGCAGCGAGACAGCCTCAGCATAACAAACAGCGCACTGTGTGTCACCCGGGTCCTCCGAAGCTGCTGGCTCCTCGCCGGACCGGCAGGGCTGTGCCAGCCGCGGAGAGATCCGTTCAACCGGGTTGTGTGGAGAGGAAGAGAAAAATGGGGGGGGGGGAGTTGGCACAGCCGATCCTTCAGATCAGAGGCGGAACCCGGGGAGACCATCATCCCTATGGCGGGTCAGCTTGGGAAGATGGCCAGGCACACACCCCTCGAATCCTGGGAACTTTAGTTTCTCCCCTCAGCGCTATACTGTAGTTCCCGGCAGCACCCTTAGCAAACTACAATTCCAAAAAACCTTTGGAATGGGGAGCTGGACGTGCTCTAAACGCCTGGTGCTTGTCTGTCCAGCCCGAGCTGGGAAGCGGAAAGTCCCCAGAGGACGATAAACTCTCGGCTCCATAAAATTAGCAGGTCGTTAAGAAGAGGAGACTTCGGGCGCGGAGGACTCGGGGGACCTGGCGAGGCTCCGCTTCCCGCTCTTGTGTACGCGCCCGGGGCGCGGGCGGAGAGGGGAAGCAGGTCCTTCCTCGCCAGGGCAAGAGAGTCAGCTCCGCACTCGCCGACCCTCCCCTCTCTCGATTCTGCGTAAGAAACGACGGACGGACTGGAATCGATTACCAAACCGGGTAGCGGGATCGATCAATCGAACGACTGGATATAACCTGTCCCTGGCGGGGTGGGGGTGGGTGGGAAAGGAAGAGTAAACGCCTCACGCAGGAATGAGAAAGAGGCAAACTCTGCTTGAGGAATCCCTGTCCCTCAGCACGTCTGTTTTGGAAGGGAGTCCCCCGATCCCCGGCTTCTCCCGCCAGAGTTTTCCCCGGGCTCCTCGACTCGCGCCCGCCCAGGAAGTATTCCTCAGGCGCCGGGGTCGCCCTCGGGAGCCCCTTCTCCTCTCCGGGTCGCGTTCCAGGTCCTTACCTGCGTGGCTCATCTTCTGGAGTCTCCGCCAAAGCGCTCGGCTCACTGCGTCCCTTTTGGCCGCCTCCCCGGCTTCAAATCATGTTCTCCGCCTGGCAAGGCTCTCCGGGTTGCTCCCTAAGCCGGAGCCCCCGGGTTGCTAAAGTTCAGGTCGGGGCATGGAGGGACTGGGAAAGGGGGCGGGGGAGGAGATCTCTCCAGCCAAGTTGCAAGCGACGGGAGGGGGGGATGTGGGGAGAGAAAGAGACGCGAGTTGCAACAGCAGAAATCTCTCTCCCTCTGTCTCCAAAAGTGTCCGGACAGAGCCTCTTGGAAAGGGGTTGGGTGGGTGGGGGGATCAGTGCCTTGGGGAGCCGTCGTGGCCCTGCCCCATCCCCGCTCTCAGCTCGCTGCGAGTGGAAGGTCCTTGGTCGCTGTGCGCCGTGCGATGCCCAGGGCTGCTGCTGCTGCTGCTGCTGCTCTTACTGGTCTCCCCCTGCTGTTGTTGCTGCTCCGGCCGGCAGGCATTTCCCTTCCTTCCCTGCAGAGGAAGCCCTTTTTGCTCACGCAGGGATTGAAAGGCAGCAAAGAAACAGAGGCGGCGGCGGGCGGGGGGGAGAAGAGTGCGGGTGCCAAAACAAGCGGAGATTTAAAGAGAACGCGGAGGAAAGGAAAAAAAAAAACCCACGCGGAGAGGGAGAGAATAGGAGGAAACGACACCGCCGCCGCCGTCCCACTGCTAAACAGACGCTGAGCAGGCTCAAAGCAAGCGGAGAAGAATTGTGCGCGTTCCCAGTCCGGACGACTGTCTTGGGTTCCTTCGCGGAACTCCCCGCGACAGGATTGTCGATTACTATTGCTAAAGAAGCAATATTTGGGAGGAGGGGAACTAGGGGTTGTTATTGGCTACTACTGGCAGCAACTCCGTCTTCAGATTAGACAAGACGTTCGTGTTCATCTGACAAAGAACCCTGTGTGTGAATATGTAGGTGCATAGGCACACTAATATATTTTTATCTTCTTATTCTCCCCCCCCCAAAAAAAAAAACACCCGAGGAGCGATCTGTGATGTCACCCCCCTGCGCACACACATTTTCACATACACTCGTACTGACCAGTTTTAGCACATAGTAGGCTACTGGCGGAAAAACATTTTTTGCAGGATTTCCAATAATCCCCAAAAGTCGCGGCCGTGAAATCCCCAAGCCCACGCAGGAACGTTGCGGCTCGCCTTTGCGATCCTAGAAGCGCGCTGTGCTGCGATCCTCAAACGTCCTGTTCTAGATGCGCCCCGTTCCGCCACCGTGGCTTGTAGGCTCCTCAACCGCCGTCCCAAAGCCAACTAAGCTGCTCTCATCGGGTCGCTGAGTGACTCCTAGGAGCCGCATTCCATCCAGTTCTTCGATTTTCTCACCCAAAGATGCGCAATCCCGCGTGAAAGCGTTTGCTCCTTTTCTTTTTACAGACGCGCTCCTTTAAAACAAGCCGCCTCATTGATCCTGTCCTCGTCAACACCGAAAGTCACCAGGCTCAAGCCTAACACACGTACTCTGAAGTAAACCCTACTGATTTCACTTACTCCCGGGCAGCTGTCCATAAGGCCAGTTCCTTATTTCAGCCTTATTGCAGGGAGATATTGCCTCCTGGGGCAATATGTACAGGATTACAGCCTTAAGCGCGTCTAGGATCGCAGCCTATAACCGAAGTGTAAAAAGCCGAAGGGACGTCCCCCAACCGCATCCCTTAATAGGAGGCGCAGGCCCAGGGACATAAGCCGGAGGTGCTTTTGCGCTGGTGGAAGTGGGAAGGGCAAGGGCAGCCGCCCTCTACTCCAGAAGAGGGCATCTCCGTTGGGAAAAGGAGGGGAGACAGCGGGATTTACCTGGAAGCCGATCTCTCCTGCCACAGCTCCCGGGGCGGGGTGAGGAGAAGAGAAGGACTGGAAACAAGTGCGCAAAGTGAAGCGGCTCTCTTGGAGAGGAGCTGTTCCTTGCGCTCCATCAGCCCCGGGAAGGGCGCGCGAAGCGTTTTAAAGCGCGCTTTGGGGCTGTCGCCACCCCCACCCGTTTCGCGCACTCCCGTTCTTTCCGAGGATGACATAATTTCCTCCTCCTCCCATCACCATCCAGCCTCATTGACAAATTCCCGACTGTCAATCTGGCTCCTGCCCATTTCACAGAAATTTTAGTGAAATTTTGCCGGAGGCTAAGGGCGCTTTCAGACTCCCGGTTTATTGACTATCCATCCTGATTTGTTTCGAATGAGAGGGCTGTTGGCTTGCTGAGCACTCATAGAATCAGAACTGTCAAGTTGGAAGGGACCCAACGGGTCAACTAGTCTAGCCTCCTACAGTGCAGGAATCACAGCTAAATCACATTAACTCTGATTTGTTTGCGGAGAGGCTAGATGGCTTAACTGTTCAATGAGCATTAGCTGTGATTTCTTTGCCCCACCTCCACTATAAAGTAGTAGCATGGCACAGTCATGGCTTCCCCCGCCCAAGAATCCTGGGAACTGTAGTTTGCAAAGGGTGCTGAGAGTTGTTAGGACACACACACACACACACACCATTCCCCTCTCCCACAGAGGAGCTACAATTTCCAGAACTGTTTAAGGATCAATCCCTCTTGCTCCCTCTTGTTCCCCACCTGGAACTTCTGAAGTGTGGGGAAGCAGTAATTGAAGAGAGGCAGCAACCACACACAGCACAAATCCATCCCATCAAGCATCACCTGCTAGGGTGGACAGGAAACGCCATACAGATTTAAATGGAAAGTGCTCATGTGTGGACAAAAGTGCACACAGAAAAATAACGAAGAAGAAGAAGAAGAAGAAATTTATATGCCACCCATCTGGCTGGGTTGCCCCAGCCATCCTGGGCAGTTTCCAACACACAAAACACAAAAAACCCTCAAACATTTTAAACCTCCCTGTACAGGGCTGCCTTCAGATATCTTCTAAAGGTTATATAGTTACTCATCTCCTTGACATCTGATGGGAGGGCGGGCACCACTACTGAGAAGGCCCTCTGCCTGTTTCTCTGTAACTTCACTTCTTGCAGTGAGGGAACTGCCAGAAGGCCTCAGATTTGGACCTGAATGCAGGGAGTGGAGACGCTCCTTCAGGTATTCATGTCCAAAGCTGTTTAGGGCTTTAAAGGTCAGCTCCATCACTTGGTGTGGGACTGTGTACTGGGAGCATACATATCCTCTCAGTGAGAGGCCAATAGTGGGCAGGGCACCATTACTGATCAGCCGTTCACTCATGGGGGCAAACCACTAATGTCCAGTCTCAGTTCTCCATCTTAAAATGGGATTAATCATGCCAATAGTGAAGGTAAACAGAACAGGAATCCTAAGGAACCAATGGCAATACACTTTGAGGGAATGACTGCTATTGGGAGTCACCAATTTGATTGTGGGAAATGGCTTAAGACCACTCGCTACCCATTAGATTTCAGAAGTATAGAAGTCTCTTTGAGTGTTTTCTAGTTATAATGATTTGGGATTCTCCATTCATTCCCTTCTGTTCTTTTCCTCAATTTGCATGCATGCTTAATAAAACCTCAAGGGGGGTGGTGGGACTTTCATTTGTGTAAGGATTGCTCATGTGAATAAGGACCTTTCCACGCAACTGGTTCTAGCACAATAAGTGCTCATTTCTTGGGTACAGTCTATGTGGTTTCCTAAAGGATATGCTTCTGTTAGCACATCCTTTTTTAAAAAATAAAATGTGATCACTAGATGGAATGTGGTTGTGGGAGGCTAACAGGAACCTACTGAATACCATTTCCAAGGCAATTAGTGATAAAGTACTTCTCCCCCACCCCTGTCCCTGCACCATTGTTGAAATGAAACTCTTTATTAAAAATATTTTTATATATTCTTTCTTTTTTTGCAGGCTGTTTTCCATTTTCCTAGCCCCAAGTGACAGATTTCCTGTTTGCCTATTCAGATTTTGGTCAGTGTCATTTGCATTGCTGTTTCTCAGCGGTGCCGGTTGCTTCCTTCAGTTAGACTCTATATAAGTATTTTTCATCCATTTGTATTTTGCTCACAGCAACCCTGTATTATGGTTTCTGTAGTCTTAAGGCTGCATAAACAGCTACTTGTTGTGCATGCACGAGTCATCTGTGAGTACGAAGACATTTTAATACAAAAATATTGAAATGCTATGAAAATGCTGATATAGCGAGAACACACCATGCACGTTCACGTCAGCAGACACATTAAAAATGGCAGGTGTCAGAAAAACTGCCAGGAAGTGTGGATCAGGATCCGAAAGTGATGAAACTTTGACTTGCATTCCTTTTTTTTAATGCCAATGTTTATTGGGTTTGTGAATTATATTTGTAGTTTTAAAATTTGCTTTTTCACCTTGGGTGCCTTTGGCTACCAGTGGTTTCCTTTTAAAAGGTTTGGGGGTTGAAAAGGAAAACTTCCCACACTTGAGTAAGAACAGCAGGAAGTAGAAGAAGATTGTGCCTGTCAATCTAGAAAGGGAAATTTATTATAAGGACCAATGAGTCATTTCGGAGCATCTGATGCTGGGCAGAAAATCAACTAGGAATCTCCGTAAGAGTAGGATACAAGTAGCAAGAGATGCTCACTTTAGACCTAATTCTAACAGAATGGGCATGGCATGGCTGCAGCTTCCCAAGGGCTTTGGCTCATACCTCTCATAGGAAGAACTATGCACTTTCAGAAAGCAGAGGTCCTAATACTGATGGCGGGGGGACTCCCAACTTTTAAACTTGCTCATAAATGATCTAGGTGTGGGCACTGAGGAATCCTGGTTTGCAGATTATACCAAATTTTTCAATGTGTTTAATAATTTATTTGTTTCCTGCTCATCTGGCTGGGTTTCCCCAGCCACTCTGGGCAGATTCCAACAAAATACAAACACAAATACATAAATCCTTTAAAACAAAGGATTGTGAGGAGTTCCTAAAGGATATCTTCAGTTCACTGTGAGCAAGCGTAAAGTGACACATTGAGCCCAAAAGGAAATCACATATGTGATAATTTTTGTTGGGAAAATGAGTTGAATTTTTTCGAGTGCCCAAGTCAAGACTTTGCGGGGAGTGGGGGGGGGGCTTCACCTTAAAGGAAATAATCGAAGCACCATCGTTTTCCCACAGAGAGGATTGGACTGGTGATCCCAAGCCCATTCCTAATGACGAAACACACTTTAACAGCATCACTGGAGTGCCACCGGCCAGTTCCCTCCTCCCCTTCACCAAGGTGTGTAAATGGATCCTTGAGAGACATAAAGGGGGCAAAAAGCAGTGGTTGGCATTTGCAGATTCAAAGCAAGCCTGATGCTGAACCCCTAAGTCAGAGGTAGGCAACTGGGGGCCAGATGCGGCCAATCGCCTTCTCAATCCAGCCCATGGACGGACCGTGTGTTTTTACATGAGTAGAATGTGTCCTTTTATTTAAAATGCACCTCTGGGTTATTTGTGGGGCATAAGAATTCGTTCATTTCCCCCCAAAATATATAGTCCGGCCCACCACATGGTCTGAGGGACAATGGACTGGCCCATGGCTGAATAAGGTTGCTGACCCCTGCCCTAAGTTCACAAGCCTTCAAACATGGGTGCTCTTCCTTGTAACTCAACATCCATGAACCTAAGTATGTTAACTTAGAACTATGTCTGATTAATGTCAACGAGGCTTACACACCAGTAAAAACCAGTGTGGCGCAGTGGCCAGAGTGTTGGACTAGGTCTTGGGAGAAACAAGCTCAAATCTACTCCCAACCTTGAAGTTCACTGGGGGATGTTGGCCTGGGCACTGTCTCTCAGCCATGCCTACCTTACAGGGTTGTGAGGGAAGATGAGCTGCAACTATAACAAAATAAGTGTGCTTTGGAACTTGGCCTAAATTTCCAGAGCAGGCTGGGATGAAACCACTTTGGAAAATAAAATATTTATTTTTTTCTTACCTAGCTTTCAGAAATGGAGCTTTTGATAGCTTGAGAGATGGTGCTATTTTATTTGTTTCATGAAGGCAGAATCAAGTGAGGGCGCTCGCATGGTGCTAGGTGTGTGTCTTCTGTAACACAAATGCTTAAAAGAGCCTGTTCTGCTCACAGCAGGTGGTTTGGACCAGGAGTTAGTTGGCTCTCCACTGGCTTTATTGATGTGCTGAATATGCGGGTGGAGGGTTTGCTTTCCTTGATCGCAATTCCACCGACAAGTTTACACAGAGCTGTTAGAGGTTCAAAGAAATCCTGTAAATATTTTATGTACCCAGAGATTATTTGTGTTTGGCGGATTACACGCAAGGTGATAAGAATCGCTAATATGGAAAAATTCTTCGGCAAGGTGAAAACGTACCGCAGCCCTGCTTCTCTCGGCAATATTTCATGTTTATTTCATTCTAAAATACGGGGAAAGTATGCTTGTCGCCAGCCCATTTACAGCGCAGGGGCAAAAAAAGAAAGACCATATAAAACTATTCATTGTGCTGCTTTCATTATAATCCTGATTAACAGCGTTTTATGGAGAGAGAGGAAAACCAGGGAGATGAAGGCAAAAACACAGAGCTGGGACACAGATAATTGAACTCCATATGCTATATTTTTTAAGCTCGCAGATGGAAACCACCAAAGCCTATTTAACAATGAGGGTTTTTATTCTGTGGTCCTTTGTGGCACCTGACTGCAAGTTTTCCTGTTGCCATTACCTGATAGGATATGACACAAGGCTCTCTCGCTCTCTCTCTCATTTCCCATACTGATAACCTGAATGCAAAAACCTTCATTAACTAGAATGTGCTTTTGACTGTAGCCCTGCTCAGGTGTTCACCTGTACATGGATGGTCTTAAGCCAGAGGTTGGGATGGGGGCATGCATGCAAGTCCTAGCCCCTATGTCTCCAGGCACACAGACTCCTTTGTAGACCTCCATGTATTTAGTGTGAAAGTCTGCATGGGGTATGTTTTACTGTGGACTCAGCTATATAGCTGCAAATAAAAAAAGAAGTGCAATATATAATGTGGCACTAGATGGTGATAGTGAGCTATGGCAAATTCAATATATTTTTTTCAAAACGTTTTTAAAAAGCATTTTCACAGTGTTTTTTTATATGTGTGTATATTCCACCTGTGTGTACCGGTATATATATTGTCATTGTTACATGCATAATTTTAAAAAAGGTGTCCTCCCATATAAGCATTGTGAGAATGTTAAGGAAGGTAGGAGAGGATATATTATTTTGTTATTATCCCTCCTCAGTCACGCTAGTGAGTAAGCAGCACATTCCCTTTGCAACTTATTGGAAGCAAGTTGATGATTCGTTAGATAATCTTTTAATTTAAGGTTACCAGATTTTTTTCAATGAATCCGGGGTCACTTTTCAACTTCAGTCAGAATGGACGGATTTTGTCAGGGGACTGATTTGTAAATCTGGGGACTGTCCCCGGGAAACGGGGAAGTCTGATAGCCTTACTTTAATTAAGCAATCCAGTCCGCTTGTCCATTCTGGATTGTTCCTGGTAAGTTTCCCCTTTATTTTCCTCTTAAAATAAGAATAACACAGCACAGTCTTCTTTAAAAGTAAGAATAAAGTTTTACTCACATTCAGTTCACAGCAGTAATCTGAAGGCAGGCTTTACCTTGTGGTCACAGTGGAAAGAAGTCTGAGCTACACCTCAGACTTTCTGCTCGTGGGCTCCATCCTATGTGAAAGGTTGAGCCATGTGCTGGCTAAGAGCCAGGAGAGTCCAAGAGTAAGAGTAAGAGAGTAAGAGTCCAAGAGTCTAAGAGAGATATGGTTGCCTGGCCAGCCCTTTTATCTGGTCAGCTAGGGTCACACCCATCTGCCTGGTCACACACAGGGGGAGGAAGCTCCAGGGCAGGTATGACAGGAAGTCCTCCCTGTCTGGAGCCACATTCCCCTGTGTATCCATTCTAGGCAACAGGAAAATGTTGCACTTGACTGCTCTAGTAATAATACTCCCACAAGCACATCTCTCTCTCCCCCCCCTCTCTATATAGCTATAGCTTCATACTTATTTTTACATTTTGTAAGTTCATCCTTAAAATCTTCCTTGCCACTCCTGCTTCTGCCAGAAGGCTAGTGCTGCGAGCCACTTCTGTGTAAAAACCCTCTCAGGTTAAAAAGCATGTGGCATCAGGACAAGACTTGGGGTGAGGGGAAGGGAAGCTGTTTGAGGCTGAAATTTAGCACACACTTCCCTGGGAGTAAATGCCATTGAGCTCAGTGGGGCTTCCTTCTGACTGGACATGAATTGGATTGCATGGCATTGTGACGTAAGCCCAGCAGGGCTTTCTGAGTTAATCAAGAAAAAACCTTGACTTTCCATGAAACTTGCTTTCAGTTCTTCCTCACATTGACCCTTAAAATTGGCATTAGAAGTGCCAAACTAAATGAAATGTGGGTGACCACATTCTCCACTCCCTTTTTAAAAAGGAGTTGTCAGGAAGTGTGTTTGTTACTTGTTTTTAGAATGAAATAGACAGGACATATGTCACCCCCTTGAACAGGTGGGTTGGAGGTATGGTTCTGGGGAAGGGTCAGTTAACCCCTCCAATGCTTTCTTTTTAAAACTGAGCTTAACTTCCAAACACTGCTGTTTGTCCCACTGTAAAAATAAATAAATACAGCCATGCCCATAAGGTTTCTCGAGCAGAATTTTGCAAGTAATTACAGCTGACAGATTCTAAATCTTAACGCAGAGAAAGAAAAACTGCAGATAGTGTAAAAAAAAACTGAGGCAGCCCACAGACAGTATTTACTGGGTACCCATTCATACATTCTTTAATCCTGTGCAACGCTATCTAACTGAGACAGTTTGCTGATGCTGAGGCACTTCATTAGGCTGGTTATGAGATTTCATTTGTCCGTGCTTTTTAATTAATTTAGGAGCCGTATTCTCTTTTATTGTTATTTTCCCCCTCCAAGTATTCATGCAAAGGGAATTTGTTCCTACTCTGAGCAGAGGGGGTTTTATAGGTTGTTACATACTAATGTGGCTCTTCATATCCCCAGGTTTATTCTTTATAGCAGGCGTCCAATAAAGGAAACTTGGCTGCAGCGAGACTGGGGATAAGGGCATCCCACACAGCAAAGATGATCATAACCAGAGCTGGCGGCGGCAGAAAAATCATAACAAGTTTCCTGCTCCCCCCCAAAAAAACCCCAACAACTGTAATATCCCTTGCATAAAATACTCCTCTAATATAATTTTATTATCTTCGTTCACGGTACCCAATACTTTTGTGCTATATGTAGCTAATGACAAAGAAAAACGCTTGCGGTTCATAATTCTGCTGAAGGTTTCATTTTTGTTTTGCTGGTTTTCAGTGTGTGGAATGTATATCATTGCTTTAAATGTCCACCTTCCCCCATCATTATATAGAATTTCAGTTTGCAAGGACTGGACAGCCCTGTTTGGGAAATGGTGGTTGCTCTTTGGCAGCCTGGCAGCCACTTGCCCAGGGCCACCACATACACGTGTGAACCTAGAGAGCTTGCAGCTCTGAATCATGATCTTTATCCAGTGGTCCCTATTGATCATTTCCATAATGGAATGGGCTGAAAAGGGATACCTGAAAGGTCTGTTCATACTAGAAGGGGCAGGGGAAATGTGAGTGCGCCAGGTAGTGCCAGGTTAAGCTTAGACGAGAATAGTTGCAATCACGGTCTGCTCAAAGAACAGACCTCAAAGAATAGACCCCAAAGACCCCAGTACTATTGCACTGTGAGCCTTGAGAGAGCAATCCTAAGTGGTCCCACAATGCCGACCTGTCAGGCTGAACAGTGTGGCAGGGACACTGCTGCATCTGCAGCCTTGACACTCATGGTGACCTGGGTGGAAGGTGGATGCGCAGTGCAGAGAGCAGGAGCTGGTGTGGTGACTGGGCCCCTGTTGGGCCCGGTGCCACTGGAAGAAGGTAGCCAGGCTAGCTCAGGAGTCAATGGCTCCTAGGCTGACTCAACCCCTCTCCGCTCTTGGAATGCCCTGGGGCTTTCCACTAGCAGCTGCTGTTGGGGACCCAGCCAGTGGCACTTCCACTGGGCAGGCAGAAGGAAAGCTCCACACTGGTGGAGTGGGGCTGGTGTCACTCCAAAGGCAACAGCTGGTGAGAGTCTAGTGGCAACTGGTAGGGCTTGGCAGGACATTTCACCCCATCCATATGCACACACCCCATCCTGGCACAAATGAGTCTGGATTGCTCTGCCAGTTTGAACCCTGCACACCAACCAGACGTGGATATCAGCTTTCTGTCAACATTTCCACCTACGTTTTCAATTATTTTTATTTCAATTTGAAGCCCCAGAAATCTAAGCCTTAAAAATTGCCCAGGCATTTAATGGGTACTGATGTCTGAGTCAGTACTTGTTACGTTTCAGCTTCCTTTTCGTAATACGAGACAATATAGACATACAGATAAGATTTCATATATTTCTATACCACCCTTCACCAACATGGTCACAGGCAGTGTACATCAGAATAAGGCAATGCGAAATGCAATAAACCAAGGCATTAAAACAATTCTCATAAGTGTAAAATCAGCAGCACGAAAACTCGGAAATGACTCACTCTGACAAAAAGCCACTACTTATTTAATACATCTATATCACCTTCCAAGAATAAAGTTCTTCCCAAGGCTAGGCTTGGATAGGACTGACCTTGTGCAAGAATTATTCATCACAATGAAGCAGCTATAGTGGCTTCTAGGAAGTAAGTCAATCACTCAAGATTCCAGGCTGCTCATTTGAAATAAACAATGATTACATAGTTTAAACCTGTACCTAAAGTGTCGCTCTGGAATATTCTAGGTTCTAAAAGCACCATCCTAAGCATGTCTACTCACAGTCAGAAGTGCAGCCTCTTGAAAATAATGGGGCTTACTCCCAAGTAAATGGGATTAGGGTTATAACCTAAATTCTTACATTGATCAATATTAAAACAATGGCTTCCTTTCTTAAAGTGAGTAATGCCTTATACACTTAAAAATACACTTAAAATAACTGGCACCTTTCTCTTTTTCAAAGCCACCTACACACCTTTGGGTAACATGAAAATGGAAGTAAATCCTATTAAACTGTGACAAATTATTTATGTTTAACTTTCTGAGGCTGCAATCCGAGGCCATTTTTTGGAGTAAACCTCACTGAATGCAATGGGGCTTTACTTATGAACAGATATGCATAAGATTGCCCTGTTGGCAGTCCTATCGACATCGGTTACGGTAGCTCTGCTATTGGGCTTTAATTCAACAAATGTTTAAAAGAGTTTTTCTTGGCTCTCTTCCATTTAACAGAACTAGCGCTCGCTTTTTAAAACCACTGTCACATCAGCATAACACACTTACCATTTTAATGAACGTCTAAAGCCTTCACCAGTCTTCATCATTAATAGCTTTTCTTTGAAACATGTGCTTACTTTTGCCGATTGAGTAGTTTAAGATGATGTCTGCCTCATTACAAATAGATCTACGGTTCTTGAACAACACTCTCCCACACTGCTGATTAGACTTCTTGGATGTCTGCATCAAATGCTGCTCAAAGTTAAAACATAAACCAGTCTTTAAAGAAGAACAAACAGAAGCTATATGGCACCAGAACACAACATCTTGGATATTTCATTTACTGATTTCCCATTTCTTCCTGGATAAGCTTTTGAGTCCATTACTGCCCTGTCAATCTGAGTTTTGGGCAGCATGAAAAACTTGGGAGGCCGCTACATAAAAAGCACAGAGCTTGAGATCAGCTGCAGCATCCTTGCCAGAAAATTCCTCACATACAGTGGTACCTCGGGTTAAGAACTTAATTCGTTCTGGAGCTCTGTTCTTCACCTGAAACTGTTCTTAACCTGAGGTACCACTTTAGCTAATGGGACCTCCTGCTGCCACCGTGCGATTTCTGTTCTCATCCTGAAGCAAAGTTCTTAACCCAAGGTACTATTTCTGGGTTAGCGGAGTCTGTAGCCTGAAGCGTCTGTAACCTGAAGCATCTGTAACCCGAGGTACCACTGTATTTCCACATATATTTTTGCTACACCTATTGCAAATGATGGTTTATAGGCTGTATTCCAAGTAGTTTAATCCAAGCTAGTTTTTTTTTAATGCATCCAGACACGAAATGTCAAATTATTCAGCCTGTACACATCATGCAGTCATTACCAAATTTGCATAATTGATTCTTAAATGTCTACTACTTTACATAATTTATGCAGCCTTTTTTGTCATGGGCAGTGGCAATGAGTACATGGGGCACAGAAGCCCCTTCTTGCCCTCAAATAAATATAAAAAAATTACACAGCCCCTCATTTTTGAGGTTTCAACAGGTACTTCAGAGAGCAAACACAGCTGCTGTGTAGTAGGTGAAACCTGCCCCGGAATCAGTAATGGTGAAGGATGGATCAGAAATCTCTTAAACAAATAATCACATTTTCACAGAATTATAGAATTGTAGAGTTGGAAGGGATCCCATCTAGTCCAACCCAAAACCATTTTAAGCTTGCTTTTGCACCAATAATGGCTAGAAACATGAGTGTTGGTTTTTTTTTAATGATGAAACCTGAGATTTTCAAGAAGTACAAAATTCTGAACCACCATACTGCTGTTAAGAGACACTTAAGCACTGGTGACTTAGGAACTACCTATTAGTACAGCAACAAATTGGCAAATACACTTGGTGCATACTCCACTCACGCCTCTCTGGCTGCTTTCTGAGTCTAAAAAGTAGCACCAGCAGGACCCCATCTCTTGTTTCGTCCAAAGGAAAAACAGAAGTGATTAAGGGGGATAAATGATTTCTTTTTAAACCGTGAAACGTTGGTCAAAAAACAGGAGGGAGCAATAAAGAAAAAGGAGCCTCAGTGAAAGGAAAATCAGAAGAAATGCATAGGAAAGCAGTTCACCACCACAGTGTCATGTTGAGCTGCAGATGATAAAGCCTATTTGTGTCAGCCTTACTCTGACTTCCCTGGGTATGATACATTTGTGTGTGAGTTACATCTACAGAAGATGGAGGGGGGGGGAATCCAACTTCCGCATGATGTCCAGCTGTGTCTCTGCCTTGTGTTGCTGTTGTTTTGTAGACACTGTCCTCCACAAAATGTCCTTCCCTTAACAACTGTGTAACCCACATATGACTCCTGATTTAGGAGTTGCAAATGCCGGGATTATTTATTACAAAGGTTTAAAGAGAGACTGAGCAAAGAAAGAAGAAAGAAACACCACTTAATATGCCCTTGGCAGCTGTGTTCTCCATTTCCAGTTCACAAATCTGCTTTCTGATTGGAGAAAAACGGCCCTTAAGCCTTCTTGAAAACAGGAAACTGCTCCCCCTGCTTCCTGAAGTACAGGAACAGTTTCCTTGGCAACCTCTGGACAAAGAGAGCTCCTGTTAACCACTGGGGTGCCATAACAGATACAATGGGAAGGCGATAAATTACATGGCATTCCTATCTTGAAGGATTGAATAGCTTTTTCTGTGTACTTGCTAGTTGTTTTAGGTGGTCCTAGTTCACATTTATTTTGCTAGCAGCTATTTAGAAGTCAAAGGTGTTGAAATGTACTTTTGTTCTAGTTTATGAAACCTCCATGTCCTCTCACCCCACAGAAATAAAACATTATCTGTGTGCATGGCACATTGCAGACAGATGCATGTTCCAAGGAGCGTACATTTTCCTCCCATCATGTTTGGTGCTTCCTCTAGATGTTGCTGCTCTGCTGCTATTTCCCCCCTCTTACTTACTACTTCTATATCCTACCTTAATTAGTCACAATGCTGATCCCAGTGAAACGGGGATCATATGATGAACATGATTATTCCAGAAGGGGAATGATGCCAGACTCAAATTTGGTGACATGATGGTGTTTTTGAAAATGTGGGGAATTCTTCTGAATGAGGCACATGGATGGTCCTAGCCAATTGGGTATCATAAAGGGAGCAAAACAGCATATCATTCATACCACATAGCCAATCTGTTTTGGATACATGTTAAAAGCACTGAGAGTAAACAAAATTGTGAGGGATGGCAGTGGATAGGCAACGGCAAATCAGTCAACTTAGGTTTCTCTCATCTTCTTATTTTACTAATCTTAAATTCAGTTATTCACATTGCCACATGAGATGGTGATTTTGTAAAAAAAATGCATAAGCATTTTAATATGAATTTTCCCTAATATATGTGCATTTGTGTGCAATTTTGCCTAATGTATACATTTTCTGCAAAGCAATTTCCCCTAATATACAGTAATGCATTTTGTATGTTATTTTCACCAATATGTGCACTTTTATGCACACTTTATCCTAGTATATGCATTTTTGTTCCTGCTACTAGGCTGGAGATCTGCATTGCAAAATTCAGAGAAATGCGAATTTTGAAAGATGGTTGTGTTTCAGTTCTCACATTGGTTTGGAAAATCTGAATTGGGTAGTTTTACATTTAAATGCAGACTGAGTTGAATTCCCCCCCCCATCTGTATCAGGGGTAGAGGACATATAAGACAGGGCATGGTTGACTACTATCAATGAATAGAGAAACATCTTCCAGGCATGTCCAAAATATTGTCAGAAGTACATTTGGACATTGCTGCTAATGCCCCTGAAAAGCAGGTATAATCTGACCAGGATTCAAAATGACAAAGCATGCCATGGAACAGCAGCCCTGACAGCACTGATATAATCGTGAGGGAAGAAATGGGCATGCAGAGCCCTTTTCTTGCATCCTGCATACAGAGGCGGAGCTAGGTGCTCGGGCATCCGTAGTGGCACAGGTGCTGTGCCCGTGGGGGCAGGGCTACACTCCTGGGGTGGCACTGTCCATGGCAAGTGTCCTGGGGGCGCCACCTGTGGCAAGTGTCCCAGGGGGTGGCAATGTCACTGGCTCCACCGCACCCCCTTTCTCTGCCACTGCCTGCATATGCTCAGGACTGACAGTGATGAAAATATCTTAGGTTAGGTGCTCCACATCAACCTGTCAGTGTGTAGCCATATTTATTCTGTTTCAAAAAAAAGATATTACATTGCAAGCAAATCTTAAAAAACAAAAACAAATCAAAAATCAATTAAGATACACACTAAACTGACAACTTAACTCCCTTGATTTCCTCTTGGTATAGTTACGTTTTATTTTCACTCTGAAGGGAAACTATTCTCAGAATTTGTTCCTTGTCCTGCCAGTGACCTGTCTAACACTTCACATTAACTTCCCAACAATGATCAATCTGTTGGTACTGATGATGTCGCTGGTACCAGCAGCACCCATCCCTTTCCTTCCTGTGTTCTGACCAGCCAATGGCTTTTCCAGCATCTCTCAGTACTTCCAAACCAGTCGTGATGATGTCATTTGTTCCAGCACATACCCCTTCCTTTTCTATGTTCTGGTTAGCCAATGGACACCTCGTACTTGTTTGCGGCAACGGATGTTCCATTGGCATTCAGTGGTAGCAACACCTATGCATTTCTTTCTGGGAGTCAAATTCCTTCTGTCCATCTCAGCCTGAAATCCCATTAACACTTCTCTGAGAGCAGGTCCTATTGAACTCAGATGGGCTTACTTATAAGTAAACACTCTGGACTCTGAGGTATGCTTTGTCTGTGCACTTGTCTGTATGACATAAAACAAGAAGGCTTACGAAATTATGGTTAAAATCTATATAACCTGTTGGGAATGACTGTTCATGCAAATGGCTAGCTAAGTGGAGACATGCTCATACAGGGGCCACCAGTGGTTGAACATAGGAAGTAAGCCTGATATCAACATTCCATTGTAACTAATGGCAGGATCCAGTGATAGCAAGGTTTGAGTTGCCTTAATTATTTCAGATGCAGACTGGCTTATCAGATGCAGGGCTATCAGAGGATGCAATCAGCCACCCAAAAAAGGTGCAAGCAAGAATACGTGCCACATTCTAATTATTTTAAGGTGAGAGAGGGAGAGAGAAATCCCTGCTCTTCCCTTTTCATAAGGAATTATGGAGGGAAGTGAATCCCCTTTACTTGCCCCACAAAAAGCTCCTGGACCTATTTGTCTGCAATTTGGTAGGCTTAGCACATTCCGGAGGAGGTCCCGTGCTTGCAAATTTCATCCACTTTGGCTAAAAGGTGAGGGGGAAAGTAGAGCCCTTTTTAGATTCCCCATTATGGTGAATGGGGAAAGAGAGAGCTTTGTTTTATACAAAACAGTTCAAAACCCAAAACACAGATTGAAGTGGAGAGATTTTTTAAAAGCTGACATTTGGGGGCCCTGCTCACTCATACCATTGACTACCCCACCACTGGGACAGCTTATTGGTGCAACAGTTTCTCTAGGAACTAACTCTATTATCCTTTCACCTTGAAACTTATTCACTATGTTTTCTTCCCATCTGCTGCTTCCCCTATACAGTGACACTCTTCAATACCCACCTAACACAGCAACACCTCACAGCAATGTTGGCCAAAACGTGTCATGCAAAGAAGACACATTGTAAAAGAAAACTTTAAACCCTTTGGTCTTAAGGGTTGGTTTTTGTTTAACTTGGATTTTAAATGTGCAACTTTAGTTTGAATTCAGTTTTGGACAGTAATGGGTTTCCTGCCACTGCATCCTGCCCTATCACTGGTTTGTATTGGGTTAATAATGGGTTGAGTCACATCACTGCCCAGTGCATGACTGTTAAGTGGGGAAGCTACTGAGGAAGGGTGTGAAACATTACAAGAATGTCAACTCCCTCCTTATTGCACTTGATAACACCGAGGTTTTGCCACCCCCTCCTCACCAGATTGCTCTTGGCACTGATAATTAATTAAATCGTGCAAACGTTGACCAAGACATGCAGAGTAAATGGATAAAATTTTACGTGGGCCAATGCCAGCCCTCCCTTATAAACCTCTTGAGCATCAGCAAATTGTTCTATTCTGCACAGAGAATGCACCATCTCAACTTCCAGCCATTCATTGTTCCCCAACTACTCCTGAGGCATATCATTCAAATGCTAGCCCTTATAGGGCCATAACTGAAGTCCCTTGATTAAGAGGAAGGTGCCTGTTGATTGGCTGGGAGCAACTCCCAATAAACATATGGCATCAGGTGTGGAGTAGGTGGATTATGTTTGGGGGAAATGGCACCACAGGCCAAATTAGGGCCACGAGCCAGATAGTCCCCAGCACTGCCTTAGATTGTGTCATCTGGACATTTGCGCATGCATCTGTGTACAGATAACCTTCTCTCTGTTCCTTTATTTTAAAATTTATTGGCATTATCATCTAAAGCCAGAAGTACATTGGACACTGGGTGTAAAGGGAGGGGGCAATTTAATCAAGCAATATTGATAAAGGCCATTTAATTTTTGTGAGTGTTTCCATTTACCAGAAGACGAGATGACCACCCTAACCTCTAATTATTGATGTCCTGAAGTGTTGAAGACTTAGCTCTCTTTTCATATGCCAATTAATAAATTGCACCCGATAAATTGTGGGCTCCCGTACTTAGAGAGGGCAACATACTTCTCCCGGTGCTGCCGCACAATCCTTTCAGCCCTCATCAGTTTATGGGGGAAAGATTGCAAGATGACTGTCACCAGGACCGTCATATGTACAACACAGAGATCCCAGGAGCACGGCAGGGATGCTGGTAGCTCCGTCGGTGGAGCATGAGACTTTTAACCTCAAGGTCATGGGTTCGAGCACCATGTTAGGCAAAAGATTCCTGCATTGCAGAGGGTTGGACTAGATGACCCTTGTGGCCCCTTCCAACTCCACAACTCCACATCCAGTGTATGATCCCTTCCATTGCCTCAGTGAAGAGTGAATAGCTTCCACCATCCATTGTAGGGAAGGGTGACGAGGTCCTCATCCAAACTACAGCCAACCAGGAAGCTGCAATGACCCCCTGTATTCACATTGCCTTATGAATAGCTTCCTTTTGAATTGCTAGCCTCTGCTGGTGCAGCAGCAGTGCCTGTTTGCCCACCCAGAACATTTGGTTGGGGTCATAGAGGAGAGGGTAGTCACTGGGTCCATGGTCCCTCAAAACATCTGGGACATGGCCCAGTGTCCCTCGGGGGGGGGCGCTCTTGGCACCGACCTGTTCCAGCACCAGGCATCATATATGACATCATATGAGGCAGAATAAAGGGGGGGGGGGTGGCTCACTAAGAATAGCTTTCCGAACCAACCTCTGAGGCTTGGCAGACCTCATTAGGCCCATGGGTCAGATGTTGAAGAACAGTGTGCTATCGGCTGACTGGAAAAAAGTCTGTGGTTTGTTTTTGTTTTTTTTAAATGTTAACATCAATCTAGAAAGCACTTTTCATATTTGGGGAAATGCAAAACATCTGTTTGTTTTAATACTGCAGAACTCTAAAGGCTGCAAATTTTGCAAAATATTCGACAAATAAGGACAAATAGATGATTATCAATCTTCATTCATTGCTTTCAGTACTAGTAGAGAAAAAGCATTGGGCAGAAGCCAGAATAGGAAGAGGAGGCTTTAATGCTATCTCTCTAAATAGCTCTAGCTGGCCGATACAGTGGTTTCTTTTTATCTGTTTTACCACTTAGCTAATCTCTTTTTTGCCAAAGCCATTAAGATGCTGGGCATGGCAGCCCTGGCTGGGAGATTTAAGCCGTCCTATCCCTGCTTTTCATGTTCAGAAAGAGTTTATTCTCTCCTGCAGAGCGAAGCACTCTCCAAAGTCTTGAGGAAAGTGGTAATTTCATAATAATGGACCCTTAAGGCAGCAAATTGGCAGTGGGAACAGAAACAGAGAGCTGCTTTTGCTATCCTACGTAAACGTCACCAAGGGTCAGTAGTGAGGAGAGTTTGTGACTGCTTTTACATGGGAGGTGGGATTCAGCTAAAGTGTCCTGCCAGTGGAAGGGTTTCTGCTTGTATAATGGGGCTTTCCTCCTTCTCTTTCCCCTACATACATGCTGCACCCCCCAAAAAATATGGGGGGGGGGTGTCAAGAGAACCCCAGAACAGCGTATGCACAGAGGAGGGGATACTGTTCCATCTGGCAAGCTGAAATGCTTCCACTGATGGAAGATTCAGAAGAGCACAATGGTGAATTCCTCCCACGCTCTTTAGGAAACATTTACAGTGCATTTGCATTCTTTCATCCCAATTTGCATTCTTTCTTCCCTGTGCAACCCCAGTCACACTTTAAGAAAGTATACTTCTGCATGACTAGAGGCACCAGAATGGGGGTAGGGATACAAATTTAAATGGATGTCCTATTGAAAAATACACACCGTGTGGATGAGCGGCATTGACACTCCAGGGCAGATTTGGACTTTGCCACCCCTATGGGCCGGAAGAAGTACAGGTATGCCTGGCCCAATGAGCAGTGTGCAGGGTTCAGATTTTATGCCTACAGTCCCTGAGCTGGAAAGCAATAGGCATATGGGATGTTGCTTGAGGCCATGGAGCTTCTTGGCTGCATCAAGGCATTTGGGAAAGGGAAGTCAGGAAGTGCACCTGGTTCACTGACACATGGGCAAAGGAAGAAGGCAAATCTTTCCTGCAGGGTGAGCAGGTAAGGGAAGAAGTGGCCTTTATACCTGGATTTTGCATTGATATGACAACAAATGATAAACAGAGCAAAACAGAAGAAAACCGAAGAGCTAAATGGATGGAAAACCAAATGCCCACGGAGACATTGATCAGAACCATCAGTGGGCTTAACAAGTGGTTAAACCGGTGCTGGACTGTGGTCCTCCTGTTAGATCAAAGGAAAACAAACCCCTCCATAGTTCTTTAGAACTGTAATCATGCTCTTCTAAATACGCGATTTCAAAATGAAATGGAATATGTAAGAGCATCAGTAGTTTTCAGCAAAGATTGACATCACACTTTGCCGCTGACTGCCAGAAGCAGAAAGTGGTCTGCAAAGGAGGGCTCTTACTTTCTCCATCCATAGTTATGGTCAAATTCTTATATGCATAGCAACTAGTAGCTCTGGATGTGGATGCGTATTCCTAGTTCTGTATCAAAAGATATATTCAGCCAGGTGGTCATCACAAGATGGGTGGAATTGTGCCTCTGGATGTGCGCTGGCATCCACACTGGCAATGCACACGGGTTGTTTGCTCCTGCGTCCCTTTTGCTGGAATGGGGCAAACTCCTTTTCTGCTATCAAAACACCCAAATTAGTCGAAACAAAATAGAAAATTATTTCCAGTAGCACCTTAGAGACCAACTGAGTTTGTTCTTGGTATGAGCTTTCGTGTGCATGCACACTTCTTCAGATTTGACTATGGCAGACCAACACGGCTACCCAAATTAGTGTTTATGTTATATGCTGAGGAGTACACTATTTAAAATGAGAAAGAGCTGGCAATGGACCACTCTTCTAAGTGGCAGCGGAACCATTCTTTTGATCCCATAGGACTAATCTGACAAACTTTTGAGGAATCTTAAATTGGTTGCATTTTAAAATTAATAGCTATGGGATTGGCTGCCACATTGCTAACGGCCAGTGTCCGCTTACAGCGATCTGACTTCCATTTGGATTGTACAAGCTATAGGTGTAGCAATAACATTAATGTGTAACTCCAATGAATCTTTAATTCTGGAGGATTGCCCAGTCTGTAAATCTAGATCTGTGAACTGCACATCTTGCAGGCTGTGAAGTAATGAATTAGTCATCGTAAATGGGCATCATTGCCACCTGCTGGACAGCACTGGGAACAGATGTAATCTAACATGGGTGCTCCTGTAGAAGGTGTTCCATGGATACAAGCAATAATGGTGTCTGCTTTCTTTTAGAGAAGCAGGAAGCTTTGACTTGTGATGTCATTGTTACCCAAAAGCAATGCAGGAACTAATGACCAATGTGAGATATAAGGCAGATGTGCCTTTGATGCAATAATACATAAAGTATAATGGGTTTCAGCCACCTCTAAAATGCAGGCAGTATTAAACCATATCACAGTAATACAGAATTTGCTTTGGGCATTATATGGTACTTTTAATCTCAGGCTCCTGGGTTCAAGCCCCATGCTGGGCAAAAGATTCCTCGATTGCAGAGGGTTGGACCAGATGACACTCATTATCCCTTCCAACTCTACAATTCTACGATTCTGTGATTCTAACCTAACCCAGAGGTTATTAGAATCTGCCCTCGGAAGTTCAGGTTAGAGATTAAAGCCAAGGAAAACTATCTGTCTTTGTGTTAATATAGGCATGCCTCTCATTTTCTGTAATTCCACAGTTTGGCTTTACCTGAAGGAATGCTTCATCAAAATCTGCTTTCCATCATGATCACAGCAGATGCATTTATCTTAGCTTTGAGGGTAACAGTGGAGTAGTTCTTGCTACAGTATAATTAGTTTCTAGCCAATTTCTCTCTTTCTGAGTCACCTGGGTTATTAAAGAGCTCACTTCATGCTCCGAAAGAATATTTAAATTCACTCCATTTATTTTTATTCAAAAACAGCAAACTCAAAACATCTGCCAGTTGTTAATTCAGAAAACAGGATTATATCTGATGATCAGAGCTTTCATTCTGTCACTGTTGCATCCAGATCTCGGCTCCAAATCCTGGCAGCTTGAATTTTGCAAATGTTCAGACTGGGAGACACAGTTTCATCCCCTGTTCCCTCTAAATGTATCTGATATATGATGATTTGGTTCTGCGGGGGGAAAGCTGGTGGTGGGATAAAAACTTTTTAACACTCCCAGCTTGCTGTTGCAAACAGGTGGGGTTGATGTCCATCAGACATGGTGCTTCACAGAAGCCTCCCTCAAACCCCAACCAAGCACCATGCTTCTACACTGAGATGCAAAATAAAAGTGATGTTGCTTCATATACATTGCCCCAGTGATCCTCAGTAGTCAGGGAGAAGGAATAAGCTTTTATGGCATGCACCTATTAGATAGGTTGAGCCACAACTCATGGATTGTGACTTTGATCAAGCTTAAGAAGTGATGAGAAGTACCAGTGTTGCAATGCTATATATAGGGGCAAGGGACCCCCACTTTCATATATTTCATGGAAAGCAGACAGCTAGTCTCACTACCAATATGGTTGCATAGCATCTCAACCTAAGAAGAAAGGGATTCCTTCCAGTAGCACCTTAGAGACCAACTAAGTTTGTTCTTGGTATGAGCTTTTGTGTGTATCTAAAGAAGTGTGCATGCACACAAAAGCTCATACCAAGAACAAACTTAGTTGGTCTCTAAGGTGCTACTGGAAGGAATTTTTTTATTTTTTATTTTGTTTTGACTATGGCAGACCAACACAGCTACCTACCTGTAATAGGAAGAAAGGAATATGTCTTGTGCAACTGGCTTATTGGAATCCCTGGACTCAGCCACATTAGTAAACAACAACAACAACAACAACAACAACAACAACAACAACAACAGTGTTTTGAATGCATTATAAACATGCAACACCAGATGGTGCTGGAGAGCACAAAAAAACTTTGTGATTTTCCATAGCGTTTTTTTCCTTTTGTTATAACCATTTAATTTCTGACTTTTTTATAGTGATTTTTTCCTGTGTGTAGATTGCCCAGTCTGTAAATCTAGATCTGTGAACTGCACATCTTGCAGGCTGTGAAGTAATGAATTAGTCATCGTAAATGGGCATCATTGCCACCTGCTGGACAGCACTGGGAACAGATGTAATCTAACATGGGTGCTCCTGTAGAAGGTGTTCCATGGATACAAGCAATAATGGTGTCTGCTTTCTTTTAGAGAAGCAGGAAGCTTTGACTTGTGATGTCATTGTTACCCAAAAGCAATGCAGGAACTAATGACCAATGTGAGATATAAGGCAGATGTGCCTTTGATGCAATAATACATAAAGTATAATGGGTTTCAGCCACCTCTAAAATGCAGGCAGTATTAAACCATATCACAGTAATACAGAATTTGCTTTGGGCATTATATGGTACTTTTAATCTCAGGCTCCTGGGTTCAAGCCCCATGCTGGGCAAAAGATTCCTCGATTGCAGAGGGTTGGACCAGATGACACTCATTATCCCTTCCAACTCTACAATTCTACGATTCTGTGATTCTAACCTAACCCAGAGGTTATTAGAATCTGCCCTCGGAAGTTCAGGTTAGAGATTAAAGCCAAGGAAAACTATCTGTCTTTGTGTTAATATAGGCATGCCTCTCATTTTCTGTAATTCCACAGTTTGGCTTTACCTGAAGGAATGCTTCATCAAAATCTGCTTTCCATCATGATCACAGCAGATGCATTTATCTTAGCTTTGAGGGTAACAGTGGAGTAGTTCTTGCTACAGTATAATTAGTTTCTAGCCAATTTCTCTCTTTCTGAGTCACCTGGGTTATTAAAGAGCTCACTTCATGCTCCGAAAGAATATTTAAATTCACTCCATTTATTTTTATTCAAAAACAGCAAACTCAAAACATCTGCCAGTTGTTAATTCAGAAAACAGGATTATATCTGATGATCAGAGCTTTCATTCTGTCACTGTTGCATCCAGATCTCGGCTCCAAATCCTGGCAGCTTGAATTTTGCAAATGTTCAGACTGGGAGACACAGTTTCATCCCCTGTTCCCTCTAAATGTATCTGATATATGATGATTTGGTTCTGCGGGGGGAAAGCTGGTGGTGGGATAAAAACTTTTTAACACTCCCAGCTTGCTGTTGCAAACAGGTGGGGTTGATGTCCATCAGACATGGTGCTTCACAGAAGCCTCCCTCAAACCCCAACCAAGCACCATGCTTCTACAATGAGATGCAAAATAAAAGTGATGTTGCTTCATATACATTGCCCCAGTGATCCTCAGTAGTCAGGGAGAAGGAATAAGCTTTTATGGCATGCACCTATTAGATAGGTTGAGCCACAACTCATGGATTGTGACTTTGATCAAGCTTAAGAAGTGATGAGAAGTACCAGTGTTGCAATGCTATATATAGGGGCAAGGGACCCCCCCCCACTTTCATATATTTCATGGAAAGCAGACAGCTAGTCTCACTACCAATATGGTTGCATAGCATCTCAACCTAAGAAGAAAGGGATTCCTTCCAGTAGCACCTTACAGACCAACTAAGTTTGTTCTTGGTATGAGCTTTTGTGTGTATCTGAAGAAGTGTGCATGCACACAAAAGCTCATACCAAGAACAAACTTAGTTGGTCTCTAAGGTGCTACTGGAAGGAATTTTTTATTTTTTATTTTGTTTTGACTATGGCAGACCAACACGGCTACCTACCTGTAATAGGAAGAAAGGGATATGTCTTGTGCAACTGGCTTATTGGAATCCCTGGACTCAGCCACATTAGTAAATAAACAAACAAACAAACAACAACAACAACAACAGTGTTTTGAATGCATTATAAACATGCAACAACAGATGGTGCTGGAGAGCAAAAAAAACAACTTTGTGATTTTCCATAGCGTTTTTTCTTTGGTTATAACCATTTAATTTCTGACTTTTTTATAGTGATTTTTTTCCTGTGTGTAGATCCGCCCCATGTGTGCCCTAGATAGCAGTGAGTTACTTGAGCTGGAGACTATCTTAATAGTGTGCTACCAAACTGCCAATATTGATGTTTTCTTGATAGATTGTTTGGGGGCTCTATGCGCTAGTCAGCCCATTCACTTGTTGTGGCCAAGCACACACGGATCCCAACAAGGCATTTGTAGAAGACACCTGTCTTTCTTCCTGGGTGTAGATATGTCGTGCAAACCAGTTGTGTGGCCTTAATCCACATCGTGTCCATGACTCTACTAGCAGTTTGGATTGGTTGATTGACCAAAAGTTAAGAAACAATTTAGCTACTGCAATGGATGTCAATAGTTCAATAGAGGCTTCCTCTCTGGATAGCTACTGTGCTGGTTAGATAAAAAGAACTGATGCATTGTAGAATTAATAGGGTCTCAGTTACCTGATAACAGAACTGGGAAGCAGAAAAATAGCTTCCATAACCTTTAGCAAGAGGAAAATAGATGAAAAAACTGAGCAAATCCAAAACATGTTTTTGCTGCGAAAATGGCAAATATCCGGTGTTTTGGGAGAAGTGGGCATACTTGTTTTCCTTTTCTCCTTTACAGTTTTGGTGTTTTTGTAACAACTTATAAATATTCCTATGGCAAGATTTTCAAAGCAAAACATGTTTTCCAGCCTGCACTAGCCTTCCTCTTCCTTATTTTATTTTATTTTTCATAGGACATAGGAAAACGTAGGGGTATGGTGCCGAGTCCCTTAATGATATTTTCCCCCAGTCCAGTTTGCTTACTGATTATAAGACAAGGCAAAACATGTTTTCTCCCTGTGCCATGAAAGGAAACTAGATCAGTTGTTTTCTGACTTCTTAAAAACAAAACTACTCTCCTGTCCTGGAAATTTCCTTGAAGGCCAGCTGGTTCATGGGATATGCAATGTAAAAGCAGCTCCATGCGATGTGTTTATACTTAGCAGGTAAAATCTTGCTCTCTCTTGTGGCATTGCAAACTCATGAACTTTCGGGAGAATCCATTAAAATACAGTGGTACCTTGGTTCTCAAACTTAATCCATTCTGGAAGTCCGTTCCAAAACCAAAACATTCCAAAACAAAGGCGCGCTTTCCCATAGAAAGTAATGCAAAATGAATTAATCCATTCCAGACTTTTAAAAACAACCCCCCAAACAGCAATTTAACATGAATTTTACTATCTAAAGAGACCATTTATCCATAAAATGAAAGCAATAATCAATTTACTGTACTATAAAATAAACAAGACAGTGTTGTACATGATAAAAATTAAAATTATTATTTTTTCTTACCTGCACTGATGATAGTCATTGTTTGGATGGGGGGCTTTTATCCATTTCTGCAGTCACACAATCAATCAATCAATCAATCAGTTCCACACAGTCACAAAAACGAATTAATTGAAAAAGCCTCAAAAACAAAAGCATAAAATAAAGCGCCAAACTTAATCAGTTCCGGAAGTCCATTTGACTTCCGAAATATTCAAAAACTAAGGCACAGCTTCTGATTGGTGCAGGTGCCCTGGAAACAATAGCTGACAGCCACATCGGATATTCAGCTTCCGAAAAACATTCGAAAACCGGAACACTTACCTTCAAGATTTTGGAGTTTGAGAACCAAGGCGTTTGAGAACCAAGGCATTTGAGAACCAAGGTAGCACTGTACTCATGAAACTGAATTCAGCAGAATTCCTATTCATACACACTCACTGTTTCCTATAGAAAGTATGAGCAATTTCAAGGAGGGAGGCTTATTAACACCAGTTCTAGTCCTTGCAAGCATAGGAAGCCACTGCTGGGCGGACGGGGAGGGAGCGCTATTTAATGCTATCATTTGGAACCGTCCAGAACTGCTGTGTGCATGCCTACATTTGTGGGATGGAGAGCCTTGGCCCTCCTGATGTTGTTGGACTCCCAACTCCTGTCATCACTAACCATTGGTCATGCTTGCTGATGGAGGCTGGAGTCCAATAATATCAGGAGAGCCACAGGTTCCCCATCCCTGCCTGGGAATATCAAATGTTTATGCATAAGCAGATAGATGAATATTGGTTTATCTATATCCATCATTCTACCTTTGTATGCATATACGTGCAAAATTATTATTATTATTTGTTGTTGTCTACAACTAAACCAGATGTACATGATGAAGGTAATCAAAAATGCAAACATTTAACCAGATCTTAAAGATGAAAACATCTAGGGTGGCATTCAACTAAGCTTTACCCACTGAAATGAATGAACATGACCAAGTTAAGAGCCATTAATTCCAATGGGTTTACTTTGTGTAAAACTCAGCTGAATATCAACCATATAAATTTATTTTCACAGGTGTTGTGCTTGAACTTGTTTATTTTTATAGCCATTTTTTGCTTGCAAATTTGATTTTAAAAAGCTACTAATACCTTCCTTCAGGATCCTCATAAGGCATATCCCCTGAAGATAAACACAATCCTAGTAGCATTACTATATTTTTATGGGTCTCTGGACACATGGAAGATTGCACACACATGACTCAAGAACATTGAAAATAAAACAAAACGTTCTGTCAACAAGAAGTTTGGGATCATCAGAATGTGGACTGTATATGAGCAACTTAAAAGGCTGTAGTAAAGTAGAGGCTAACATTTCCAGTTTATGCAGCAGATGCCGTGAGAAAAGATGTTTTCCTGTGCAAATAATTCACAGTGTGTACATGTGTCTTCCCTTTGCCACTTGACCTATTGTCTTCCACTTCCACCAGAATTAACAGATAGTATTTACTTGTAGTTAACTCTTTGCAGTCCTCCAGTGTGAAAACATAATTCCAAAGCTGAGAACTCATGAGTCTGACAGTCTGAATTCATTGCGTTTATCACATCCAAACTTATTTCCCCCCAGCCATGCTGCTTTGATTGGTGATAATGTGTTAGCACAAGCCCTAAATTGAAAGTGGCACTAATTGCATTTTACTCTGCTTGTTATCCTGCCTTCACAGAGTACTTGTTCACTGCTCACCTGCTTCCCAATTATTAAGCTGTGAATTGTGTTCTGCAATCACAGCTACTGCGTGGCTCTTGTTTGGAGTGATTCCTGGGCCTTGGCATGTGTGCAAGCAGGTTGTGTGACAAGCCACACATACAGTCTGCCTTCTGATTAGCCCATGACTTGCAAGTTAGGACAGCAGAACCATCAAGAAGTAAACTCCCTGGACTAAGACTCTGACAGTTGACTGAAGGTTGAGGAAGAACCGAGACATTTCGGGTATTGACCAAATTTACTAGTTGCAAATAATTACTAATGGAGGAAGAGAGGTCAGATAAGAGAGATCTTTCGAGAGAACTGAATAGTTATGGTTTTGCCACCTGCTGTGCTACCAGACTATGGTTTTCTTGATATCTGCATAGGAGCAATATTTTTTCTCATCCTTGTCATTAATTAATCAACTAGTCACATGTTATGTTCCTTCAAAGAGTCCTCTGACAACCCTGCAGATTGAAGGCATTGGCCCCTCTACCCTCTGGCCAACTGCATGGATGGCATGAAGCACAGGAGAGAAAAAGGTGAACATCTCCCTCTTCTGCCAAGCTAACAAGTAGTACCCCAGAGTAAGACACCTGTATCCTGCTACTGCCAGGGTCCCCAGCCACCGTAGGCCACATGTCCTCCAATGAACCATGTGACCATAGTTGTCACAGGTAATAACTATAGTGTCTCTGCCTCTGCTCTGCTCAGAGTTGCTCAGTGATGAATCTATCTGCAATTTTCTGGAGAAGAGTACAAACGCAATATTGTGGGCCATTTCCTCTATAAAAAATGTAGACATCTCCCAAGATACATTCTTTATAAGATATATAATGTTATAAGAATTTTAAGGTCATATATATGTTCATAAATGTACCATATAGGTTCATAAATGTACCAAGCAAACACATACAAATATGTAAACCACATGTCTGAAACCCACAGAAAAGTCCCGAAACCATTTTCTCTCTCCCAAAATGACCGCAAATATTTATCTGCAAGGTTGAAGGAAACGGGAAATCTCCCCATTGTCTCTTTCACAAATTCTGTCTTAAGGGCACATTTAAGATATGAATAGGATGTGAGCCTGTGACCTGGATTTAGGAATTGAGTAGTTATCATAACAAAAGAGTGGCCAGGATGCCCAGGTAATCCAATCAGGTAACCTGGCAGACAGGAAGAAACAACACACCCAGATTTCCGCTCCTTCTGATGTATTAAGGTGATGGTCTTGGGCTACACCCCTTCTGTGATGTATGTATGTTTCTGGGGGTGGTCTTGGACTCCAGGGTGGGCAATTTAAAATGTCTTTATAAGGGCTTGGGGTCCCCCCTCCTGTGTGTGGGGGGACACACACCCTGTTGCAACAGCTTTAATAAAGATCACACTTACTAGCTGCTTTGCTTCTCAATATTCTTTGGTTGGTCTCTGTTATTTTCTCCTACCGATAGAGAACCTACAAAATGACTCTATATGGGCTCTTGGATACCCCATAAGGGAAAATGAGCAGGTCCCCCCCCCATAACAATAACAAGCCCATGCAAACTGATGTAAATATTGTAGCTGTCAGAGGCTGTCTCACAACAGGCCTGCTGTGCTGGTTTTTATTCTTAGCCACATTACAGGAAAGAGGTGGCACTCAAAAATGAGAACCTGTGTACACCTTCTCCCACCTTTGTGCTGGATGATCTACTTTTGGGATGAACTTCTTACCCATTTGGGGGTTCTGTGCAATTTGTCCCAGCAGCCGAGAGAAACAGAAGTTTTGAATTATTTTTAGATCTCTGGCACATGACCATTTCTGCTGGCTGCTCTCCTTTAAGCTTAATGTACAAATGCAGCTGCTGTTTACCTTCTCATTGTTGTTTCTCAAGAAAAGCACCCAGAACACAGAGCTTCTAAAGACTTGGGCCTGGCAACTCAGGGAATTTCCATTATGCTTCTCAACTCTCCACACACACACCCGGGGTTGGCCTCTGGAAACACACTCATTGTGTTGTTTTGACGCAATTTCAAGCAAATATTTTGCCACCAAGAGGCAGTGCTGGGTCACGGAGGTCCCTAAGACTTTAGTATCTCGCTCCACTCGAGTAAACAATGGTCTATAACTCATTAAAACTCCCTCTTGATTACCTTTTCCTGTTTCTGATTGTTTTGGAGCGGCAGAGATGGATTCCGTAACTCAGCACACTTCCCCCAACCCACTACTAAAATTAAAGTGCCTTAAGAGTAAAATAAGGCTTTGGGCTGAATAGACTTTGTTGTCAAGACTGCACAAACCGAAATTAAAAGTGTAAACAAAGGCAGTTCTGAGAGGGAGCCTGCATCAGACACAGCAGTTAATCCAAGATGTGCTTTTTGCCTAAACTACAGTCTTGGCACTAGGATTTAAGCGCCCCGAGCGATAGAGAAGGGGGATAAATTAAATTCAGATTGTGTTTATGCAGTAGGTGAATTTACCTAATTCATACTTTCCAAAACAATATGTGGACCAAAATGCAGCCATCCTTTGAATGCAGTTCTTCACCCTTGCAGAAGGTTCCAGGTTCAATTCCCAGCATCTCCAGCTAGGCCTGGGACAGAGTCCCATCTGAAATTCTGGAGAGCCACTGCCAGCCAGTGTAGACAGTACTGAACTAGATGGGCCAATAGTCTGCCTCTGTGCAAAGCAGCTTCCTATGTACCGCCAGTGTCATATACCTCTGAGTACAAGTTGCTAGGTTATACAAGTGGGAAGGGTGCTCTTGGGGCCTGAAGGTTCCCCATGGGTTTCTGATTGGCCCCTGAAGATCCTGGTTGAGATATGTGTTTGGTCTGATCCAGCAGGACACTTCCTATGTTCTTACGGATTTGGCCCACCATCTCTTGAATAAATGCAATTGGTGTGGATCTATTGCATGTAATCCCTGCTCTTCTTCCAGCCTAGAGGCTCAATCCAGGAACATACATCCACCCACATCTGTATTTTACTGTTGAATTTCCGCCACTTTGTACGCCAGGAAGATTCTAGAACACAAAATGCATTAGCTGGAGAAGTGTAAACCATCTACGTGATGCATGTTTAAATGTTGTGAGGACCCTATGCCCTTTTAAAATGTGGTTTTTTGGGGTGGGGGGTTTATTGGGTTGTTGTTTTTATTTTGATTATGTATTTTCTGGTTTAATATTTTGATTCTGTTCTGTGAACCACCCTGAGACCTCCGGGTATAGGGCAGTATATTATTATTATTATTATTATTATTATTATTATTATTATTATTATTATTATTATTATTATTATTGTCATCTTTAGGATTGTGGAGCCACCAGTTATGCCCTTGTCCTCAACATAACAAAAGTATTTATGTCCTCCTTAATGGTTTCATATTGCTTATTTGTTACATGTATGTATATCCCTTCCTTTGTCAAAGGAGCTCAGGGTAGTGTGCATGGTTTTTCCTCGCCACTTTTATCTTCAGAACAACCCTGTGAGGTAGGCTAGGCTGAGAGATGGTAACTGACCCAAGGTCACCCAAGTATAGCTCTATGGCTGAGTGGGGACTTTGACCTGGGTCTCAGCCCTACCCTGATACAATGCACTGCTGCATCCACACATCCACGCAACATTGCACCTGGCCTGACCACATCAGGAAATATGTGAACATGCATGGCAGTGAGAGCCTGGTGAGGACCAGAAGTAGCTGGACAATACAGGGCTGTCCACCCCTAGGTAGTTGGTCTCGATTTAAAAATATTGGAATACCTGTGTGGACTTCTCATCACTTGATTACTTAGCACTTGAGGATGAATAGCTGCCAAATGTGTCAACTGACCCCAAGGAAGAGCATTGCATTTAAATGAAGTGAACAGCCCACCATTTGGGGGTGCGGGGAGAGAAGCATCTCCAAGATTTGTAAGAGGGAATGCATGAAAATAAGGAACTGGCATTGAAACAAATTGCACAGACTCTGTTTTCCTCTGTACACTAGTAAAGAATTAAGACACAAACAGCTCAGCAAACTCTGTGCTGCGTTGCAGGTATGCCTGGCATAAAAATAAAAATAAAGGGCTGTGATACCTTCCCTGAGGTCTCAGGATTCAAGAATAATTGACATTGCAATGCTGGGTAATAATATCAACTCTGCTCTTTGCAGACATCGCCCATAAACCTCCCATCCCATTATGGAAGCACGGGAAAATGAATGCGAGTGTAAATTCATTCTAGAAGCCAGAGGGTGTGATTGACTCTACCAGTGACCCTTAGACAAAGAAATTTGTGATCCCGCTGACATAATGGAACATCTTCATCCTTGGTGTAACCCCGCTCACGCTGGTGTAATTACACCAGGCATAAACTGATCCTAGTGCGCACTGTTGTATTATCACCTTTCAGTTCAATGGCTCTGTAATTGAATAATGTTGAGTGGCACCCTCAGTTTATTGAATTAAAGTGAATTGGTCAGTTGATTGCCCATTTGATTGATTATTACATTAAAGCCAATGGTTCTGCTTGCACTTAAGCAATACTCTCAGCCAACACCTAGCAGATCTCCCAGAAACATGTTTGAAACTCCTTTATGTTTCTAAACAAATAAAAATTAACTTTCATCTAAGAATGAAAATATCACCATCATCATCATCATTTAAATGCATTTTATTAAGAATGATTCACATGTTTTGGTGGAACAGATATTGTTTTTGAAACACAGTGAGAGATTAATGCAGCAATTAAGTCAAAAACTTTATTCCAACCTGACACTATGGAAAGAAAGCTAAGAACAAGAGCTGAAACACAAGGCAGAAACAATGTGTCCCCCCCCCACTTGTTAGACCTCTCCTCTCTATTTGCATTTTCTATTTTGATTGGAGACAGGACTATTCTGAACACCGCTTGACTTGTTAAAGATAGCCGGGCACTTCCTAAATGTCTTGGCAGCATCTCTGGCTGTGTATAAAGGTGACCTTCTCAGCTGCTTAATCCAGATGTGAAGGTCAAACATGTTTTGGTTTTTTTTTTTAAGGTTGCAGTGTTTGCGTCTTTCTCTAGTTTCCTGTTGGCTTTTCACCTAGATGGATGACTCCAGACTTCTCTATTATGGAGCTTAACAGTAAAGGCTTTCTACAGCTGGAAAGAACTTTGCTTGTATCATTTATTTGAAAGAGCCGAGTGCATGGTTTGCAGGTCTAATTCATGATTCTTGTGCCTCTTAGCAATCTTTTGGGTTCCTGATCATGGCAGGTTTTGGTACAGGTGAAATAAAATCATAAACTGCATTGCACTTTCCCATATTGTGTAAACATGGCAACTAGTTTAAAATATTTGATTTGAATGACTGGATCACTTTAAATTGATTCACACCCAAATTTCACCATCCACAAGCAGATGCTATGGACAGGAAAGTAGCCGCAACCAAGCTGAGCAGAATACGGCTCACAACAACAATGAAGCATTAACAAATAAAGGCAACATTTCCTAATATAGAAAAAGAACTGGAGTTGGGAGAGAGAATTTGATGCTAGTAATAGTTTTCGTTGGTTAACGCAAACAACTCCTTTATTGTTTGGACAATCACCTTGAGCACATCACCTGCATGATGAGAGGTATATGGATGGTTTAAATTACAGCAGTTCTGCCATACCTTCTCATAAGGGGCAGCTCAGATTATAACTGGCTCAATAATAACCCACATACTAATCTGTAGGAGGTGAGTTAACCAATGTTTACAGCTTTATACACCTGGTATATTTTTGTGGTTCTAATTATGTTAACCCCCCCCCTCACTTTGGTCAGTGTTTTGTGGGAAAGTGGTACATATTTCAAATGAAATATATAAAATGAAACTGCCTTGCGATTCAACTGCCTCAATTTAGCTGGGATGGCTACAATTTTCACCTGCAATTGTCGGTGTGTGTGTGTGTGTGTGAATGCCACCAATTTTCCTTATTTTAAAAGAGGAGGCTGTTTATCTTTCTCTCTGTATTACATGCCTATGCTTGTAGACCTAAACAAATGTACCTGAGAGTAGGCCCAAAGGAACACAGTGGGATGACTTCTAAGTAAATAGGCATAAAACTGACATTTCGCTGCCTGAGGTAAATCAGCTCTCCATTTCATGTAGGGAAGCCAACTGGACAGCCAGCTGAATCTTATTTCAGCACTTGCAATGGGACAGCATCCTCCTCCACACCTGAGGGCAGCATATAGTGGCCATGTTAGACAGAATTAGACAAATTCATTGAAGATAAGGCTACCAATGACTACCAGCCATGATATTTGGAGGCAGTATGCTGCTGAATACCAGTTGCAGGAAACCGCAGGAGGGGAGAGGGCTCTTGTGCTCAGGTCTCACAGGCATCTGATTGGCCACTATGTGAACAGGATGCTGGACCAGATAGGCCCATAGCTGTCAGCATTTCCCTTTTCTTGCGAGGAATCCTATTTGGAATATGGGAATTTCTCTTAAAAAAAGGGAAAAGTTGACAGCTATGGATAGGCCTTTGGCCAGATCCAGCAGGCTCATCCTGTGTTCTTATATTCTAGTTCTCTGTCTGAAGAGTTGTCTGCACCACATTCTGGTTTAAAGATAAAGGGTCAGCAAACTTTTTCAGCAGGGGGCCGGTGCACTGTCCCTCAGATGTTGTGGGGGGCCGGACTATATTTTGGAGGGGGGAAATGAATGATTTTCTGTGGGGGTTCGGTGCTGGAGCTTCCCGTGTGTGAGTCTAGGCCACCCACACACGGGATACCAGTTGCAGGGGAAATGCGGCCAGCGTTCCACATGCATATCGGCACGGGCGCCGGCCAAGCCTCATAACCTGAAGTTGCGTGAGTAAGTCGGAAACGATGACGCCTCAGAAATTAATGGATGCCTCGAAAATGAATGGATGCCTCGAAAATAACTGGATGCCTCGAACTAACTTGAAGTTACTTGTGACCTCCTGTACTGTTACTGGCGTGAAAACAAATGAACTAAGGGCAAAGTTAAAGCACTAAAGTGAAACCCCTGACGTTTTTCAAAATTAAATAAAAACCTTTTACCTTTTCCCCAATAAAGACAGACACCGAGATACCCTTTATGGCTTTGGCTGACCCGCATAGGCTCTTTACTTTTGCTGTACCTAGCCCTATGCTAAGGTTCCCTAAACTCTCAGTCCCTGCGCCGCCAAATCTTCCGCGATACTAAACTAAATAAAACTAAACCGATAAATCTTCTGCGATCTAACCCTATGCAAGATCTAGAAGCCTAACTAAAACCTTACCGAAAGATCTTCCGCAAACTATACCCTAACTAAAGTAAAACCCATTCAACCCTTCCAGCCCGCTCCCAAAAACCCTTAAACTAAACTTGACTCCAAAATAACCTAAATGAACTGAGATAAGCAAAAACTGAACCCTCCTAAGCGGGGAGCCTCAGCCTTTTATTGATCACCAGGAGTGACATCATAACCAATACATTAACCAATAAAACCACTGTTGCTGCCCTCCAAAAAGGCGGGAAGCAGAATAAACGTCCATTGATAACTTCAAAAACCTCTGGAACTATACTTTTTTGGGCGGAATGATCTTCAGTGGCAAAGTGCTCACTGAGTTTACTTTTACTTTCACTTTAGAATGGAAGGACACTAAAAATAGTACCTAAATAAGTCATTAATACAAACAAATAACCGCGGATCTTAATGGATCCACGAAGTGTATTCCGACAATTTCCTATGCCCTACAAATAACCCAGAGATGCATTTTAAATAAAAGGACACATTCCACTCATGTAAAAACACGCTGATTCCTGGACCGTCCACGGGCTGGATTTAGAAGGCAATTGGGCCCAATCCGGCCCCCGGGCCTTAGTTTGCCTACCCATGGATAAGACCATAAAAAGGACCTTGAAGTTTTCCATCAGCAGCAAGAAGCTGGATAGCGGATACTGAGCAGGTGCACAAATGACAGGTTTCCCCATGATGGTGAGGTGCAGTGCTATTTTTCTAGACAAAGAGGTGCCAGAATGCCTCCCTTGTTCTCTTTTAGTGGCAATGGCACCCACCTGAGAGGTGCTGGAACTGAGTTCTGGCAAGTTCCAGCTGAAAAACAAGCCTTGCTGAGATGTATTATACCTATCATAGTAACTATTTCTCAATTTGCAAGTTAGCCTGTGCTGGTGGGGGGGGGGGCGCACAGGGCAAGACTCATGGCATACACAACTTTCCCTTCCAAACACCTTGCCACCTATCCCCACATCCTAGCATCCACTGCCTGAGGTGGCCACCACCTCATTCTACCCAAAGTCAGAAGCACACCTGGACTCCCACCATCAGTGTTGCTGTGCTTACTGGGAGGGTGGGGAGGTGGGCCCAGTGTGGGCACACCTTAGGGAGATTGGTGCAACACAACAGAGACAATTTTGCTGCTGCCTCCTGGTAAGCACAGTGACAATGCAGTTGGGAGGCCAGGTGTATGGCACACTCTTCCTTACTGTCCGCCCCTGCCTAATGGTAGGGCTGCCCCAGGTCAGAGAAGTCCAAATGTTATAACCTTGGGAAGCCTCTTTTCACATTCATCAACCTGCTGAGGAATGACCTGACACGGAACTGGAGCCAGGACTAGCCCAGAAAGATTGCACTTGAGGGTGACTTCCCATTCCAGGTGTAGAAGCTGACCAGATTGGTGGTTGGCTTCAAGTAGGCTTCAAGGCTGCAACAGGGCAACATTTTCCATGCATCCAAGAGCAGCAGGTTAGTGACATGCAGGACTCTGTCCTCCAACAGCTCCTCAGCATTCGTCGCTTGAGGGAGCTGTCTCATCCTGCCTTAGCGGTAGGGCACACTAGCTAAAGCTGAAGCCCAGGGACTAGGATTCAAAAAGGAGCTGTATATAAACTCTAACATCCCTTAACTTTATGGTGATGCCAGAAACACATTTCTTATCCCCAGTTTGGTCACATGTACAGCAGTTCTGATCCCCAGTTGACTGGCAATTGCGGGGCAAAGCTTGTAGATGGTTGTTGATGTTGTTGTTGTTGTTGTTTAGTCGTCTAGTTGTGTCCAACTCTTCGTGACTCCATGGATCCCTCTCCCTGTAATGCATCAAAGCTGTTCTTTATCTCTTTTTGGGTGTTATTTAGAGCAGCTTCTTTCATGTGTTAAACTTTCCTATCATCCAGTCCTTCCTGGCTCTACCATCTTCTCTATGGTCTTTGACAGCCTTGCCTTGTTACTGCCACCCATTACTCCTGAATGTTGCCAGAGAATTCTTTATAAAAGGAGAAGCTGCTCTTGTAAGGGAGGGGCAAAGGATTGGGGAACATTTTTCCTCCGAGAGTGTGTGTGCAGGAATGGACTTTTCTCCTATATAATTATCTCTCATTAATCTGAAATTACTTTCCATACTGTGCCGGTGCCTGTCATCGTATGCAACCTAGAGAGGAATGATTAGTAAAAAGTCTTCTTCACCCTACTTTCTCCCCATTTCATGTTATTAATTAAAATGACTGTGAGAATAGCAAATAACAAAGTAAAACAATAATTTAAATGAAGATTAAAAAAGAGAGAGTGCCACTTCCCATAGCCAACAATTTAAAGGGTTCTAATTAACAAAGTCATACTCAGAGCAGACCCATTGAAATTAATGAACCTAAATTAGTAATAAGGGACACAGGTGGCACTGTGGGTTAAACCACAGAGCCTAGGGCTTGCTGATCAGAAGGTCAGCAGTTCAAATCCCTGTGACGGGGTGAGCTCCTGTTGCTTGGTCCCTGCTCCTGCCAACCTAGCAGTTCGAAAGCATGTCAAAGTGCAAGTAGATAAATAGGTACCACTCTGGCGGAAAGGTAAAATGGCGTTTCCATGCGCTGCTCTGGTTTGCCAGAAGCGGGTTAGTCATGCTGGCCGCATGACCCGGAAGCTGTACGCCAGTTCCATTGGCCAATAAAGCGAGATGAGCGCCGCAACCCCAGAGTCGTCCACGACTGGACCTAATGGTCAGGGGTCCCTTTACCTTTACCTTTAAATTAGTAATATCCATTAACTGCAATGGATAATTAGTAATATCCATTAGTAATATCCATTAACTGCAAACTTTGAGGAGGACCAGCATTGAATGCCACTTGAAATCTACACATTGCACCTCTTGAATGGTATGCTATTAGTTATTCACCCCTTGCGTAATACAGTACTTGTTCTTTACAGACCCACTCACACATTAGCAATTTGTTTTGTACACTTTATTATTTAAATTTGTTTCTGATTCTTGACTATCTATTTCTCTGTCTCACATACTGCCTTTTAAGTTTTCAATTACCAGCATGCATTCATTTAATTCTTCTGCAACGACCCCATCCATTCACAATGAGTTATCATTTGACTCTGGTTACTTACCAAGCAGTTTAATTTAATTCTTCTTCTTTTTCCACATCTTTAATAATTTAGTTCTCACACGTATATCTAAGGAATATGGAAAGAAAATGGAAATCTCTTTTGTTCTTGTATCTTAGAACGTCTTAAGCCAGGCATAGGCAAACTCGGCCCTCCAGATGTTTTGGGACTACAACTCCCATCATCCCTAGCTAACAGGACCAGTGGTCAGGGATGGTGGGAATTGTAGTCTCAAAACATCTGGAGGGCCTATGCCTGTCTTAAGCTATCCACCAGGAATTTAAAATCTCTCCTTTTTGTGTGAAGTGACTGGTTATGTCAGATTTAAAAAATATGAATCTACCTTAATTCCTAGATTCCCCCAACTACTTATATTGTTTGAATCCAGACTAGGGATGTACATGAAGTTCGCAGTTTTTGAAATTATTTACAAAATATCACACAATTTCCTATTTCATTCCATCTTTGAAGCAAGCACACACTGAATATGATCCCATGAGTGTTTGTGGGGTTATGGTGCCCTGGACTGTCCTTGCCTGAAATTTTCATAAATAATAGCTTCAGAAAGGATGGGGAAGTTGAAAAGTGTTCCTCCGCTCTCATTTCTGCCCTGCTGGTGAAAGGGCAGCAGGGCTTTGGGTGGCTGCTTCAACCATCTTTTGCTTCTCCCTCTCTTCCGCTGTAGGATTGTGTGACTGCAATTGGTTACACTTAGGTCCTATTGAAGTCCGCGTGAAAATGTATCATGGCACAAGAACCACTTGTTTCAATGCAAAGTAAGTCCAGCTAACATAGTCTAGATTCAACCCGTGTTCTGTATTTCAGATAACCTGAGAAGCAACCATTATACCCTCCATTGTTTTCTTCCCTATGGCCAATTATAGAATAATTCTACATGAAATGTTAATTAACTCATCAGAATCTGATTCCCAAACTGTTTGTTAAAAAAAACACCCAAATACACAAAGAAATGTCACTTTGCACTTTGTTATTCAAGTCTCCATATATATATGGAGGGTATTGCTGTTGTTGTCAAGGGTTTCCTCTTCAGTTCTAAATGAAGATTGCACATATTCAGTTGTAGAAACAGCTAACACATCCATCTGGAATCTGTATTAGCTATAGGACTGCCTTCCTTCAGAAAGATCCTGCTTTCAGGGGACAAAGAATACCCCCTTTTTTTTGCAGAGATTTTAACAAAGACATTATTGTCACTGCTTTAACTGTAGAGTCACTAAATATAGCTGATGGCTGTCTGGAAAGAGAAAATCTGTGTTAGTAATCACTAGTGTCATATAAAACTTGGATGAATGCATGCTGTAAACCATGCTGTAGCCATTCCAGCGCAACCAGAGCAGCCAAATTTCACTTGCAGGAGCCAGAATAAAGTGTATGTATACTCCATTGTATAGCAGGGGATTCCTTGGCATTACGTGACTGCAGCAAATTTGTTTGAACCAGCACCTCAATGGGACTTTGCTAATTTCAGCCTCGCCAACTGGCTCCACGAATCTAATTAAGACATGGCTTGGACAGCATGGCGATTGTACTGATTATATTTATTGACTTCTGCAAGCCAAGGACAGAAAGTATCATTGCAAAAGACGAAATGTTAAAAGAATCATCTCTTTAAAAGAAGGCTTTAATAGTATTCTGCAAAGTGCGACCAAGATAATTAGGTTATCTTTCCAGATATTTTTGTCCCTGCTAAATTTGTGAGTTTCTGCTCATTCTGCAGCACTATGTTGCCCAGAACATTTTGCATCAGTTTCTACAAGACTTTAGTGTGGAAATAAGACATTTATAAATATGGGGGCTTCCTGCATTTAAAAAAATAAATAAACATAATGCAAGCAAACATTGTGGTGTGCATGGTTGCAGCCATGAATGATCATGCTTCCATATCTGGTGAGGCATAATCACTTGACTGGTCAGAAAGATTTAAGCATTATATTGGGTGGGGAAATGGTTCAATGAACCTACCAGGATTGTAAGGCTGATCCAGCTTCGCTCATACTTGGTTGTAAGTGAGTAGTGATTTGGATTGGGGGGGGGGGTGCTTTCATCCCCATATCCACCAAGTGCAGTACTGATTGTGTGGGCATCACATTAAATGTTGCGTTTCTGCCTCCAGATGCCCTTCCACATCAGCTACATGGGAACTAATCTTTGCTGGAGCAGATTTCTGTGCAAGGAAATTGCAACACATCATTCCTCTGCAACAATAAATGGGTAACATTATTTTCTCCCGTTTTGTGGTGCAGTGTTACATTTTACTGGATTTTGAAAAATTCTAGATACATGGTAGCACAAACACCTAAAACATACAAGATCAAGGTTTTTGACTTTCCCAGCTTCCAACTTCTCTCCATCTATTTGATGGATGGTGTTTCACCTCTTGCATACTCTGTATGTCCAAAGAATAACTGGTACAAATACTGTGGTTCATCAGTGTGTCCATCATGAGCATCATGTATCCAGGCAGCAATGTTGGCAAATGGGCAGATGGTCGCAAATGGGGAAGCTGATGATTGAATCAGTGGTCAAATTAGTGCCGGTTTTGAGAAGAGGCTTATATTAGAAATGTCTCCATCTGCCTAATTTAGGTTGATCTGAATTTTACATGAAGCTGTGTGTGCACACAGAGGACCATTTCTGCCTTTTCTTTTTGGTACTCCATCAATTGCCATGTACACCAACAGTGGTAGGAAAAGAGTGAATCAATAATCATAATTTTGCACAAAGGGGCAGCGTTGCTACAGTTTTCTGGATGATGTTCTGTGCCATTTACAGCTGCAAGGCAGCTCCATCCTGGAGAAAGCACCGCCAAATGAATTTCTGCAGCTGTCAAAGGCACACAACATCTGTCAATGGTAATAAGGTCCAGTGCCGAGGGCCTTCTGGCAGTTCCCTCACTATGAGAAGCCAAGTTACAGGGAACCAGGCAGAGGGCCTTCTCAGTAGTGGCACCCGCCCTGTGGAACACCCTCCCACCAGATGTCAAAGAGAAAAACAACTACCAGACCTTTAGAAGACATCTGAAGGCAGCCCTGTTTAGGGAGGCTTTAAATTTTTAATAGATTATTGCATTTTAATGTTCTGTTGGAAGCTGCCCAGAGTGGCTGGGGAAACCCAGCCAGATGGGCGGGGTGTAAATAATAAATTATTATTATATATTATTATAATAAGAACTAGAAACCCTACCATTTCCTCCCCACAGGAAGCTTGTTCTGCTGTCCAGCTGGAACCATACATTTACACAACATTACATTTATATATCCCCTTTCCTCCCAATGAGCTCAAGGTGGAGCACATGGTTCTCCTCCTCCCCATTTCATCCTCACAACAACCCTGTGAGGCAGGTTAGGCTGAGAGATAGTGACTGGCCCAAGGGCACCCAACGAGCTTCCTGGCTGAGTGGGGATTTGAACCTTGGTCTCCCAGGTCCAGCGCTCTAACCATGATGCCACATTGGCTCTGGAATGATATACTGGATGCACACTGTACTGGAAGTATGGGGTGGTGATGGCAGAAGCTGACGTTCCCATGGGCTTCCCGCATTGCAAAGAAATAGAGCATTTCTAGTTGCATCCGATGAAGAGCTGCAGCAACAATTATGGAGCAACAATAGCACCCGTTGTAATGGACCCAGAGAGAATTAGCATTGGATCACTTCCTGCTTCAACAGGTGCCAGCCTGGCTTTGCCAAATCTGTGCTGATAATTATCCCCCCAAAAGCCATTAGGCAACTAGCATGGATAAGCTATAACCCAGGAATGACAATAATTCAGGGGACTCTTGTTCCGGCATCTCATTTGGTAGATGCATCGCATATGCTTTTAGCAGTTCTTTGCTGGAGAAATGTGCTTGTAACAGAGAGGAAATCATTTCATGGATATTTTAGTAAGGGGTGGGGGGTGGGGTGGGGGTTGGAATCCTTCAGTTCTCTGGCCTGGCTTTTTCTCCATCCTCTCATAAACCTTGCTCCCATGTCTGGATATGCTGGGGAAGAGAACGAGAGAGATTGCAACATTTTCACCTTTCCTCATCTTTTTCTTGCCTAACAGCCTTGGGTTTGTATCTCTCAGCCATCAAGAGAAAAAAAAATAAACAGCTGCAGGGGTCTTGCGATCTTCTTGTCCCTGACAGCTGGATTTTTATTCCAGGCCCTGAAACCCCAGGCACCTATTCAGATTATGCAGCTGTTTCACCTGTAGCTCTTTCCCTTTCTTACCAAGGCCCGAGCATCATCTTTTGGGGGCCATGATAAACATGTAACATGGTGCCCCTCCCACACACATACCGCAGTCCTACATCATATGATCTCAAGAGCCATGTAGGAAAAGTTTCCATCTTAATACTGAAATTACATTTTCTACATTTCTCAAATTATACCATGACTCACAATGGGTTTTTTTCTTTTTATTCCATACAACAACACTTACCAGCATCCATCTCAAACTACAGTTCCCAGGATTCTTGTGATGGGGCATGTGCTTTAAATGTCTGGTGTGTGCACAATTTTAGACTGTTGCAATGCACTATACTTGGGACTTCCTTTAAACATAGCCCCAAAGCTGTGCACAATTCTCATCATAAACCATCCTCACAAAAGTCTTATGAAAGAGCCATGTTGCTCTCATTTTGATGATGGGGAATTGAAGTTTTTTTAAAAAGCAGTGCATCAAGGGCAGTCTCATCACAGAACCTCAGTTTCCCCAAACCAACGGTTTTTTTCCTGCTGGATTGATGTCGAATTTACTATTTGTGTTCAATGGCGCAAATGTTGCTACAATGCATCTAAGCAGCAAAATTACCTGTTCAGCACTCAGATGGTAATCCTCTAACAACATTGTACTTGTTCTTTGTCCAATTATTCAGCCAAGGGCTCAAGTCAATTAGCTAATCAATTGACTTTTGAAATAGAATTAACTTACATACGAAGAGCTCAAGATCTCCCAGGATGCAACAATGGAATTCCACTGATGTCGCTTTGGCTCCTGTCAGCACCACACAGGGACAACCTTAGCAGCCATTCCTACTCCAGAGGGTCCATTACCTGTGATATAATTCAAATTGCTGGATTTCTTGTCAAGTAAAAGCATTAGCCAATTCATCAGCGCAATTAACCTATTAGAGGCCTGATTGCATATAAATAGCCATCTATCAGCATTTCTCCATTGTCAAGAAATCTAACTGGCTCCTTTACTATCTCTTCTCCTCGGCTCTTTCAGGTGCATGAGGAATCTTATCACAATCACAAACCGTGTGGGGTAAATGAAAGGATGAGGAACAAAGGGGCAAGGAAATTTACCTGGAGAACCATAACCTTCTCACTCGTGTACTTGGATACTGATATTGTCTTAAACATGGTGTACAAATATCTCTCTTTCATAACACTAGAACTTGTAGACATCCAATGAAGCTGAATGTTGGAAGATTCTGGAATAAAAGAGTCTTCTTCACACAGTGCATTTTGAAACTATGGAATGTTGGGAATCTCAGGTGAGATCCCCATGCAGTGGAAGTTGCTCCCAGTAGAAGTCACCACACAGAAGCAGAGAGGTTCAAATAGGTTACTGGTGCAGAAGATAAGGCTCAGCAAAACAGCTCTGGACATAGATATACAGTGGTACCTCGACTTACGAATTACTCAACATACGAATTTTTCGACTTACGAATGAAAAAAGTGCCCGCACGCCTACGAATTTTTCGACATCCGAAGGACATCCATTGGGGGTTTTAGATGGGGTTTACTTGACTTACGAATTGTAGATGGGGTTTACTCGATGTACGAATTTTTCGTTTCCAATGCATTCCTATGGGGAAATCGCTTTTTTCGACTTATGAATTTTTCAACCTACGAATGTGCATTCGGAACGGATTAAATTCATAAGTCCAGGTACCACTGTATACAGCTTTTGCAGATACAGATATATACAGATGCATACAAGGACAAAGTATCTCTTGCTCTAAATAAGTTCAGCAATTCAAGGCATAGCACTGGACAAGTAACTAACAGCTAACAGACAGACAGACTAGCAGCAGACAACAAACAATCTACTGAGCTGACATACATTAATCACATATATAGTCTGGGCACTGGGCTGTTGTCATAGACACTGGCTTGGCTGTCCTTGCACCTGCAATTAGCTCATCCATGAGATGATTTATGTTCATGAAGGAAACTAACCCCTTCTCAGGTCCAGTTACTTGTAACAGGAACTTGCTCCCACAGAAGGCAGTAATGGCCACTTCCTGGGCTGCCCCGCCCAAGTTTCTGAGGGCAGAGGAGGCCCTCTTCTACCAATCTTAACAACTGAGATGGCATGTAGAGAAGGAGGCAATCTTTCAGATATTTGGGGCCTAGTTTAAACAATAGCGTGAACACCTTGAATTCAGTCCAGGAACGAACTGGCAACCAACTATGAGGGTATACCATACATAATTTTACATACCTCTATGTATGAACAAAGTACAGTGGGTGCCTGCACAAAATGGCTGCTAGGAGCAGTTAAAAAAGAGGTGACAGCACTCCATGTCCCCCCATTCCCTTACCTACCATATCTTCCTAAATGAAATAACCCCAGGCATTGCAGTCTCTCTGCCTGATCATTTAGCCTGCCATTTTCTGCATGTTTTTAGCTCTTTATGTTTCTATGTTTTGTTTTGTTTTGTTTTAGATGCAGTGACCAGGACTGGAGATAGTGTTTCAAGGATGGTCACAGGATAGATTTGTATAAAAGTATTAGCATAAAGGCTATCGGCATGTCTCTGTTGTGGTTAATTTGACATTTTGCCTTTTCTTCTCGAGAGATGAATACATTTTACCTTGCTCTTGAAGAAAGAGGGGTTACCTTGATGACAACCTGCCTACTTATTCCTTAATGGCGACTGAAATGTCACCCTGATACTGCTCCTGTTTCTGAGATGCTGTTCATTCAGATACAAACTGTGCCTCCTATTAATGCCAGCTGTGCTTTCTTTCTTTCTTTCTTTTTTACACCAGTTCTTTATCTTTCACTGAATGTCTCTCTGGTTCCTTCTGTTTTTATCCACAATATAATAAATACACAACTAATAAGTAGCCCCCTGAAGTCTACTGTTGCACTGTAAATATAGTGTTAGAATTTGGTATAATGGGTGGTGGATGAGAATTAGCTGGGCTTCTTGGGCAAGGTTCTTGAGCCTGTGGTTGCAGGCCTGATCCAGGCTCTCTTGAATGAAATCATTTTCTAGATCTATTTCAACTGAGGTATAGGCCCATTTTTGCCACAGAAACTGCCTGAATGATGGACACTCTGCATGATGCCCTTTCTTGGGAGAGGGAAAGGGGGGACTGTGTCTCTACTAATACTCCTTGATCTCTCAGTGGCTTTCAATCCCATCAAACATGGAATTTTTCTGGACAGACTGTTCACGTTGGGAGTGGCACTGCTTCTAGTCCTGGTTCTAGTCCTACTTTGATGACCATCTTCAAGGGCTTGAGTAGTTTTGCTTGGCCCCATGGAACCTTCAGTGTGAGGTGCCGCAGGGTTTGATTTTATTTTCCATGCTCTTTAACATTTATATAAAACCGCTGAGTGGGGTCATCCAGCATTTTGTAGTGCATTGTCAACAATATGCTAACGGCACGCAGCTCCATTTCTTCTTTGCATCTGCAGGTATGCAAGGCTGATGTCTAGCCTTGGCAATGGACTAGGGGAAAGTTTCTACATGCATAATCGTGTGCATGAATATAGCTCCTCCATGCAAAGGGACCCTGGCTCCACCTCATGGCAGAGCCTTATGTGCAGAAAATAATAATAATAATAATAATAATAATAATAATAATAATAATGGCAATACATTTTTAAAAATCCCTTCCAGTTCCTTATTACTTCTGTGATGCCACATCCCAGCCCCATAGTGCACATGATGCTGCCAATGATGAATATTGTTGAGTGCTGAGCTACCCTAGAAATGAATGGAATGTTTTGCTCTGGGTAGATTGTTCCACATATTCAGTGGATGCAAATAGCATTTAACACAGGCAGATTCCCCTGACTTCAGTGGACAGCAATGTGTTGTGACGCCAGGGTTGGATCCCACAAAGTCTTAACAATTTCCACCTCTTCCTCTCACTATGCTTGTTATTTGGTTGTTTAGTAGCTCTGTTGCTGAGGCAAATTTCCATTCAGGCTCTTTGCAGACTAGCTGATTCTGAATTTATTTACCGAGGTCTCCTGTCTCTTGTGTTGACAGTAAAAATAACGAATTACTGTATCGGTGAATTAGAAAAACAGCAGCTGTCCTCATTAAAAGTCAGTAAGGCAACGGGAGCAAGTGCAAAATGGTTTCCTAAACTAGAAAAAAAAAACCTAGTAAACAGGAACTAGAGATATAAAATGTGGAAATATTGGAGCCAATGTGGTCAGGCTGACCTAGGGATGGTGCCTTATAAAAGACCATTTGCACCATCATTTGTATTTGATGGTCATTTTATCCCATTTTATGTGTTCTTTCTGTTCCTGGTTGCATATAATGAGAGGAAGCCAGATTTGATTCTCTGTGATACCACCATTTTCTCTGACAGGGACTCAAGGCAGATTTACAGCTAAAATAGAAGCAGCTAAAAACATTAGGTGGGTGGGTGATAAAGCATTAAAACACACACACAAAAACACACATATATGTGAGAATGAGAATGAGAATGAGAATGAGAATAATAATAATAATAATAATAATAATAATAATAATAATAATTTATACCCCACCCATCAGGCTGGGTTTCCCCAGCCACTCTGGGCAGCTCCCAACAAAATAATAATAATAATAATAATAATAATAATAATAATAATAATAATGTGATAAAACATCAAACATTAAACACATCCCTAAACAGAGCTGCCTTCCGATGTCTTCTAAAAGTCAGATAGTTGCATTAAAACACTGGTGAATTTTCAAGAGTATTTTTAAGAAATAGTCACAAATTGCTGCAAAATGTTGGGAATGAATTTAGAATTGGGAAAATTCAAGCCCCTGCTCATACATTCAGCCACAGACCATGCTGAAATATTGTGGTGAATGAAAAGCTGACAGCACTGTGCTTTCCACCATGCAGATAGCTTCCAGTGTGAATTGGGTTTGCCAGGTGAACATATGATTGCATGGTATTCTGGTGTGCATAGGTTCTTTTCCTCAGTGAAACTAAAACACAAAAACAAAACCCAACTGATCCATGTAACATGTATGAATGCTTTGCACATCTGAAAAGGCGGGCTGTAATCTTTGAGAAATTATGCAACAACAAACCTGTCGGCAGCCTCAGGACCCTTTGTTGGTAAGTACTGGGATAGTTTCTCGAGACTTTGAGTTCAGCCTAGCAAACTTACCATGAGTTTATTCAATTTCTAAATCAGGATTTTACCTGCTAAGTTGAAGGAGCCATACTCTGGAAGCATTGCCCCATCTTGTACCCCACAGAAACTGCTGTACTTTAGTCCTGATGATCTGGAAAGTGCCTTAGGTGTTGGACACACCTTGACTGTCTGGTCCAATTGGTGAACGACCCAACCCAGGCTTTACTGAGTGTTTGAGCTAGAGGATTTCCTAAACTTTATAGAGTGTCTGAGCAGCATTTCCTTAGGATGAAGGGTCACTCAGTAATTCCATTATAAACAGTGCTTTCTTAAGAGTTTACAATTTAGTTGTAAAAATGTGATTCAGACCTAAATTTGGAATATGTAATCATGGCACAGCAGAAGAGCTATAATCCTGTTTTGGAAAGTCACCTTGGTTGCCCTTGAAAGGTAGAAAAGAAGGCAGGAAGGCTAGTGGACTTCCTGAAATGTTGTAAATCCAACATTCAACACCATTAAAAAGCAAAAAGAATTTGATTGCATACCTATAACTCTACAGCTCTACCACATAAGTCACATTCACACCAAACATTTAACACACGTTTAAACACACATTTAAAGCACAGTTCCCCTGAAATAATCCTGGGAACTGTAGTCTGTTAAGGGTGCTGAGAATTGTAACTCTGTGATATACAGTTCCTGGGATTCTTTGGGGGACTCACTATGCTTTAAATATGTGTTAGATGGGCTTTAAATGCATGTTGTGGATACGACCATCTTTTTCTTCCCAACTGTCCACTCCCATCGATTTTTATCACAACTTGCTGTTTTCACACATCATGAACCTTGTGATAACTATAAGAGGTTGGAAGGTGAGTGTGCATGATTTTGTTTGTTTGTTTGGTTTCCATACCAACTTCATATTCATTATTAAATGCAACATATGTTTCTTTCTTTTTTTGTAGAAATCATGTCGGTTGTTATCCACATCCATCTTTGTTATTATTCTTGTCTATACTGTGGCAGTGGTAGCAGCACAGCTGATTTCAGTGGGCCATTCTCAGTCCAAGTCATTGGCAGTGGTGGAGAGAGGGGTGGCAGCCATCACCACAAAACGTCAGCCTCCACTCGTGGTGGCTTTCCTGCGTGTGGAATCAGGATTAAGATTTAATTTGGATAGAGGACTTTGCAATTTCCTTTTCCTTCCCCCCTCATTCTTTTCTTCTTTATTCTCTTCCTTGCCTCATCTTTTTTATCCTTCCTGTTTTTCTTTCTTAGATCATTAGTGCAATTTTTATTGTATCTTATGTGGAAAACTTTTGATAGAAATTGATTATAAAAAGACCCACTGAAATGAATGATCATGACTAACACATGTCCATTGTTTTTCAAGGGTTTACTTTTAAGTAGAACTTAGGTGGATTCAATCCCCAGGATCCCGTCGGTGGGACAGAAGACTGTTCTTATGTTGGGCTTAGTACCGGTGGTTCTGTTTATTTAGGTTCTCATGCCAGCATAGTAAGAAAATCCGCACAGAGTTTATACAGACTTTAAGGGTCGGTGCCCTATGGATGTGCTTAAAATTATTAGATCCTGTGCTGTGAATGTGCCATGTTGGCTGCTGAAACCATTCCCCCCCCCTTCCTCCAAGAATTATGGAGCCATGGGATCATTCTGTACTGAAAATGCCCTCAAGTAACTTAAATACTACTTTTGTATTCTTTCCCATTTTCTCACTCTGTCTTTGGTACAAAAGCAGTCTGGCCAGCTTTTCAAACGCCATATAATCCGTCTTGTCTCACTCTGACCTTGCAATGTGAACAGGCTTGGACTACCTCTATAAAAATCTTTAGGGCCAAGAATTCCCAGCGGGAGGGGGAAGCCCATCTACATAATCTGCAATCTAAGCATTGTGTATATACAAGCCGTCAGATGTCTTTAACACTTTGAAGATTAATGGTCCTATGGATTTTCTGTAGAGTATACTAGGAATCCGGGTGCCTAATGCAGTCAGCAGCTATGACATTTATGGCAGGCACCTTCAGACTTCATCTGATGGGGCAGCCAAACTGGCAAGTTGCTGTGGAACTTGAGCATAACAAATGCACGGCTGACCTTTAATATGGACACACTTCATGCCAGGAGGTTACAACAATTGCACAGTGTATGGTTCAACCTTAAGAAGGTAAGAAGCTTAAGATGGTCTGCATCAGTGCCAATGGCCTTCCTAGTTTCATCATTCTGTTTCCACAGTGTCCAGACAGATGCCAATGCTGTATCTTCTGTAACTCAAGCCTTGCGATCTTAAGCATGTTTACCGGTAGTTCAAAGTACCACTAAATTCATCAGGAGTTATACCTAGCAGTGTGCCCAAAGCAGCACTCTGGATTATGACTGTTGCTGCTGCTGTTGTTTTAAACACTGGTGGATGGAATGAGTAAAACAGAATACCTCTATTCCAAAACTGTTTAAATGGACTGTGGAACTGACCCCACAAGCTTGTTCTTACAGCATCTACTAAACAGAGTATATGAACGGAATTCATTTCTTTCACAAGTCACCAGAAAGGTGTTGAGAATGGCTGTTGTAGTGTATTGGCCCTCATGACCTGCCATACAAGGAACGGCCCAGGTCATAGAATCATAGAATAGTAGTGTTGGAAGGGACCCCAAGGGTCACGAGCTCTCAGATGTTGTCCTTTTAGTTTCGGTTCTGTGTTATAAGCAGCAGCATCCTGCATGGTCTCCCCCTCCATTTTGCATTAAAGTTGTTTTTGTTGTGTATTCTCTTTGTGGCCTGCTCTTCTTCATGATGCTTTTCAGCCGTATATAGTGAAATATCCTGGTCTAAAGGCATGGCACAGAAGTTCTTTATGAATTCCTTTACTGGACGCTTCCTTGAAAACACAGCTTTGCCACCCACCGCCATGTGGATGGAATGATGAGGGTGGAGAGAAGCCAAGCTGCTCAAGCGCCCAAGCAACAATAAGTGGAACAACTTTTCTCATTTCTAAGATCTGAATCTATCTGCATTCGGCCGTGTTCCTAACTGCTTTATGAGGCATCTCAAGCTGTGTAAACAGTAATGCAATAATGGCAGATCACAATGCACTTATCACAGCCGATGACGAATGGCCTACCAGCCAAGCAATATGCTCTCTCTAAACGATATAATGCCTCTTGCCAACAGGAATATTAATCACCTTGGGAACTGACAGGATCTGATGGAGCAGACTGTTATTAATACTATCTCCCCTGGAAGCATTTGCAATGGTAATAGTGATTTTAATAATGCCAAGGCAAAATAAGCCGGGCTGGGCTCTTTCGTGGCCAATACGAGGGAGGGCAGTTATAAGAGAGGTAATACATAAATACAATGACTAATTCATAGAGGGGGTGGTCTAGAGATCTCTCTTCAGGCATTGCTGCAGGGTGGGGAGGCGGGGAGATTTCCTTTTAAAGGCCAGAGGTGTTCCATCAATCGTCAAAATCTTGTTAAAAGTATAATTCAGTTATCCTCCTTACGATGCCGTCCAAGGACTGGATGTATTAGGCAGACTTTATATACAAATCTTGCCTTGGGCAATTTACTATTATTTTATTATTCTAATTTTCCTGGTTCCCATGGAGCCTCCAAGAGCAAATCCTATCAAAGGCAGATGAATATTAACAGTGCTTCAAAACACACTCACCGTCCCTAGAGGCCTAATAAAAAAAGAATAAAGTAGGTCAACGCAGAGTCTTTGGAAATGGCCACTGCAATGTCAGCATTATTACCACGATCACTGCTTTATTTATTTTGTGGTCCTGGGAAAAATATGGGGGCTCTAAGAGATGCCTATGAGGACTATGCTCTGACCTCAAGATAATAAGCTGTATGACACAACTGTGTGAGCTAACTAATGAGGACTATCATGGGGGAGAAAGAAGGAGATTTTTTTCACCTGGCGTGTCATAGATCTTAACACACCCGAGGAACTGGATAAAATTCTCACTTGCAACGTACACTTTCTGAGCCACACAATTCAGAACTGTAGTTTGGAATAGTGATGATCATGTTCACTGAGTTAGACATCAATAGACTATAAACTACCATTTTAACATCTGCCAGATTATGGAAAGTTGTTGGTTAACTGGCTTTAGATTAGTAATTCAATTAATGTAACTATCACAGTATTTGCAAGTTTGAAATCAGATGGGTAATCTAACAATCTATGTCAAAATGCATTGCTTGCATTAACAGCAGTACATATATATGAATCAGTGTCCTCAGTAATGAACCTCTTCAGGGGGAGGTTCGTTTTAATATCTGATCAAAACACCTTATTTTAAATCTCTGGTTAGTGAATGAATGAATTCATGGAGTTAATCAGTCATTCAACTCTGCCATTTTAATCATTGTTTCACTAAACCTTCTATGGATTTGACCACCACTGGCTGCATATTTGATGGGAGGTTCACATTAATTCATTAATGCCAATGTTAAACATTTTAGAGGTGTGGAACGTGCACACTGCACCCCTTTCATCAATGTTGCACAGCATTGTTGTTGTTGTTCAGTCGTTCAGTCGTGTCCGACTCTTCGTGACCCCATGGACCAGAGCACGCCAGGCACGCCTGTCCTTCACTGCTTCTCGTAGTTTGGCCAAACTCATGTTAGTAGCTTCGAGAACACTGTCCAACCATCTCATCCTCTGTCGTCCCCTTCTCCTTGTGCCCTCCATCTTTCCCAACATCAGGGTCTTTTCTAGGGAGTCTTCTCTTCTCATGAGGTGGCCAAAGTACTGGAGCCTCAACTTCAGGATCCGTCCTTCTAGTGAGCACTCAGGGCTGATTTCTTGCACAGCATACTTATTGCACAGCATAAGTACATGTAAATCCATTAGCTAAGCTGTAAAGGGGTGTGGTGAGATTCTTATTTAATTACTTCCTTTTTAAGACTCTGAAATGGGATTCCTGAAAATTCCTGTCTTGTCAAGCAGTACTATCACCACCTAAATGTTAACTATAATGGCTATCACTGACATGTTGTAACTATTTGCCCTGTGTGTGGTCTTATGTCCATTAAAAAGCAGTGGTTTCCAGTGAATAATATTCCATATGTTCCAGACCAACAACAGAGCTGAAACAAGTTTAGAGTGGAATTCTCTTTTAAGTCTTCCAATATTCCTCTTTACATATAATAATCTGAGTTTTGGAATTCAAATTTGAAAATGACATTTGGATGCAATTCTGGTGTCCTGTGTGACCAATGACTGCACTCCACTTGCGTTGCATTCAGGGGATAATACTGACAAGACCATAACCAGAAATTTGTCAAAAATGTATCTATGTGTCATGACCCAGGTCTCAGATTCACCATCCTCAGGGAAAAGGCCATGAGTTCAGAGGACATCTTGGATTGGGAGGGAAATGTGCCCTCTGAACCAACCTTGGAAGGTCTACCACCAGAGGAGACCATAATGTCAGCACCTCTCTGGCATTACCATCATCAGCCTCCAGCTTGGAAGCCATAATAGACCACAGCCTCCCCACACCACAGTCCAGTGCTCTTCAAACAGGTTGGACCTCTCTCAGTACTCGTAAAAACTCCATTAATCAGGAGCGGAGCTAGCTGCTCAAAGGAAGCTGCAGACCTAGTTAAGGTTCAGTCTGAGATTGCTGGTTGTTGGAGCAGTCCAGGTGCCACTTATTTTTAAATACTAAGGGTAGAATGCAACGTGGCACTAAGTGTGGTATATGCACACAGAATGAGAAGCCCTGTTGCATGAGTAGACCTTGTTTTGTGCATCTGATAGCTTAGTTAAATTCCACCCTCATAAACTTCTTGCATTATAAATTTTCAAAATGGTATACACACACACACACACACACACACACACAGAGTCAGAAATAAGAAAGTCTTGAGCATGCAGCTGAAAGAATAGATTGTTGGTGTATGCTTTATCGCAGAAGTTAATGATCTCTATTTCGAAGGAGCCACTACTACTGGTCTTATCCTGGAGATGCCCTCTTCTTGCTTTTTTGCTTGTTTATCTGGATTTACCCTCTGCTGTGTTGTTGTTGTTGTTCCTACCTTGCCTTCACCTATATTTGACCTTACTCTGCTTCGTGGATTTGGAATTGGTAGCAGATGTATGTGATCTGGGGTTCCTGGACTCTATGCTGAGCACAAGCCCCAACTTGGCTAAAATCTTGTCCCCCAGCTAGAACCACTGTCTGGGACAGAACACTATGAAGTCTGGGGTGAGATTTTGAAGCCTTTCTTTCTGTCAGTGCTCAAACATTGCTTGAGGTTTAGCTCACAAAAGTCTGGCTTCAGTTTGGATTTAAAGGTTGGTGTTTCGGATTCCCAACTTCCCTCTGCCGTCTGAACTGAGGCAGGTGATAATCCAGGAAGGGCTTTCTAGTCTCAGCGCCACATCTGTGGAATGCCCTCTACTTCTCCACAGAGGCTTGTCTGATGCCAGCTTTGATATTGTTCTGTAACAGGCAGAGCTCTTTTTATTTGCCTGGGCATTTTGGCATATGTGCAAGTCACAACAATCATAGTATTATTTGTTCTGTAGAAGAGTATGTCTTTGTTTTTAATCTCTTCACCAGCTGGCTTATTCTTTGTCATTATTTTATATATTTGTTGTTTATATCGATTGTGCTGTGCACAGAGTTTTCAAAAGAAGAGTGATGTAGAAATTTCCAGGTGTCTGGCTGCAGGCCTACTTAAAATTGAAGAACCAGGAAAATTTTGGCTGAAAGCAAAACGAGACTTGCATCAGCCATGACTAACTTTAGTCCATTTATTTCAGTGGGTCTACTCTATGTATTACTTAGTCAGTTGCAACCTACTGCCAACAGTTAAGAAAAACTGAACCACAGCTACTGAATGATTTAAACACACAAAACTGCTGCATTCACTACACAGCAGAACTGTCAAAATGATACAATTGTGCATTATCCAACAGCATAATACAGATAAGAAATAAAAAGAGAGTACACTATTTTCTTTTGAGTCTCAAAATGCTTTCCAAACAAATCAATTAGAAGGCATGCTAAATGTTTTCCAGGCAAATGCTGTAAACCTGCAGAAGGAGCATTAAGAAAATGATGTGCTATTCAAAAAGCGAACATCTGAACTCCAGGCACCCAATCCATCAGCATGCACATCACCACCTGATCTTTCCCTCCATTTCTGATGTTCAGCTTGTGAGTGCCATTTCACATCCAAAATGGCACCCATCCTCACATGAGGGAGTATCAGCACACTTAGGCTGCAGGAATACGAAGAATCATTAGGGGACGTCTTGGGGGGGGGGATTCCCAAAACACTTCAATGAGGCCTTAACATCTTCCAATAAGGAAAATTGAGGGAAGGAGGAATGCAATGGATTGGCTGGAATCTTGAAGAAATCTAAGTAACTACTGGCCAGTTGCTAATCTCCCCTTCTTGGGCAAGGTCATTCAGTGAGTAGTCGTAGGCCAGATCCAGGAGCTCTCGGAGGAAACTGATTTTCTAGATCCATTTCAGTCCTGGTTTAGTGATTCCCATTAGCTTCGGCTGATGGCCCAGCTGCACCCCTATCTGGACAGGGATAGCCTAACTACTATTGCCTATGCACTGGTAACCTCTAGGTTAGATTACAACAATGTGTGGTATGCAGGGCTGTCTCTGCAGACAGTTTAGAAACTTCAGCTGGTGCAGAATTCAGTGGCTAGGTTGCTCGCCAGGACAAGACGGTTTGAGTATTTTAGTTTCTGGGCCCAATTCAAAGTGCTGATGGAAAGAAGATAAAGTCCCTACCAGAGAAGAATGGCAGATCAAGTTGATGGATTATGCCGAAATGGCTAAAATGATCGGAACATAGCTGTCAACTTTTTCCTCTTTTTTAAAAAAAGGGATATTCCCTTATTACGAATAGGATTCCTCACAAAAAAGGGAAAAGTTGACAGCTATGGACCGGAAGGATAAAAAATCTGGAAGACCAAAATTTTAATAAGGAATGGGGAAATTTTATAACTTATCTTAAATACTATTGTAAACAGTTAAAATCGTTAGTAGGATTGGAATATCACTTGTGGTTTAATGGTGAATTTTGGATACAATGGAGATATAAAAGATTTGTATTATTATAAAAGATGCAGGAGGAAATGATTAACAATAGGACCCACAAAGGGGAGGAGGGAAGTCCAGGAGATTCATTGGAATCTTGTTTTTATATTGTTTGTGGGACATGTGATTATAAATATTTAATCTGAATATTAATCTGAATTTTTTTATAACAACAACTGATTTTGAACTATAGAGCCTTAAATGGCTCAGGACTGCAATATTTCAAGGACCACCTCTCTCCATATGAACCTGCCCAGACCACGAGATCATCTTCTGAGACCCTTCTTTGTATGCCCATGAGAGGTCCAGAGGGTGGCAACAGAAGAATGGGCCTTTTCTGCATTGGCCCCTCCGTTTGTGGAATGCTCTCTTCTTGGAGGCTCATGTGATGCCTTCTTCATAAACCTTTAGGAGCCAGGTGTAAATGTTCCTCTTCAACTGGGCCTTTGGCTGATCAACATCCTATATACTTTTAAATGTGTTTGTGGGGGTGAGGGGTCTTGTTTTGTTCTGTTCTTGTTTTTATTCTGTATTTTTATATTGTATTTTTATGCTGTGAATTGCCTTAAGATCTTCGGTTGAAGGCTGTATACAAATTATAATGATGATAATGATTATAATAATCATATACTTAAAACAAAACAAAACAAAACAAGGAGTGCTCTGGAATACTACATTTAGCTGCATGTCTCGTTTTTCATGGAGTAGATCTTTTAGAGACTTCGAGCCTACACTCAATGTTCTGTCTGTCCGGAGCACAAACAATCTTTAACTTGAGACTGGAACTGCTCAACCGAAAATTGGAGATATTGAACTGTCATATGTCAAAAAAGTTATATCCCACAGAGGAGACTGTACAGGAAATGGCTGCATTGGAGGAGAGCCTTGGCACAGAACTGAAGGGACTGATTGAACAACAGGATGAAAAGGTATGGCTACTCCGGAGTAATGGATCGTCCCTTGGGGGTGGCAGACCCAGGACGGAGAAAATTGTTATAACTAACTCCCGAGGTGAGAGCTTGGGAGTGAAGGTGAGAACTTTATGTTTATATCTACAAATAGAAGAAGAATGTGATGATGAACCGGAGAGGCTGGGGGAAAAGGTGCGCACCCTGATGTTCTATGCAAGGACTACTTTGGACTTAGTCTGGATCTGTGGTTATGTAAAGAAAAAGGACACTTCGAGGAGCAGCTCTGGAGCAAGACGACCAAAGAAAATGGACAGAAGGGGGATAGGGTGAATGATATTAAGGTATAAAGGAAAAGATTGCTTTATGGTAACCTGAAACCGGTGTGTCAAGACTTTAAGTTTTTAGAGAAAGAAAAGAGGTATTCTAAATTTTTGTTACTAACAGCAGTTATAGTGAATGAAGATATTTGTTATGATTTATTTTGAAAATAAGTGGATAAGAACCAGAATCTTGTATGGAATTAATATTAAGCTATAACATGATCTGATCTATGTTAAGTTAAGAATGGGAAAATATTGTTTATTATGAAACAAGATTTGTTAAAAGGAAGCTTTTGATTTTAATTTTTAGATATTTGGATTTTTAAGATTAAGATGGTATAAGATGTTATGAAAGTAATATTTGGGATTGGAACCGAAGGTGAAAAGGCAGGGGAAGTCTGTACCAAGATTCGACCAAGAATTTTTTTTTACAGCATAAGAAGAAGAATTATTGGTATTTGTGTATTTGTTTATTTCTAGTTGGGGGTGGGTTAATGTGGGTGTTATATTTGTATGTTGTTTGTTGTAAAACCAATAAATTCTTATTAAAAAAAACAAAAAACAAACAATCTTTAAAAAAACCGACGTTCCAACTGAAAATGTATCAGGCTCCACGAGGTTCCCCTGCACATTCAATATTTACCTGTTGTTTGTCCCCATCCAGGCAATAAAGTTGGAGAGGAGGCAGCAACAATAAAGTGGGGGAAGGGATGGGAGACTGCTGCTAAGACTGCTCCTGCCACAGGGATGCCAAAGGGAGAGGAAGCAGATGCCCACACTGTGGCCAAGTGCGCCCATTTAAAACCTATTGATTCTAACACGTCCTGACACCTGGCCATTTGAAGAGCAAGGAGGCTGTGTAAGTGGCTTGCGCATCAAAACATTCAAACTAGATTATTTGTTCTGCAGCTTGTCTCCTCTGCAGTGACGCAGAACCTTGGGAGTGTCATAGCCTAGCTTTTCCTGTAGAAGAAGAAGAAGAAGAGTTTGGATTTGATATCCCGCTTTATCACTACCCGAAGGAGTCTCAAAAGCGGCTAACATTCTCCTTTCCCTTCCTCCCCCACAACAAACACTCTGTGAGGTGAGTGGGGCTGAGAGACTTCAGAGAAGTGTGACTAGCCCAAGGTCACCCAGCAGCTGCATGTGGAGGAGCGGAGACGCGAACCCGGTTCCCCAGATTACGAGTCTACCACTCTTAACCACAACACCACACTGTATGAAGGTTAGGGCTGGGGGAGCAGCAAGTTGACCTTTTCCTTGTGTCAAGAGCATCTGCAAACAGATAAGCTTCCTGCATATGAGGAACTTGGCGCAGGTGCTGCAGCATTTTCCAACCTGGATTCCTCTTCTCTTCTACTATGAGCCATCCTGATGCACAATTGGTGCTCAGAGAGGCACAGCATTAGTCTTGCCAAACATCCTTTGCCTCTACGTGTGCCTTTCGAATAATAAGTGGGAGCTACTAGAAATCCACAGGCAGCATGCCTCAGTGCTGGTGGCTGCTGTCATCTCTCAGTGGATTAGTCACAGCTAATTTGCCAGAACTTAGAAGCTGCAAAGGGGATTGGTGCATGCTGGAAATAAGTCAGAAATTGATACCTCCGTGTTACATTGTCATTGTGCACGTTATATTGTAAATGTGCAACTGCCTGCATTTCTTCAACATCCAAAGAGCACACATGGTGCAAAGGGGTGCGTTTTTAGCATGGCCTCTTTACATAAACCATGCACATTTGGAGTTTTTAGGACACCTTAAGCCAAAGACTCATATTATTTTCACTTTTATTCACACATCTGTATTGCTGGGGGAGGTAACAGTGCTAGAGGTTTGTAGCTTCACTGCTTTTGCATTCTCAGAACTGTTACAGCTCATAGCAGCATCAAGATAAATTAGCTTTTTGAACATAATAGATCAGTGGTGTTTTGTTTTGTTTTTAAAAGCTATTTTTATTAGTCTGACCAAACTGTGGGAGGCAGTGGAAGACAGGAGTGCCTGTGGGGTCAGGAAGAGTTGGACACGACTAAACAACAACAACAACAATTTTTATTAAAGCATGAGAAACAAACAAAAAACAACATACAGAAGTAAAAATCAAGCACCAAGCATTTTTTAAAAATAAAAATAAAAAATAAAGAAAAAGTTGAAAAGCAAAACTCTTACTCCACAAGAACATCCAACTCTTCTACTTTCCATAAATCAACCTTTTTTTTTAGTCTTCAAACCCAGATATCACAAGCTCATTTTCTTTTTCATGCAAAAATGAGTTTTCAATCATTAATAAATGTTAACAATGATTTTTCTCTAATTAAACACGTCAAGCAATTGTTTTTGAATATTCAAACTTAAGGGAACTCTTCCTGCATTTATGGCAGAACCTCAGTGGTTGTTCTAGACTGCACACAGTCAGTTCCCATGATGTACTAGAAAGGTTTATTAGGCATTGTGATTGTCCCACGAGAGTGTGTGCTACCACTGTGCGACATCCAACTTCTGTGGTTGAACATTGCTGGAGAAGATTGGTAGTGATGAGCGGGTTTTCTTCCAGAGAATTTTGTCCATTACTGATCACATACACATAACAAACTGGAGCAACCAGCTCAAATCGCATCACACCTTGAGCTTCTCAGGTAAACTGAAAGGAGAGCAAAAGCTTGATTACCTAGTTTCCCACAAGGTGAGGGGAAGCAGACTTAGCTAAGCTTGGCAGGACAGCTTATTCTATGATATTAACCCTTTCATGCATTAATTAGGCTTAAGAATGTTGGCAATATGAGGCTGCTTATCCCACAACACCAGCTACAGCCAGTGTAGCCAGTGCTTGGAGATGGCCACACTTTCCAACCTCCTTTTAACTTTGTAAAAGAAAAAGAATGCCATGCACATAAAGCTGAATGCGCACAAGTTGTGACCTTACTGTAATAGATAACTCCTCCCATTTCTGGTCTTACCACAGCAGGTGACGTTACTAGCTTTTAAGAAGCACAATGTTGTCATCTGGTTTTCATAATGAATAAGCTAACTGATCTCTTGAAGCAGCAGTTAACAGATATCAGGTAGCCTTAAAGAGACACCTGCAATTATTGAACCAGCTAGGATTAACATTTCAGAGTGAAGTCTACTCTCTTCAGCAGTAGACATTGCATTTACTATTGAGGAACTTAAGAAGAAAGAATTGGTATTTTCATGGGTTTCCGGAAACATCTGTTTAGCTAATTTGATTACTGATTACTGCATTGAATGCACTTTAGTAGAAGGTAGAATTGGATTGGCTGCAGAGCATAGACATGATATTGAGGCTAAAGATTGTACATGCCCTGTCAAGTTGCAGGAGTACAATTCCCACCATCCCTTACCACTCGCCCACAGTTAGAGAGTTAAAAAACCTATAGGCCTTGTTTCACTCAGTTCCTCATGAGCTGCTGTGTAGGAAAAACTGAGAGACAGGCAGACTTTCTCATATACAGCAGACTTCCTGAGTGTCTGTTAGCTGTCCAATCTACAATTCCCACATTTGCTTCTTAGCAGAGTGTAAGAGTTTTTTATTATTATTATTTGCATTTTGCAAGTCTCTCATTCTTTATCCTGGGGCGCCAGAATGACAAGTTCAGACAAGGAATGTAAAAGCAGCAAACTTGGCAGAAAATGAGAGCATTTTCCTTATTGATCTGTTGTAATGTATTTCCCCCCCGCCTGTTAAACACAATTGCCTCATTGGGAGTTTCTGTCTTCCGAATGAGAGATGCAGTTTAATTAGCACCCCCTGCTAGAGTGCCATGTAAATTATCTTTTGGCAGGATTGGAAGACATGCAAGGCAGCGTATATACTGAAATCAACTGGAAGAATAACCCACATCACAAACAGAGAGAGTGCTGAAGAAGTCTGGGCCAGTTTGTGGGTCAGTCTGCTTTGCTGGATTATCTTTGTTGTTTAGTCAATTAGTCGTGTCCGACTCTTCGTGACCCCATGGACCAGAGCATGCCAGGCACTCCTGTCTTCCACTGCCTCCTGGAGTTTCGTCAAATTCATATTGGTCACTTCTATAACACTGTCCAACCACCTCATCCTCTGTCGTCCCCTTCTCCTTGTGCCCTCCATCTTTCCCAACATCAGGGTCTTTTCCAGGGAGTCTTCTCTTCTCATGAGGTGGCCAAAGTATTTGAGCCTCAGCTTCAGGATCTGTCCTTCCAGTGAGCACTCAGGGTTGATTTCCTTCAGAATGGATAGGTTTGATCTTTTTGCAGTGCATGGGACTCTCAAGAATCTCCTCCAGCACCACAATTCAAAAGCATCAATTCTCCAGCGATCAGCCTTCTTTGTGGTCCAGCTCTCACTTCCATACATCACTACTGGGAAAACCATAGCTTTAACTATACGGATCTTTGTTGACAAGGTTATGTCTCTGCTTTTTGAGATGCTGTCTAGGTTTATCATCACTTTTCTCCCAAGAAGCAGGTGTCTTTTAATTTTGTGACTCCTGTCACCACCTGCCGTGTTCATGGAGCCCAAGAAGGTAAAATCTGTCACTGCTTCCATTTCTTCCCCTTCTGTTTGCCAGGAGGTGATGGGAACACAGAGAGTGTTTTGTGAGTTTGCTTAGAGTGCCGAAAGGAGGACTGCAGGAAAGAGATTTTCTCAGCATCGAATTCTTGTCATAAGAAACTTGGCAGGAGAGGTGGAGATGGGCAAAATGAGAGATGCCCAGTTCTTCCACAACACCACCTGAAGGCTGGTTTTTGGCTTTCCCAGGCATGAAGGTATATATAAGGTTTTATTTGTGGGTGGTGTTTTTGCCTGAACAACCATAGAATTTCTGACGCTGGTTGGTTTCTGTTTGTTTTCTGTCTCCTCGCCACCTGCACCTCCAGCACAATCAGTTGGCCTTAGCCCCTCAGTATGTTCTCTTAATTTTGCCCCTCCAAACCCTTGAGCCCTTCTAATAGCTCACCTGGAGTTCATTCGTGACATCTGACATTTATTGTAGAATTACCAGTGTGCTGGGCACTGTACATGCTAGAGAATTTTGTATCTAGTTCCTGCAACTTAGAAAGGACAAAGATGAGCAAAAAAGAAAGAAAGAAAGAAAGAAAGAAAGAAAACGGTTTGGATTAGACAATGGAAGGAAGGATGGGGGTGAAAAGCACAGGAAGCAGGCGGCACAGAATGAGAAGGGGCAGGCTCTGCAGCAGAAGAGGGTTTTCAATGAGAAAAATGTGTGATGTGGCATAAAAGTTGCAGGCTGTGGAACTGAGTCAGAGTACGTAACAGGTTCTATGGATAAAGTTGCTGGCACCATGGCTAGACCACAGGCACCCCCTATTTGTCATGCTTAGGCTACCTGCTCAGCCTGCCCCACCCAATGCTGCCTCCATGGACAAACATAAGCAAACAGCAAACACTGCTGCCTTCCCAACTGGTTCCAACACTCAGAAATCCCATTCATTCAAAAATGAATAGAGACTTCTGTGTCAACAACCATTGCAGGAGTAGCTCCGGCATTGTTGACAAGTTATTAATGTATGTATTAAGAGATTGTTGCTGCATAAATAAGAGCAATAAGTCTGGGGAGCTGAGAGTTTGTCCCTACCTTGCAGTAATTTATTATCCTATTATCACTCCTTGCAAACCGCCTGCGCTCAGCACTTCCTCCCTTGTAGCTGGCTCTGAAATACTGCAGCACTTTTGCAAAGCTTAACCAATGGCAATAAACTGCTGCGTGCACTAACATGGAATTAAAGCCTTTATTTTGGGTGATTTATGTTAGCCACACATATGACAGGGGAGGCAATAAAAATCACCATCAGCTTGATTTTATTTTCTTCTCCTTCCGTAACACTTGCAGTTATTAGCTAGCATATTAAATAGGAGACTTTATGATTTGGGGATTCACACACAAACAAAAATCCCACCAACAACCTAATAAAAACTGATAATCTAAATAACTGTCAAAGTTATTACAGCCAACGTTTAAGTCAACAACAGGCTGTTTAATTGGCCAGAAGCTTATTGTTGCTTCACATCTGGGGTAATGAGGAGGTGGTTGTTGGGTATGCCAGTTGTTGTTACCAAAGGAATGAATACAAAGGAAGGTCAGCAACCCAAATGGAAATGAGGAAAACGTGGTGCAACATTTCCAGCCCCAAAAAAGGCACCAGTCAAAATACCTTAACTAGAAGGAAAATGTGAAGATAGGGATACAGATTAAAATAGTACTTCCCTACCTGAAGTACTTTGGCCACCTCATGAGAAGAGAAGACTCCCTAGAAAAGACCCTGATGTTGGGAAAGATGGAGGGCACAAGGAGAAGGGGATGACAGAGGATGAGATGGTTGGACAATGTTCTCAAAGCGACTAGCATGAGTTTGGCCAAACTGCGGGAGGCAGTGGAGGATAGGGGTGCCTGGCGTGCTCTGGTCCATGGGGTCACGAAGAGTTGGACACGACTGAACGACTGAACAACAACAACAACAACAACCTGAAGCACTGGATCCAGTTCTGGGTGCCACAGTTTATTGATAAGCTGGAACAAGAAGTTAAAGACTCTGGAAACCAAGACTTATGAGGAAACCAAGCCTTATGACTCTTGGGGCCCCTTTGAATTTTACAATTCTATGATTCCATTATTCTAAAAGACATTTCCTTGGAGCAGGAAAAGCTGTAATCAGGAACTTCAGCTGGCTATACCACATTTATCATTAGCCATAGAAGTGTAAGCATTAAACCTGAAATTTTATTGCCTTCACGCTACATGGGCTCAGTATGTGCTGGTATTCCACAGTGATCAGGAATCACAGCAAGGGTTGCACTAACCATTTCATTGAGCCCTATTAGCCCTGTCTTCCCTTTGTGTTGCTAATGTTCCCTCTGCTAGATAGCAGGTTCCTTGCAGTCAGGCAGAAGGAAAGCCAGAGAGGGAGACAGGAAGGGGAGGTTTATCATCCAAGTGCTGCCCTCCCAAGGCGTTCTGCTTGAATTGTTGGTTGTACTGGAATAAGGATTGTCACATGATGAAGCTTAAAAAAACCCCAACTGCCTGTAGTCTGTAACATTGATGGAGATGCCTTTGCGGGGCAGGGATTGGGTACAAATCACTAATTCTGTAGAGCAGAGATTGGGAACCTGTGTTCTTCCAGATGTTATTGGACTAAAACTTTTACCAGCCAGAGCCAGAAAAGTCAGTTATTAGAGATGATGGAAGATGGACTATACCAACATCAGAAGGGTCCTAGATCCCCCACCTCTGATTCTGAATACCAGTTGCTGGAAACCACAGGAGGAGATAATGCTGTTGCGTTTAGTGAATATTTCTGAATTATTTGTAAAGAAACACAAAGATGGCTTGCTTAAGCCACGCAGTCTAAGCTTGGAGCATTCAGCTTAGACCTCCTTTAGTGGTAGAGTTCACATGGTAGAAGGAGAGAGAAAACAAAGAGTTTGGTATCCCTTGTTCACAATGTGAGGGGGTGTGACCTAGCTAAGCATGACAGGACAGCTTACTCTATGGTCTTAACCCCTTCCTGCATTAATTAGAGTTAAGCATGTTGCCTAATAATAATAATAATAATAATAATAATAATAATAATAAACTTTATTCGCATAGCCAGCAGCCATTGCGACAAAAGATACACAATGTACAGTTAAAAACAATAGTGGATAAAAAGATCGATCAAATGGTTATGATTGTCGTTCAAATAGTGGCCCTTAATCTGATTGCACCCTCAATAAATCTAGCAACATTTGTTGTTGTCAGTTCATTTTGATCACATAAGAGAAAGAACAATGTATTCGCAGGTGGACGGCCTGGGATAGTGAGTAAGAGTGGAGTAATAAATTCGGACCTCAAATCTTTATAGAGGGAGCCTGACAGGAGGACATGATCCACTGCTTCCAAGTTGGTTATATGAGGCCGATTTACCACTCATTTACAGGGTGAGTAAATGCAGCATATATCCTAAAGCAAGGAAGCTGACAGGTCTACTCTCCAAATTATGGCATTATTTTTTACATACCACCCTCCTCAACATGGTAGCACCACACTGTCCAACCAAGAAGCAAACCACCCTTCCTGGATTTTGTCAAAATCTTCCTTAAAGAATGAAGTAATAATTTGAAAAGCCATTATTATTATTATTATTATTATTATTATTATTATTAGCCATTATTATTTTAGCCATTGATTATATTTTAGTTCAGTCCTGCATTTTATATAATTTCAGCAAACTTCATCTTTGAAAAAGTGTGCATCTACAGATGAACAACCTGGAATCCTTGAATATTTCATCCTGGTGTTCTCTGACCAATCTCCCCCTATTTTACATACCGTATTTTTCCATGTATAAGACACTCCCATGTATAAGACACCCTCTATTTTGGGGGACTCCAAATTAAGAAAATACCCCCTCAGCACTGCCTGTGTATAAGACAAGCCCCAATTTTAAACCTAATTTTTTGGTAAAAATAACAAACAAACCCTAGTCTTATACATGGAAAAATACGGTACATACCATTTTGAGTTTGTCTTCCTCTGCAGGTGTAAACTGTTATCACCACACATGAGAAAGAGGAAGGTCAGAAGAATGTGAGGGCTCTCTAATGAAGGTAGCAGCTTTAGTAATCAGAGCAAGTAGCTATTTGTTTCATCAGTGATGAAATTCACTTTTCATAACACTTGCTTTGATATATGGATGTGTTTTATGCTGTGGAGATATAGCTGAATGCCATGAAGGACAGCAGTCAGGGCTTCAGGCATTTGGCTGTGAGCCTTGAAAGAAGACAAAGAAGCTTTAATGAAAGTACAAGCAAACTTGGAGGGGAGGGGAATCACTAGTCCACTCTCTAGGCCAGGGGTCAGGAACCTTCGGCTCTCCAGATGTTTCGGACTACAATTCCCATCATCCCTGACCACTGGTCCTGTTAGCTAGGGATCATGGGAGTTGTAGGCCAAAACATCTGGAGAGCCGAAGGTTGCCTATGCCTGCTCTAGGCCATTGGCTTGAATCCAGTGTTGCACTAAATACATTGGCACTTTGGGGAAGGAGGGAGAGATATAAAACTAGTAAGTAAGTAAGTAGGTAGATAGATAGGTAAGTAAGTAAGTGCAAGGATTTTCACTTGTGCAATAGAATTTTCTCTCCCTGTCCTCTCCATATGAACCCTTTAAATCTGTTCTGGGTTTTCCTCAACCCCCTAGAGCAGATTTGGGAAGTGTGTTGGGTACATGCTAAAGGGCAGGGGGCGGCTTGTTGTGCAAATGGAAACCATGCACTGACAGAATGGATGCTTAGCACAGCATTGTTTAAAAGCTATCTGTGAGGTTTGGAGCTTTCAGGGTTAAAAAGCTCAACAGTACGCCCCTCCCACAGGGAAGTGGATGTATCATACATCCGGGTATCTGCTGTATGCAATGTCTTTTTCACATTTGACTGAACCAGAGCGGTGATGTCGTCCAAATCTCCGGGAGAAGCTCTGTGAAGTATATGCTTGTAAATAAAGCGTGCTTACTTTGAAACAACCCAGACGTTGTGGAATTTATTGCTGGCACAAGGCACACATACCGTTGCGCAAGAAGAAGAAGTTTGAAAAACTCTGCAAAAGCACTGGAGAAGCAGGAAAACACAGAGGAAGCGTAGCTGGACACATTTTCCAAGTGCTAAACTGGTTTTGAGGCTTTTCCAGTTAAAACCAAAAGCCCAACACTATCATTATCATTATTTAGTTCACGTATAAGGTCTTCTAACTGCTTCAAGAAACATATTATTTAACTGTTGTTATTTCATTTGGGTTTAGGATGTCGCACTGTACCTAACCTTTGTAGGTTAGGCTGAGAGATGTCTTACCGAAGCCCATCCAGTGAGCAGGGATTCACGTGTCCTTGACCAAATCCAACTTTTTGTTTTTTGTTTTCCAGTTCTTAGCATTTCTTCCATCACTTTCAGCTGCTCCTCCTTAACATAATCCAAATATCTGCTGCACCAGTACTGAAATACTTCACATGGGACGCACCAACAGCTCCACCTGTGCAGTAGCATAAAACCTGATCATATGCTGGCACTAGAGGCAGATATGCCAGCAAAAATGTTTAGGATTGAAAATGGAAATTTGTTCTCTGGAGTGTCTGGAGAGGCTAAAAACTTTTTAACAAAACCTCCGAGCTATTCTTCTTCCAGCCTCAACATCTTCCAAAAGGATCATTTCATAAAGATGCTTTGCAGAGGAGCATCTGTTATGCAGGGTTGCTTCAATAAACTCTGCCATAATTCAGGCTGCAAATGTTTTTCATTTACTGGGTAGGCTACTAGTGCACCAGACAGTAGCATAAATCCTGCTATCATTTTGCATAGCAGGGCAAATGAATTCCTCTTGCTTTGCAAATTAGCTTAAAGATGGGAGGTATCAGTAATTGATATTTATTGATACTTATTTATCAAGCCCTCCCAGAATGTTGACTGCATATTACTATGCAAATCTCGCACTTAAGGAACGGCAATTATATTTCATAATTATTTCATTTACCTCCTTCATATTCAGAGAAACCTTATCAGATAGAATCCCCCCTTCTTTTAATGCAGAAGAAAAACTCACATGGTATTACACCTTACATCTCAACCCCACAGCTCTGCGTTATTACATACGAAACTCTGAGAGGAAGGAGTGGTGATTATTGTCCTTCCAGAAATAGTACTAATTGTGAAGAGTTGTCACAATAGGGGGGCAATTAATATTATTCTTGATACTGAAATGGCAGCTATTTTTGAAACTGTTTATAAGCATTAATTAAGAAAACGAGCAAATATCCTAAATTAACCAAAGAGTCTTTCTTGAGACACGAGGCATAGACATCTGGTAATCATCAAGCTCATGGTTCTTTCAAAGCCTTGGAAAATAAATTGCTCCTTAGTCTGAAGAGACCCTAATTGTTCTGGAGCTACCAAAGCTAGATTAAGGGACCCATAGCCTGGTGCACAGTTGCCTTTTTAGGTAGGACATCAGAATTATAGGTTTGGGTATCTACCTAACTGGCAAAGAGTTCCCTGGTCCTGAAGTGTCTCCACCCACCTAGGCTGGCCATTGGTTCACCTCAACAGGAAAGGCTATAAAAGCTTCCTGCCATGGCTTGGTCATTGGGCATCTGTACTGACTCTGGCTTGTTCCAGCCTTTTGCTTGGTCTCTGGCTCTGGCCGTTCCTGACTCCACCCCTGGCTCCTGCCCTCATTCCAATGGTTCCGTTCTGATACTTGAAGAGACAAGCAGCAATGTAAAGGATTGGAAATGTTATTCCAGAATTCTAAGTTGAGGGATGAAGTGTTTTACTTGTATCACAAACCTGCCAGTTCCTGTCCACTTGGAGTGTTGACAGATCCACTGTTCCTAGTGAAAGCTGTGATTGTACAGAAGGTCTTTATTCTGTAGTAAGCATAGGGCTTAAAACCAGAATAGGTACCGTTGCCAGCCATATCTGCAGAAATAGTAGCTTTACGGTCATGATTTATGCTTTTGCAGAGCTCCTGCTCATTTTAATAGGGCTTGCTCGGGAAAGCATCCTGTTGGATTGTACCCTTAGGTTGTAAACAGTCCACTTTGCTCACTATATAGCTAGTAAACACGGTACCTATTTTTATTTCTGCTGGAAATTGTACCCGTACAATGTTCAGTGTCCAAATACAACCTTGTTCAAATACCTTCTTGAACGAATTTGCGTGCTCTGTTTAAAGAGTTATACAGAAACAGATGATTGCTGGAATGGGAAATGCAGTGGGTTGTTTCCTAGAAGAATGCTTTAGGAAACTTAAGCATTTATATCCCAGCTTGCCACTGGGATATAAGGAGGAGCCAGCCGACCTCAGCTAAAAGCCAGGTATTTGGTGTCACCTGCCCCATGCTGTGTGCAATGCTCTTCCAGCAGAGATTCAGCAGGTGTTCTTGCTTTTGACTTTCATCACCATCGTCTATTTCCACAACACTGCAGTGCTCATGGAAGGACAATTACATTGCTACACTATTCAAGAACTATCCCATAAGTATCCAGATTGGGAGCGGTTTCTTAAGGGATTGTTTTGAGAGATGTACTCAAGTGCAGATACCCAAGCATAAAAAGCATATGCTGCCCATCTACTATGTATTTATGAATTTAGGATACACTCCCCTTTAAATACTATTGTTATGGGATGGTTTAACACAGTTGAGGCATTATAAAAACGTTCATTACTCCCAAAGTAATGTTTTTGTTTTTTTTTAAAAAAGAAGCCTTTGGCATGCTTGATGAAATCGATGAGACTTAAGTGCACACTTAAGTTCTTCAGATTTTATCGATTTCTATGGAACCTTGGTTAACCTTTTATCTTCTGGATCATTGTGCTCAAGCTTTTGGGTTACATTAAAAGTTTAAGTCCTATTGGGCTTACTGAACTTCTAATCAGTATTTTTAAATGACAGTACTTCGAACAGCAATTTGGTCCTGCCTTTCTCCACTCTGTGTTTAAGGTGGCTAACAATACTAAAGTTAAGGGCATCTTCTTCACACAGGTTGACCATCATCACAAAGGGTACCTTGACAGGTTCCCCAAAGCCACAGGGAATTCCAGCCCCCACCTGCTTCAGAGTGCAAAGTCTATTATTGACTTTCTTCCATGTGAAATCTGACACTGATGACAAAAGCTCCTGTAGAGCATTTACAGTTGATCTTTCACACATCACTAAAGCCATTTCCCAACAGCCTTACTTCTTTGCCTAGCTGGATTTATGACATGCTGCAAGCTATGTTTGCCTGTATCATAAGTGCTACATTTGGATGATGAAAAGCTAAAGTGGGTGGAGTGTCATTAATTGGTCTGAGCAAGTTGTTTACATGGGTATGGAACCATGTCCACAATCATCTTGGACACACATTGTTACATATTGACCCAGATCATTGCAGAGACAGGGTGTGGGGAAGGAATGCTGAGTGCTATCAAAGGGGGGGGTCGTACCTTGGTGGCCACAATTCTCAGGCAGGAAAGGCTAAGGCAGGGGTGAAGAACCTATGTCACTCTAGATCGGGGCTGGGGAACCTTCAGCCCTCCAGATGTTGTTGAACCCCAATTTGTGGAATATTCAAAGGGCAGTCAAACCAACAATGCATGTTTGCTAGATTGGCACATGACGGAAGCTGAAGCTCACAGAGTTTTCCTGTAAGTTTGCTAGAGATAACTCTGAGAGCCACTCCCCCTGTGCCCTGACAGGGGGAGGGCGCAGCCACATATAATATCCTCACCTGTCTGGGCACTTCCTCTCTGCTCCGTTGCCTCTTCATCTCATCACCAAGCCAGAAATATGAAGAACAATTTGTTCCATCTGAGCTCCAGTGCTCAGACTCGATCTTAAGCTAGACTTAAGCATGTCTTTGTAACTGAATTACCATTTTAAGCCCGCCTGAACAAAGCTGCTGTATCTGATATTCTGCAACAGAAGCTCTGAGTGAGTAAATGTTATTTTTACCTTTTACAAGACTGTGTGTATGATTGTTGATTTAAGGGGAAGAATCGGGGAAAATACCAGGAGAATCCAGTCTGCCTTCAAGAATCCTAAATTAATTAAACTAAAAGGTTAAAACTAGCATATCTAAGCTTCCGTTTAAGCTGCAAAGGGATGCCTTCTGCTGAACTCACAAACACAAGGAAGAAAGGATAATATCTAACAAATGTATCCTCTCTTAGCATCTATACACATCCCTACACAACTCTCATTAGTCCCAGCCAGGACAGCCAATGATGGGAGTTGTGGCTCAGAAATATCTGGAGGGCCAACATTTCCCCAGCCCTGATCTAGAGGTTGCTGGGCCACAGCTTCTATCTTCCCTGACCATTGGCCATGTTGACTGGGGCTGATGGAAGGTGGAAGTCTAACATCATCTGGAGGAACACAGATTCACCACTCCTTGTTAAGTCAAGATGGAAGAATCCGATGAACTTGGGGTGATGTTTCCAGTTTTTTCTTATAATTCTCTTCCACACGGGCTGTGTCGCAAGGCATAAAAAATTCAAAGGCTGAATAGTAAATTCCCTTCTGAGCTGTCCCTAGAAAGGTCATCCGTTGCATAAATGCTTACCACTCCAGATCTGCCAGTCCGTCACCAGTCCCCGTCCCCCCCATCCCTCACCCCATCACCGCATCTAACTCACATTGACCGGATGCTGTTTTCAGCCAAAGCACATAAAGCCTCCTATGAAATTTTAATGAGCATGGATCACTGAGGAGAAGAAGACGAGGAGGAAGAAAAAGGAATAAACTTGATGAATGTGTCCCTTTCCAGCTGATGCAGTTTAAAGTGGAAAAGGTTTGTATGTTTTCATGCTGGAGTGCTACTGGAGATCTCCTCCACGCCTCGGTGTTCATCATAGCAAGCATAGGCAGAGGCAAGGCAAACACAGCTACTATGAATGAGCCCTCGGGCACGGGGAGATTGCTTGTCGCTTGCTTGTAGCCAGCAAATGACCTCAGATGGAGCAGTTCTCCTGTGTGTGTTTTGTCACTGAATCTGATGTGAAAACCTCAGGCATTCTAAGAGCAGAAGTGAGGACCTCATCAAAGAGGTACTGGCCATTGTGCTGCAGAGAGGGACAGGGGTGGAATTCCAATTCACATTCAGTTCACACTTATGGGCAAACCTACGTGATTTCTGAAACAATATGGGAACCACGCAGCCATCCTTCAAAATTTGCACTTCTCCAAATGTCTGTGTTGCAGTTTCTCCAGCCAAGGAACGGGTCCCCACGTTTATGCAGTAGGGCAAAGGGTGTGTAAAAATGCACATATTGGTGGAAATAACATACAACAATGCATTCAGGGAAATGGCTTTGCACAAATGTGGAAAAGTTGGGCAAAATCACATAGAAAAATGCATATTATTAGGAGAACTCTGCCTTGAAGTGCTGATGGATTCTCATGAGGCAAATAAAACAAAATGGCAAACTGATGCGGAAATGTGGAGAATGGAAGAATGGAAGAGAAGGCTTTGGTGGTGATACTTCTGAACACCAGTTGCTGTTGTGCTTGGGTCCTGCTTGCGGTTTCCCCACAGGCATATGGTTGGCCATACTGAGAACAGGATGCTGGACTAAATGGCCCATTGGCCTGATCCAGCAGGCTTTTCTTATGTTCTCAAGACAAACTAAACTTGACAGATTTGCCCATAGCTGTGGTTCATCCTGTATTACTCAGCTGCCACACTGCACTGCTTCTCAAACTTCTGATAGCCAAGATCACACTTTCCCTGAATTAAAACTGGAGGTCCACCTATCACATGGCAAAAGTTTTGCTTTTGGAGTCCAAAAGCCAGGTGGTGGCATCTTCTTCCTTGGAGGGTTTTAAGCAAAGGTTGGGTGGCCATCTGTCAGGCATGATTTAGTTGAGATTTCTGCATTGCAGGGGGTTGGCCCTAGACGACTCTCAGGGTCCCTTCCAACTTTACCATTCTATGATACTATAGGAAGTTGTTTTACACCCAGTATGACTATTTGACCCATCTTCCACAGTATTGTCTACACTGACTAGCAGTAGCACTCCAAGATTTCAGATGGTGGACATCCCCAGCCCTACCTAGAGATGCCAAAGATTGAACCCAGGACCTAATGCATGCAAAGCAGATGCTCCACCATTGAGCTATCGCCCTTCCTTCTAAAAGAGGACCCATCTCCTCTCTCTGCATAGGTCTCTGATCTGGGCATACTTTTCCATTTTTATTTAGGTAGACAATCTCCATTGATTGTTAGGCGTGGCCTCAGGAAGTGACAGAGGTGGGGGAGGCCCAGATCTTTTGCACCATTTTCTGGATCTCCTGCCTCTCTCGCTCTCTTTTTAAAAACTTAACAAAAATATATGTGTTTTTTTAATTCTTTGCTTACAGGGCAGAGGGCATATCTATCTATCATCTATCTATCTATCTATCTTCATCATCATCATCATCATCTAATATAGCATATGCACTGTGGTTAGGTACACGGTATCATCATCATCATAATATATTTTCACCTGTTGTTTTGATGACCAAAGTTGTGGGCCAGCAGCTGGGGAAAGCTGCAAGCTGTAGAAAATCACAAAGAGCAGGAAGGGCAAAATAACCAGTGAGAAAAAGTGAAGAGGAAGAACTGACTTTGAAACATCAAAGAACTAATGAACAACTTGACCCAGCACTTTTCTGCTGCTAAATATGCTTGGCGCTGCTCATACACTCCATGCAGAATCCTATTCTCGTCAACACTGGCCTCCCAAGTGAGATGAAGACAGTTGCCCTTTGGGGGCCTGGCATTATAATGCGCTTGTAATTAAAACATGAGTCGAATGATAATGTGGCAAACGTGGCCCACTGATCAAAAAGTTGTGGGGGTTTTTTGGGGAGTAATATGCCAAAAGTGCATTTTCCTTGCCCTCTTCACCCTGGTTCAACCTATTTCTAGGCAATTGGCATTTGTATTTCAGAGAGAAGGAAGAGAGATCTCAGATCAATAGGTCTGCAATCTCTGTGCCAAATTATGGATGATGAATATGGAAAAATGCAAAATGAAACACCCCAAGCTGTTGATGGATAAGGTAGTGTGTTTACTGAGCTGCTAATGTGAGTGATACTAGCAGTTCTAGTATCGTTTCCAGAGAGGTGGCTGTGTCAGTCCATTTCACAGCAAAAACATCAAAGGGTTGTATCCAACTAAATTCTGCTCAGAGCACACCCACTGAAATTGATGGAGGTAAGCTGGTTATGTCCCTTATTTTCGATACAACCCAAAGAGTTTCAGGGTATCCTAAAAATTTATACATTTGTTATAGTATAAGATTTTGTGGACCTCTTCCTATAAATCACAAGCCTAACTTGACATTAAGTGCCATATAAATTAATAAAGACTAAACTATGGCTTTGGAAGGGGGCCAGTGCTGAGAATCTTGGGAGGACTATGCCCTACTTTGCCCAACAGAGAAGCAGGTAACCCATGCCAGGGCAATGAAATCTCCATTTGCTCCCTGGCTGTTCCTGCAGCTGCAAGGGAGCCTTCATTCACTCTCAATGAGACTACATTCACACCATACATTTATAGCACTATGATATGACTTTAAGGAGTCATGCCTTCCCCCAAAGAATTATGGGAGCTGTAGTTTGTTAACTGAGAGTTACTAGGAGGTCATGTTCCCTTCACAGAGCTACAATTCACAGAGTGGTTTTGTTACATACTCAGCTGGAACAAGAGGCAGAGGCTGTGTAGGTTCCAAAAGTCCTTTATTATTGAAAACAGAACTAGACTTCAAGAACAGCCATGTTGCCTGTGAGCCTGCCCGAGCCAGACTGACTAGCTGCTGCTAAACTCTGTTAGTTAACTTGTTTCCTATAGGAGTGTTCACCCACCAAGCTCGTCTGTAATTGGCTAGGTCGCACCAGGAGGCGGACCCTGTAAGGTGGTTGAACAGCTCCTATTGGTTCCCATACACAACACCCCTCCCCCCAAATTCCAAACATTATGAACAAATAAAATCTTTAAGGTGTGTTGGACGTTTACGTTCTCTTTGGGACCATCGCAGTTCCGGGGTCTGCACCTGCGACTGAGGAACATCTCCAAGTCCCTGTTTGCTGATTGGTGCCATCAACCGAGGCGGCTCTGCAGGTGTTGCCGGTTGCGGGGCTGCTGTGGGCACCGGCCCAGGATCGCACTGTTGAGGTGTCTCAGTTGGCGGCACACCCTCCGTTTCCCCACTTGTCCCAGTTGCCAAGTCACCAGCTGCGTCTGTTGCACTACCCTGTGGTTCCTCTGGCCGTACTGGGTCGGGAGATGACCGGGGTCTGATCTGGTCGAGGTGTCTTTTCCAAACCAGTCCACCCTCCAGCCTCACCTCATAGGAAACCGGCCCTGTACAACGCTCAATGGTGCCTGGTACCCAACCTGGTCCAAACCCATAGTTCCGAACATATACAGGATCCCCTGGGGCAAATCCCTTAGGTGCTTTCCGCTCCACGGTGTGTGGTCGCTGCTCTAAGGCCCTGTCGGGATGTATGCGATCCAGGAGAGTAGTGAGCCTCCTTCCCATAAGCAACTCAGCTGGGCTATGGCCAGTGGTTGCACTTGGGGTGACGTGTTGAGCCAACAAAAACTCTGATAAACGGAGGGTCCAGTCTCCCTGTATTATACGCCTGAGCGCATCTTTAGTTGTGCGAACCATACGTTCTGCTTGGCCATTGGTGGCTGGATGAAAGGGAGCTGACCTGATGTGGCGGATTCCATTCTTAGACACAAACTCTTGGAATTCCGCTGAAGTGAAAGCTGTTCCATTGTCACTCACCAGGGTGTCAGGCAAGCCGTGTGTGGCAAATAACTTCCTGAGTGAGTTTATAGTCGCCCTACTGGACATGGTGGAGGTCGGTGTCACCTTGAGCCACTTGGAATGGGAATCCACCACGATGAGGAACAGTTGGCCCTGGAAGGGCCCTGCATAATCTATGTGCACCCTGGACCATGGGGACCGTGTGGATTCCCAGGACTGAACTGGTGCCTTGGGGGGATCCGGCCGCGACACTTGGCAGGGTTCACAATGTTTAACCCACCCTTCAATCTCGGCATCTATGCCCGGCCACCAGACGTAACTCCGGGCCAGTGCCTTCATCCAGACTATTCCCGGATGGGACACGTGCAAACCTTCTAAGACCTTTCTCCTAAGTGAGGGGGGAACTATGACTCGGCTACCCCACAGTATACACCCCCTGTGTGACGACAACTCGTCTTTGCGAGCTGTGAAGCTTGAGAATTCCGGTCCTGGCTTTTCAGGCCAACCCCTCCCCACCCACTCTGCAACACGAGCCAACAACCTGTCTTTCGCTGTTGCAGCAGCCACGTCTTTCACATGTAGGGGTTGGTCAGGTAAGTCCTCCAGTTGCATTATCTGGTGAGCCGGAGCAGGATCTGGACCATTCTCGGGCAGCGGTAAGCGGCTGAGAGCATCAGCGTGCCCCATGGCTTTTCCGGGTCGGTGCTCTAAGGAATATTGATAGCCGGCCAAGAAAATGGACCAACGCAGAACCCGAGGGGAGAGCATCTGAGGCGTCTGGCGATCGGGGGCAAGGAGTCCCAAGAGAGGCTTATGGTCCGTCACGATAGTGAAGGGCCGGCCATAAAGGAAGTCATGAATTTTTTTTACTCCTTTAACCACTGCCAGACCCTCCTTATCAATCTGGGAGTAATTGCGTTCTGCTGGTGTGAGGGTTTGGGAGAAGTACGCCACTGGGACTTCTCTTCCGTCCGATAGTTGGTGGCCCAGAACCGCGCCCACCCCGTACGGGGAAGCGTCGCACGCCAACACCACTGGGAGATTTTCATCAAAATGCATCAACACCGAATTAGAGATAAGCAATTCTTTGACCCCTTGGAAAGATTTTGCCTGTCGTGGGCCCCACACCCAACATGCTTTTTTGTCCAAAAGCCTGTGCAAGGGCTCGGCCACTGCCGCCTTGTGTGGCAGGAACGCATGGTAGAAATTGAGGAGTCCCAAAAAAGCTTGCAATTCTGCCTTGTTCTTAGGGGCGGGGGCATCACAAATGGCACGCACCTTGTCCTCGGTTGGATGGAGGCCGTCTGCATCCACTCGGAACCCCAAGAAGTCCACGCTGTTCACTCCCAATAGGCACTTTTTCTGTTTGACCTTAAGTCCTGCCGCCTGGAAGCGTTGTAGCACTGTCCTTAAGCTAGCGGCGAAGTCCTCCCTCGACGGCGCAGCGATCAACACATCATCGAAGAACGGCGTGACTCCAGGGATGCCTTTAAGAAGATGGTCCATTAGACTCTGGAATACTCCTGGAGCCACGCTGATTCCAAACTGCAGACGTTTAACTCTGAAGGCGCCCTTATGGGTAACTATTGTTTGGGCGTCAGCTGTGGCCTCATCCACGGGTAGCTGCTGGTACGCTTGTGCCAAGTCCAGCTTTCCGAAGACCTTGGCCCCAGCCAGGTTGGCCAATACATGGCTAACTATTGGAACCGGGTAGGCATGGTCCTGCAGGGCCCGGTTCAGGGTGCACTTGTAGTCACCACAAATGCGGACTGAGCCATCAGGTTTAACCGGGGTGACAATTGGGGTTTCCCATGAGCCCGATGTAACCGGCTCTAAAACTCCCTGTGCCACTAAACGGTCCAGTTCCTCCTCAATTTTGGGTTTGAGCGCAAACGGAACTCTGCGAGCCTTGACCCTAATGGGTTGCACCATGGGATTGATCTGTAGGGAGATCGGGGGTCCCTTGTAAAGGCCTAAGGTTCCGTCAAAAACTGATGGAAACTCCTGGCAGATTGACTCAAATCCTGTCCCAGGTGAAATTTGATTTAGTCCTGACACGCTTAAGCCTAACGGGCCAAACCACGCCAAACCCAAAAGGCTGGTAAAGGGCCCCTTAGTTATGATGAGGTCCAATTTCTTAATGTGATTCTTAAACTGAACCTTGAAAGTGCCCATACCCCTTAGCTGAATTATATTTCTCTGGAAGTCTCGTAACACCACAGTGGCTGGTCGGAGAGGTGGGGGCCGTTTGGGAAAAAGCTCTCTAAATGTCTTGTCCGATATTATGGAATACGATGAGCCGGTATCCAGCTCCATATTGCACGGCTTTCCCTCGATTCTAACTTGCACCCTAAGCTTATTAGATCCCAGGGATGGAAACTGATATACCCTGTCTGAAGAGATTGACTGCAACTCCACCTCTTCGAGGGCCTCGTGCACGCGTCGTCTGGGTCGTATTCCTGCGTTCTTGGAACGGCAGACACGCATGATGTGCCCGGCTTTGCCACAGCCTCGACATGTGACGTCACGGAACCTGCATGTCTTACGATCATGGTTCTCTCCACAACTGGCACAGGTGCTGTGGGGGTTGGACTGATGCTGGTTCGACTTGCGCGCAGCTTGGGAGCGGCGGTTGCGGTCGGGTTGGCCTAGGGTTCGGTGGACATCCTCGGGGGAATTGCCAGAAGATGAACGGTCTCGCTGAACACGATGGGTCCCCCCTTCTGCTCGGGAAATTGGGGCCCTTCCGTGGGCATTATCCTTCTCGGAAGCCATGGCCATGTTCATGGCTGTGGCCATCGTGATGTCATCTTTCGCCAGCAGCTTGCGGCGGAGATGGCTGTCTCGCACGCCAACGATGAACCTTTCCAACAGACGCTCCTCCAGGTTAGTGAATTGACAATACATCGCAATTTCCCTGAGAGCAGCAATATACTCATTTACTGACTCGTGCGCTTGTTGCTCTCTGTGGGCAAAATCGTAACGGCGGTGGTTCTTTGACGGCTGGGGTGCAAGGTGCCCTGTCATTGCCTTTGTTAGCTCATCGAAAGAGCAGTCCTCAATGTTCTTAGGTGCCATCAAACCCTCCAGTAAGGTGATGGCAGAACTTCCCAGCACGGTGAGAAGCACATCTACTTTATCAATTTCCCTAGTAAACCCTTGAAGCCGAACATAGCTCTTTATTCGGCGGAGCCATTGAGGCCATTGCTCGGGGTGGCTCAAGTCAAAGTCTGGTGGTGGCCTAGTCAGCCCAGCGGCCATTTTCGTACCTTGAGCTGTCGCTTGTGTGGTGGTGGTCGATTCCGAAGGAGCTGCTGACCCTTCTTCGCCACCAGAGTTCTCCGCAGAGTCCAGCGTGACTGGATGTCGCACTCACTTTGAGCGGCAGGGCGGTGCTGCAGTGACACTCAGGCCTCAAGTCCTGGCCTCCAACTCAGGCTCACTGTGGGTGGCAGGCCGGTGCTGCAGTATCAACTTAGGCCTCAAATCCAGGCCTACAACTCAGGCCTTAAAACTGGCTGGGCAAGCATCCCACCTTCGTCGCCAGTGTTACATACTCAGCTGGAACAAGAGGCAGAGGCTGTGTAGGTTCCAAAAGTCCTTTATTATTGAAAACAGAACTAGACTTCAAGAACAGCCATGTTGCCTGTGAGCCTGCCCGAGCCAGACTGACTAGCTGCTGCTAAACTCTGTTAGTTAACTTGTTTCCTATAGGAGTGTTCACCCACCAAGCTCGTCTGTAATTGGCTAGGTCGCGCCAGGAGGCGGACCCTGTAAGGTGGTTGAACAGCTCCTATTGGTTCCCATACACAACAGGTTTAACAGCCAATCCCTCTTCCCGGGGAACTCCATACCTTCTAACATGACATGGCCCCAATCCGGGATGCCATCTTCCGGGTCCACACTCCTAAGTGAGCCACATGACTCATGTGAGATCGTGCTCCCCCCCCCCAAAAAAATGCTTTTTATGGGCACAGTGCTCCAAAACACATGTTTTGGGGCACCATGCCCTGAAGAAGTGAGAGCTGAAATCGTGCAAGATCGCGGTAGCCATTTTGGCTGTTATCGTCTTGTGAGAAAAAACCTGGTGTCCCATTTCATCCCCAGGGTATGAAACTCTTGGAACCATGGTTCTTTGAGGGGAATACGGGCTCTCAGAATTCTTTGGGGGAAGCTATGCCTCTTTAAAGCAGCATCCTAGTACTTTAAATGTGTGGTGTGAATGTGGCCTGAGGCAACCAGCCTGCCGCCTCTCATTTCACCACATGGCAATGGCTGCTTATCTCCATGCTCTCAACTTTTGGGCCTGATTGTGCTTCTTCTTGCTCCACGGTCATGCACACTGTCTTTCTTTCATCATGGCTCTCCTACCTGCCCCACATCTCTGCCTCTTGCCACCCCCAGGCTGACAAATGTGCTATTTGTGGTGAGGCTTCACTGCCACAGGCGCAGTACGATAGTTTCAACTGGTTCACTTCATTTGTCATAGATCATCAAGCACGCCCGTTTCAGGATTTTGTCCATTTCCTCAAAATGAGGGAAATGGAAGAGATCTGTCTACGCATGCTATCAAACTCTTGTTGCCCGAAAAGCAATTTGCGAGACCTGGATGGGAAAAGACGGTATATAAACAAGCTCTTTTATGTTGGCATTAAAATAAACAAGCCTGGCAAAAAGGCCTATGCTGGGCTTGAGCAGCATTTAAGAAAGGTGAGTCAAAACACATGCCGGCTCACTCCCGTGGTGTTCAGGGACACACACACAAAGCATTGAGAAACGCACGCAGTGGCTCAAGGTAAAGGAATATTCAGCCACAGAGACACCCTTAGCCGAGTGTAGTGCCTTAAATATTTCACTGCTCAGTTGGCATTATGCATTCAGCTCACACTGCAGAAGAGGGCAGGATCGGTTGCGACCAGCAACTTCTGGCTCGTTTTCAGGTGCCTTTCTTTTCTGATCTCATATTCATGAGCAGGCTAATGCGATGCGATGGGCTCACTTAGAGAAGGTGAATTGTGCTGAGAATGTATAAAGGTGCTTGCGGGGCAAGCGGGGGCATTGAGCATGGGAAAACCCGGGGCCTGGTGTTTCTGTGTTTTAAACATGTGATTTAAAATTCAACTGGGAAGACGGAGGAAGAGACCTTTAACTAGGAACGAGAAAATCTGTCAGCTTCTGTCTCTCCCAGTTGCACAATTTTCCAGACGTAAATTCAGTTCTCTACATTTCTGCAGCAATTTGCATTATTATTATTATTATTTGCAGTGGTACCTCCGGTTGTGAATGGGATCCGTTCCAGAGGTCTGGCCGTATCCCAAGGAATTCACAACTGGAGGACCGCTTCTGTGCATGTGCGCGGTGCGGTTTAGCGCTTCTGCGCATGCGTGTGGCGAAACCCGGAAATATACTTCTGGGTTTGCCGCGTTCACATCCCGACTGTATTATTATTATTATTATTATTATTATTATTATTATTATTATTATTACCATCGGTATTATTATTATTATTATTATTATTATTATTATTATTATTATTATTCCTCGCAGTTTCAACAAATACATACATTTTTCAAAGCAGTTTCCCCTACTATGTGTACTTTTCGCACGTTAGTTTCTCTAATGTTTTTGTCCACTTTGTTTGGCAAAGTCCATCGCAAAATTTGGAGAAGAGTTCATTTCAGAGCATACCTGGGTTTCCGTTTGGCTACTTCTGTTTCCCATAGGTGTCTGGGTGGCAACTGTGAGAACAGGATGCTGGACTAGATGGGTCATGGGCCTGATCCAGCAGGCTCATGTAATGTTCTTACTGGTTTGAGAAGTGCAAATTAGGTCATTTCTCATTAAAATGCAAACAAAATCGAATTTCTCCCTCATCCCTAGCTTTAATCCATAGCCCTTTATACTTGGGTGCATTTCAGATTTTAAAGGGGACAGAGGAGATACATTTTAGCAGAGAGGCAAAAGTTAGCATGGTCTTGTGATCTGCTATATTTAAGGCTAGATTGGAGAAGCTGTGTATTTTAAAAGAATTTGTTGTCGCTTTCTTTGACATAGTTCATGATAACTCTAGAGCAATGAACAACATGGGACAAGTACCCTTAGTTTATATGCAGAAGTATTTCTGAGTTTGATAATCATACCTAAAATCTAGCACCATCTATAGCACAATGCTGTTCATGTCTATGCAAAAGGAAGTTCCAGTGTGTTCAGTGGAGCTTACTCTCAGGTAATTGGGTATATTATTATTATTATTATTATTATTATTAGTAGTAGTAGTAGTAGTACCTCTCTTCATCCATAGATCTCAGGGTGGTATACAGCCAAGAAAGTCCCTTCCGCCCATAGTAAGGAGGGGGGGTTGCAGGCATCACGAGCCCTTCAAGTGCTCAGGGGATGGCTGCCATCCCCTGGCACCATTGGCTGAGCCCTGGGTGTGGTGCCTACCCAGACGGACCAATCTGGTTGGTCGGGGGCGTGGCTTGCTGCATTTAAGCGAGCACACGGCCAGGGCACAGCCTCTTTCTTCCTGCACCCAGCTGAAACGGTTTTCCCCGCCCACCCACCCTTTAGGCAGGTTTTCTGGACCTTGCTTTGGACCACGGTTGGTCGCCGTTGAGGGGCCTGGTAGGAATTTTCCCACTTGGCAAATTGGCTCCAGCCTGGTGGTTTTCACCTATCTCGTAGCAACTCGTCACAACTTTGGTCTTGGCGGTTAGGCATTGGACTATCTCGGGAAGGCTGAAGGTGGGGGGGGGGGAGGTTGGGCCATCACCTCCCCCAAAATGCTGAAGGGTACTTCGTTAAATGAGTCCGGGGTGTGTGGCCCTGTCCCAAGCCGTGGAAGGTGAGGGCCTAAGGCACGCCCCTTACCAGTGACCCCAGGGTGAGTCCCTAGCTGATGTGCAGCAGCAGGGCTCTCTCCCATCGGTGGTTAACCCTTCCCGGACTGCCAGCATGACGGACTGGAGTCAGATATAGTCGGTTATGTCCAATGCCTAAGCCAATACCGCTCAACATCCGTAACCAATAAAGTTGTGGCCTTTTCATGCCCATTAACCTTACTTATTGTGTCTTGTGTTTTATTTTGCCACGGGATGGGTCGGGATATTGACATGCAACTGAAGGATACATATTTGTGCAGATCAAACTGTGAAACCAAATCCATGGTATTATATGATTATCATAATCATGATTATGAAAACAATCTATTGGAATTTAGTAAGTTTCCAATAAGGAGAGCATTGGCACTTCTTTCCACAGATGCTGTCTGCTGCTTTAGATGGACATTCAGTCTGAGACATTGTATAGAAGGCAAAGGTGTAATGGATGATATTCTTTCATATTCATTTCTTTTCATTTTTGTTGTTGTAATGATTAGTCTACAAGGAGATTAGACACAAATCTACTACCGGTAACTATTGTTTTTGTTTATTTGTTTTAGTATTGAATCATGGTCTATGCAGCAGAAAATATAGATCTTTTTCTAAGGAATATTACCCCAAAGGTTGCTTTTTATGTTTTATGTCATTGAAATTTTTAAACTATGGATGGAGTAGATTGTTTCAATGACAAGTAACTGCATATTTTATGACACATATTTTATGTGTTTTTATACCATAAGCAGCCCTCTGATCCTTGATGATGATGATGGTGGTGGTGGTTCTATGGTTCATGGCAGGGTACCTAAAGTGGTGTTATAGCTTAACAGGCTCAACAGATAAAAGTATTTATTTATTTGTTCAAGGAGTGCAGGGGTTATTCCCCCCTACCCAGTTTTTAAATTCAAGAGCACATGTGATTTTTTCCCCCAGCATGGTGTCTCATTTTAAAAAGGGGGGAGAGAAGAAACATAGCCATTGTAGAATGAAAGAATGACGGGTTAGAAGTCATTAAAATTCACAGACACCTCACATCCAATTTCAGAAGGTTTCTGTCATTATTATATATACACACATATACTGCTGTTGTTGGGACTGTTTCATTTCCTACTGCTTTGATCTACTGGGAGATGCAGTGATTATCCACAGATACAGGAACATGCTGACACCTTGCTTGTTTTAAACGCTGTTGTGTGCAGCCCAGACTGAGAATTTTAACCCTTATGGAGGCAGGAGCACTTGGCATAAAAATGTGGCTATGGGCAAAAATGCAGTAAAGTGTGATGGTGGTATTGGGCTGACTAAAATATCAAATTGGTGAAATTATGATGTAACACCCAGTGCATGGCTAACCCTCTAAGCAAGCACACGAGACCTCATTGGGTAGAGGGTTCTTGAACACCAGCTTATCCACAGCAATACCTGGCAGAGAGGTGCCAGTATGGTTCAGTGCAAGCAATTTGTGCCACATCCTATAGAAGAGAGCGCTGACCAGCGTCTACGGAGGGGCAGATTTCCTTTACTTCTAACGATTTTGTAGAAGAGAGAACTTTAGCAGATTCATCTTATATTACAGGGATAATAAAATCTTCCCCTCCTAAAATATCCTCTTCTATGTACAGCTTTTAAAAGATACAGAAACCCCGTCTTCCTTTGTATCTGGTCACTCTGGCAATATGATATAGGAAAATGCCCTCCCCTACTCTAAACTGTGTTCGTCTTGTTTGTTAGTCCATCACTTGACTTCATCTATTTCCATTTTTCCAGTCCTTTTCCATAATAACTCCTTAGTTTGCACCTCCTCTGACTACATTTACATTTGCATTCTAGCATTCTTCATATCTTTGCATATGCAAATGGAAGTGAGGGGAAATGGAAAGCTTTTAAAATGCAACTACCACATCACAGATATTGAATTCTTTGTGGGCAAAGGAGCTCTGACTGGCAGAGTGAATTTCCCCAAACTCAAGGGGTTTCTCCTTTATATGTAGGCATGCCTCTCCACTGAAGTAAATGAGGAGGCGGCATGTTTTGTGCATTCGTGGAGCTCTGAACTGGCTGTGAAATAGCTACCGGTAGTTGCCTTGTGTGTATACAAGCAGATTGGCTGAAGATCCCCACACAGCCTCAGCTCTATCCCATGGCTAAGTGGAATGGTCAGAACACACAGCTCTGGGGTGGACTCTTCTTCCTTGGAAGTTTTTAAGCAGAGGTTGGATAGCCATCTTTGATGGATTGTTTTGGTGTGATTCCTGCATTGCGTGGAATATGACTATGATTAGATGACCCTTGGGGTCCCTTCCAACTTTACAAGTCTATAATTCCATGAAAGTGATGAGAACTTCCAGTGACAGTCCTATCTGGGTTTGGTTTCCTTTCAAAGAGAGGTTACAGGAGGCTCATGGCTTCTGTAACAGTTCGTTGTTCTGGTTTGCAAACATACCACTAACAAAAAATGGGAGGCAAGCAGCATCCACACTCCTGTCCACTATCTCACATCATATCCTTGGAGAGAGGTATTAGCCCACCAAGTGCCTTCAGGTCACAACACACCATTTGCCTCTCCCTCTTTCTGTGTTTTGTAGACTGCTTCATAGAGTTGGAAGGTACTACGTATAGACGCCGCCTAGTCCAACCTCTCGCCAACACAGGAAATCTACTGCTAGAGCATCTAGCTTCTGCTTAAAAGCAACAGAAAGTCCATCACCTCCCAAGGAAATCAGAAATCCAAGGCACTCTGCTCTATTGTCTCCACATGTGTGCCGCCATAACCATTACGCAGTTGTGGGGGCTATCTTCTTCTCAAGTGGATTACGTACTTTCTCTTTTCAGAGAGATTTCTGCATTAGGAAACTATGCTCTAACTAACAATCTGTTCCCATTCAGAGATATTCCCTTCGCCATTAGCTGCCGCTTTGAAAACAACAACCACCCATCCCTAGCCATTCATTTCCTTTGTCTGATCCCAGCTAGTGATTCAGCATTGCTTCTGGGCAAACCCAAGTGATAATTTCACTCAAAGGGGAGAAGGGACTCAACCCTACCTGCCCCACCTTCCTGCTATAGAAGGGAAGAAGAACTCTGTGTTAACTATGCAGTTGTTGTTTGCATCCGTCTGTCTTGAAAGACAATGCACCTCCAGGGGCGAATCATAGAATCGTAGAGTTGGAAGGGACCCCAAAGCTCATCTAGTCCAACCCCCTGCAATGCAGGAATCTCAGCTAAAGCATCCATGACAGATTACAGATGGTGAAGTCAAACCACTGGATAATCCAGCATGACAACTGAATTTCAGACTTTTTTCTTTTTTAAGCAGACTAACTTCCATCTTACCACTAAACTTCACTTGGCTTTAACTCTGTGGTGACTGCAAAAGGTCACTGTCGAATGAGAAAATTTGTTTTCTGAATCCACCTGTCGGAAACCCCATGGAGCATCAGTCTGTGATTAATAGGTCACTCGTACATCTTTAAAAAAACAACAACACCTTGCACCACATTGAATATCTAATGAAGAACTTTATCCTCCCTTGTTGGCAGTTGAGAACAGTTACTATGATCTAGGACAAAATAAAATAAAAATTTCTTTCCAGTAGCACCTTAGAGACCAACTAAGTTTGTTCTTGGTATGAGCTTTTGTGTGCATGCACACTTCTTCAGATATGATCTAGGAGGACTTTTCGATCTCTGATATCTCTTATCTGGCAATTTTCCTAGGTGAGAAGGGTTGGATGGCTTCTGAGTAGAAGCCATTACATGCTGCCTATGAGGCCAGCAATAATCAGGAGTTTATTCATGACAGAGCAGGGAAAATCACCAAAGCAATAGCTGTGACTTTGAAGTATGCCAAAAGATGCTCTGTATGGAAGCATCAGGTAGGAACAAACTGCAGGGTTTGAATTTGCCTTGAATTCCAATGCAATTTTCATTGTTAGCATCATAAACAAGCTCATGAAGAACCCAGCGAAACATCTTTCCAACAAGCATGATAGGCTTTGATGTCTGTGGTTGTTGTTGCTGTTGTTGTTGTTGTTAAGCCGTTTAGTTGTGTCCAGCTCTTTGTGACCCCATGGACCAGAGCACACCAGGCACTCCTGTCTTCCACTGCCTCCCGCAGTTTGGTCAGACTCATGTTGGTAGCTTCAAGAACACTGTCCAATCTCGTCCTCTGTCGTCCCCTTCTCCTTGTGCCCTCCATCTTTCCCAACATCAGGGTCTTTTCCAGGGAGTCTTCTCTTCTCATGAGGTGGCCCAAAGTATTGGAGCCTCAGCTTCAGGATCTGTCCTTCCACCCCCAATTCCATTTCCTGTGGAGCATGATCAGAAAGTGATAATAACATGGGAATAAAAGCTGACAGCAAGCGATCAAACCAACAGTAATTATATACAAATGGCTAGATGCTTTGCTTCTTCACTGTGGTTTGATCTCACAACAACCCTATGTAGCAGGGCATGCTCTCACCCCTATTTTACAGCTGGAGATCTGAGGCAGGGCTACCTTAGAAGGCAGAAAATAGGCTTTGTTTGGCAACCAAGGGATGTGGTTCAGGGAGAAGTGCTACAGCGTGATCCAAAAGCTCATTTAAATGGGGTGTGCTACAGATTGTGTTTACAACTGCAGCCTTAGTTAAGAGTTGTCATGAGCCCTATTTTACGGAGCACAGTTCTCTGTTTGACGGTGTCCTCTGTTTGAAAGCACCATACGAAGGGAGAGCAGAGACCTTGAAGTTGCAACTCAACTGTTGCCCATCAGTTGTTAGCGCATGATTCATACATTGCCGAAACCAGAGCCCAATGATCCTGTCTGCATCGGCTCGCCCTGCAATTCTCTGCAACCGAGATCCTCCACACACTTGATAGTGCATGAAAGTTTGCATGGAGAGAGTTGCAGAAAACCAAGAGGCTTTCCTCGAATGCATTATACTGACCTCAAACAGAAGCGAGGTCGTTGAGAAGATAATTTTTCACCATCATCCTACAAGCCATTTCCTCCCATATAAATTAGGCAGCTTGTTGGCAGCCTGACTCCTGGCTATTGTCCAACACATCAAATTAGAATGCAGTGATTTGTAAAACAGAATGCTTTCTAGTCATACAAATGGAAAGCCACCCTAGCCTGTGGTGTTCACTCTGCGTGGGCCGGGTGCCTTGCTTATTGACAGGGCAGAGGGCAAGCAAATAAATATACTTTATTGCTCTGGATGGACGCAACATGCATCATTAACTCAGGACTTGCCAACTTAATTAGCAAGCAGTAATGACCGCACAAGGACAGATATCTGCCACATCCATGGAAAATGCCCTTCATATTTCATATTATTATGGTTATGGTTAGGGGGGATCCACAAGATAGGTTTATTGTGGGCTTGGTGCTGCTCATGCCAGCGGGTTTGGCACAGGGTCCACACAATGTCATCCTCATCAGAATGCCAACCCTTTTTTATTTATTTTGGCCATTCAACCTGATTACATTCAACTCTGATGGAAAAATCAGAGGAGTGAAAAAGAAAACTTGGGGAAATTGGAAGGTGGTGGGGATATGGGATGGGAATTTTATGATGGTGTCTCATGTGGATGCTGCAAAAAAACAAAAAAGCATGCCTTTTAAACTGTTGTCACTGTTATGTATACCAGTGACTGCTATGTTTCTGTGCAATGTTTTTTGAACCTCTTGAGCTCCAGTAGTTTGCATACCGCAGAGCTCCAGGGTGCAGTTTCATTTCCAATCTTGTAGCAGCAGGAGGACTGTTGCGTTTGAGAGGCCTGCTTCCTCCTGATAGGTTTTCCTTCTACCCCAAGACAACCATAAACCATTCTGGGACCTTAGGGCAGGTAATAAATTGAAATAATAAGAATAAGAATAATAAGCACCAAATCCACAGAAAACTGGAAGAGCCCACCCAGTCCAAACAGATGCAGTATTAAAACTTATGGTTGCACATGACCACCTTTTCAGTAGTCTTCCTTTATGGCAAAACATTTCAATTCACTTAGAGGAGCATATTCTAGTTTTGCATGAGAAAGTTGCTGCATAATTTCCTAATGGATACATGAGCCCAAGACTGGCCTAAGGTAGAAGACAAATAGAGGAAAAACAGACAAAAATACACTTTGTGTTTATTGTACAAGAGTAAAAAAAAAAATCCTGGCTCCTTCTAGAAGTTTTTGTAACTATAGCTGTAATCCTACACACAATTTCTTGTTAGTATTAGCACAGAGGTCGGCAACCTGCGGTGCGGCCCACAAAGAACGCTTTACCGGCCCACGAGCCACCCGCTCACCTAGCCACCCGCTTGGCAAGTCCCCCGCATACCATGCTAAACCGGCGCGGCGCGGGGACTCCCCGAGTGGTGCCAGAAATGGCATCTGCACATGCATAGACACCGGAAATCGCGCCTGCGCATGTCCGCGATGCCAGAAATCGTGCCTGCACATGGCCAGATGCCCAAAATTGCACCTGCGCAGGTGAGATTTTCGGCGTCTCGGCATGCGCAGGCTCGATTTCTGGTATCGTGATGCGCATGTCCGGCCCACGGATGATCTCCATGGGAATGATCCGGCCTATGGCCGGAAAATCTTGCTGACCCCTGTATTAGCACAATGGAATGCAATGAGACTTAGGCCCTGTCTGCACTACACATTTAAATCTGCATCATCCATATTCCCCAAACGATTTAACAGTCAATCGCTGTTCCAGAGGAACTCTCTGAATTGTAGTTCTGTGAGGGGAATAGGGCTCTCTGAACAACTCTTAACAAGCAACAGTTCCCAGGATCCTCTGGGGGAAGCCATGACTGTTTAAAGTGGTATGCTACTGTTTTAAATGTACAGTGCAAATGCGGCCTTTGTAGAGTGAACATGCATAGGGTTGTACTGCAAATGAATTGTTCAGGATTAAGCATAAGCAACTATTCCATACCTGGGATGGCACCACTGAGGATTCTGAGTCACTTGAAACCACTCGCCTCACTTCATTTGTAGCAGGGCCTCTGAAGAGGATCTCAGCTGGATGATTTTTCCAGTTTACTATTGAAAACAAGAATACTGCCTGCATGTGAACATATTCAAAGGAATGATGGGAGGTGGAGAAGCAAATAGGAACGAGGGCCAAAAAATCTGATTGTCAGGGGAGGGATGGGAGGGAGAACCATATCCTGTAGGCTGCTGTAATGAGAAGATGCTGGGGGTTAATATTTTGAGAAGAGTTAGAATGAACAGATTCTGCTCTTTGCTCATTGGCTATGTAGCAATCTGGCCAAGCAGAGTTTTGCCTCTGCAGACGACAGCGCCTTGAGGGAAAGATATTCAGCCTGAGGGGGGGGGGAACCAGAAGAAGCGGGAGCGGAGAAACAGGAGCAAGAGATGATATCAGCCTTTATTCTCTCATATGAAGATGAGCTCCAAGCTTCGTTCCCTTCAGAAAGACACCATCGAAACATTGGGGAGGGGGGGAGGGGAGAAGGGGGGGGAGATGCTCCAATTTCAGATCAAAAGATTTAAACGAGGAAATTATTTCCCGCGGAGCAATCAGATATCAAGCCTTTTACCCAGATGGTTATGAATATTAACCACTGCTTTTGTCAGATTTGAGCTATGCCAGCTCAGCTTCACATTCCCTGTACAACCCAAGGAATCGCAGCAAGTCATAAACCAATGGCACATGCCGCTGATTAATTTCCCTCCTTACAGTTCATACTGCCTGCATTCTTTTCTTTTCTTTTCTTTTCCATTTGCTGTAAGATGTCACCAAGAATAAAACATGTCTGACGCTCATGAAGATCCCATGTCCTTCATTGTGGCACCTGTGAGAGAAGTGGAACGGGGGGGGGGGGATGGCAGCTTTGATGTGATTATCGTTATGGAGGCAGAGCAATTAATTGTTTCATCTGTCAGCTCTGCCTCAAAATTAAATAACCTGACCATCTCCGTGACAGATTTTCTGATGGATTTTAGTGTGTGTTGTTCATAATGATGCAATCATAGTAAATATTATACATATTAATAAGATCAGCAGCACTGGCGTACCCATAATGTTTTTTTCATTACTATAGGCAGCATTCAAATTGCATTACCGGGGGGGGGGGGGGCTCCACTTGGCTTTCTAGTCTTTGTTGCCCATAGAAATCAAGGCACATTTTGTATCTAATTTATATCTTGCATCTGGAAATATAATCAGCCAGAAAGAGTTCTTCCAGTATATCTTGTTAAAGCATTATTGTGAATGGGCCGATCACTATGATTTTTTATATATATATAAAAAAACAACGATCTGTACCTTGATTGTAGACAAAAGATTTTAAAATGGTCCATAGTGGCTAGAAGTCTCTTCCCAGCCTTTGAAGTGTCAGATTCTTTAGCTATTTGGAGGAGCTGAGAAACAATTTCATTCCGCTTTAAATTTTAGTGGAGAATGAGTCAGACAGCAAGCATGGAGTTTAGCTCAAGTTAGATAAACTTGAAGCAGCTTTGAAGTTAATGCTTTTCTTCTTTAAGAATCAAATACTCGATTAGCAGTTATGCTGCCTGATTAAGGAGTTTGCAAACTTCCAATAAGCTTTGCCTGAATATTTGTAAATATAAACAGATATTATTCATTATTCCATATTATCATGTTATTTTAGGGGTGAAGCTTAATTTATGCAAATTTCTTAAATGAAGGGTCTTAAAGATATGTTTCTGGGTATGAGGAATTCCAATCTGTTATTGTTTTTTGTGATTGGACAGCATTTAGCTTGGTTTGATGAAGAAGCACATAAACAGCTTTTGGAAAAGCAAATAATTTTAATTTTACGTTCTGAAAATGTCAGGTTATGCTAAATAATAATTAATAATAATAATAATAATAATAATAATAATAATGTTGCTATATAATATAACTCAAAGTACTTGGCAATCATTTTTAATGATTTCTGTGCAGTTTTACACACATTTTACTTACCAAGCAAAACTAAATTATATTAATTGAACTAAAATACCTTTTGAATTCCCAGGTCATGTTGCAACTTTTTAGCACCCCTCATTTTTGAAATTTGAAAAATTCAACATGCCCTATTAAGTATTTCATGTGGTCTCCCATTACAAGAAAAGAGATCCTCTATAGAGTGCATTTCAGAACATCCTTCTTGATGAAGTGGAGTGAGCCTATGCATAACAATATACATTTCTAGTTTTGATGAAGTAGGATAGCATCTGTGGAGGTTCATGCCTCAGTTAATCAGTCTAGTCTCTAAGGTGCTACACCACTTTTTGTCTCATTTATTTTACTGCAGTCCTTATTGCCATGAAAAAACAACATATAAATAATTGGGATTTTAATGTATGTGATTATTTCTGCTGCTACCTTCAAACTATAGAACATATAAAGTATTCCCTGCAAGATTCCTTGGAGCCTGGAAGAGAGACAAGTTGTTCTTGCCAGAGATCTAAACTGATCACTGTCAGAGGGCTTCAGAACTGGGCATAGGGCTGTAAGACTGCAGTTGGAAGTGTGGAACTGGAGTGGATTTCTGGTTCTAGTGCATAGATATGTGGAACATAAAGGAAGACAGACATTTTAGAATAGAATAGAATAGAATAGAATAGAATAGAATAGAATAGAATAGAATAGAATAGAATAATAATTTATTGGCCAAGTACATTTTTCAATATACTCGGAATTTGCTTTGGCTACATTACAATGTAAAATACATTATACAAACAACAATAATTTACAGAGCAAGAGCCGAGGCTGCCCTTCTCGGCGCCTCTTAAGCTGTGTTGGTGAGTGTAGGCCCGCCTCCTAGGCCCGATGGAGTTGGCCAGAGGAGGGAGCGGTCTTCCCAGACACTCACAGCAGCAACAACAGCTGTTTTTTTACCTGGGTGATCCTGTCCTCTTCACCCAAACAATTAGACTCTAATCATCAGAATCTAATACAGGTGTGGGGAATGTTTGTCTCTCCAAATTGGCCATGCTTGTTGGGGCTGATGGGAGTTGTAGTTCAGCAATATCTGGACCAAAGTTTCCCCGCACCTCATCTAATGTAGCAGAAATCATGTTCAGAAACATGACCCATTGCATGGAGCAATGCATATCCCAGTATCTATTTGTCTCTTACTCGCACACCCTTGTATGTTGTTGAACATACACAAATTCCATACAGGTGACCAATAAGAGGTCTTATCCCAGGGCATCTTAGTCACCTTCTAGCAAGTCATATTACCGCACTCTACACCATCCTACCTAGTGGTAAGGAGAACTTTATCACAAATCAGGTGCTGTTGTACATTCCATGTGTGGCAGAACAGCAGTCTGCATAGACTCGTGCACAATTTGGTTTCTGCCACTAACCTACACAGGTTAATTATCCTCAAATCGCATGAGAAGTTCAATTGGCTCTAAAAATAAAATGCAGGGGAATGTGTTTAAGGTTCCCTTACTGTTGCTTGTACAGAGTGCGGCAAGATAGTGCATTGTAATGTGGAATGCATTGATTTGCTGTTAAAAAGACTTACAAGAAACTTTTGAATGAAGTGTAAGCTTAATGAACTGAAGCTGGTTTAATGGTGGACACAGAACCGTGAGCAGACTGCATTCAGAAAGAGTATTGCAAGTTTTGTGTTCACAGGATCAATAGATCATAATGGGGAATGGGTAATGGGAGAGAAAGTTCCACAGAGTATTAATATAGTTAATTAAAGATGGCTGTCAAACCTAAACATTTATGTAATGAGGAACCATCTCCGGTACAGATACGAAAATTTTTAAATTGTATTTATATATAGTTAATACTTCAGGTTCTTTTTTATAAATGGTGAACCATATATATTTTCAGTGGATCTAGATGTGTCGTTTAATGAGGATGGTACCATCTTTGCCTCCGAATGAGGGAGAAACTTCATTCAGTTCATATTTTGAAGTGAATGTTCCTCATTCACAGTTTTCAAAGTGATATGCAACCTGAAACATGGGCATCCTTCAGAATTTTTCACCCATCCCAATTTTGCAGTGCCATGTGCTACTCCTGCTAAGTAATGTGTAGAAAAATGCATATGCTACTTAAAATATAGGGATGTGGGTGGCGCTGTGGGTTAAACCACTGTGCCACTTGGGCTTGCCTATCGAAAGGTCCACGGTTCGAATCCCTGTGACGGGTTGAGCTCTCGTTGTTTGGTCCCAGCTCCTGCCAACCTAGCAGTTCGAAAGCATGTCAAAGTGCAAGTAGATAAATAGGTACTGCTGTGACAGGAAGGTAAACGTCGTTCCGTGTGCTGCTCTGGTTTCGCCAGAAGCGGCTTAGTCATGCTGGCCACATGACCCGGAAAGCTGTTTGTGGACAAACACCGGCTCTCTCGGCCTGTAAAGCAAGATGAGAGCCGCAACCCCAGAGTCATTTGCGACTGGACTTAATTGTCAGGGGTCCCTTTACCTTTACCTTACTTAAAATATGCATAAAATGCATATATTAGTAAAAATAAATACACAAAATAATATACAAAAATGTAATATATTCAGGGAAATTGTTTTGGGGGAAATTGAATATTAGGCAAAAGGTGTATTAAAATGTGTATCTTGGGTGATATTTGTACTAAAATGCAATGAATTTTCATGAGGAATTTTTTAAAAAATCACAAACTGATGTGGATCTACTTTGCCAAATTAGCTCACACTGGGTTTAGGGGAAAACACTACAGGCCTTACCGGTAAGTGGGATTATGAGAGCAAAGGAAAGGAAGATTAGGGATTTGGTAGTTTATAGTCAGGTTTTGGAAGTCACTGAATTGAAATCTGAGCCATCCCTAGTTATAAATAGTTTCAAACGAAGCAGCATGGGAAGGTGAGTGAAACTGTCCATTTGGGTCTCTTTCGGGTTCCACCCCCCACCCCATCTTAAATTCAGTTCTCATCAGTTTGCAATGTTCAGCTCACCAACCCCACACCCCAGCCTCAATTTACTTCAGGCAGCGTTTCCCTTCCTGGGACAACATTGCCACCCCTCTTCGTGCCTCAGTTTACCCCCAGGACCACAACTTCTCTCTGTCTCGGTTTCTCTCCCTCAGTTTCCCTCTCCATGACTGTAATACCTTCTGTCTCCATGCCTTAGTTCCCCTTCCCAAAACTACAATGATGCCTTTATTCCTCAGCTTCCCCACCCCCATGTTAACCCTCTTTCCTACCCACAGCTTCTCCCTCACCCACAGCAACAATGTCACCTGTCACCGCTCCACTTCTCTCCCTCCCTCTCTCCCTCTCTCACACAGAGACAGACACACCCATGCCACAGAGCCTTCATTGTGAGTGTGAGGACATGGTCATAGAGCGAGTGTTTAGACCGGCCAGCCACAGTTTGGATTCTCACTCCCCTTAGCTGCTTTGGATCACAAAAACCTTTGCTTGACCAACATCAGGTAGTTGGAATTACAGAGGTGGCTTTTCCCTTTTTTTGCAAAGTAGGCAGAGATGATACGCAGATGCAACCATTCCTCCTTGCTTTGTTGTTGCTGCTGCTGCTACTGTTGTTGTTGATGATGTTGTTGTTGTTCAAGTTATCTTTGCTTGCTGGTACAAATATTGATAAGGGAAAGAGAATGGAAAGCCTGCTGAATCTGCTAAGCAGCTCCCTGAATCCTGCAGACCTCAACACCTTGCAAGCACTTAATCTCACCCCATCAACAACGGCAAAGAAAAAACCACCTTCAGCAGAGGATTCATTGCTGCAATTTCCCAGCAACTTGGATAAAGGGGACTCAGCTTTCTTATCAAGGTGACACAAACTGACCACAGTGGGATAGTTAGATGTGCCCATCACGCCTTTACAATGTGCATAAGCTGCCATCTGCCAGGTTGAGCCCTTAGCGGCAGATTGCATAGCAGGGAATGCACTGTGCTTGCCTCCCCCTGCTCACCTCCTACTGAGACATTATTTCTGATCGTCTCCCCCTTCCCCCACCATCACCACCTCTGCGAATGTCACTGAGGTTGGGATTGTGCGTAGGAAAACGGGGCAGCTCAAGGAGTAGTAAATAGCCACGGGGATATTTGCCTAACTGGAGCAGAAACATGTTGTGGCAACAGGTGCGGCAGGAATCATGAGAAAAGTGATGGTTTTCCCCACATCATGATTGTTTACGTAGCACACTCACACGTGGTGGTTTGCAATGTATCGCCATGTTGAATATTATGAAATGGTTACCATGATATAGACTTCAAACCAATTTTGGATGATGTATCTATACATCGCTCAGACCTAGTGGCATGGTAAGAACATATGAAAAACCTGCTAGGTCAAGGCCCCTCTAGTCCAGCATCCTGTTCTCACAATGGCCAACCAGATGCAAATGGGAAAGCAGAATCTGAACACAAGAGCACTCTCCCACCCTGTGGTTTCCAGCACCTGATATTCAGAAGCATTAATGCCTCCATCCAGTGGCGTAGCAAGGGAGGGGCATAGGGGGCAGGGCGCCCTGGGTTCCAGGGGAGGGGGTGACACTCCCTGGCCCCTCCCGCCACTCCCCGCCACCCATCCCCCCATCCGTATTGCTCCCGCGGCGACCCGGCGACCTGCCGAGCGGGCGCGCATGCGCAGCCCGCCCCGACGCGCGTCATGATGTCACGGCGCACGCATCGTCATGTCGCGATGCCCTGCCCTGAGGGGGGTGCCTCCGTGCCACCGCCCCAGGTGGCACGGAGGCTTCCTTCGCCACTGCCTCCATCTGTGGAGCTTAGCTTTCATGGCTAGTAGCCATCAATAGCCCTCTCCTCATTTAACGAACAGTGGCTGAGAATTCCTGAAGACAGCTGACATTTGTCCATTATTTCCAGCAACTCCAAGTCCATGTAACACCCCATAAAAGAGACACGATGTCTCCTAAGTGTCCCCTTTTTCATTGAAAAGTTTGATCCGGCAGTTCTGTCTGGGGCTGTTAGGTTTTGTGGCTATTAGTAATAGAACATATAACCAATTGACTCCACTTCTGTGCTTGCCAGCCGCACAAATGCTGGGCTCCTCCCCAGAGCTGCCACGGTGTTTGCTTGGAACATTCCTCTCGGTTTTTTTTCCTCTTCCCTCATATGTGTGCAGATGAAGTGAGCCCTATAATAAAAATAAAGATTTATTAGCCTTTCCCCCGTGTCCCCAAGGCTCAAGAGAGAGGAGATTATTGGAGCTACCACATCAGACAGTCAATGTTCTTGCAACAGTCATAAAACTTCCATTAGATGCTGAGAGGAGGAGGGAGGGTGGGGAAAGATATTTACTCCTGCAACCGCTGCAAAAGCCCGGAGTCAAATCCAGAGATATTGGCTCACTTCACAGTGCTTTGATTCGACAGTGTATGAAATAAATAATGTAGAATTAAAGTGAATCCCAATAAAAAAACAACACACGATGCCCAGGATATTGACGATCCTATTTCTCAAATGGCAGGTTATTGAACGTACAGGGTCTGCTGCACACACAAAGAAGAACACGCTGTCGACTCTCCCCCCCCTTTTTAATTTGGTCTATTTGCACAGAGCGGATGTTTTCAGGCGGAGACGAATTTAATATGTTATTTATATGGTTTATTATCTAAACAGCTGGGTCTTTTGCAATGATGCTCATCTTTGTAATCATCTCATGCACTTACTAAACGCCCCATCTGACTCCCCACCCGGCGAGGGCTACGTTGCTGATTTAAAAGATGCAGGATCAGTTCTTTAATCAGAATCGGGGCTCATATTCAGAATTGTTGGAAGTGAAGGTTGAAGGAACATAGAAGTAAGCAAAGCGATTAGCGTGAATATGAATAAATCCACCTGTTGTGTCCTATAATGGCAAAAGAACAGCAAAAATCATGTAGAGTGATAAGGATTTTCTTTGCCTTATACTTTGTGTAACCATATATTACAGACTTTGTTTTTTTAAATGTGGAATAAGCATTCACTGGCCCTAGAGAGCCCCAGACATTTTCTCCAAGCAACAAAGATTTATGTAACGCCCCTATCCAGCACCCACTCTTATGCACTATACCAGCCCTACCCAACATGGTGCCCTCTAGATGTTTTGGACTACAATTCCTATCAGTGTGGCCAATGGTAAGGAATTATGGGAGCTGTAGTGCAATTTATCTAGTGGGCACCACAATGGTTAAGACTGTGCTATATCACCAAACAAGTGTCTTCTCATTTTGGGGAGAGACACTGGTTTTGGGCCACTGAAGCAGGCATCCCAGGCACACTTAAGGGCCCATTAAACACTGTAGGAATTACTTTGCATTAAACATGCATAGGACTGGACTGTATTGATGGATGTGTCCTCAGCCATTCAACAGGAGCAGAAGGTGACAGTGGCTTATGCACTTGCAATTGGGACCATATTGGCCTTCTCAATCTCTCCACCAACGACTGGCTCTCTGAAGGGCAGATTTGGACAGCAGGACTAAGCCAGGCTGACCAGAAAGGAAACTTCCTGATGATCTGCACCTGCTATATTTCAGTGCTGGCTCTATTGGGAGCCAGCCAGTTGCCTTCCTCCAAAGAAACATCCAACATCTATTATGCTTAAAACCTCCATACTCAGTCTGATTAATCTGATCAGCATCCCCCCATGGGGATGGCTGAATTGGTAGAGGCACACCAGACCAAGAAAGCTGGTCAAGACCCATAAAAACAGAAGAACAGAGGCATTAAAAATGTTTATATTGAATGATTCAGGGGCAGATTCATTATAGGTTGACGGCTGTTTTGTGCTCTTCCCGGGATGCGGCACAGTCATAAACCAGGGTTAACATGCCAATTAAACTGGGATTTCTGATGCTTTACTTTGTCAGCATCACCAGTAGAATGATGCGATGGGGCTCTAGAGTAGAATATGACATGTACCACATAGCTTTAATGCCGGCTCAAAATGCATTCAATTTCATTAATGAAAGTTGTTGACACTGTGTTTAGATATATGGGAGTCTGTTTCTGCTGGACTAGAAGCAAATGCATGTAGTTCGTTGACAGAGAGGTGGAGTCGTTTCTCAGTGGCAATGTTAGCATTTAGAAACCTAATTCCCAATTGATTTTTCAATAGAAATTTGTCACCCTATAGCCACATTATATTTCATCTGCAGAAGAAGGACTGTTTAAGGATACATCAGAACTGGGCAGGCGGTTTTTGGCCTCTGGGTAGACTGTTACAAAGGGCTATACAATGTGTTGCCCTTCAGATGTTGCTGGATGCTAGTTCCCATCAGCCCCTGTCAGGATGACCAAATGCCAAGGAAGATGGGATTTGTAGCCCAACAATATCTGGAGGGCCACAGGTTAGCTGCCCCTGCTGCAATCAGTTCTGGGATTGCTGAGGCAAACGGGAAGAGCATCTTCTTGAATGTGATGGTGGTTGCTCAGAACTGTAAGCCACTTTGACAACCTCTGGGTGGAAAGGCAACATATATGTCAGGGAACTGCCCTCGGCAGGGCGGGAGGTCTTGTCGATGTACCGAGAGCCCCGACACCTCCTCAGTAGTGAGACCTCTTCAAGTGGAAAAAGCAGCACCTCCTCCAGCGGGGAGGAGCAGGCTGGAAACAGCCAGGCGAGACAAGGGCTTGGAGATGCTGCTGAGAGCCCCAGCACACCTCATGAGTTTCGCTCTGAGGGGAGCATGCCACTTCCGTCGCCCCAGTTGCGCAGAGGGGTCAAAAGGAGACCCAGGAGGCGGCACTTTGGGGTGCCGAAATTCTTATGTTGGGGTCACAGCTGGAAACCGGCACTCCCAGATTCTGCGAGTGACTAGGGCGGTCATGTTTTCATGTTCTCTGCACTATAAATAGTCTGCACCATTAAACTGTTAAAAGACAGTTTAGACTCATGCCTGATTACTCGTAAGCAACCCTAACGCAGACCTGACAATATAAATGTTTTTAAAATAAATAAATAAATAAGTTGAACCTGAATGTTTGAAAGATCTACATTGGCTCCCAGTACATTTCCGAGCACAAGTCAAAGTGTTGGTGCTGACCTTTAAAGCCCTAAATGCCCTCGGTCCAGTATACCTGAAGGAGCGTCTCCACCCCCATCATTCTGCCTGGACAATGAGGTCCAGTGCCGAAGGGCCTTCTGGTGGTTCCCTCACTACAAGAAGCCAAGTTACAGGGAACCAGGCAGAGGGCCTTCTTGGTAGTGGCACCCACCCTGTGGAACGCCTTCCCACCAGATGTCAAAGAGAAAAACAACTACCAGACGTTTAGAAGACATCTGAAGGCAGCCCTGTTTAGGGAGGCTTTTAATGTTTAATAGATTATTGCATTTTGGTGTTCTGTTGGAAGCCGCCCAGAGAGGCTGGGGAAACCCAGCCAGATGGGCGGGGTATAATTTATTTATTTATTTATTTGTTTGTTTGTTTGTTTGTTTGTTTATTTAAGGAATCCAAATGTTCTCACCTTAGGGACACAGGTGACGCTGTGGTCTAAGCCACTGAGCCTCTTGGGCTTGCCAATCAGAAGGTCAGCGGTTCAAATCCCCACGATGGGATTTGCTCCTGTTGCTCGGTCCCAGCTCCTGCCAACTTAGCAGTTCAAAAGCACGCCAAAAAGTGCAAGTAGATAAATAGGTACCGCTGTGGCCAGAAGGTAAACGGTGTTTCCGTGTGCTGCTCTGGTTTCAGTGTTCCATTGCACCAGAAGCAGCTTCGTCATGCTGGCCACATGACCTGGGAAAACTGTCCGCGGACAAATGCTGGTCCCTCAGCTTGAAAGCAAGATGAGCACCGCAAACCCAGAGTTGTCTGCGACTGGACTTAACGGTCAGGGGTCCTTTACTTTTTTTTACCTTTTTAACGTTCTCACCTTACATATTCAAAATTCAAACTCCATCAGAGCTGCAGATGAGAAGCAGATAGGAACAGGAAAATGGTGGTGGATAAGCAGCTCTCCATATTTGGTTCCAACTCAGACACCTAGTATGAATGCATCCTTGATTGATTCAGTTGCCACAGACTGGGAACTCCCCATTACTAGGCATGTTGGAAGAACCAACGGAAATGTGTTGTTGTTTTTTTGTCTTGAGGAAGAAAAACAACAGGATTTTAATGTGACAAATATATATATATGACTGTTCATTACTGCTGCTGAACACCTTTCATAATTATTGACCTGACCTGAATCAACCTATTGGATTTCCACCACAGATCTGAATTTATTATGTGCATCATTATCATAAACATTAATGGCTGGTTGGAGTGGCCGGGAGAGCAGCTGGCAAAATGGCACCAGCAACCTCCATGCATCTATCATTAAAGGGACAGACCTCTCAGCCATGCCCATTTATTCTCAGCCATGCACATGTGTGCTAGACTACTAATGCAGACAGTTAATTCAACACGAAGCTCCATGGACAATGGTCAGTGACACTGAGAGTTGCCATCCAAAATGTGTGGAGAGCTGTAGGTTAGGGAAGGTGGCATTAACATGCAAGCTTGCATTATGAAAACTTATGCATGCACACTAGTGAAAAAACAAGAAGTGGTAGCCCAGGAAGGAAAGAGAGTAACACTTCCTTGAGCTTCGTTTCCAATGGAGAAGAGGACTCAGACATCAAGAAGGTAATATTTCACGAGTCAGCAAGGTCGCAAGCCAGTTGGTTGCAGACCTTGTTGCATTTGCCATAAATGGGACCATGGGAACTGGCCCTAAATGACAAATGAGACAAATAGGCTGTGGGATCCCTGCCTACAATGTCTGTGTGGGCCAGCCATGCCCTGAGCCTTTGTGATCAGTCTGGCTCCTGGCTGAGACATCTAGGAGCAGCGATGCACTAGCAGAGGCAGCAGCTGTGACTCGGCTGCCTTTCAGGATGACATTCTAATCTATAAATCCAAATAGATAGCTTCCTCCACAGCTGCTACAGGAACCATGTGTTTGTGATTAATGCATCTTTTTTAAACTGTCCACTATTAATTTTTCCCAGCCTTATTATAGCTAGTAAATCTGTATGGCGTTTTTGTATTCCCCCCTCCCCCACCCCGGTCTCAGTCCAATCTTATTGCAATCAGTAAATCTTTTTACTTTCTTCCTTACCTTGTGGTCGCACAATTCTACATACACAGATGAGGAGTCATTGTTCACCACATCTTTTTCTATTGGGTTAATGTCTCCAGCTTCATATGGATCATCCATCATTTGGGCATTATTGCCCTTGAACCACAGCACTTGCTTTTCCTTTCCTTTTTAACATGCACAAATAAAAAGCTTTGGTCTGACGTCTCCAAGGCACAAGTTCACAATAGATGCCCCAAAGCACAAAGCCTTCTTGTCCTGCTAGACCCGTCATGTTTTTGATTGGGTTTGCATGTGGGGCTTTGCATTGCAGATGTGTTCCAGATGTACTGCAGCATTGAAAAAAACAATGAGATACATACATTCAAAACTCATGGAGACATTCTGAGACTGAAATACATTTGATATGTAACACCTGAATTTGCCTGCTTCAAAATTCTGCCTGAGGGGGCAGGAATAAGAGGGGGGGGTTTAATTCCAATGGTGAAACTTCACATTTCCATGGTTTTCATTAGGCATGGACCTCCAGATGTTGCTAAACTACACCTCTCATCATCCCTGACCATTGACCATGTTTGAAGGAGCAGGTGGGAGTCGTAGTTCAGTAACAGCTGGAAGGCCAAAAGGTTCCCCACACCTGATTTGCACAGATTCACAACAAGTATCTCTGCTGTGGTCTGTGTATGGTGTTTTCCACCGAGAACTCCATAAAGAATGATTTGGATGTGTGTTTCTGTAAACAAACAGGGATACATGCTGGAGACAAGATGGGGGAGCCACAGTTATCCACAAGCTCACAACATGTTCACTGATATGCACCATCCCTGCAAACATTTGTTTCCTCTTCACTCTTTATGTTGCCTGTTTATTCATCTACTATTTTCTTTATTTACTGCAACTGTATCCCACCTTTTGTGAAGGTGGCATAGGTGCTTCTCCTATCTGTGTTATATCCTTCCAATAACACTAAGAGATGGTGACTGGCCAAGGGTCACCCATTGAATGTTATGGCTGAGTTTTTTAACCCAGGTCTCCCAGGTCCTACTACCCTACACTTCTTCAGGAGACATTGGTTATACATGCAGCCAATTCACCTGTTTCCTGAACCATGAGTTTGTTCTTTGTTAAATGTCAGATAATTGTGAGTTTAAATACAATAGGCAACTTAAAGTCAGTAGATTTGGGGAATGGTTGTCTTCAAGTGACGGCAGAATGCCAATACTGGTGTGGCCTCTCCTATTTCAGCAGGGAATGTATTCCACCACACTGGTTCCACCAGTAAAAAAATCCTGCTCCTGTGTTGCCACAAGCTGATGATAATCATCAGGCAGCAGCAAAACTAACTGGATTCCATTTGTTGATCTTAATGTCCTTACAGACAATGGAGGGTAAGACAACATTTCAGGTAAACTAGTCCAGAGTTGTCCAGTGCTGCATATGTAAGTAGCAGGACCTTAAAAATGGTTTGTTAGTTAATAGGCAGCCAGCTAGTTATAATCAATATACAATCAATAACTAAATTATAGCTCTGAGTAGGCTTGCTGAAATACTGTTGGGCAGTGAATAAACAAATGCAGGAGGAGGATATGAAACATCTGCCTAAATCATGCCCATGTCTTTTGTGAAATGCTTGGGTTCATGGTTGACTGAATAAACCCTCACTTCCACACTGTCAACATCTCCCAGTTACTTTAGTACACTCTCCTTTATAGGAATGGGGAACCAATTCCTTGAGAATGTGCATCTTTATGTAGACAAGGCAGCACAATCCACACCCAAAAAAGGAGGTATCGGCACCAATACCAATATTTTTGGGGGAGGGAAACACTAGGGAGGGGGAGCCCACCACAACAGCTTAGTGAGAGTTTATTCAGTCAAACCCAAGCATTTCACAAAAGACATACCTGTACTTAGCGGGTACGGAATGCTGACTGATTATTTGGACAGGGCAGGGGTAGAATGGAGTCTCTTGGAGGAAGGCATGGCTGGCTAGCACTTTCAACCAATGGCCTCCACAACACAACATTTCTGTTGCAGGTCCCACTTACAGAGACTTAGTAAGCACATTTGAGATTCTGGCCCTGTTATCGTAAGTGGCAGCTAAAATTAGTTATACACCAAAGATTTTTCAAGATAAATTAATCTTCTCTTTGTAGAGAACATATGGCCAGGACAGGAACCAGATGGATTTGAGCTGCTGAGGCGGTAAGTTACATTCTCCCTGCCGGAATTAGGTCCCGTTTACAAGGAGCAGATTACCAGGTAGCACAGATTGCAGGTGTCCCTGTTTGGGAGAGGTGATGTAGCATGCCATGGTCATGGATGATGTGTTTTCCCACCAGCACATTGGCACGTGGACATTTTTAATGGTTCCCTCTTGATTCCTGCTTCCGAAGGTCTTTCTGTTCAATTTCAGCTGTTTTAAAGCAAGTTTTTTATTTTTTAAAATCAGGCATTTTGATTGCCTTTCTTAGCCAGGGCAGTTCAACCAGACAGGCAGGTGAGGCATTGCCTAGGGCCACACAGTTCAAGGGGTGACAGATAGCCAGAAGCATCAAGAGACCTTTACCCTTTCATGTACAGTACTTACTTTCTACCATGGACAGCTCCCCATCCCATTTGAGTGCATCCTAGAATCTTTTGCAATATTGTTTGTGAGAGAGAGATTGAAGCACATTGCCTGGTCACTTTCCAGCCCACCAAAGGTGGTAAATCATCAACATCCTAATAACAGATAACCAATACAAGCCATTCAGACTGATCAGTAAAACGAGCAACTTACAAGCCGAACAAATGTACACATACAAAGGTCTATTTGATGTGAACATAGCGAAGATTGATGGGACCTGTCTGTTCCTGAGTTATGTAATGCACAGGTCAGGCACTCATATTTCTCAGCCAGAGCCATTTCCACAGTTTTTATGTTATATTTTGGGAGGTTTGGAGACACAGAATTTGACACAGCTGATGCAAAGCTTCCCTGGAGCATCCAGATGGCCACAGTTATAGGCAGCGAGCCAGTCTAGACTGATGCTTGGTCTAATCCAGCAGGACAGTTCTTAGACTAGAACCAAGTGTGTCTTTGTAGTTTGCTGCATATAATTTTTTGGATTCAATAGTGACAGGCTCTTAAGAGAAAGGAAGTGAGAGCAAAAGAACAACACTTATCCCCATAGGATGCAATAAAACCATTGCCATCTAGTCTTCTTGCTAATGTTCTTCTTGTACAGAATTCATATGACATGATTTATGTCAAATTCATGCAGTGTCTTCTAGATAATGGGAATGAGTCTGCACGGGAAAGACAGGCAGCAAGCCTAATAAAATGTCACTTTGACTATGGCAATTTTCAAACCCATATTAATTTATTGCAGCCTCTGGGGGACACTTCGTTACAAAGCTATTACATCCAACACTTGCCCACTTTATTGAAAGGTGGTGAACCAAAAACAAAAAATCTACAAAACATACACAAATTCCCAGCCTTGGCAGAGGGATATTAGAACTTGGTTTCACAATCTCAGTAAATTATCCTATACATATCACAAAAATGTATACATAAAAGCAGTATATTATAACTATGGTAGAGATGTAATTTTGCTGTATGATGATTTTGCAGACATTTTGATTGTGAGAACCATCATCTTGATTGTAGAACCTGCTTACAGTTTAAAAAAATGCACATAGACATATGAAACCTTATATAAGTCCCATGTAAGTCCCATAGAGTTGAGTGGCGTTTACTCCAAGGTAACTAAGTTTAGGACTGCAGCTTGGCATATGATGTCAGCTTGTCCAGTATGAAGTTGTTTTCTGCATAAATTTTGTATTGGTGAAATCCTCGATATTTACACATGTTTATGCACTTTTACATTATATTCCTGTAGTATGGGGATTAACAGCAAGATAACTCTTTGGCCACTGTGACAATAGGATGCTGGACTAGATGGGTCATTGGCCTCATCCAGCAGGCTCGTCTTATGTTCTTGGGTACTTACAACCAAAGTGGACTTTGAGAGCCTTTATGGTTGCTAAAAGCAGTGCTTTTTTCTGGGGATATGCAGGGGTACACATACCCCTAAGCATTTTGTGAATCTTTGTACTTTTGTCCATTTACTTTAATTTTCCCAATTTGAACTATAAAATAGTGATTTCCTTGAGCCAAAATGAGAGTACCCCTAAACATCTTTTTAGAAAGAAACAAAAGCACTGGCTAAAAGACTTTGAGCCTGGAAGGATAAACACCCACTGTCTATTATACAATGGTCTCACTGCCCTGGCTACATCTTAATTTCATGAGAACACCTACTGGATAACTGGAGGGCTTGTGTTAACTAATAAATTTAACTTACAATGCATGTACTGATGGATACACCCTTGTATCCATAATGTGAATTGCTGAATTTTTTTGTTACTATTATTATTTATATTGTATTTATTTTCCTCTATATTATGCTTCATTTGTTTCCTCCCATTACTTTTGTTAAATTTTTGAATAAACAAATCTTTTAAAAGGATTGCAACCCTTCTTTCTGAATATATATCAAAACGATTACAATATGGAACTTATACAGTTCCATTTTGGTTTTGTTTTATGATTGGAACAGTTTCCTCTGTTTTTATCCTCTGTTTCCATCATCCAATATTCTATTGTTTTAACCTGGGACCTTAGGGGCAAGAAATTTATACTCAGTAAGTTCACTGTTAGATCTGGAACTTCAATGGTCCTAAAAATCAATAAATTGTCGATATGAGGTCATGACTCACTCTACTTTAAAGAACATTTTGACTTGGTAACAGATTGGTTTTCCTAATGCGTTAGTGCTGATTCTTAGACCAACCTCCAGCAAATACCGGTACATTAGGTCTCCACAGGCTGAGAAGCTGACCTTTCACTTTCTTCTCTTTGAGGATTTGGATAAGCCAATATATGCCTTCTGTGGATTTTAAGGGCATTTTCACATAAGGCTTATGTGAAAGCATCTGGGGTGGTATTTGTGTCATGTGGTAGTGTTTTTTTATGTGAGACAGGGTGTAGAGAAGAAATTGTATGTACATTTAACACAGAAGAGGTTTTATAGTCACAGTTGGCCTTCTGTGTATGTACTTGCTGGATAAGGCCAAGGGCCCATCTAGTACAGCACCCTGTTCTCACAGTGGTCAACCAGATGCCTGTGGGAAACCTGGAAGCAGAACATGAGCACTCTCCTCTCCCGTGGTTTCCAGCAACTAGTATTTGGGAGCATTGTTGCCTCCAACTTTGAAGTCATCATAGCTAGTTGCCTCAGAGAAACCAACCCCTACAGCAGGGTGCCAGGAAAGGCAAAGACAAGGAAAAGTCCTTACCATCTGTTTTTATTCAATATTTACAGAGAGACGCTTGGGAATGCAGCCTCTTGGAATAATGGCATTGCCCCGAGTAAATCTCCACCCCCCTTCTCTCCTACTTCCTCATTCATCATCTATTCTATGGGTGGCACTGAGGGCCTTTTGCTTCTGAGCCCTTTTCTCTCCTACTTTTAAAGCTTGCCAGGTTGTGGGAGGGTCTGGAATGCTTTCTAGTGTCAGTCAGCTGCTCCATGGGAAGGCGGTCTCCACCATTCCTGCTCTGCCCAGTCCCTGACATAGCCTTTGATAGCCCTCTCTTCCATAAATTTGTCTAATCCTTTTTAAAGCCCTCAATGTTGGTGGCCATCACTGCCTCCTGGGAGAACGAGTTCCAGTTTCTGACTACGCACTGTGTGAAGCAGTCTTTTAAGTGTCCTACATCTTCAAACATTCAGCTTCATTGGATATCCATGAGTTCTAGTGTTATGAGGGAGAAAACATTTCTCTATCCACTTTTTTCACGCCATGCAAAATTTAATAAACTTCTACCATGTCACCTCTTACTCACCTTTTCTCTAAACTAAAAAGTCTCAACCACTGCAACCTTTCTTCATAGGTTATCAGAACTGTACACAGTACTATTTTCAATTCCTTTCCTAAAGACCCCTAGCCTGTAATGTTACTTTTTCATGGCAGCCAGGAACTACATCAACATCTTCATTGAGTGATCTACTATGACCCCAAGGCCTCACTCCTGGTCTGTTCCCTCTAGTGCAGACCCCATGAATGTGATGTGAAATTAAGATATTTTTTTTGGATCGAACATGCATCACTTTACACTGGTTTTCATTGAATTGCATTTGCCATTTTACTGCTTATTCACTCAGTTTGGAGAACTACTACCAGTTATTGGAGGTCTGGTGTAGCTAATACGATTCCAAGATTAGGAAGAACTTTCTGGTGGTAGGAGTTGTTTGACAGTGGAACAGACTGCATCAGAAGGTGGTGGTCGCTCCTTCATTGGAGGTTTTTAAACAAAGGCTGGATGGCCATCTTTCAGGGATTCTTCAGGTGTGATTAATGCATTTCTGGGGCTGGACTAGTTCACCATTTTGGGTCCCTTCCAACTCTATAATTCTATGATTGCAGCTCCATGCTGAAAGGCACCTGACCTAGTCTCACTCATGACTCTCAAGGGTTTTCAAAAGCTCCGGCTTCTCAAAGATGCTTCCAACCACTTGATAAACATGTTACTTTTAATATAATGCAGGAAAGAGGTTATAGGCAATTAAGAAGTTTACAGACATATGACAATTATACTCCATGCTGTTGTGTTTCCACAGGAATCCTTCTGTAGTTTCTCGAATGAAGCAGTGTGGCTCACCTGAGCTTGGTCTAATGTGAAATTGGCACAGCTTATTCTCATTCGCTATCCGAGAGCCACATGCATGTGGAACATTCAGAGGAGAATTGAGTGATAATATTTTCCCCTAAATTGTAACATTTTAGGCTCTGACAGGGAAGGTAGTGGAGGGGAGCTCATGTATGAATGCTTTTGGGGGAGGAGAGGGACCATCATGGCACATAGAATAATAGCATGTGAGGGAGGATACTAACACTGGTATCCTCTTGTGAAAATGAATACCGGACTCTAAATTTCAGCTGGGCCAAGTCAACGCTATTGTAGTTTCTTCTTCCTCACATGTAAATGGAAAACTAAGAAGGTAAATTCACTGCTAGCTAACATTAAAATTGATATCTCACTTTCCTGGTTTTGGCTCATCTTCTCCATTCCCTTCTCATCCTGAGGAACCTGTTATCCTGCCCTTTTGTCATATATTCCAAATTTTGATGATACCACTCTGACTTTGCTTCCATTTTAAAGTGTTGGGACTTTGGTACACCGGGAAACCAGACATTTGATGCAAATGATTGCTACTAGAACTCTCACTGCCTGTTTGGAGAAGTGATTTCCTTATGTTTTAGAAAGGCAACCTTCTGTGTGGAATGAAAGAAACCAAGGCTGTCCATTGTGGGCTCTTTCTTCGTAATGAATAAAATATAGTTAGCTGCATCTGTATGGGTATATTAAGTGTGTGTGATACTATATATATCTATATACACAATGTCATCAACAACAAAAAATCTTTCCAGTCTCAGTATGCTATTTCTTTGATTTTTTCTTTCCACGTTTTGACTTCTCCGTCTCTTTCTGCTGCTCGTGAACGGGCTCTTCCAGAGGCAAAGGCTCACTATAAAAACTATATATAGGGGAAAAGAAAGAGACAAGTTTGCAGTGTGAGTTGTATCATAAGGCCAACTCAAAACCACACAAAATCGGAACCCTAATCATCTTGCAGGTAGTGTTAGGTGTTAAGCGTCATGTTGCAACATTCATGATAAGCTTGTGAACTCTGGATTCTATTTCAAGGCAATATATCAATCTGGCAGCATGTTCTGAATTCACATGTGCCTCACTGTATGATCATCCCATCACTGTGCAAAGGTTCTGTTCTAATGCAGCTGTGTTAATTGTAAGAAACTGATAAAAGAGCATTCATACAGCAGACCCAGTGTGTTTTTAGCCAAAAACCTTTTGCAGCAGCATAACAAACCAGAATCCTGCATATTTATCATGTCTGCCAACACTTCATTCAGGTATGGAATATAGTACATAATTTGGCATCTTGAGAATATTGGGTGGTATGCAATACTAGTCCTACTCAAGAGTAGACACATTGAAGTTAATGGACACAACTAAGGTCACATTCACACCATACAGCTGAAGCATTATAGGTGCAAAATTTTCAGTGGGTCTACTCTGAGTTGGACTAGCTGACTACAACCAATCGAACTGATCTTTTTCAAAGTAAGTTCCTGGCAGAGAAATAACAGAAATGTGCAAGCAATGATTGGTGAAGGTTAAAACAATGGAACCTTAGTGGGTTGGATTTCTGTTAACAAGCAAGTAAAATAATAATGCCCTGAAGCCCATAGCTGCACTATTCTGCAGTTTCCCTCCCCCCCGCCTCCAACTTCTCTACTCTATAGTCTTCATATTATTCTTTCCTGTTTGCACTCTGACAGCCGTCTTGTAAAGAAAATAAAAGAAAACCTGTCTTGAAAGCAGAATACATTATGCAAAGTATATATATGTAAATTTAATTTGCATAATTTATTAAGGATGCATAATATGGTTTTTGCTACGATGTGGTACGTAAGTCTTTAAATAATTCTAGTAAGACATCCAATTCAGAATTGATTCTGCAGATTTAGGCTTGGCTCCATACATTAACCTGTGACTCTTATGCTCTTATTCTAGAATATCTCACATCCTAACCGTGTCTACTCTGAAGTAAGTCCCATTGCAATCAATGGGACTTACTCCCAAGTAAATGAGTGGGGAGTGCAGCCTTGGCAGATTTAAGAGAATATAATGAGCTAATCTATGCTGAATCAAACTCTAATGTTTATTTAAACCACCAACATCAGTTCTGGTGGCAAGTCCACAAGATCACAGGCAGCGTTTCTCAGGCTGAGATCTTTTAACTGGAAATGTCAGGGATTGAATGTGTGCCCTCATATATACAGAGAACGTGCTCTGATATTAAGCTTGCTTCCTCCAAAGGAAGCACAGGAAACCTGCCTCCAGATATTTTTCGACCAAATTCCTCAGGCCTGACCGTTGGCCATATTAGTTGTGGCTGAAGGTAGCTGGAGTCCAACAGCTTTTGGGAGGCTGCAAGGTTCCCATTTCTGGTTTAGAGCATCATAATTGCTTTGCATATCAGGCCAAATCCAGCATCCTCTAGTTTTTAAACATGGCCAGATGGGTACATTCAGCACCAAACACATGTCCTAGTAATGGGAAGTGGCCTTTTAGACTCTCTGCATCAATTTTATTTATATCGGAGATGGATTTAGAGGAGTGTGACTGGTTCAGTTGCACCGTGCGCCTCAGGGGCACTGCTGGGGAAGCCACAACTATACTTAAGAATAGAGTACGAGAGGGAGAAGGACGCTGAATTTTGGTGTTGAACAGGGCACTGCTGAAATTTGAGACCCCAAGATCCGCCACTGTTTATGTGCTACATTTTAATTTTGGTTGCCTCCAATGAGCACAGGGTGACATATAATGTTCTACCCACCAGAGTTTTAACTAGGGGGAAAAAAGCAAAGCAGATTATACTAAGATGGGACAGGTAGAGCTTTAGGTTCTGGGTTTTGTTTTTTTAAAGGTATATTCCAAAGCCTGTAGAGAGACAGTGACAGGCCCAACTAAAGTTCATGCCTGATCGGGGACTTGAATGTGGGTCTTCCCAGTCTAAGTGCAACATGGCAGCTGCCACACTACGTGGTCTCTCATTCAATCCTTTTGTACCTTCAAATGATGCTTTAATTGCCTCTGGTGTTTTACAGACATGCCCCAGCGTAAAACGGTTACTGCATCACAGGAAAAAGACACTCTCACTCCCATTCTGTCATTGAGGATTACTCTTCTGCAGAATCTCAAGCAGCCTCACCCTTTACCAGGTAAAGTGAAATGGCTACAGGGGTGGAATTAGCATAGCCTAAATGAAATTAGCATGCTTCCGACAAGCTGAGAATTTAAGATGTGTCCTAACGATAAACTGTAAAGCTGCCAAAGCAGCCAGGTACAGTTTAGTTGAGGAAATGAGCCCAATAACTTGGCATCCTTGTTGGCAGTTTGCTTATAAGCGTATCCTGGTTGGTATAACTGCCCCCCCCAAAAAAAAATCCCCAGCCAATAATCATCACATAGAACTATGAGAATCTACAAGCTTAAAAATCTCTCTGATAGTGAGCAATTAACAAGGGATTAGCTCACAAGTTATGACATCCACATAGTGATAGTTTCCCACTTCCTGATTCAGGAAGCCATCATGGATTATTGCCCCCTATCATATCAGCCTATCACTCAACAACAGGAACTCTGAGCAAGTTAGCCATTGGCTAACTTGCTCAAAATGTGAATTCACCATAAGTTGGACAAAAAACTGGGCAATGAGATACGAAGGCAGGAAATCAGTTAGTCTAAGGTTACCAAGATGCAACCATTTCCCCGGGACAGTCCCCGGATTTACAAATCAGTCCCCATACAAAATTCTATCATTCCTACTGAAGTTGAAAAGTGTCCCCGGATTCATTGAAAAAAATCTGGTAACATTAAGTTAGTCAGATGATCACCCTGGGTGCTTCCAAACGGTGACAAAAGAAACGTAAATACATTTGAGGGGGGCGGTTTAATGGTATGCTAACACTAGCTCTGTTCTGTGGTTATTGCAGCTTTATCTTGTTTCCATGTGGGAAAGCAGCAAAGAAACGACCAAAAAGGAAAATGGAAGCTGTCAGATCAATAATTATTTGAGCAAAAGTTGTGATTTTACTGGTTGGTAGGGATGGCCAGTAACAGGAAGAGACTGCTGTAGCCTCCCAGCCCAGTCTTTCTCTTAGCACTAGGTTTTTAAAAACAAGAAAAGTTGTGCCAGTCTTGCAAGGGGGTGCTTTGGGGATGCAGCAGTGTTGGCACAACTTGCTTTTAGGTGCCAGGTACAGCATATAGTGGCCACCAGCTTCTTTCCCCAAAATGCCTCTGGCCCCCTGTATAGCTTCACAGCCAGCGTAGCTTTGCTGGGACCCAGTGGCACCGAGGGTGATGGATGGCAGTCATTGCAGCTGTGCCAGGCCTGTCCTTCTCCTCTGAGTGCTGAACCCTTGCAACTTGACAAAATGATTAACAATAAAATAATCCTAGCATCAATCACCCCAGCATTTGCCCCACCATACCAGGTGCTGATGTCGGCTTGATTTTTATTATCATAGTCCCAAATCCCACCATTTAACAACACAAACCTTTCCAAGGCAGGGACAGTGACCTTCTTTGGATCTTCGAAAGTGGGACTGGCAGGAGAAATGAAAGAAGTTTGTGTCAATAAACACATGTAGGTATTCAGCACTATCCCTTATGCACATTTTAAATAGAAAGTTTGAATTTCTTCTCTATTTTATCTTAAGCCAATGTTGCAAATGTCTACTCATCTGGTGTCAGTTGTGAATTCCTCCTGGTTAACCAACTACTCACTCTGTTGCTTTGAGGCCCATATATACACACATTTCCGGAGGAGGAAAGTAAAGTTTCTGAGGGCTAATGCATGGTTTATTTACCAAAACCCCCCACAGAAAACAGGATTAAGCTATTTTAGACCGTGTATGTATAATACATGCCAAAACCATTTTATGAAATAAATTGGATTTAATGACTCATGATTACTTCTTCATGGCAAGTTCCATTTCCCTGTTACTAGTTGCAATTATTATTTACTACATTATTTTTGTTTATTAAATTTATATACTGCCCTTCAGCCAAGGTGGTTTACAGTATTAAAAAAATACACTGCCTTTTGTGTATAACAAACAAACAAACAAACCAATAAACCCCACCCCCACCCCCCAGTTTAAAAAGTCATAGATTGTTTAGTTAACCAAAGGCCTTGGAGAATAAGACTGTTTTCACTTAGCGTCTGAAGATATGTAATGAAGACACCAGGCAAGCATGCCTGGGGAGAGCATTCCACAAATAGGAAGCCACTGCAGAAGAGGCTCTGTTTATTCCACCCTTCCCCAAAGGAAATCAGGGTGGCATACAGTTCCCTGCTTTTTCATCTCAGAAACCCTATATGGTAGTTTAGGCTGAGAGTAAGTGACTAACACAACTTTACTCAATGAGTTTCATGGAGATTTGAACTCTGAGAGTCTAACACTCTCACCACAAAATGACATTGACTCTCTTTTTAAATGGCAGGCATATGCAACTTGCAGACCTATCATGTGTGTCATAATCAACTCGTTTGGCACCACACCTGGGACTATACAAGCTATGGAGGTTGTTAAGCGCCTGCACGCCACAAAAGGGAAAGCTGGTGTGTTGTGTTCAGCTTGGTGGGTCTCAAGTTTTGCAGGCCTGATTTAATGCTTGCTGCTCTCAGTTGACAAAGTCATTGACAAGGTTATCAAGACATGAGATCAAGTTTATCACCTGACCCAGCCAGAACTGCCCCAGTGTCACAAGTAAAGGGAGAAAGATCAGAAGACCTTCCACTCAAATGGAAATGTTGCATAAATCTCATGAATGCAAATGAGTAATAATCTTAAGAGGTTTCTCGTGTTTGGGGGCACAGGAAGGAATCCTGTAACAATTCAGCAAATGTGAGTCAAGTTGATTCCTCCAGTATTGCAAATCAATGCTTCAGACTGGTTTAAGGCACCATTTACAAAGGTAAGAGGAAGAAGAAGAAGAAGAAGAGGAGGAGGAGGAGGAGTTTGGATTTGATATCCCACTTTATCACTACCCAAAGGAGTCTCAAAGTGGCTAACAATCTCATTTCCCTTCCTCCCCTACAACAAACACTCTGTGAGGTGAGTGGGGCTGAGAGACTTCAGAGAAGTGTGACTAGCCCAAGGTCACCCAGCAGCTGCATGTGGAGGAGTGGAGACGTGAACCTAGTTCACCAGATTACGAGTCTACTGCTCTTAACCACTACACCACACTGGTACAAAAAGCTAGCCTACAATGAGATACATGTACCTCTGCAAACATCGTTTAACTGCCAAGGTCTCTGGAGAAATGGAAGAGCTTTAGAACAAGCAAGATACGGCTTGTTCACTTAATTATTATTTCTTAATTTGAGAATTCAATCAACACAAGAAGCAGGAAACAGATGCACATACTGTACTGATTAGGTGGTGGTGATGGATGGGGAAAAGTCATTGCTATTCCTCCCCCTGGGAGGAGTCAGAAGCTTGTACCTCCCGTTATACATCTTGAGCTTTTCTAGACAGGACTGCCCAACACTCTGAAACCCCCTGCCCCTAAAATTAGCACTCTGCTACAGTCTGAACCACCATGATAGTGTACATATATCAGCTGCTATTAGACTTGGACCTTCCAAGTTCTTAAGCAGTGTACTGCTGTCTATCATTTGCTTGGCAAAAGTAGCTTCTTTCCAAAGTAGGTTTTATCTTAAACAATTGCAAACACAGCAAATAAAGAGTTCACTTGTAATATATTACATCAGTGGTTCAGTGCTCATTTCTTCTCCTTCCAAAATAGATTTTATCTTGAACAATTGCAGACGCAGTAATAAAGAGTCCACTTGTGATATACCAGTGGTTCAGTGCTTGGACGTTGTTCCGGTAATCAGACGTTTCGTCACTAAAGAGCTTAGTCATTGAGCTTTGTGATAAATAATATACAAGAGAAGACAGTATTCAAATGACTTAAAACAGGGGTATATCTGTCCCCATCTGCATGTTTCCATCGGGAGGAGCATTGAAAGAGGACGATGTTAAACCTCCTAGGAGGTGTAACAAACTGAGGGACATTATTTATGGGCTGCCCAGAAGCTTCTGGTTGGCCACTGTGGAAAATGGGATGCTGTTCTAGTTGGACTTTTGGTCCAGGCCTATCCTGGGAAAGTAGTGGGTAGGTTCAGTCTATCTGGGCCCATCCTGAAAGGAAGAGACCATAGCTTTGCAGGCAGAAGGTCCTAAGTTCAGTCCTCAGCATTTCCAGGTAGGGCTGGAATAGACTCTCTGGAGCTCTCCAAAGGGTAATAGGCAGTATGCAGCTAGATGCACCATTGGGCAGCCTCAGCATAAAGCATCTTCCTATGTTCCTAATTTCTGCCAAAGCTAAACTGGAAGTAGTAATGAACAGAGAATGCCTGATTCAAAAGATGGCGCCTCTCCTGTACAGTGGTACCTTGGTTTACGAACTTAATCCGTTCTGGAAGTCCATTCTTAAACCAAGACGTGCTTTCCCATAGCAGTGGGGGACTCAATTTACACTCAACAGGAAGTGGAACATGTTCTGCTTCCAAGGCAAAGTTTACACCTACTTCCGGGTTTGCAGCATTCTTAATCCAAATTGTTCATAAACTAAGCTGTTCTTAAACCAAGGTACCACTGTATAGCTAAGGAACCTACAATATGCAATTTTTTTCCGGAGCCAACTACTTCCATCACAGAGCAGTAATGATGGCAGGAGGCATGCTGGTTGACATCCTTCCTTGTACGCAATTGTGAAGATGGTATTGCCTGCATTTAAACTGGTTAATCTGTATTTAATCTTCCACTGATTCATGGAAGATCTTGAAGCCTCTCCTAACTACCTGCACTTTAGGAAAGCTCCTCTCAGACTTTTGTCCTCACAGCTAAAGTCACATACCCAACAGAATCCACATCTTTTAAAAAGAGAAAGATTACAGCAATGACTCTTGTTTTCTTTTGAACTTGTGCTCCTTTGCTTGCAAGTTGTCTACCAAATAAAGGCAAGGGATTGCATCTTGATCTAAAGGGACACCATTAATTTCTTTTTTCTTATCCCCGCACAAAGTCTAAGAAAGATTCCGTTTACAATTGGGTTAGATAAGAACCAGCAGAAATCCCAGGAGGGTCAGCAAAGTAATTCACTCCTGTGACCCATCCTTCTCTGAAGCCTGGGGCATTGGTGTACAAAAGAAAATGCCTATTGCAAAAGGCTAGTTCTATGGATGTTTAGTTTAAGTGAGGTTATGGGTACAGAGGCAAATAATTTATGGCGCTAAAGAGATAGGTCTTTTAATTTTGAGAGAGAAGGTGACACAGAAATATATTTTGGCAAAGATTCATCTTTATGTTACTCTAAAATGTTAACTTATCTCATCGCTTTGACAACAGGGCCAGTCTGAAGACCAGTGATAGCAGGACAAAGAAAGTTATTAGTACCAAAATGAATTGAATATTGCCAGTTAACTCATTTATTTGTATTGTGAGCTGGATCTGTAAGAATGTAGGGATGCTATAGTTCAATGCTTGCCAGGATTCCACATTTCTAATATGTTTAATTTCATATATGTCACCACCTTTGTTTTACTTTTTGTTCTGGCAAAAATTCTGCAAAAACAAGCTATTCTATTCTGAACTTAAAAATGGAAAGCGTAATGCTGGTGGTCAACAAAAGAGGTTTCAAGACTCTCTCAAGGCAAATCTTAAAAAAATAGTATAAACACCAACAATTGGGAAACGCTGGCCTGTGAGTGCTCCAACTGGAGAACAGCCTTTACGAAAGGTGTCATGGACTTTGAAGACACTCAAACTCAGGACAAAAGGGAGAAACATGCCAAGATGAAGGCACATTTGGCAAACCCTCACTGTGACCAACTCCTGCCCAGAAACCTATGTCCTCACTGTGGAAGGATGTGTGGATCCAGAATTGGCCTCCACTGTCACTTTTGGACTCACTGTTAAAACCGTGTTTATGGAAGACAATCTTACTTGGCTATGAGTCATCACCAAAGAAGAAGACGATGACTAACTCTTCCATCCAGCATTACTTGTAAGTTTTCCCTAGCAGTCCTTCTATAGCCAGGGACATTAGTTTTCTGCAAGTCAGTAATAAAAAATTCGCAACCAGGAAAGCAATTTTTTTAATGCTTGATATGAACAGAATGAATTACGCTATTGATTTGGGGTTATCTGATTTAAACAGGAGCCCCATGCTTAATCTAACCTGGTGGATTTACTTAATATCCCACTGGGAACAAGGTTCCACGATTCATAGTATAAAAGCAGTGGTGACTAGAGTTCCTGGATTCTGAATTTCTGTTGTACTTGTTACAGCTGTACTGGGAAGGAAGTTCCTCCATAGGGCAGTATTAGTTGAAAGGTACATTAAAGGCGCAGGGGAAATAAAGCTTATAAAAATAGGACTGCTGAAACAAGTGAGTCAGCCCAGTACCCATGAACCTTAGCAATTTCCCCAACTACCTTCTTTCACAGCTCCGACTTTCTCTTTACACTGCTCCTCACCTCAAGATAAGGCAGTTTGGCTTTACAAGAAAATTAATTTTGAAATGGTAAAAGCAATAGGGAAAAATTATTTATAGCAAACCGGGGTGATGGCTCTGCATAACGAAGTGCTCAGCAGAGCCCATTAGAAGGCCCACCTGCACACAGATCTCCCGCTAAGTCTGAAAGCTGGCTCACAATTCTCTTATATTAGCTCCATCGTTTTTCATTCATATTTTGGGTGGAGAGGTACATTTAAACCATAAACTTGACTGCTTGCTCAAGCCCAGCAGATTACAGCTGTAAGGCAGCTACTAGAAAACAGCTAACAGGGATCATATATATCCAAAGTACATCACTGAATAGAGTGATATAGTTGTATTGGCAGCAGAAGAGGCTCATATAAATGTGCATCAACTGGTAGCAATTTAATGAGCGAGGGTCCATTCCCAGTTGAGTTAGGTAAAATTTGTGAGGTCTGGAAAGCTGCACGTACACTACACACACACACACACACACACACACACACAAACTGCTTCTCCATCCCAAATCCACCTCTTGAAGCTGCCTCTCGAAAAGCAGCCATTGTACTTTCGTTAAATGTATATTCACACAGTGTGCTCTTCCACCCTGAGATATGATTCTGAAATTGTAATTTGGTATTTCTATAGCTCTCCCTCTTTTTTTAAAAAAAGAATAAAATCTGATTTTAGTGCAATTGATTTCCCAAGCCCTTGGGAAAAAGTGAGCTAGAAAATCCAGCTAAGTAAATACCATTGCTTGAAAGGTTTAGTGATGGAGTGATAAAGTGTGGCAAAGAAATGAGTGCCATAATGAAAAGATTAACCCTCTCTGGTTTTTTCAAAGGATATTTGAAAAGTCTAGGAACACATTCCTTTCAATTTGTTTCAGTGGCACACATAATGATGGGCTGCTGATCCTATACTCGGAACCTCTCCTCTGGACCAACTGTGTGACATATGATGCACTGAAGGACAGGAATAGTCCAGCTCCATTCCCCACCTACACTAGAGATGGATTCTGACTGCACCATATGTGGGCTGAGACGGGAGCATCAGTGCAACAGCAACAGAGGAAGTCAATACCTGAGGTTGCGGGCTTGAGTCCTAGCACTGGTGCAGGAGGAATAATAAATTGTGCCTTCACAGTGCTGCCAAGATCTTTGTGCAGAATCTCCCGCCAGCAACTCAGAGTACAGGTCTCAAGTGCTGCTCTTTATTTCGAAGGGATGGAGGGGGTTCATGCTGGGGAACTCCACAAAAGCAATATATGTCAAGGGCTGTTTGTAAAAACTTCCAAACAGGCAGCAGCAAAGGTTCAAACGCCTTGGGATCTGGACATGATTTACAGGCCGTTTCCTTGTTTCTTCCATTACTTGATTTAATTCAAAATTCATTTTAACTATTAGCAAAGTTCCAGTGTGTGTCACCGTGCTCAATTATTCACAGCAATGGACAGAGACGTTGACCAACTGCACAAGCGTGAATGCAATTTAGGAATGGGGACTTGTGGCTCCCCGATAATTTATTATGGCCGATTATGCAGACCAGGAGAAAGGCAGGGGCTTACTTACAATAAATGTGCAATTCACAATCCATCACAAACTGAAAGACACACTGAATACCCAGGTTCCTTAGCCTCCTTTGGATTTAAGGCCTTATTAGCAAGGCAATTTTGTTCTTGTTACATTCTGCTGTCCGGGATGCTTAAGACAGCCAAATGCATTACACATCTTCCTATTTAACTGTACGGACATACAGCAGGGTGGGCATTAGCAGACCCAGGAGGCATATTCAGCCTCCATTACAACATTTGTTCATAGTCCACAGCTATCAAAGTTAATCTTGAGCAGGTTTCTAACTGTCTCGCTTGCAGAAAACAAAATGTAAGGAAAAAGCAGAGGGGCATCTCATAGGACACTCAAATGCACATTCTCCAAATTGCTACATTTGCAGCGCATTTCTTAAGGGAGTATGCGGCAATGATAGAAGTGGATAAAATTATGCAGGGTGTGGAGAAAGTGGTTAGAGAAAGGTTTTTATCCCTCTCGGGAGCATCCATTGAATATGAACGCTGAAAGATTCAGGACAACCCTTTTCATAATCAAACTATGGAACTCGCTCCAAAAGGAAGCAATGATTGCCACCAACACGGATGGCTTCAGAAGAGGATTAGACAAACTCATGGAGGATGAGGCTATCTATAGCTTCTGACTCTGGTGACTATGTTCTACCTCCACTGTTGTGCTCAGGTCCTCTTTGTGGGCTTCACATAGGCATCTGATTGGCCACCTTGAGAGGAGGATGCTGGAAAAGATGAGTCACTGGCCTGCTCCTCTTATGTTCCTATGATACAGCAGATGCTAAGCCTGGTAGCACCAGGCAGCATTGCAGGGCAGCTGCCAACAACCTTGCACCACCTCCCTGCCACTCTCCTCACCTTGCTAGCCATGCCACAGCTTCTGCTTCCTCCACCCATGGCACTGGTTTTGTTACTAGAGTTTCCTCTCCTTGTCCACTGTGGGTGGGGATGTCACGCCCTGCTTGCCTTTCCACCAGTAGCAGACATAGGAGAGAGGATGGGAGGGCAAGAGGAGCCAGAGCTGTCCACCCTGAAGACCCATGCCAACCTGGAGCTGGCCCAGGCAAAGACCATGTGCCAATCACAAAGCCAAGGCAACAGGTACAGTTTTGTCTCACCATGTCAGTCAAGAAAGTAATTAGTCAGGAGGTAGCTGCCCACATCCTGCATGTTGTATTCTTACAGGGAATTAACTGTGCACTGTTCACTTAAGTGCAAACAAAACTCTTCCTTCTTTCACTTCCCTTGGACTACCAGAAACTTTGCAGAACAGATCTATATAACCCTGTTATTTAATTTGTATATATAACCTGCATGAAGTCTGAACCAGCAATCAAGGTTCAACACATAACACATGGTGTCCACTTATCCCACTCCTACTCCTCTGCCCCTCTTCCAGCTGCTTCCACCAATTCACCACTTGTCTGCTCTAGTTAGTGGCTTTTTTAACACTAGAAGATAGGAATGGGGAGAAATTGTGTTCCAGTTCACATATAAAGGGAAAATCTCCCGAACTCACTGTTCCCCAAACAATATGCAAATCATAATCTACTCTTCTCTGAATTTTGCAATGGAGTTCTCCAGTCAGTAATGTTTATAAAAGATGCATTCACTAGGGTAAAATGTGCATAAAAATGCACATAAGTGAAAATAGCATTAAAATGCAACATGTTAGATGAAAATGCTTTGCAAGAATGTGTGGATTAGGATAAATCTGCTGGTGAATTTTCATGAGGGTTTAAAATTGCAAACAGATATGGAAATATGGAGAACTGGATTTAAGGTTGGAAACATGAGAAACAGAGATAAACCAATATTGACAGGCTTGTCTATCCCTACTAGAAGGGAGAGTGCCACGTGTGCAACCCCCATAGCTCTGCATTTAACACACAGCAGTAGTATGAAGAAGAAAAAGAAGAAGAAGAAGAAGAAGAAGAAGAAGAAGAAGAAGAAGAAGAGGAGGAGGAGGAGGAGGAGGAGGAGGAAGAGGAGGAAGAGGAGGAGTTTGGATCTGATATCCCGCTTTATCACTACCCGAAGGAGTCTCAAAGCAGCTAACATTCTTCCTCCCCTTCCTCCCCCACAACAAACACTCTGTGAGGTGAGTGGGGCTGAGAGACTTCAAAGAAGTGTGACTAGCCCAAGGTCACCCAGCAGCTGCATGTGGAGGAGCGGAGACGTGAATCTGGTTCACCAGATTGCAAGTCTACCACTATTAACCACTACACCACACTGGCTCCCAATGATGACTGCATGGATGGCACTCTCTTGTGTTAAAGGGCAGTTTCTGCACTCTCGCTCTTCCCTTTTGGTACAGAGGTCTGGCGCATGAGTCATGAGCCAGGTTGAACCCTTAACAGATACAGTGGTACCTCTGGTTACGTACTTAATTCGTTCCAGAGGTCCGTTCTTAACCTGAAACTGTTCTTAACCTGAAGCATCACTTTAGCTAATGGGACCTCCCGCTGCCACTGTGCCACCAGAGCACGATTTCTGTTCTTATCCTGAAGCAAAGTTCTTAACCTGAAGCGTTATTTCTGGGTTAGCGGAGTTTGTAACCTGAAGCGTATGTAACCTGAAGCATATGTAACCCGAGGCACCACTGTACAGGAACACTCCTGACTACAACATTTTGTTGCTCGTCTCACTTGTTTTGCCTGTTTGCCTTTTGATGGAGTGTTTTGTGTGTAGCTTCCTCTCACTCCTATGATCTGCCTTGTTCTAACAAGAAATATATTGATTATTCACTGTAAACACTTAATCATCTGAGCAGAGGACAGAATGTGGTATGTGTGCATGTTTTTAAAAATGGTGCTCCTTGTAACAAATTCAGCTACCTTCAACTTTTCCTGAAAGCCAGTGCCAGAGATTTGTCTTGCTGACCTTTGAACAACAGACTTTCCTTTCTGTTACTTTCTAGCATTCCTTTGCTATGTCGAATGCATCCTATTTGACAGGCCATCAGCCCGCTTTCCTGCCCCCAACCCGGGGCAGTTCATAGTGGCAGGCACAAAAAGGAACACAGCTGCTATGTTTTCATATATCTGTGAGTCATTGGTTGGACTCAGATCATTGCCCTGCTTATGGTAAGCTGTACAATAATAAATAGCATAAACTCAACAATATCTGCAAGTTGCTAACTTGTTGGCCTTACTCTCACTCCTCTTAGTTTCCAGACATGATCATTTGACTGGTTTTTTGTTCTTGTTTTGTTTTGTTTTAAAAGCAACTCCTCTCACTGACTGATCACACGCCTGCAGTTATTTTTGACCCTCAACTCAACAAAAGTGTTAATTGCCAAAATATGTTTGGCAAGAATTAAAAGTTAAGTCATGTTCATCATATGCTATTGCTCCCCCACTGCCAGTTCTTCCACATTAATGCCTATACGAAAGAGGAAAGTACAGTTGTCCATAGCCTTCTCCATTTTCACATCTTTGCCCAAATGGCCGCCAGTTCTTCCTTATCCATTGATCTTCCTCTCCACTTGTTAAGTACTTGTGATCCTCTCTAATTTACACCCAGCTGATTGACTTCCTGGACCCATATACATGTCTACTCTCCCTGAAGCTGGTTTCTCATTCTTTTCCCATGGGTGCTGCATGGGTGGTATCAATGGCATTGGTCTAAAGGGCCACTCAGTAGAGCATGAAACTATTAATCTCAGGGTAATGGGTTCGAGCCCCACATTGGGTGAAAGATTCCTGCATTACAGGGGTTTGGACTAGGTGATCCTCATAGTCCCTTCCAACTATGAGTCTATGAACTCCATCCCTTGTCCAGAGATCAGGAGTTCTGAATAAGGCTGCAGAAAGGGCTCATTTCAAGCCAGTAGATGAAATACAGTTACGGCACTTTGCTATGAACAGAGAGCAAGTTTTGCTGTACTATTGAGCAAAGTGCAATACAGTAGTAGATGCCCTTAGCACTGGCTGTCTTGAGATGGATGAGTTGAGAATTTAGACCTGTAATACAAAGGGTTTTTTTTGGGGGGGGAGGACTTGGTAGTTACCATTACAGAAGTTCAATAAAAAGAGAGGCTATCACATGTTTTCTCTATATTACTGAAAGTGCTAGTAGAGAGTTCCGATACAACATTGTTCAATGACAGCTCAGGTGGTCTTTAGATATAGGCATCCCCTTATTTTAAGAGATCTGATAACTACCACCTCTTGGAAAATATAGGCAAGACTTGATTGAAGAATGTGTATATGATATATGAATATATGTGGATCATATGTGGATATATGAATGAGTATAGTCTATATGAATGCATTAAATAGGAGATAGGATTAGATTCATTGGTCAGTGATTGTAAAAATTAACCAAGCAAACAGGACCTTGATCCTACAAATGTTCATGGAATGTTCGTGGAAGAAGTCACGAAGGAAAACATTGCACTGAAAGCACCAAATCCCACTTCCTTTCTTTCAATATTCAGATTATTTTGCAGAGAGAACAGATATTTGCAAACAGGGTGAAAATGCTTCCTGACTTCCCCTCTTATCTTTACTTCATTCTTCAGTGTATGTTAGTTAAGATCACAAGCAAGCTCCAGTGACGCATAAAGGGTTTCATAATCCCTCCAGTTCACACAGAGGCATCTTGTTATCAGCAGGGAATGGATCAGTTTCTAGACTCCACAGCCACAATCCATCAAAACATTAGTCATCATGACTAAATCCCAGTGAAAGTGATGATGGGGTGGACATGACTTAACTTGAGTCTCATTTATTTCAACGGGGCTTAACATTGGGTTGTGCCTGCTTTCTTTAAAGACTCTGAGATGCCTGGCACTGTGTGTATGTGTGCTTCGAAGTACTTCAAAGTAGAGGGAACACAACAGTGGTGCCATATATTTAGGATGTGAAATATCTCACCCTTAGAATTCCTACACACAAAGACAATGAGTTTCTAGCAAAGTCAGAGTCCACAGCCCTTGGTCTAGGAATCTGACACTGTGCTATAGTTTAAATTCCAACAGCAGCTAGTTTATGGGGTGGAGGGAGGAACAGAATAAAGTCATGCTGCTCCCAGATATCAGTGTCGCTTCAGTAACAATACTCTAGCCTTCTTGAACGTGACTGCTGAGAATACCACAGGAATGAACAGCCATTAGTCACCCCTGGCAAATGGTTTAACAGATTGTAGTGGAGCTGATGCTATATCCATCCATTGAGCACATGCTTTGAATGGACTTTCTTCCTCCAGTCTCCTGAGCTGCTAAAAACAGACTGTAAATCTTGCTCGGCGCTAGAGTTGCTGCTAAAGGCGCCCACATGACATAAAATAATACACACCAAAGCACAGGACTGGCAGGTAGGGACAGCCTCACATCGCTGATGGATAATCAAGGCCGCGTCACTAGTTCCAGAATAAATTTCAGGGGTGGGGTGGAGAGGCAGTTCAAAATGAATTAAGCACATTTGGGGAACATGTGTCCATTTGATGCATTTGTGTCTTTCGTTCAGTTTCCTCAATTTGGGCTGTCCGTAGAGTACAGGACACGCAACTGGAATACAGAGTAGGATGGAGGAGAAGGAAAATACGCAGCACCACAGAGTCATGTAGAGATGGGCTGGGAATAGTGGAAAGAAAAGGGAAAAAGATGGGGGCAGACAGCTCCCCCTCAAACATCAGCAACAGACTCTCAAGAGGGCTGCAGAAGCCCCATTCTGCAAACATGCATTGTTTCTTTTGTGGAAGAGAAGTTAGGCTCCAAAGCCACATTACGGATGAAAAGGGGATGAGAAGGCAGAAGGAGTAGAAAGGGAAGGGGGCTATAAGAAAGAATGGGCGGAACTTGTGTTGTAATTCAGTCTGTTACGTTGACATTGACCCCTACAAGTTTAAGAGAAATGTAAGGGGTATGGATGGGTGAATCTCAAATTTATTTTTCTCTCTGCTTATTTTTCAAAGGTACGTCAAGTGGCAAACTAGATACCTTCAGGAAGCCCACAAGCAGGACCTGAGTACAACAGAACTCCCCCCACCCCACCGCCTTATGATTCCCAGCACTAGCATTCAAAGGCATAATGCATCCAATAGTGGAGTTATAATGCAGCCATCATGGCCATTGGCAGCATTATCTTACACAAATTTGAATTCGTCTAATCCTCTTTTAAAGGCATCCAAGTTGGTGGCCCCTTACTACAGCCCGTGGTAGCACTTTCTCCACACTTAATAATCTTATATTCCTCTACATATACGCCTGCTTTACTTGTTCCACAGGGCTTGCTCATGTTCGTTGCCCCTTTCTGAACCTTTCCCAGCTTTACAATATCCTTTTGGAGGTGAGGCAACCAGAACTGTACCCAGTATTCCAAGTATGGTCTCACCACAGATCTGTATAATGGCATTATAACACTGACAGTTTTATTTTCATTTCATTTCCAAATGATCCCTGACATGGAACTCACCCTTTTCACAGCCACCACACATTAGGTAGACATCTTCATTGACCTATCCATTTTGACACCAAGGTCTCATTCCAGGTCAGTCATCACCTGCTTAGGCTCCATTAGTGCACTTGTGAAATTAGGGGGTGGGATTGCACCAATGTGGCACACTTGCATACACTGAACTGCATTTGCCATTTGGGTGAAAAAGAAAATGATGGTGCCCTTTCCTAAGTGATGCAAGTCTATTAACCCAAAAGTTCATTTCTCTCATTCTTAATGGAAACTTCAACAGGCTAAAAAATGAGTCTCTATTAAAGATTTGGTAATATGCAGACTTATGTAAACATAATACATTGATTACATGTCAGTTGAATAAGCAACAACAAGTATCCAACTGACTTCCAAGTTCTACTGAAAGTAGACTAATTGAAATTAAGAAACCTAAGTTATTCATGCCCACTAACATAATGGGCTAACAAACACTAACTCTGAGAACTAGCTTTGGATACAACTCTAAAAACTTAATCTGTCAACAGGCCTAATGTTAGGAACCGGAAACACAGCAAGGAAAAAATTAGCATTGAACCTTTTATCTTTTTTTAAAAAAATTCTATCTCGTTCATGAGTTGCCAACATGGTACCCCTGGATGTTCTTTAACCAAAACTCACATCATCCCTGACTATTGGCCAAGTTGGTTGAGGCTAATGGGAGTTGTAGTCCAAGAACATCCCGTCAGTTGGATTTTTACAATCAAGTGGTGTATAAATTTTATGAAATAAATACATAAATAACATCTGGGTGGTATCCCAGTGGCTACCCCTGCTTTTGTTATATACTTAGCAGCAAGAACAGCTAACGATGGAGTTTATGGGCACATAGTTCTTCTTATAACAGCTCATCTCTGGTCACAGTGCACCAGTTCGTCCAGTTCATGTTGCAAACACAGACCTCTGCATGACACTGCCTCCCCTGTCCCCATTCCCATCTTCCCCTTCCCTTGGACTTCCTGTTTTACCTAAATTTGAAGCTCTGTGGCAGGAAGTGGCCCATCTTGCAGTCAAGGCAAACTTGGTTGATCTGCTTCAGCAGGTCTTTCTTGCTGAAGCTGTATCCGTTGAAAACACAGCCCCCAAAGACTGGCTTCCCTCCAGCATACATCTGTTGACAAACAGGCAGGAAGGAGGGGAACAAAAATGCTTTGCAATAAAATATATATATATATAAGTGAGTTGGAAGGCTTGGACCAAATGGTTTCCTTTTCCTGTTATGCACAGGAGGCTTAAATGTTTTCATCCAGACATGAAGGGGCTTTGACAGTTCTCTCTCTCTCTCTCTCTCTCTCTCTCTCTCTCTCTCTCTCTCTGGCCCCCCCACTTCCTGCACATCACTTAACACTCCTGATGTTGAATGAAGCATCATTCACTTTGGGAAAGCAGAAACAGTACAGGTCTTACAGCCTGACCACAGAAAAGCTTATTGCAAACCTTTTCGGCTGCTGTGTCCCTCGCAGGCAGTGCTTACTGACCACACCCCTATTCCCCACAAATCACAAGAGGTTACCAGCTCCTTTTTGTGTGTGCCAGATATCAAGACAGTGACATATTTTCACATTTCTGTAGGTGTGTGTGGTCGCAGCAAAGTTCAGTGGCTCGCTCTTGGATATATAGAAGATTAAATTGCCAAAAGTCCTGTATTTTAAAACTATTTGATGTGTGTTTGTGTGTTTTGGGGAGCATTATCGCCTAAAAGAACTACAGCAATATTGCTACCACAAGGCAAAGAGTCCACTTTTTTTTTAAAGGAGGGTTTGTTGTAATTAATTTCAAAATTTATGGTGGGCATGCCTCCCTACTACCTAGGGCCAGTTAAAAACTTTTTTTGGTAATAGATTCATATACACAAATAAATAATATTTCTATTCAATATATAGCAATAGCAATATGCAATGTACATATCTGCAGGCAATGTGGTACTGGATAGGGGGCTCTTATTACAAAAGGGTGTCAAAACTATTATGGAACTTGAGCTTTCTGGGCAGCAGGGGAGCACAGAGGAGAAAAGAATTTGTTTGTGCAGCAAAAAGTCCTTCGGCCTCCAGACTGGAGAGGAGTGTAGCCCTTCAGAGTAAATAAGCTGGCTGTTCGTTTGTTTTTTAGTTTTTTTAAAAAAGAGTACACTGTGAAGGAAAATTCATTGGGCAAGAATAAGATTGCAGAATATGGACATACCATGCTGGAGAGAAAAGGTTCAAAAGCAGATGGAGGTCAAAGACAGGACACTGCAAGTGCCTTACTGATGTTCATATGGGGTAAATGAATCCATGATAGGTGTCAGTGAACTGTCCCCGGCACAGTGCAGGGTGGTGGAAGGGCTCTCGGGATGTTACAGAGAGCCCCGGCCCCACCTAACCAGCAGCACCTCCTCTTGCAGTGGAGCAAACAGCGAGGTCTCCAGCGGGGAGGGGCAGGCAGCTCCGGGTCTTGAGAGCAGAGGCTCTGGGGATGTTGGAGAGACCCTGCACTCCCCTCGCTCAGTGGGCGAGGAGGGAGACACGCCATTTCCGGTGCCCCAAGTGCACAGAGGGGTGAAATGCAAGGAGGGGAGGTGGATATTTGGGATACCGAAACTCTTATGTTAGGGTCACAGCCGGAAGGGGCCACTCCCGGATTCTGCAAGTGACTGATACAGACATGAACTTGTAGCTCTGCACTGTAAATAGCATGTACAATAAACCTGTTAAAAGACGGTTTGGAGTCTTGCCTGGTTACTCGCGAGCAACTGCCCCACGGACCTTACAATAGGGTAGCAGTATTGCTTTGCAGCAAAAGTAGCCAAGTTGGTGTCCTCCAGATGTTATTGGACTATAACACCAATCATCCCTGACCACTGGCCTTGCTTGCTGGGATTTATAGGAGCTAAAGTCCAACAACATGTGAAGGGCACCACCTTGGCTATCATTGCTGTTCACTCAGAAGCAAAGCATCAGCTTTCCTGAGTTCCAAACCAGGCTGAAAATGTTCTCTACATCTCTCACTATATGTATGGGGGCATAATCAGTATTGGTTAAAATGAATGCATGTAGGTTAGGATGGAGCCATGATGCTTTTGCCAGCTCCCCACATCCATTCACTTTACCCCAAATAAACATGTAAAAGGTAAGTGCCCCTAGAATTAAGACAGGACAGAGGAGGGTGTGTTCAAGGCACACCACCACTAGGTAGATGAGTGGAACAGCAAGAGAGTGGGCAGGTGGAGTGCTCATGGAGAAGAAGGATGGGAAGAAGGAAGGGGTGCATTGCAGAGGGTTGGGCTAGATGACCCTTGAGTCCCTTTCAACTCTAAGATTCTATGATTCTAAGTCAGAACAAGAAAGGAAAGTCTCAAAGGGCTGACTGGCCAGGAAGGGGTGAAGAGGGTAAGAGAGGAAAGAGACATGGGTGGGAGAGAAAGGGTGGCAGGCCACAGAAACAGGCACATGAGCCAGGAGAGAAGGCAGAAAGTGGAGTTGCTCGGGAGAACTAGGTGGGGCCACAGAGAGAACAAGGGGTGTGGGTGGAAGGCCTGAGGAGGCAAGGATATGAGATCAGGGAGGTGGGACGGAGGGGCTCGGAAATGGTAAGGGTCCCTGTAGGAAATGGGTGGCTGGCAACCACATGCTCGCCCTGTATGATTTAGCGTTGCTTCCGTGCAAGGAACAAAGCGTTCATTGTGAAGCCAAAGTTCTTTGGCAGCTGTAAGTTGCAGCCTCTTCTCTTCCCAGCTCTGCCCATTCAGAGCATCAGCAGTTCCCTCTAGTGGGCTACTGCTTCAAGTGCCATAGAAGGCACAGTATTGTTGTTGTTGTTCAGTCGTTCAGTCGTGTCCGACTCTTCGTGACCCCATGGACCAGAGCACGCCAGGCACGCCTATCATTCACTGCCTCCCGCAGTTTGGCCAAACTCATGTTAGTAGCTTCGAGAATACTGTCCAACCATCTCATCCTTTGTCGTCCCCTTCTCCTTGTGCCCTCCATCTTTCCCAACATCAGGGTCTTTTCCAGGGAGTCTTCTCTTCTCATGAGGTGGCCAAAGTACTGGAGCCTCAACTTCAGGATCTGTCCTTCTAGTGAGCACTCAGGGCCGATTTCCTTGAGAATGGATAGGTTTGATCTTCTTGCAGTCCATGGGACTCTCAAGAGTCTCCTCCAGCACCATAATTCAAAAGCATCAATTCTTCGGCGATCAGCCTTCTTGATGGTCCAGCTCTCACTTCCGTACATTACTACTGGGAAAACCATAGCTTTAACTATACGGACCTTTGTTGGCAAGGTGATGTCTTTGCTTTTTAAGATGCTGTCTAGGTTTGTCATTGCTTTCCTCCCAAGAAGCAGGCGTCTTCTAATTTCGTGACTGCTGTCACCATCTGCAGTGATCATGGAACCCAAGAAAGTGAAATCTCTCACTGCCTCCATTTCTTCCCCTTCTATTTGCCAGGAGGTGATGGGACCAGTGGCCATGATCTTAGTTTTTTTGATGTTGAGCTTCAGACCATATTTTGCGCTTTCCTCTTTCACCCTCATTAAAAGGTTCTTCAATTCCTCCTCACTTTCTGCCATCAAGGTTGTATCATCAGCATATCTGAGGTTGTTGATATTTTTTCCGGCAATCTTAATTCCGATTTGGGATTCATCCAGCCCAGTACAGTATTACTAAGTTTTAAAAGTCACCTTTACATAGGAAGTAATGAAGTTTCAGGTGGTATTCACTATTTTCCTTTTTTTAAAACAAACAAACACCCACCTGGACAGATGGGAGTTGTTGCTGTCATTGATATATTTTTATCTTTATTTTAGATTTATGCAGAAATTGTTCAATTTGGTTGTGTACTTTTTGATTAATTTGGTTGTGTGCTTTATTTTTATGATTATAGAATCATAGAGTTGGAAGAGACCACAAGGGCCATCCAGTCCAACCCCCTGCCAAGCAGGAAAAACCATCAAAGCATTCCTGACAGATGGCTGTCAAGCCTCTGCTTAAAGACCTCCAAAGAAGGAGACTCCACCACACTCCTTGGCAGCAAATTCCACTGTCGAACAGCTCTTACTGTCAGGAAGTTCTTCCTAATGTTTAGGTGGAATCTTCTTTCTTGCAGTTGGAATCCATTGCCCCGTGTCCGCTTCTCTGGAGCAGCAGAAAACAACCTTTCTCCCTCCTCTATATGACATCCTTTTATTTATTTGAACATGGCTATCATATCACCCCTTAACCTTCTCTTCTCCAGGCTAAACATACCCAGCTCCCTAAGCCGTTCCTCATAAGGCATTGTTTCCAGGCCTTTGACCATTTTGGTTGCCCTCCTCTGGACACGTTCCAGCTTGTCAGTATCCTTCTTGAACTGTGGTGCCCAGAACTGGACACAGTATTCCAGGTGAGGTCTGACCAGAGCGGAATACAGTGGTACTATTACCTCCCTTGATCTAGACGCTATACTCCTATTGATGCAGCCCAGAATTGCATTGGCTTTTTTATATGCTGTAAGCCACCTTGAGCATGGTTTTACTTTTGGGAAGCGGCATACAAATAAAATGATTGATTGATTCCTTGAACTACAGTTCCCAGGATTCTTTGGGATAAACCACGACTGCTTTAAATGTATATTACAGATGGGGCCTTAGTCTGCATATGTAGTTGGCTCCAGAATGATTCATTAATCCCGTGAATGTCAGTCATAAGATATCGACATAAGAGAAACAAGGACTTGCTGGAGAGAAAGACTCCTAGATGGATCTCACCGGTTGAGGCCAAGGCCTATAAAAGACCTAATACGCCTGCAAAATGGCCAAGATATGTAGATATACTGCAGCAAGAAGGTGAGACATTTAAGCTGAAAAGTTACGATCAAATTGAAAAAATCACCGACTGGCTGCAGTATCGTCAAATTTATGAATTTTTCAGAGCAGACAAAAAAATTGGTTTTCAAGTAGAAAAGTCAAAGCTGGAAACAGAGTTAATTGAACCGAACTCCAAAAACCTTTCCAGGATGTATAATTTGTTGCTAGAGTGGCATACGAAAGATGAACTGGTTAAATCAGTTATGATAGATTGGGCAAAAGATGTGGGGCATAATATCATGATGGAGGATTGGGAGAGGTTGTGGAAGGAAGGTGTTAAATTCACTGCTTGTAATGTATTAAGAGAAAACATTATGAAAATGATATACAGGTGGTATCTGACACCAGTTAAGATAGCTAAGATATATCCTGCAACAAGCAATGTGTGTTGGAAATGTAAATCTGTGGAAGGTACCTTCCATCATATGTGGTGGACATGCCCAAGGGTAAAGGCCTTCTGGGAGAAGATTTATAATGAACTCAAGAAGGTAATGAAAATTACCTTTAGTAAGAAACCAGAGGCTTTTCTTTTGAGCATGACCAATTGTGAGATTCCCAGCCAGGATAGAGTATTTTTTATGTATGCCACAACAGCTGCTAGAATTTTACTTGCAAGAAACTGGAAAGGTGAAGAGATCCCGACAGTGGAAGAATGGCAGATGAAGCTAATGGACTTTATGGAACTCGCCGAACTGACTGCGAGAATCCGAGACCAGAGGGAGGAGAAGGTGTATCAGGAGTGGAAGAACTTTAAAGATTATTTAAATAAGTGTGCAAAATTAAACATTTGAGCAGAATTAGCTAGATGAATTGGCTTTAGCTAGTTGATGTTAGATAAAATTGTGTATAAGAAGTATTGTTATGAATGATTTAATTGTTTAAGAATTTTAGGATGTGTAGTTTAAGTAATGAATTATAATTGATTAATTAATACCCTAAAGATTTTAAGAAGTATGGTTAATGTTTATGGAAAAAAGACACAAAGTTACCAAAGTATATTGATATTGAATGCAGCCGAGTGAGCGGGGGAGGTCTTTGGTTAAAGAAGATTGAAACTAGAAGGAGATAAGGATAAATTTATGTTTTTGTTTATTTAGGTAGGTATATGGTTTCTTTTGTTTATTGTGATTTTTGTCTGAATTGTTTATTATGTTTTTTTTGTATGTGTATTTGTGTATGTGTAGTGTTTTTGTTCCTTATGTTGAAAATAATAAAAAATGTTAAAAAAAAAAGATATCGACAAGGCAGTCTCAAATACACCTGCTGGGCTTGCCCATTTCTATCTAGAGAAGAAAAATAGTCTCCATGCACTCATTAATTTACCTCTGTATATTATGGCTGATAGTGCCTAGATGGTCTATGGCCATGGGTTGCAATTTACAATTTCTTTCAGGTTGGAAGAACAAATCTTAGTGTGTTCAACAAATCTTTCCAGCTGATAAAAACATCCCAAATATTACTGTTCTTCTAAGTCATTTTATAATCCGGTTTTTGCCCCCTGTGTGCAGACTAAGATGGCCAAATAAATATTCTATGCTTGATGGAGTCAGCCTGCAAGAGTACAAGAACCCTTCTATTCTTGTGCTCTTCAATAGGCAATATTTTGATGCAAAGAAACAATCCTTTTCAGGATAAAGACATGGATATATTTATTTTTACTTATAAAAATATTTATAGGCCACCCCATCACATAAAATATCGAGGCAGTATATAAGTACAAAAAATGTAACATAAAAAAGATACAAAACAATCATAAAAATAGCTGGTTCATCTTGGAATAGTTTGAACAACTGAACAGGCATGTCAGTATAAAAAGGTCTTCAAGAGATGTCTGAAAATTAGCTGTGAGGATGTGTGCTGAATTTCTGCTGGAAGTAGGGCTGCCATATGTCTGGGTTTTCCTGGATATGTCCAGGAATTGGAGTGTCAAAATGGCATCCAGGTGGATTATCGATGAATCAGCAAATATCTGGGAAAACCCAGACATATGACAACTAGGGCAAAAATGCTTTTAAAATCCCTCTCAAGACAAGCTCAACAACTCCCCCCGCCCTGCCCCAAGGTAAAAAAAAAAGGTCAGCAACTTTGTCCAGATTTTCCCCTTTGGGAATATGGCATGCCTAGCTAGAAGAGTATTCCTCAGCAATGAACTGGTGAAACTAAATGCCTGACTTCTGGTTGAAGCTTCTTCTGGCGGAAGACCTTTTGGCACCTGAGGTGAACCACAAAATGAGACTCCCTTCCCCACCAGGGAAGAAGGGTTGAGTGAAGATCTGCATCAAAAACAAGGGGCAAGTGAAGATCTACATCAGGATCTGCTGCCCCTGTGGATCCTGCTGCCTGAGGCGGTCACCTCACCCTGCCTCATGGGTGGGCCAGGTCTGCATGGCCGGGGGGGGGGCAACTAACAGTGCTCCTCTGGATGATCTCAGTGATTGAGCTAGATTCTAAAGGCTCAGATGGTCCTTAAGGTACCCTGGACCCAACTTGTTCAGGGCTTTGCTTATGAATACAAGAAAGTTGAACCTGGTCTAGTAGCATATAGGCAGCCAGTGGGGATATTTTAGCACAGATGCCACATGCTGTTGGCCATCTGCCCCCACCAGCAGTCTTGTTGCTTCTTGCTGCACTTAACTGGAGCTTCTGGACCAGGCCCAAGGATAGTGCCACACAGAGCAGTATTTCCAGGGTTAGCAATGCATAGACTACAGTGGATGCTACCGACTGGGTTTTTAATTCTATTTCAATTCGGTTTTTTAAATTAATTTGTTATCATTTTATTGCTTTATACGGTAGCTTAGTGTTGCGTTTTATTTAATTTTTTGCTTTGCGAGCCACTCAGAGAAGTCATCACGAGACAGCTATATTAATGCAGTAAATAAATAAAATAATCCAAGGGAATGCTCACCAGATGTTGCTGCCTGGCACCCATCCATATTTAGCCAGTTATTATGCAGATTATTTGCACATGTCACGTGCAATATTATGGTTGCAATTCTAAACATATTTGCTTGGAAGTAATAGCATTTACTCCCAAGCAGACATGCACAGGATCTACCTCTTTTAAAAGGGTCTTTGTCCTTAAACTTCTGGTGAACTCAGAGCTAACTAAATTAAATTTGGGGTGTAAAGGACAATATACATCAATGAAAAAGTTGAAAAGAGGTAGATTAATTATGTCAGTGCTAATTATGATCACAACAATATTGTGGAAGAGGGGAGAAAGTTACCTTACTTTTCCACCATTTCTTTTAATTATTTCTTCCCATGTGGACAATCTTGGGTGCCAGCCTTCTGCTGAGATGAATCAAAGTTCTTACCAGTGACTCACACCCCACATCTGATTCACTTCCACCCCCATTTTTATGCAGTTAAAATATTCTCTCCTGCTATTAGAATCCATGTTGCCTGTACTTCAAAGTGGTATATAATATGATTAACTGCATGGGGACAGAGCAAGGGTGAAGTCAGCCAATAGATTCTTCTGTGCTGAAGGGAATGAATAATATCCTTCAAACCCTTTGAAACTCTGAACTTGACTACCCAGTGTGTTAGACTTCCATGGTCAGCGGTTTACAAGCATTTAATAGAGCACAGAAAGGCTTTCATTATCTGATTTGGCGCCTCTGTCAATGGGTCTAAATAAAAAACATCTCTCCTTATGTGCTTAAGGCTCCCAAGAAGAGAGCAATATACTGCAGGAATAACTAGAGTGGGAGCCCCAGTCACAGTAGCACATTTTCTGCACAAAACATGAGGTTTGGGGGAGTCAACTGAATTCCAAGCTCTACTGCTCACTTGTTATATAGAGAGAGATATTAAAACAGATCATGATGCTGAGTCACAGGTCAGATGATGAGATTAAATCAAGTGGAAAGAGTGCTTTTAAATCTTCTGTTAGAAAAGAAACCAAAGAGAGGAGACAGGTATTTTTCAGTGTATTTATAGGGATTGTGAATACAGTGCATAATCATTATGTAACTAGGGCTACAACCCTAAACATACTAGGGAGTTCTGTGAAAGTCAACCAGCATTGGATATAGGGCTGTTTCCCCTGAGGAACTTAGCTGAGGAGCCACATAATCAGCAGCAACCTGAAACTGTTCTTAACCTGAGGTACCACTTTAGCTAATGGGGCCTCCCGCTGCCGCCGCTGCACAATTTCTGTCCTCATCCTGAAGCAAAGTTTTTAACCTGAGGTACTATTTCTGGGTTAGCAGAGTCTGTAACCTGAAGTGTCCGTAACCCAAGGTACCACTGTATTTATATGGGTACCTACTGAAAAGATCAACTGTACCGAAAGGAATTATTGTGAAAAGAAATATTTGGGGGCCCACCAAATTTTGTCCTTGTTCAGGGCCCCATATTACCCAAATCCGCCCCTGGTCTAGTGGCACCTTAAAGACTAACAAATTTATAATAGCAAAAGCATTAGTGAACTCCTGTCCACCTTATCAGGGTGTGGGTGGGTGGGTGTGGGTGTGCGCGCACATGCGCCTGCTTCAGATTGTGGGGTCTCATTCATTGGAAGCTTGTGTGTGCATTTTTGCAAGAAGAAAAAGACCAGATACTTACTACCACCATTCCAGGAACAACGGCATGCTTCTGCACAAGCAGAGGAGGATTTTTGTTTAGAGGGCACTCAAGATCATATCTCAGGAAGCGGAAGGGATCATGCTTGCACTGGGAATGGAACAAGTGATACTGTCAGTGTATTGGAAAGGTCCTGGGGGGTTTCTGTTCTAACCAATCAAATATGTGTACGTTTCTGATGCTAGGGAGCAGAAACAGTCTAGCACAGGAACTAAATATTGCCAACTCCAGCAGGCAGGCAGATGAAGTGGAAACAGTGAGGGCTCCAGCAGACCTCTCTGTTTTTCTTCCATATGAGTAGGGTGTTTTTCATTCTCTTTTCCCACCCACTGTTTGAATACCTGACTGAAAGCAGGGAGAACCTGTAGCAGAAGCTTATTCCAGCTATTGGCCATATAAACTGCTAAGAGACCATAAGAAGAAAGGCTGAGATTATCAGCTTCACCGTAGAGCCCACTCAACCCATCTCTCTCTTCCCCAACAACTGATTTGCCACACATTGTTTCCTTCATTCCAAAGTCACCAAAGCCAGTTTGAGACTGATATCTACTGCAAGCACCTCAACTGTTGCCATGCCCTGATAGGCTTAAACTGAGGCAAAGTCCAACAGCAACAGTGCTCCAAGGAGTACCAGGCTTCTGAATCTAGCCTCCATTTTGATTTCTTACAATGCTCTGGTGTAGTGCTACTGTGGCACATTGTGGGGAATTAAAATGGCAGCAAGATCCAACCATTGTGTACTGGTCAAACAAACATTTTAAGGCAAGTCCAGGGCAGACATCAGCAATGAGCCCTGCTGAGATGCTGTGGTCCTGGCAACTACCCATGGATGACAGATACTGGCACAGGCCCTGAAAATAAATGTGTTGAAAAATGATATCAAAGCCTGGAGGGATCATTGTGGGGAGGAGAAATGTTGTGGATGGAGTTCCTGTGCCTGTAACAAAACATAAAGGCCTCTCACCTCTGCGTCCATTTTTCTTGAGGGATAAGAAAAATTCACAGAGGATAAATACATAACAGTCACATTGCTACATTGCTATTCTATGCTCAGAGGAAATATATACAGTACCACCAAATACCAAATTCTGAAAACAAATGGCGGGGGAACTGTTTTTCACCTTCTTGCCCTGCCTGTGGGCTGCAAGATGGCTGCTGTGGGAAGCAGAATAGTAGACCAGATGGGCCTTGGCGTCTGCTCTAGCAAGGCCCTGTTCTCATCAGGCAATATGTGTCTGTGTGCTCATGGGCTGCCTAAATAACAGGGAGCCTTTAGTGAAAAGAAGCCAAGTAAACAGGGCCTCATATCTAAGGTGAGTATATGCTTCACCAAAATCCAGTTTATTTACCAAAGTAGTCCTATTCTTGTGACAAGGAAAGACTGATTGGGTGTAGTGAATCAAATATGGGAATAAACAGAAGCTGTTTATTTGTATGACTTTAATTTACAGTGTAATTCTATGGATGTTTTGCAGTTCCATTGTGCCTATTGGGGCTTAGAAAGTGGGCATAGCATTCCAGCTTTATCTATTTTGAGAGAAGTGACAAAGAGCTTTGGGAGCAGAGAACAGAAGGGTTCACCCAACCATTGGAAGGTCTCCTTTTGGCTTCTACCCTCAAGTTTCAGAGCTTATCTTATGCTCCAGAAACATGCTTTTAAACTTAATTAAGATGAACAGGAAGAAGACTTCTGTGTCAGATATCAAATCCTATGCTCACAAAATACAAACACGGAAGCACAACCAACACAACTCTTGTGTGTGTGTGTGTGTGTGTGTGTGTGTGTGTGTGTGTGTGTGTTTGCATGCACACATGCATGTTTAGCTGCTAGCTTACCTGAATACAAGGTGAGGGACGGCCATGTTGCATTTGTATGTACAGATTTTCGATGCACCACTCAAAGAAAGGGGAGTAGGAATGATTCTGAGGCGACAGCACACAGATCACAATGACCTGATCTGGGTCTCTTGGGGCAGTAATAAACTTTTCAAATTCCAAGTCTGTAATCAATGGGATCTTCACCACACACCTGCAGCATAAATCTTCTGTGTCTTTGGACATAATTTTGTGTAGCACGACCGGACAGTCAGCAAGAGAAATTGCCCAGGGTTCTGGTGGACGAACTGCATCCTTAGGTGCAGGCACCTCTGCTTTGCCCCTGTGAGAAGCATGTGATGCAGTTGTGAGAGAAAGAGGTAATTGTGGGGGTGGGGGGCAGAGAAAGCAAAGTAAAGTTGCGACTTGAACCCTAGTCAGAGGTTGGTTGGTTATTTTAAGCATTTTCATACTGCCCTTCAATCGTATTCACGAGGGTGGCACACTAAAAGCACAAAACCATTAAAACATAAATAAAATAATAATCTAAAAGACACAGAATTAAAGGAAGTAGCATAAAACAGCCAGCAGCATTTAAACTGCATCTTCAAAACATGGGGAAATAAAAAGATATTTCTGCCTGGCACTGAAAGGACAATGAAGTTGGTACATATGGAAACAGGTGGTCCTCGGGGTGCTGTCTTGTACTGAGTCAGGCCAACAGTCCACCAAGCTCAGTGGTGTTTACACTGACTGGCAGCAGCTCTCTGGGATTCCATACAGGGCTTTCTCCAAACCCTACCTGCTGATGCTGAGAACTGAACTTGCAGCCGTTTGCACACAAGGCAGATGCTTTACCACAGAGACATGTCCTTCTCAAGTACAGTCCTGTTATGGTGCATCAAGGGCAAAATGCCAAACATGATACAAAGCAGGCAACATAGTTGCAGACCTGGTCAGCAACTAGTTAAGGAGATGAAGGAATGAGTGGCGGGCCACAGCTCCAATCAAGTCGGTCATCTTCCAAAGTGGTCTGCCAACAATCTCTCTTTCCATAGCCCTTCTCCCAGTGAACGCCTTTTTAATTTTGGGGCTGGCTAAGGTGCTGTGGTCTAAACCACTGAGCGTAGCGCTTGCCAATCGGAAGGTCAGCGGTTTGAATCCCCGTGAAGGGGTGAGCTCCTGTTGCTTGGTCCCAGCTCCTGCCCACCTAGCAGTTCAAAAGCATGTCAAGTGCAAGTAGATAAATAGGTACCACTGTGGCGGGAAGGTATATGGTGTTTCCGTGTGCTGCTGACCACATGACCCAGAAACTGTCTGCGGACAAACACCGGCTCCCTCGGCCTATAGAGCGAGATGAGCATGCAATCCCACAGTTGTTCGCGACTGGACCTAATGGTCAGGGGTATGACCAAGGAGGGGCAAGGGAGAAGGTGGGTTTGGTTTTAAACTCCCCAAAACAAAATGTGAACCAAAAGGAAGCAATCTTTTGAAATCTGCAGTTTTCTGAATTTTGCGGTGCAGTTCTCCAGCCCCCCCCCCCGCCCCAATATTTATTAGGGGAAAGCGTGAACAAAATTGTGGACACACAAAACTACATTATATCAGGGAAAACAGCATGCAAGCCCATTAGGATAAATGCACACTAAAATGCTGGTGAATTTTGTGAGGGTTTCTTTTTAAATAAATAAATAAATAAATAAATCACAAGCTGGAGTATAGGTGTGGTGAACTAAAGATTGGAAAAAGGAGAAACTGAGAGAAACAAAAAATGGACAGACTTGTCCAGGGTTGCTAAAACAGGGACTGGGTTTTCTGCAGATTGACATTTGTCAGCAGTAAAGAGAAGGTTTTGCTGGTGAAATGACATGACACAACAACAACAAGAACACTCCAGCCCATGCTGAGAAAGCACAAGCAGAAGTCTGTATGAGGAGTAATTCTCCCTATAGTTTCTCTCCTGTTTACATCTTTCGCTGTTTTAGTGCTTCAGGGAACATTTAGCACAGCAGTTGTCAATTTAGTGGCCTTCTGATATTTTGCACTAAGGCTCTGTGATGGACAGAGCTTTGGTCAGCCTCCTGAAGACTTCAGAAGCCAATCAATGAAGAGGGAGTGGAGAGTTCAAAATTTGAACCTGACAGTTAAACTGTCAGATTGTGATGGACTATAAAATAGGAATCAAGCCGGGATTAGTTTAGAGCATGGGAAGGGCTGAGTTACGGCTGAGATAGAAATAAATGACTTTTAATAGATTTTAAAAGTATGTGATACTGTGTTTTAGTATTAATGTTGTGTTTTTATTGTTGTAAACTACCCTGGAACCTTAGGGTGAATGGCAGGAATAAACTGTAGTAGTAACAACAACAACAACAACAACAACAACAACGATAATAAACTGTCAGATGGGAAACATACTGGGATTAAATTAGAGCCTGGAAAGGGGTTAGCTAGACAGGGCAATCCTGATTATTTTCCTGAGGGGAAGATAAAGATTTTCCCAAAAGGGCCTGGGTGTGTTTTATTGGCTTAGTAGAACAAAATAGCCATCCTAGGAGGAATCAATTTATTCAGAAACAAGTTAAAGTGAGAGTTTTACGTAAAGCTCTTAAAGAGCTTTTGACTGAAATGAAGGGTTGTGCCTTATCAAAGTAACCATTATACTATAATCCTCATTTCAGTGTATCTGAAGAAGTGTGCATGCACACGAAAGCTCATACCAAGAACAAACTCAGTTGGTCTCTAAGGTGCTACTGGAAAGAATTTTCTATTTTGTTTCCTCATTGAGAATGTTTAAATGAAATTCCAGTTCTGTTTACAAAGTGCCTCATCGTTACTTTGATCCTCTGGTTGAGGGATAACTGGCCACAGGTTTTCTCTTCACATTATTAAAAATCCTTGCTGCTGGATATTAGGAAACACTACCATATACAGATAACATCAGATCTCTCAGTTTTTACTGATGACAGGGAGTGTCTAAATTTCAAAGCACCCAAATCTGGTAACGTTACCTCACTCCCATCTTTATCAAGAGAGGTTGTCACAATGCCACAGGCTCCGTTCAGCCCCAGCCAGGTAGGAGTGGGAGTCTAAAACCATCAGGCAGGCACAGGGCCGGATTTATGTTTGATGAGGCCCTAAGCTACTGAAGGTAATGGGGCCCTTTATATGTCCAGCTGTCCTTTGTCAACAACAAATTGTTACTGTTTTTTGTTTTGAATATATGCTATATGGTAATTTATAGACCTAATAGGTATCTAAAGCCACATAACAAATAGGAGCCGACACAACGCATAACACTGTTGCTGTGTGTAGGTTTTATTTTGTTTTTTGTTTTATCTTATATTTTGGAAATGTACATCCAGTTTTTTTCCCTTTAATTTTTTTTTTGGGGGGGGGGCTTGGGGGCCTAAACTATAGCTTGTTTAACTTATACGTAAATCCGGAACTGGGCAGGCACCAGGTTGGCAAAGACTGATTTAGCATCCGTGTTCATGCAAATGCACCCATTACGGTAGCTTTATTTTCCTACTGCAGGATGCTTGCCAATTTGGGCATCCTTTAGCGCACCTGAGACCAAGCATCTCTGCATCCTGCACCTTCTGCATCCATTGCATGCATGTGATGCAATGTGCCATGGCCTAAAAATCAGAAAGCAGCCTGCAGGGCAGTGTTGTCCACCCAGTTTCCCAATGTAGAGGTCACTGCTGCCAGCTGAGAGGCAGATTGGCATGGTAAGGGTATAGTGGAGGGAGTATCAGAATGGCTCTAATGCTGTACCCACACCACACCTTGCCCCTCTGTCCTGCTTACTGCCGCCCACTGAAATGCCTGCTTACAAGGATCATATCTGCAGCCGGCTAACCCACATGATTAGTCCTGCTTTTCTATAGAAACTAAGACACTTTCCCCACAAAAGATAACCCCACTGACCTCGAAGGAGGCCTATATTTCTCCCTGAAAGGCTTATCAAAGGCAAGATTCCGTGTAAGATATGTCTTGACAACTGATCTCCGTTTAGCGGCCAAAGGTCTGGTATCAACTCGATCCCAGGCCAGAACTACTGGCTCCTTTATCAAAAACTTCACTTGCTTTGCAGGGGCAAGGTCAATTGGATATTCTACACAACATATTCCTGCCATAGAAACCAGAAGAGAATTGTCAGTTATTTTTGACACAGAGAAGGCAGGCCCATTAGAGCTACTGAGGCACAGCTCTCCCAACGAGAATGTCACACTTTATAAATAAATAAATAAATAATACTTACCCTCAATATCTCAAAACCACACACTTCCCTATCCCACATACATTTTATGCTTTTATTTTAACTCAAAGAAGCTCTGCAACCATTTCAGTCAATCCACTGTTCTCTGTCCAATCAGATCTCTGCACCACTCAGCCAACACTAATCCAAAAGCATAGCTATGGCAGAAAGGATCCTCCCATCTGTTTCTGCAAACAATGAAAGGCAACACGTAGACCAATAAATAGTAAAGGCACTAATTCTTTAAACACAACAAACATAACATAACACGAGACCAAAATGTACACTCTTGCAAATATGATACATAACACAAAAGTCTCTGAAAGTAATGTAAGTCTTTAAGAAGCCAGCAAGACAATATTTGTTTGTCGATAAATAAATCAGTCTTGAGGTGTTGTTGTTGTTTTTATTCTTTTTGTAGTGGTGCTGAGGAAGATTATTTCGAAACAGTGTGATTATCCGGATCACTGTCCTGCACACTACCACCTTGGCACCACTCCACGTGTATCTACGTGCATCTCAAGACTGATTTATTTATCGACAAATATTGTCTTGCTGGCTTCTTAAAGACTTACATTACTTTCAGAGACTTTTGTGTTATGTATCATATTTGCAAGAGTGTACATTTTGGTCTCGTGTTATGTTAGTTGAGTTTAAAGAATTAGTGCCTTTACTATTTATTGGTTTACGTGTTGCCTTTCATTGTTTGCTGATCTTCTGTTTGCAACACAGGGGTTATGGTAATTGTTCCCATCTGTTTCTGGGCAGAGAAAGTACATGAAATTTGAGTATCAAGACTGCCAGCTTTTCATTCCCAGTTGTGAAGATTACCCTTCCCTCTTGTTTTTATGAGGGCAATTCCAGCACCTGTAAAGGGCAACAGAGGGCTGATTGAAGAGCCCCTTGCCTTCTGAGCATGCTCAGAGCTATTTCTTTGAAGACCCCATCTCCAAACAGTGCAAAGCACGTTCTTTGTAGTAGTCAGAAGAATAATGTGGTTGCTATCTTGAGCTATCTTTTTGATTAAGACAGAGCAATAGGAGACACAGTGTGAGTCTCTTTTGATAATAAAATATTGATAATTCTTATTTAGGTTTTAAAATGCTGTGTGTGAGAGAGGGGGTGTTGAAGGGAGAGGTGGAGTTTGGTAGGCTACTGCAAGAACAGGATGTTGGTCTTTGGTCTGATCCAACAGGATATTCTGTTGTGGGGATTCTATTTGTACAAAGTTGTAGAATCGCCAAATTAAATACAAAAAGGTTTCTCACTGTTGAGGCAGGTGCACTCTGTGCATGCTCATTCCATTTATTTCTGAGTCTCATAGTGCCTAAACAGGTTGCGGTTTGTGGGGCACTGACATCACACTTTGATTGAGTTAGCTATCGTCTGCGCACTTTCCTTCTCAGTAAGCCAAAAATGGTAAGAGCCTCATTGTCGTTAAAAAAAAACTTTTTTGTTATTATTAAGTAGTGGGTGGACATAGCAGACGACACAGTGATTCTCCAAGCAGCTCTCTTTATTCTCAGGCTGGAACAGAACTGAACTGAAGGGCTGAGCCAGCCTGCTTATATAGTACTCAGTAACATGCAACAGTAACAACTCTCTCTAGCTACCCAATCCATGAACGGCACTCTCAATCCTTCATTTGCATGTGGACCTGAGTGAGAACTGCACTCACAGTGGGCAGAGTGAAACTATATACACAACACCCCTAGTGACCTAGGGTGAGAACTTCAATACACAACAGTTATGCTTTCTTTTGTTCATTATTCCAAACCTGGTCCCCTTCACTCAATACAACATTGGGGCAGGCAAACTGGACAGGCTGTTATTTATTATTTATCGGTATTATGTTTATATCCATTCTACTTTTCTTCTAAGGAGCTCAAGGTGGCATTCATGAGTCTCCTTTTCCCCAAGTTATCCTCACAGCAACCCTGTGGGGTAAGTTAGGCCGAGAGACAGATGGGCCAAAGGTCACAGTGAGCTTCATGGCTGATTCTAACACTGTAGATATGAATATAAGCACAAAACCTAATTAAAAAAATCAGGTTCCACATTCTGAATTTTATACTTTTTAATGTTTAGATTTTGAACTTTTAGTGGAACAAGTGAGAATCAAGAATTTGGCCACACCAAAATTCAGTCTTCACTGGATGAAAGACCATTTAATTCATTCATCGGGGTGTGTGTGTGTGTGTGTGTGTGTGTGTGAAGATTGTACAATTATGATTCATTTGAGTTTTAATTTGTATCATCATGCTGGGTGTGGGTGGGTTTGGGTGTGTAAGAGATAGAGAGACCTCAGGATGCAAATTAAATTACATGCAATATGAATACATGACCAATAAGAATTACTATACCTGAGACCATCAAAATGCCATTTATAAATTGTCTCACTATCTTCTCAAACCTCTTCTTAATCTCTGTTAAGGCTCTGACCCATTGTCCTTCCTGGTCAGCGCTTTCTGTGCTTTTCCCAGTCGGCTGTGGTAAGTGAAGAGAAAAATAATTATTATTATATTTGGGCAAATGGAAATTTATCCATGGGAGAAGTGGCCCTTGCTGCATTTTGAGCTATTTGGAAATAAGGGAACATCCCCTGCTAAAATCCACAATACCAGTATGCACAGTTCAGCACTTAACCGAGTCACTGCAGTTGCAAACTCTAGCAAATTTTACAAATATAGATTTGAAAATATTTTTGTTTTCCTAACACATACATCAACTGTTTTGCTCTCAATGAGAAAGGGGAATTTAAAATATACATACATATCTATATCTATATATCTATATATTGCACAGACAGACAGACAGACAGACAGACTGTATTTAAGAAGTGGAAGCAGTAGGGGGGAATGCCAGCTGGGACAACAATGAATTCATAATCTAAAGAATGGCCCAATTAACACCAAGTGGCTGAGAAATATGTCATTCAGCCAGCCTATGAAGGCAGCCTGTGGGGTAATAAAGCATTTTAATGCAAAGGCTGTCTTTCTACAAAAGTGCATTCACAAAATAAATATTTAGAAGAAAGACCAGGAAATAGGCTCTTAAAGAAAGAAGGTTGCCTTTAATGCAGGTTTCAGTGCTGTTCCTGAGGGCTACTCTTCAAAGGTCAATGGGACTCCAGGGAAGCAATTTGAAAAGAGTCAAATGTGGCATACCTTCTTTTTATTATTATTATTAAGAAAGAGGCAAGCATGGTTTGCTTACTCGCCTTCATAGAAGAGTTAGCTTTTGCTGATAAGCATAAAATCCGGCTACAGGGATGTGTTAGCTAAAGGGCACAGCACTCTAATGTGTGAGGCTTAAGGCAATGTGCTGGAAAACTTAGGACCAAACAACGCAGGAAGCCAAATGTGCTGTTAGCAGGGACATCTTAGCCATAGAGGCTAGTGGCACAGGGCACCACAGCGCCATGTTCTGGATGGCGCCATGGAAGAGGCAGAGGCTGGACGCGGCACCTCGCGGCATCAGCTCGCCGCCCTCGTCCGCCTCCGCCATGCCATGCTGCACTCGGAGCCTGCTCCCTGCTGGAGGAGCCGCCCTCCAGCTGCTGCCCGCCCGGAGGGAAACATGGCGGTGGGGGTGTGTGCTAGAGTGATCCTTACACCACAGCGCCAGATAAGCTTAAGACAGCCCTGGCTGTTAGGAATCACATTGGTGGAAGAGTATGCACAGTCTGTTCACCTCACCTCAGAAAGGTTGATGTAGAGCTAAAAAGGGCTCAAAAAGGGGGAACCAAAATATAGAGGGGGTTACTGCGGAGATCTGTGATACAAGCATGAGGCATCCCTTGTGATGAGACATCACTAGCAGTACAATGTGTAATAGCGTCACACAAAAATATCACCACAAATGTGATATACTGCCTTTTCTTATCCGGAATGGAAACAAGCAGACTAAAATGATACTCCATCCTGTGGATTGTAGTGGTGCCTATGCAGTTTGTTGTATGCTATCTTAAATGATTGTTCCATTTTAATGCTTTATGAGAATTTCTTACGTATATGTGATTTGTATGTTAGCTGCCTTGGGAACTTATGTTCAGGGACAATCTGATAGATATATAGGTAGGTAGGTAGGTAGGTAGGTAGTGTACAGAGGTAAGACTTTTGTATCCCAAAAAGAGAGACAACAGAAGAGGGATTGATGTACTGGAGAAAATTAGACCTAGGGCAAGTTTTCAAATGTTACTTCTAGAAATTTCCCTCAGGGCTATGAAAAAGTCAATGGACATGCAGTTATTGGATATCCTATTGTTACTTGCATAATGGTGTTTCCATGCTGTGACTTCTTACCTGCCTATCAGTTTTGGATCTATGTGTGCATCCATCTCTTACCAAAGACAAGGTGATGCTTTCACTTTGCTCGGTGAAAGTAATTGTCATTGAACTTTGATTAACAACCTTGAGTTTTAGCTGTTCATTTATCTAAGGAATAAAAGAAGAAAATGAAAGTCTTAGGGGCTGATTCACACAATTGGCATTTGCCACTGTCATCATGCTTACAGGGTTGTATCCAGGGTCAGTCCTACTCAGAGCAGTCCCATTAGTGGACATGACGGACTTAATTTCAATGAGTCTTACCTGAGTATAATTTAGTTGGGTGCAATGCAATGCAATGTGTAAAAGCATTCTTTCCCACATCTAAAAGTTCCCTCAACTAGTGGTGATGAAATTGTGTGGAAATGTTGCCCAAATTTGGGGTGCAGGCTCCACATTGTTCAGGCTTCACGTTACTGTAATTCTGATGGGGAGTTCATTATAGTACTATATGTCCACAGCAAACTCAAGTCTTGGACAAATGGGACATTTGAGGTCCAAGCTAGATGATATTAGTTGTTTGAGTGCACTCAACATGCCATGAGCTAAGCCATGGCCTGGCTAAGTGTGTTATCCAAACCTAACCTCATGGATTCTCATCCAGACAACTCACAAACAAATCTTGATTACAGCTCATGGTTTATCTGGAGCAAGACAAACCACAAACCAGGGTTGAGATGGCATGCTAAGCCAAACCATGTATTAGCCCCCAGCAGCACAGCAGAGGGAGGACCAAGGGAGAAGTTCAGCAGCTGTGATCTCATCTCTGGGAACCCTCACACAAGTGAGTTTGTGGCAACTAGCCCAGTCGGTGCCTGCTGGCAGTTCTGGGATTTGTAAAATGTGACTCTGGAAACCAGCAGGAACAAAGCATAATCTGGAATCTCTGCCTATAATTTCTCTCAGCTAGAAGAACACACTTTTAGAGATCTTTGTAGAATTCTAGAGAGACCAACCCCAGAGACAGCTATTCCAAAAATGTGAGATGTTAGTGGATTCTTTGGTCCGAGAGTTCCATTTGATACCTGATAGTCTAATGACTGCAGAATCTGGTTTTTGGAATACCAGTTCCAGTGGTGGGTTAAATAGCCATCCTTGTCTCTAATGCTCCCTCCTTCATTATTCATCATCAGCGCTATTGAACAGCTGGGTGAGAGGAAAAACAGTTAAACTATGCAATTTAATACTAAGGGAGAAGTTGATGGGAATACATACATAACAAAAATTCTGACTGTAGCAATTGCAGTAATATTGGGAAATTCATAACAAGGAACTCAGTAGCCCAATTTTTAATATCCTGAACTGATATGATTGAACCATGATATTCATAGCCCACAATAGATGTTATAAAACTGTTGCACACCTCCCCAGCCTCCAAGCAGTGTAAGATTCCAGAGGTTCCAGGCGCTTACACAGGATTCATGTTTCTTTGGGAATGAGGCACAGTGGGGACTGTGGTACCTTTATGATAGAGGGTTTATTTACACACATATATAGCCTGAGCCTATGATGGAGGGGTTCACAGCATCAACACCCTAAAGGGTCTTGTTTCTCCCAAGCCAGAGCCTTACTTAGATTCAAACAAAAGCTTGCTGCTTTACTTCTAGGTCACATCACTGCCAACTCTCAACTCTCACATTTGTCTTTTTTTTCTAACTACCAGCCAGCTGGGCCACTACTTTTCTCTGGTGTGGAACCTAAACCCTTGCAAGCTTTCAGAAATTATTAAAACTGACTAGTTACATGCATTTACATCATTGCGTGATTTCTTCTTCTGATGATAAGTCAGGTGGTCAGTCTAAGGATCCCTTTCCTCATTCCCACAGGCACACCAGTCAGTCTCCCCCTTTTTAGGGTTCCCTACTTTCCTGTGGACAGAAGAGCCTGCCAGATCAGACTAGTTAGCCCATCTAGTCCAGCACCCTGCTCTCACAGAGGCCACCCAGATGCCTGTGCGAAATCTTCAAGCAGCACCCAAGCACAAGAACACTCTTCCCTCCTGTGGTTTTCAGACACTGGTATTCAAATGCATTGCTGCCTCCAGCCATGGCCTCTTTAACCCTGGCCTCTCAGTTTCCTTAGATCTCTCTATAGCTTCTGTGCTTTGGTTCTGGTTGCTCTTTACTGCCCCTGTCTGGCTCCAGAACTATGTTAGTCCCCCCCCCAACAATCCCCTTTCCAAATCCTCATCACTCCAATGACCTTTTTCTCCCTGAGCAATGCCATGTAGTGTAACCATTAGTTATACCCAGTGGGGTTATGGTTTTAACATCTGCCATTAACAGCTTCCTCCATCACACGCTTTAAAGACTGAGAAGCGAGATAATGAATTAATCCTCCCATATAAAAGGAATGATGGATGCAAATCATGACAATAAATGACCAGTAACAGATCTACACTACTTGGTTTTAAAAGTCTACCATAAACGATAAGGCACATTTGATTTAATTGGGGTTATGGCCCTTGCCTTTTCCATCCATGTCACTGGCTAGTTATGTGACCTTGAGCTTTCCCTGTGTTTCTTGTTTATCTGTAAAATTGAGATAATGCCTCTCTCACATGATACCTAAGCGGTCCAGGAAGTGAAGGCATTTCTATAAGCACTCATTAATATCTTTATAATCCTGAAGTTACAACCACCACCCAATCAACAGAGTTGAATGTTCTGAGCCTATGAGACATGTGCAGGTATAAACAGCTTGTTCTAGATGAGCATGGCTGGGGTCATGTGTGCTACTTTACAGAGGACAGTCCTCTGTTTGAAGGGCTTTCACAGGATGACGGTCCTCTACTAGAAGTAGTCTTCTGTTTGGGCTGTTTGGTTCAAGTCCAATCTAAAGAAAAGCAAGCCATAAGAAGGGAGAGCAGCAGCCTTGAAACTACCCATCAGCAGTGAGCCCCTGAACAGCAGTCTGAGCAGGCACCCAGGTGAGCTGGCCACAGCCTCACCCACTATAGTAAGATGGATTGTGGCTAACATGTGCCTCCAGACGTTGTTACACTACAACCTCCATCCCTGATCATTGGCCATGGAGACTGGAGCCAATTAGCACTGGAGTCCAACAATGTCTGGAGTACTGCAGGTTCCCCATCCCAGATTACTGTATATTAAATTATAGTAATGAGTTCTAAATTTGCATCTATACATGTGTAAATTATATGCACATTTGTGATCTTTCTGGTGATGTGCATCCTTTTTGGCCTAAGCAGTGATGCCCATGTGGTGGAGCAGTAGTGAGGTCAGGGCATGCATATGCACTAGTGGGAGTGCCAGATCAGCAGTGTCAGCCCCACCCATTCACCTGCACAGCCCCAAGACTTGTCTAGGTAAGCAGAAGCAATGCCAGTGCCAGTTGTGAACAACTGAGCCAAGGTCAGTATAATTCAATGTGGGTTTGTTTTTTTAAAAAAGAAATCTCTCAGTATGCTTTCACCACTGTTTTGAAGGTGCTTCTCCCTTCTTGTTTTGACATTTGGAAATAAGGAGAGTCCTGCTGGATCAGGCCAACAGCCCATCTAACATCAGGACCCAGAATCCACTGGGTATTCAGCTGTTGCACTTTTCCCCCGCTCCACCCCCTGACCAAACATTTAGGATCAATAAGTGACACTCACCTGGCCTTAAAGCAATAGCGTATCCATGAATGGCCCTGAGACGTAATTGTACCTAGAAGAGCTTGATTAGGAGCATCCTGAAACAGAAGGGTGATGGTTTTCCCTATACAGCATATGGGAAACTGGTAGACGGCAACACTTCCTGATGGGTAACTTTGACATGGGTCAAGTAATATCACACTTTTTTTTAGAAAGAAAAGAAAGGCATTTATCTAGCTATCCATTGTGGGATTGTAGTGTAATAATACAAGTTCACTCAGCTGGATCTTTGATGAGGGCTGTTTCCAGTGTTACAACTAAGACAAACCTGAGCAACAAACTGTAGGAACTGTCTTAAGGCAAGCTTCTTAATGCTAAGGTCATATCCAGTACTTTTAAAATAAAAATAAAAAATAAATAAGGTGTTGGCACTCACCATGAAGTTGTTACAGTAACTGCACGCTTTTAACATTTGTGGAGAGTGTACCCCTAGAAAAAAAACACTGGGCATATCTCTGAATTATAAAGTCTGTGGTTCTGATTTACTCTTGAGTCCTGACTACTGACTTCCTCCTCTAACCAGCTCCTTGTTTCCTGCAACTGATTCACCCCCAGATTCTTGCCCATGGCCTGGTAGGGGTGGGGAGGGCATGGGGGGGGGGAGAATCACTTTAAAGTCCCTGCAAGTGCAAAACTAACACAATTAATTAGCCTCCTTTGATGCACTAACTTTCCCCATGAAGGGAAGAGTTTGGATTTGAATTTGATACCCCGCTTTATCACTACCCGAAGGAGTCTCAAAGCGGCTAACATTCTCCTTTCCCTTCCTCCCCCACAACAAACACTCTGTGAGGTGAGTGGGGCTGAGAGACTTCAAAGAAGTGTGACTAGCCCAAGGTCACCCAGCAGCTGCATGTGGAGGAGCGGAGACGCGAACCCGGTTCCCCAGATTACGAGTCTACCGCTCTTAACCACTACACCACGCTGGCTCTCAGGGAGAAGAGCAAGTGCGTACTCTATATCTGAAATCATTGTCCTCATCATTCTAGGGCTTTTTGCCTTCTTGTATCATTTTCATATGCACATCCTTGCCAAATCGCCAGTGGTGAAGTTTTATTCAAGGCTGCTGAGTGTCTGATGGAGCATAGGGTGCCTCTGTCTGTGAAGCAGTCTGCCTCAGAGGAGTTATTTTCCTGACATCTTCATTAGCACCGCAGCAAGGAAAAGAATCTATTAGCCAAAGTGATCAGCTAGAAAAAAGGGGGTATGTAAAAGTCTCAAAATGAGGCTTTTGTGTTTAACGCACTGTGTTAGAAAACGGAGACTGACAAATGGAGTCAATTGAACTACAAAACTGATCTGAAAGCCTGCACTGTCAGAGTCTTTCATTCTTAATTCCCAGTTTGGTGGAAAGATCAAATGGAGCATGTGCTTCTGTGAAACAACTCCAAATGAACTGCAGCCAAGTGGCTGTCAAGGAAGTTTGGGGAGGGAGGGAGAGAAGAGAAAGCAAGAGTGCAAAGGATTTGAAATAGCTTAGCTCTATGCTCTTGCAATGCAAGCAGAGAGGCTAGGCTAAGCTAGAAGTACTTGAATTACACAACCCCTTGCTTTTTCGTGCCATTGCTCCCTTAGCTACTGATCTTAGAAAGCTACAGTGCAGCCATTATTTGGCTGGCATGGAGTGGGGAGAGTCTTGGAGTGTGGCTGTAGATTTCATTAAGGCTATGCCCTCTGACCTCTTTTACTGTTCCCAAATTTGGGGTACGGTAAAGTGACATCCCACAGAAAGTGAGTCTGTGTCCTCTGCAAGCCCTCACACAACAGGGATGAGAGGATTTCTGATAGTTTATCATTCTGTGGGTTTGCTCTTTTCTAAATTCTACAGCTCTCAAATGCCAACTTCACTAGGAATCTCAAATTAATTTCAGAACTGGAACGGCCACACTTTGCTGCATCTTTTCTTCTATTCACTCATTTGCATCCTTACATCCACAAGTGCAATGAAATTCCCCCTTCCCTCCCCCTTTGTGCAGCCCCCCCACCAGATCTACTCTGGGTTCCCCCAAAGTGGTGCCTGGTGCCTATTGGTGCTGGTAGGGTAGAAGGCAAGGAGACCAACAGCAGGTGGCACTAGAGACAATGACAGGCACAGCCACCCCTGATTCATTGTTTGTAACAAGGCAAGCAAACAAGGGCAGACTCAGGTTGGTGGGGCTCTGCCTCATTGGACCTAATGGAGCAGCCTCCACTGGCTCCCCCCCACTCTTTGGAGGAAGCCCTGCCCCATTTGTGCCATGTCCACCTACCCTGCACCTGATGTTACATATAGTGGTGTCATGTGTGGAGCAGGTTAAGATGTAGCGTGCCAAAGCATGAGGGTTGCAGGCACCGCTGATCAGCTGGTCAGTGGCCCTTGCAAAGCCCAGTGCATCACACCTGGTGCAGTTCTTTGCAGCAAGCCCCACAATCAGCTGACCTTTAAACATTCCACTCCAGCACAGGAGGTTTGGCTTACAGAGATAAACTGAGCAGTCTAGACCCATTAAAGGTCTGAAAAAAATGCTAATCAAGAGGTCACACTGAATTTTGTAGCTGCACTCAGAAGAAGCCTAATCCCTGTACAGTAGGCATGGAAAAGAACAACAACCAATCCTACTCCCCAAACTCGTTCCCCATACATTTCTAAGGATACTACATCAGGGATGTTCCATCAGGAAAGGAAAAGAATAACTTCTTCCCTTTCATACGCCGGACCTCAGAAGCTACTAGGGACACTGAAGCCCTTTTCAAGGCCTGAGACGGTGACCTGTGGATTGTCACGTAATTTCTCAGGATTAGGGGTCTCGTATGGCCTTTTGCTATGGCTGCATTCCTCTCTTCCGCTCTAAAAGGAACAGAAACAACAGCAGTGTCTCTTATTAGACACCTGTGTGTCAGCAGAGTCAGGACTTCAATAGGTTGATTTTAGTTAGTTAGTTAGTTAGTTAGTTAGTTAGTTGGTTGGTTGGTTGGTTGGTTCACCACCTTTCATCCAAATATCACGGAGCGAGGGGGTGGGGATAAAAATACAAAATGAAATCACAAAATACATAATAAAACAAAAACAAACTGAGGTCATTCTCAGGATTATTATTTTCAATAGCTCTCATGTTCGGGCTGCCAGCAACTTTACAGAGCAAAATAAATGAAAGGGGCTGAAACTTAGAATTAATTCACACATACGTAAGTGCCACTTGGGAGAGGGAGGCTGAACGGAATGAGCAGGAGGGGCCCCCAACACAGCAGGGTGGTGGGCAGGCGGGCGGGCTACATTTTCAAGAAAGGGCAACATCCACACAATACATTTAAAGCACTATCATACCACTTTATCACTCATGACTCCTCACAAAGAATCCTGGGAAATGCAGTTTGTTAAGGGTGCTGAAGGTTGTTAAGACACCCTGTTCACCTCACAGAGCTACAATTTTCAGAAGGGCTTAACAGCCGAAGACTTTTCTGAGTGAACTCTGGAACTGTAGCTCTGTGAGAGAAACAGGTCTCCTAACAACTCTGGGCACCCTTAACAAACTACACTTCCCAATATCCTTTCGGGGAAGGCATGAGGCCTGTGACTGTTAAAGTGGAATGCAAGTGAACATAAGAAGAAACTGCTAGATCAGGCCAAGGGCCCATCTAGTCCAGGATCCTGTTCTCACAGCAGCCAACCAGATGGCTGTGGGAAACCCTCAAGTAGGAACCCAGCACAAATGCACTCTCCCTTTCTGTGCTGTCAAGCAACTGGTATTCAGAAGCATTACTGCAGTTGGTAACTAGTGGTGTGGATGGGGCCTAACTGAATAATACACATTTCCATCTAAAGATGAGGTAGCCCTAACACCATTAATTCCAGAGTCAGTAATGGCCGAAATGTACTGCTAGGTTTGAGCTACAGTTGGGCTGTGGTGGGTCTAAAAACATTGTTGGCTACCGGTGCAAATCCCCAGTTTTGTATGTATAAAACCCACTGATCAATCCCTGTCCTTTCCAAGTAAGTCTCTCATGGTACAGGGTAAGGAAAGACCAGTTCTTGAGACTCTGGAGAGCTACAGCCAACCAGAGAACCAAATACACGCCTAGATGGACTCTATGTAAAACATCTGCCTAGATATCACCCCACTGCAGATACGGGGTTGCGTGCTGAGCTTTCGACCTATTAAAATAACCCATGAGATTACCCTATAAAGATGTGTTGTATCCTAAACATTTGAAGATGCTTACATAGTCCGGCAAATTTCTCGGAGCAACCCCCTAGCTTCAGGACATGGATCAAGTCTCTCATCATAAGCTGGCTCTTTCTCTTTACCTTTACCTGGAAAACACACACGGAGACACACACACAAACATATGGAAAGAGCTCTCCTAAAATCATCCTGTAAATCTGTCAAATATTAAATTTATTCTATATAATCTACTGGATACTTTTGACATTTCCACATGGTGTTTTTGTAAGTTGCAAATAGCCTTTTGTACATTATACTTGACCTCACTTTATCAAAACTGGAAGTCAAAATTCATTATTAAATTATTTGCACTCGCCAGTAAATTACACACACACACCCCTGTTTGTTTACAAGCAAATAGCCATGTGGTTAGCCCTGCTGTACCAGCCCAATAGCCCTGTTGCACTAATGTCTGCTACACCATGGTTATGTTGGCATATTATAGTCATGATCCTGTGCTCCTCCAGCAGTAAAGTCAAATGCAAAATGATACCAGTACCTACAAGGGCTAACACAGCAACAGCATCGCAACATGGGCTCCCATAGCATCTGTGGCAACTCTGCCCAATGGAGCATTTGGTATTCTCTCATTTTCTAGAAATTGTATCTACCTGCACCCTTTTGCTGCTTCAAAGACAACTGAAAGCAAAGACAGTTCATTGACATCTGCTGTATCAGCTGGGTGGTGGAAGAAACAGGAATCGCTGGAAGTATTGGCGCCATACCACGTCCTGCGGCAATAAAACACAAACTGATGAGTTAAGAAGAATTCCTTTCAGTTTCAGATTGTTTTAAAAATGAAAACACTCTGAAGAGCAGGAAGTAAAATACCTCAGAGGTACCGCATCTTTGAAAAAAACCTGAAATGGCAACCCAAATGGTTACAATGTTTGGGGCTTTTTAGTTCAGAGCAGAGACATGATAGAAATCATGTATGGTGTACAGAAAATGGAAAGAGAAAGGTACTTCTCCCTCTCCTAACATATGAACTCACACAAAACAAAGTACGTCTTCACACACTGCAAAATAAAACTGTTAAGAGTGCAGAAAGTTATTAGGAGATCCTCATTCTCCTCACAGAGCTACAATTCTCAGAGTGGTTTAACAATCCAGTTAGATGGTAGAATTGTTCTATCATGCATTTCAATTATGAGAGGATATTTTATAATTGATTTTGTTCTTGTAGGCTGCTTAAGAAGCCATTTTGGCATGTAAGTAGTATATAAATTAATAAATAAGAATAAAATAACGTAAGAATAAAATATGCTGGCCTGGACTCTGCCACCTCATTCGCATCTCGTTCTGGTGCATGCATACACTGAGGCCTCAGCCCAAGTGGTCTTGCTACCATACCTACTCGTTGGCCCTTCTTCTTGGCACATGCAAAACTCCTGGGAACAAAAGCCTTTCCAGCTGCAAAGGAGACTAGAGTGTAAACAGTTAAAGGAGGGGTGCTATCACAGGGTCCAAACACCTGACAACACTGTTTCTTCCCCAACCTCTCCTCCTAGGTTCTTTGGGTGTGAATTCAGCTGCATCTTCGCGTGTTTTCGGGATCAGATTTTGGCCACCTTCCAAAAACCTCCTTGCAATCTCCTCAGCACTGGGGCCTGGGAAGGAGACATGATGGTTAGAAATTAAAGGTAATATTTGAACAATTGGGGTGTACATTTAGATAGATATAGATATAAAAGCAGCTACCATGCATAAAATAAGAAAAGTGTGTGTTCATAGCAGCAGCGGAACATAATTTCCCATTAACCAGTGTGATTAACTGCAGATAAAAAATACTGCTGAGTGAAACCATTGGTCCCACTACCTTGGTGTTGTTTACTTTAATTGGAAGCAGTTCCCCAAGGTTTCTGTTATTATTACCAAGGACTTGTTATTATTAGTGGGAGAGGCCAACGACTGAACCTAGAACCTCAAAGCAAGAATGAAAGCACAATCCCAAACAAATCTGGCCTCTTTACATTCCCATGTCAAAAAAATTGCATATAATTCATGAATGCTAACTCAGCCTCTAAGTGCTAGCTCAGCCCAACTCAGGTCTTACAAAGTTCATCCTGTACACTCAAATATAAGGCAAAAGGTGACAGGGTCTGCCCATGCAACACACACGTTCCATCAGATATTTGCAATGTGCCTACATTCACACAAGGGTACATGAGAAGGCAATAATCCACACCACCAGGAACCCTGGTTTTTGGTATTTCCAACTGCAGGGACCATAGCATGTGCTGGTAAGCACATTACAGATACGTGCTGCCTTCCACAACACTCAGCTTCATCCTGGAGGATGGTGTCTGCTTGTCTGATAAGGTTCAGGATTTCCAAAGAGATTACTAAATTTCATGTGTAAATTGAAGATTGGCAGGAACACTTAGTTTAGATGATCTCACCAGCAGCTGCTTCAATCATTAGTTTCATCTTCATCTTCAGGAGTTCAGTGAGGAGATGGACAGACCGTTTTTGGAATTTGAGGAGCATCTGTTGGTCTTCAGATGAAGGGGTCACATAATTCGGTTTTAACCTTGAGGGTGTAGGACCCACCTTCTGAGCTCTTGAAGTAGGAGTGGAGGAAATATCAGTGTCATCCATGGAAGCGAACTTGACCACAGGACAATATAAACCAGCGAATGATTTTCTTGGTGGTGTCACCAGGAGCTCATCCCATGTAAACTCAAAGATATTCTTGACCCCTCGTGGCACATGGAAGCCCATTTTCCGCCATATGATAAGCATTTGTACCATGTCTGCCAGAACTCTTGGTGCCCTGGCTTTGATTTGTGCATAGTCTACATTTTTCACTGAGGGGACCCTTAGGCTGGGCTTCTGGTCACCCTTGTGATCAGTCTTTTGGTCTCCTTTGGAGCTACCCTTTGAGTCGCCTTTTTGGTCAGTCTTTGTGTCAGGTTTTGGGTCATTCATATCACCACTTCACCCATTCCATGGGCTAGAGTTGATGTGAGGAGATCTTTAAAAAATGTGGTGGAGAAGAATGTGTTATTGTGTTATGAATGCCTTCTACAGCTAGCACTAACACTACTTCACACATATTAATTTCATTTATATCCCACCTTCCTCCCAGAGAGCTCAAGGAAGCATGCCTAGCGTTCCCAGGTGGCATTCCATTCACGTCAGCCAGATTTGCTTCCACAAGATTTCTGCATCTTTCAGAGCACACCCTGGGACCCATATGGAACTTGGTCCTTTTCCAGAGGACCTGCACTCTACAATAGCTAAACAAAAAAAATGTGGTGGGCAAGCAGAGGTTAGGGTTTGCCAAATGGATATTAGGGACAGGACAGGGAAGAATCAGGTGACAGAAGGGGCATAAACTAGATTTGGATCGTCAAGAAATTGTTTGCTACAGGAGGAAAGTATGTTGATTGACAAAGAGAAGTGCATTCTAGACAGATAAAAAAAATATAAATGTTTTGATTAGGGGCGTCTGTTCTTTGAGATTTTATTCAGCTTGCGTCAAACCAACCTAGACTGTAATCTTTACAGGACTCTTACAAAGTGGAAGCCTTTCCGAATCATTTGCTTTTTGATCCTGGGAAGACTATGCAACTATCCCCAGCCCAACCAGGTTATTTGTGAATACTGCGGGCTCATTTCTAAAAAATGCCTTCCCCATCACTTTTAAATCACCATATTCACCACTCTGAGTTCCTTGGAGGATGAGCAGGAAACACACATATAAGAGACAGCTAGATAAAATGTGGGGAGGGGGTGGGAGCTCAAATTTGGCCTTCTCTCCGAGAGTCAAGCTACCCCTCTGCAGCAAGGCTTCCACCATATGAAGGCAGGAATGCTGCTTTAGAAGGCCCTAAGCACAAATGCCTCATGCTTAAAGAAAGCCTGCTGTGATAGCTCAGTTGGCAGAGCATGAGACTCTTAATCTCAGGGTCCTGGGTTCAAACCCCATGTTTGGCAATAGATTGCTGCACTGCAGGGGGTTGGACTAAGATGATCCTTGTGGTCCCTTAAGATTCTATGATTCTGTGCATGATGAAAACGATTCACAGGCTTTGGTGGTTTGGTTCCATCTGCAGCCCTCATACCAGTCATACTCTTTTTGCTGCAATGGAGAGATTAACCAGTAGATTAAGCACACACAACCTTTTCTGTTTCACTGAGCTCTTTCTTCAGCAGTCAACAGGTATATTAAAGCTCAGCTCCAGGTTACAGTTTGAAGACTGTGACATCAAATGAACCAGCTGCAACGAAGGGGAATAGGATGTGCATCTCTTCTACTTTCTTAAAATTTAATCTAGAGATATGTATAAACTGTGGGTCCAATTCAGTCAAGCCACACTTAGAACCATTTTGTTCTGGTACTCTTAGAAATACATCTTAAAAGAAACTGCAGTGGCCTGAAGACAGAAGCTGGCAAAATAGGCTTGAAGGACAAAAAATGAACTGAGTTATCATGTATAATTGAAAAGGCTATGAGAATTAAAACATGGAATTCAAGAGACATTAAAACTTCCCAGCATAAGCAGGCAGCCATGCTTGTTTTTATTGCCCCTATGTTCACCAATGAGAAGCCCAAAAATAGTCCCAGGCATTTCAAGTGTGACAGATAAATTACCCTTGATTTAATTAGAAAATGCATCTGAAGCACTTTCTTAATTACAAAGTAAACTTTCAGCTGGAACTAATAAACTGTCAGTCTAAGTTTTATGGAAGTTGAGGTTTCTACGGCTAGCTAGAGGCTAATACCTTCTACAGAGGAATGGCTAATTAAGTTCAGCCTCCTTCTCACACAAGCCAGCTCAGTAGAGACTTCTTTGCACTCATTTAGGGCTTACTTTGCGCTCTCAAATGGAAAGAAGCAACCAACACATTAGATGGGCTGTCCAGTCCACCCACCTGAACCATGAGAAGACAACATGGTTCCCTCCAGATGTTGTGGACTGCAACCATAATAATTTTATTATTTGTACCTCGCCCATCTGACTGGGTTCCAACTGATATAAAAGCACAACAAAACATCAAACATTAAAAACTTCCCTTTACAGGGCTGCCTTCAGGTGTCTTCTAAAAGTTGTGTCCTTATTTATCTACTCTGCTTCTTATATACAACTCTCATCATCCCTGGCCAGCATGAAGAAAGTCTTCTCAGTAGTGGGTCTTCACCCTTGAATGCACTCTCTAGGGAGGCCCACCTGGTACCCTTACTTCTACCATTCAGACACCAGACAAAAACAGAGGAGGCTGGTCCATTAGAGAAATGGGTTGCTGTCCCAACCTCCATCTGTCCTTAGCTAGACCCCACCTGCTTTCCTACTTATGAGTCCAGGTTGGTGTTGCTGTCACCTTCTTCCTACTTAGCCTCAGTGTTGCTGTTGTAGAACTCAGGAGGGAGATGGCAGCAGCCAAAACTGGAATTAGCTAGCTATCTTTGTGAGTGGCTCAGGCTCCATCTACTGTTGGTCTCCCTGCTTTCTGCCCCCGCCCCCCACAGCCCTATTTACCATCTCTGATTGGACAGTTGCTGTGTCAGCCCAGGGATAATAAATTTATGGTGAAGGTGTGGGGTGGTAATGTTGTAAACAAGCTAATAAATGCTATTGTCCTTAAAAAAAAACCCAAAATATTGCCCCCCCTCCATACCTGATATGCACAATTACTGCATTTTGAAGAGTGTGCCATCTGCCCAGTCCCTACAGTTAGACTGGGAAGAACCACATGGTCAGTTCTACTTCTGACTAGGGATAAGCATGCAGGAAGCCAGCATAACTTTTATTTTATTTTTAATGCATCTGTATCCCACCTTTCCTCTAAAGGAGGTTGAAGTTTTATCCACACAGCAACTCCGTGAGGCAGGCTAGGCTGAGAGACAGCAATTGGGCCCAAGGTCACCCAGTGAGCTTCGCGCCCAAGTGGGGATTTAGGGCCCATCAGAATAAGACCCAAAAGACCAGGGTTTGGTCTTTTGGGTCTTATTCTGATGGGCCCTAAATAGTTCGGAATGTGAATATATATGAGATACACAATGAACTGTAATGCTTTCAATGAAACGCTTTGGATTACCTACTGTTAACTGCAGATGTTCCAAGAGCCGCAGCAGCAGTTGAAAGTTGTGTGGCGATGCTGCACATTCCGTATGACATGCCCATTCTTGCATCATAATAGGAGAGAGCACTGCTATGTAGATTCTCGCAGTGAGGTTCAGGCCACTTACGCAAGGCCACTCTGGGCAAGAATGAGCTGCAGAAGCTCAACTTGTTGTTTCTAGAACACAATGGACACTCACCCTTTCCAGGTGGGTGGCGGTTATGGCCCCTCGCTCTGCTGCCATTCCGGCAGACAGCTCTCACGTGGTTGCCAGCCATCTGAGAATTCCCCCAGCTGGCGTGATCTCAGGGCGGGACTTCCTGACTGAACACCAGCTTCAAACGGGCCAACCAGAGGCCCCACCTGATGGCAGCAATGCTTTAAAAGGCTGGCTGTGCTTACCTACCGCAGTGCTGTTGGCTGAAGTGCTTTTATATTGAAAATGTCAGAAGTGAAAATGAGAAGCATCATGAGATGGGGAAGGGCCAGAGCTCAGTGGCAAAGCATGTGATGATATGCATGAAAAAAATCCCACATCTTGTCCTTGCCATCTTCATGCTGGCTGGGAAGGGCTTCTGCCTAAAACCCCAGAGAGAGCAGCAAGCCTGTGTAGACATTACTGAGCAACACCCCACATATAACTATGCTAGAAACTGAAGTCTGCAAACCATTATATATTCCTAGAAATGCTATAAGCCACAGGGTGCCAGCTGCCGGAGTCAGAGTATGCTCTCATATTCCAGGGTATCTAAAGAGCTTGTCTTTAGGTTGGTCTGGAGGATGCGGACCATTTGGATCCCTTCCAATCGGGATTCAGGTCTCATCATGGGACTGAAACTGCCTTGGCCGCGCTGGTCGATGATCTCCAAGCGGGCTAGGGACAAAGGTGAGAGCTGTTTCCTGGATCTCTCAGCGGCCTTTGACACCATCAATCATAACATCCTTCTGGACTGTCTAGAGGGGCTAGGAGCTGGGAGCACTGTTATACAGTGGTTCTGCTCCTTTCTCCAGGGCAATGTCCAGAAAGTGGTGTTGGGGGATGAGTGTTCAGACCCCTGGGCTCTCACTTGTGGGGTGCCTCAGGGTTCCGTCCTCTCCCCCATGCCTTTTAATATCTATATGAAGCCACTGGGAGAGATCATCAGGGGGTTCATAAGTATGCGGATGACACCCAGCTCTACCTCTCTTTTAAATCAGAATCAGTGAAGGCGGTGAATGTCCTGTGTGAGTGCCTGGAGGCGGTTGGAGGATGGATGGCGGCTAACAGATTGAGGTTGAATCCTGACAAGACAGAAGTACTGTTTTTTGGGGACGGGGCGGGTGTGTGTGTCGGGGCCTCCCTGGTCCTGAACGGGATAACTGTGTCCCTGAAGGACCAGGTGCGCAGCCTGGGAGTCATTTTGGACTCACAGCTGTCCATGGAGGCGCAGGTTAATTCTGTGTCCAGGGCGGCTGTCTACCAGCTCCATCTGGTACGCAGGCTGAGACCCTACCTGCCTGCAGACTGTCTCGCCAGAGTGGTGCATGCTCGTTATCTCCCGCTTGGACTACTGCAATGCGCTCTACGTGGGGCTAACTTTGAATGTGACCCAGAAACTGCAATTAATCCAGAATGCGGCAGCTAGACTGGTGACTGGGAGTGGCCGCTGGGACCACATAACACTGGTCCTGAGAGATCTGCATTGGCTCACAGTATGTTTCCGAGCACAATTCAAAGTGTTGGTGCTGACCTTTAAAGCCCTAAACGGCCTCGGTCCTGTATACCTGAAGGAGCGTCTCCACCCCCATTGTTCAGCCCGGACACTGAGATCCAGCGCCGAGGGCCTTCTGGCGGTTCACTCACTGCGTGAAGCAAAACTACAGGGAACCAGGCAGAGGGCCTTCTCGGTAGTGGCACCCGCCCTGCGGAACGCCCTCCCATCTCATGTCAAAGAGATAAACAACTACCTTACATTCAGAAGACATCTGAAGGCAGCCCTGTTCAGGGAAGTTTTTAATCTGTGACATTTTAATGTATCCTAATATCTGTTGGAAGCCGCCCAGAGTGGCTGGGGAAACCCAGCCAGATGGGCGAGGCACAAATAATAAATTATTTATTATTTATTATTATTTATTATTATTATTATTATTATTATTATTATTATTACTATTATTATTATCATCATCATCATCATCAATATTTTTCTAACACCACTTCAACCTATTAAAGCTACTCTTAAGTGCTAGAAATCAACACAGTTGATTAAACTTTTTGGTACATAAAACAGTTGTCTGACCCTTGTGTCTATTCTCTACTTGTCAATATTTTAGTAAAAATTCTTTCCAGTAGCACCTTAGAGACCAACTGAGTTTGTTCTTGGTAGGAGCTTTCGTGTGCATGCACACTTCTTCAGATATCTGAAGAAGTGTGCATGCACACGAAAGCTCCTACCAAGAACAAACTCAGTTGGTCTCTAAGGTGCTACTGGAAAGAATTTTTGATTTTGTTTTGACTATGGCAGACCAACACGGCTACCCACCTGTAACTGCAATATTTTAGTTGTCTGTTGCCATCTAGTGGGCTGCAGCTTTGTTAAGTTTCAGGAATGCTTCAGAGGATAGAAGTCGTCAGTGTTGATTGGGCTTACATCTTGGAGGAAATGTGAGCCACATGGAATTGCTGTTCCCTTCCACCAACACACACACATTTGCACCCACCCACCCCGCTTATTGGCTCCATCCAATGCAACACTGTTGTTCCTGTTTACATCAATGAGATAAGTAAATCAGGAAAGGGACTACACGAGTGTTGCCTTATTTTTTAAAGCAATTGCAAAGCTAGGAGCCCCCAGATCCTTCATCAGCTTTATAGCTCAAACTAAAATAGACACTGTAGAATTGGAAAACGCATCAAGTTTTATTTTGCTGCCAGTTGTCATCCTAATCACACTGCATCAGTGAAAGGGACAGCTTTAAATATTTAAGTAACATAAAACAACTGTTTGGGTTAGGGGAGGTGGGTAGAAAAAAACCTGCTGAATCTTTCCTTTATATTAAAATAGCAGCTTCTAGTAACAGTCACCCACATGAACAGCTTGCTTTGTCAGCACTGTCAGAAATCCAGATGATTAATGGGATAGCAGAACCTACCACCATACTAATCTTAGGAGGCTTCCATTCAATGCACTGTTTTGCTTGGTATGTGAACAAACGCCAGCTGCCACGGGGTGGACATGGTTTATAATTTAGAAGACCTTTCATGTAATGCTGTTTACCATACCCTAACAAATTGGCACTAAATTTCTCTAATGCTGGGGTGCAAAGGCCTGGACAACTAATTCTGCATGCCAAAGGAGGCGTGTGCTGTGTTTCTCAAAGAATAGCCTGTCACGCTAAATAATAAACTACTGGTACATTTCAAAAACTATGGGGATTTTCAAAAGCAGTTTGCAAAATAGCATGGTGGCTTCTTTCTGGGTAGGCATACCATTTTTTTTAAAAGAGTCATCATTCCTGCTGGTCAGGTCCAAGGCCTTAGATGTGCCTAAAGGAGGCCCTTGGATCCCAGTAATCGTATTTATGGTGAAGTAAAAAAGCAGTGGAAATGGCAGTGAATACAAGATACTATAGCAATAACCTTTAGAAACAGAAACCTTTAATTCTAGTGGGGACAGAAGTAGCACAAGGGCTGCAGCAAGATGCATACATGACAAAAGGCATGTGATACCTAACCTACCAAGACACCTTTTCTCTTGAGCTTTAAAACAAAATGAAAACTGAGAATCCCACTGTTTTCTGATTAATCTCAAAACATCTAAAGCTCATGTTACTTGTTTATAGTATGACAGCATGTCATCTAAAGTTTGGTAAGCCGGCTGCTGATTTTGCAGTTCACTGTCATGTTCCTGAGTGGGGGGAAACGGATTGCTCTGCGAGCTGCTACTGTAAGGTTCAGTTGATGGGGATGGCAGGTTTCTTGTCAGGGTTTCTGTTTTTGCATATGAGGTTCCAGGCTTGTTCCAATTCTGGGTTCTATAGTCATGCGTTCTCTTTTGACCCATAAAATAAGCAGAGGGAGGTGCAAATTCTGGGTCTCGTTCATTTCTGAGATCTTCCTGCTTCTTTGACCACAGTCCAAAAGTGAATTCTATTAACAGGAAGGAGAGAAAAAAGAGCAAGCTCAATTTTTATTTTACATACTATGCTTAACCATCAAACTCTTCCATTAACCCAATCTTGGTCACATTGGCACATGGCCACAATAAACTACAGAGGCAGAACTAAGGAAGAAAACACACATTTTAACGCTATGAATGTGTCAACATTGCTCTTGCGTGGTGTGCCCTCTAGTGGTTTTGGTAGGGAATAAATGTTTTGAGAACAAAGTCGCCGGTTGAAAAAAGTTCTTATTTCGGGTGACAATTTTTCACTAAAAAGTCCTCAAGTGAATCAAGGAGCACCTATGACAACAGAGAGAAGGCAAAGCTAAAATGTTTTCCATTTCTGTCTAGTGAATAGAGAGGTATTCTCCCCAAACACCTTAGATTCGAATCCACAGGAAATGTGCCTTCTCTCCCCCCCCCCATGCAGGACTATTACAACATGAAATTCCTTCACCTGAAATGGTACCAGCCCACCAAAGCAGAGATTATACTGACACAGTATGTGCAGCTCACCACTCAAAGGTTTTTTATACCATGCTAAGCTGATGCATATTTCAAGTCCTTACCTTTGCCTCTATCCCACTCTCGGACATAGGGCACGCCCGGCTTTGTATCTTTCCTTTCCTGAATGATCACTTCCACTTTTCTGTTTTCTGCAGAAACCCTTGGCACTTCAATGAGCTTGGATTCAGCTGCTGCTGGCATAGCAACTTCTTCTGCTTTAGTGGAGAATAAAGGAACAAATTTTATTTGAGCCAGGAGATAATTCAACAAGCTACTGCTATGCTACAAGTTGACACTCTGAAGCATTACCTAATTTGGGGGGGGGGGAGCATCTCACTGGGATGTTCACTCCCCACCCTGCAAAGAAAACTGCTGTAGATAAAATCACAACAAAGCAAGAAATTGAAGAAAAAATAAATTAAACCCCTAGCATTTCGATAGATAGCTCAAATGTACCTTTTAAAGGCTGCATTGGAATAACAAGGGGGGGGAGACTAAGCAAGACTGAAAATATTTCACTATAGTTTCCTAGACTTCAGATAACTTTTGGCCCTGCAGATGTTGCTGAACTACAGCTTCTAACAGCCATAGCAAGCATGGCTAATAGTCAGGGAGATGTAGTTCAGCAACTTCTGCTGGGTCAAAGGTTCCTTCTACTTAATATACCCCAATTGTTTTATATCACAGGTGGGGAACTTCCAGTCCATGGGCTGATCTTGGCCTGCCATGCCCTCTCCCCATAACTATGCCCACCCATCAGCATGAGAGTGTTGAATCCTGCATAGGTTCCACTGCCCTGTTTCCAGCTGCAAGCACCATCATGCAGCAGGATTTAATATGCTGATGAGCAGAGATTAAAGCCCTTTCCTTTCTCCTTTAAGCAGGGAGGAGGCGGGCATTACTGCTGCCGCCCACTTAAAGGAGAAGTAGAGCAAAGCAGCACTTGAACCAGGAGGGGAGAGGCTGATTCAGATAGGACTTTGAAAAGCTGCAGAGGGGATTTTAATGGGTGGCCAGTTTTGCATACCTATCAAATTTTACTCACAAGACTAATACTGACAAAAATCTGGAACCTACAGCCAAAAAGGTTTCTCCACCTGGTTCTATATTCTGAAGATGCACCATGATCTTCACTTTTGCCAGGCTTCACCAGCCTTTCAGAAGCCAATTAACATTGGCATCAGAAAGTGTCTTGAAGTAGACACTCCCAACAACTTCTCCCTCTCTAACACCCATTCTCTAAGTGAACATCATTTTGGATTCAAGGTTTTATCTGAGCAAGCCATACTCTGAGAAGTCCCAATGAAATCAAGGATAACTTAAGTCAATTTATTTCAATGGGTCTTCTCGGAGTGCTGCTCAGTGAGAAAATGGATTCTGAATACCATCTAAAAAAAGCAATACAATATTTGTATTTGATGCAGAGATGAAATATTGGTCTTAGGATCAGTGTTAACTAGGTCCTCATTAACAGTTCAGTTTTATGAATACAGATGTGGATCCTTTGTTCTCTGCATTTAAGAAAAGTAATTTATAGAGAAAGTACCTCCATTTTCCTTTGTGTCACCTTCTTTCAATCGCTTTTTCGCTCGAAGCTTGGACAGCCTGGCTTCCAGAACAGCCTTACGTTTCTCTGCTAAATGTTCACGTTTTGCTCTCTGGTCTGTAGTCTTAGAACAGTCAATGACAATTGATTTATGTAGCCAATAGCAAGTGATTCACGTTGCTATTTCCAATAATTCACTGCTTACAACCACACACAAACACTACTTCTTAACAGCCGTGTACCGTATATCGTGGCGTATAAGACGACTTTTTAATCCCGAAAAATCTTCTCTAAAGTCGGGGGTCGTCTTGTACGCCGGCAACATCATGCGACGTGACCCGGAGTTCTGCCCCGCCACTGGTTGCGTGTGCGCGCCATCTCAGCGTGCCGTGTGTGCGCCGCCTCAGCCGCCATGGAGCCTCTCCCCGGCGCTCCAGCCGCCGCCGCCGCCTCAGCCACCATGGAGGTTGTTGTGCGCTTGGGCGGCAAGCGCGGAGGGCTCCTGTGCGGCGAGGGGGAGGCTCTCCCCGCCGCTACCTCCTGTGCGGCGAGGGGGAGGCTCTCCCCGTCGCTCCAGCCGCCGCCGCCTCAGCCGCCATGGAGGCCGTTCTGCGCTTGGGTGAGTATACCCCAAACTGTTTTTTAACATGAAAAGTTGGGGGGTCGTCTTATACGCCCAGTCGCCTTATATGCTGCGATATACGGTAGTTTATTTCAACCCACCCTCCCCCCCCCCCGCTGCCATATTTTTCAAATCCAAACTCTGATATTGCAAACACTTCTGTAAGTGACCAAATAATTACAGTGGTACCTCTGGTTATGTACTTAATTCGTTCCGGACATCCGTTCTTAACCTGAAACTGTTCTTAACCTGAAGCATTACTTTAGCAATAATAATTTGGACACATATTGGCAGTTCTTGATTCAGCTACAATTACTACACGTTTTTCAAAAGGCTGGCACTGGACATTTTAGGTTACTCTATCAATCTGCTTGTATGCACCAACCATACATTACCCAAGGAAAAGCTCCACAGTGGAACATACATTTCCCCCCAGCACAATTGTAAACACTTAAACTTCATACCTGTTCTCTTAGCATTTCTAAGGTTTCCATTTGCTTTCTCCTCAAAGCTTGATCACGGGCAAAGGCAAAGTAACCAACACCAAGCTGTCTGGCCTCTGAAAGGAAGATTTTTTTTGTAGTGTTATGAATTCATCCTACATTAAACTACAGGGATATTGGGACACAGAGAGTTGTCTCTTAGGATGATATTCAACATCAGTCACAGGAACACAGAAAAGTACTGAATCAGATGACCAATCCATCTAGCTCTGTTTTACCTAGAGTGGTTTGCAGTTCTCCAGGGCTGCAGACAGAAGTCTTTCCTATCCCTACCTGGAGATGCCAGGGAATTAAGCAGGGTTCTTTTGAAAAAAGAAAGCATGTGTTCTACCACTGACCTACAGCCCTCCCTAGGCAAAGGAAGACAGTGCTTGCTTAAGTCACTTTTCAATGGAGTGGAATAGTAACCTGTTTATTATTATTAACCTGTTTAGAGGTTTATTATACCTCTAAATACACACAGATTACTCACGTCACAACAATCTTAACCATCTTTTGTCAATGGATTTTCCCCACTTTCAACGGACAAAGAATTTCTACTCTTCTGACAGTAGTCACTCTGGATCAAGTTTAAACTTTTCATGATTTTATTGTATGGCTTTATGTTTTTATATTGTTGTAAACTGCTGTGATATATTTTTATGATACAGCAATATATAAATACTTTAATCATTAATTAAGTAAAGATGTGTGGTGTATGATTATTATATGTGGCAGTGTTTTTCAACCACTGTTCCGCGGCACACTAGTGTCGCGAGATGTTGTCTGGTGTGCCGTGGGAAAAATTGAAAAATTCAAGAGAATTACTTTATATATAGTCAATATAGGCACAGAGTTAAATTTTTTAACATTTTCTAATGGTGGTGTGCCTCGTGATTTTTTTCATGAAACAAGTGTGCCTTTGCCCAAAAAAGGTTGAAAAACACTGATATGTGGTATACATTTACGGGACTTCCCAATTTCCCCCACATTAAATTATAGCATCCTGTGAATTGATCACCTTGCTAAAAATAATAATCAGGATATGGCCTTGATCAAGGAGATATACTGAACTGAATCTATTTATGCAATGGAAGCAGAAGCGCATCTCATTTCTCAAGGCAGATCTGCATGCACAGTAAGAATACACACCATTTTCTCTAATGTCCTCATAATGCATTGGTCCCATAGGTTTCTTTAGGGCTTCTTCTTCTTCCCTTTCCCACTGCTGACGCTGAAGCTCCTTTCTCATATCTTCAGACAACAAAGTCTTCTCTTCTGTCATTTGCCTAAGGGGGTAGGGGAAGCATCCCTTAAGAGTTTGCGAGTGAGAAATGGTTGTAAACCTACCAATCCCCAAACCAATTAGGTATATCCCATCTAAAAGCACGATGCCACATAACAGCAGCTTTATCCATGAGCCTCAGAGCACCTCTGGGTAGATATTCTGCTGAACTGCCAAGACACTTGCAGAGCAGCCATCAAAAGGCATTTCTCTACATGTCCTTTGAGTTGTACATTCTACAATATAAAGGGATTGTAATTACTTGATACTGTAAATTGTTACACAGCTTTCAGAAACTATTTCGAAGGAGCAATGCGCTGCTGACACGGTACTGTAAAGTCCTGCCTTAAAAAGCATTTCATTCGTTATCTAAAAAATATTTTAAAAGAAATGTTAAGAGAAAAAAACTGGAAAATTCCTAAAAATAGATGAAATAGCTCCTCCCACTGCCAAGTGTTCACATTTCTCTGCAGAAGGCATTCTCTTGGGGGGAAGTAAAGACGGAATAAACAGAAGATAAAGTAATTGGCAAGCTACCCTCATCAGATCAACAGAGTTACATTTCAAGATCTTTTTTTATTTTTCCTACTTAGCTATGGGGAAAAAATGAATACGCCAATTATTTAATAACTCATGCAATTAGTTTTCTTAAAATGCCCATTTTGCCAGGTTATCGTTAAGACTTAATGGTGGAAAAACAAATCAAGTTCTACTTAATAGAACATTGTGTCCTCGACTTGATCAAAAAGCTTTGAAATGCATTTATCTAAGAACAGAAAATGCCAGACTCCTCTAGGTTTCATTAGGACACATTAAAATTCAATTTTATTGCCCGCAGTCTGTCTCGACAGAGTGGTGCATACTCTGGTTATCTCCCGCTTCAACTGCTGCAATGCACTCTACATGGGGCTACCTTTGAAGGTGACCTGGAAACTACAACTACTCCAGAATGCGGCAGCCAGACTGGTGACTGGGATTGGCCGCAGAGACCATATAACACCGGTCCTGAAAGACCTACATTGGTTCCCAGTACATTTCCAGCCAAAAAAATTAGTCACCCCCGATTTCCCCAAGCTGATCGTCGACAAGAAGCATTATAATATTGCTAACTTGGCTGCAAACACAGATTTGACCAGAATGCACAGACAAATTTGTCAACTTGATCGTCTCCTAGAAGCTTTTTCATGTATTTATGTAGAATTTGTTCTTTACAAAAATAATAATAATAATAAGGTTTCCACTTAGCTCAAATGAAACAAGATTTTTCAGGAACCTGTGTGGGGCTTAGGACATGGGGTAAAGAAGCAGCTGGATGTACTCTTCTGTGAACACGGAACATTTTCCATCAGAGTCCAACTGGCCAAGTACCCATACTCCACCATTCCATATGTGAAAGAAAAAAACCAGCTATTTAATTTAGTAAAAGCATCACCTCTCCCCCTGAAGCTCTTTATCCATTTGAAGCAGATGTGGCAAATCTTTCTTCATACAGCGTCTAGAACGGCCCAAGGAATCCACATAATCTACCCTAGAATTTAATGGAAAACCAGCATTACTGTATACAGAAGTCAGTGTCTGATTTATAACTCAGAAAATAAGGAAACAAATACATACATATGCATACCTTGCATAGAACAATCCGTTAGTTACCTCACCATAAATGTTAGCAATCACAAGTTTAACAGAGCATCATTTCTCAACATTTATGAGTGTCACCATTTCCAAAACTCACTGTAATTCCGCTGCTAGCTTTTGTGATAAGGTGGTTAAGAGAACCATTAAAAATGTACAATAGCATGCATCTAAACTGGTACATTGTGCCTGCTCCCTGTGGCGAAAATAATGATGCAGCATTGACTTCCCACACAAGTATTCAATTTGAAACAATATTTTTCAAGACTCATTTAATGATCGCTTCTGCATTTGTTCCACTATTTTAATGAAAGCTGAACACAAATGCGAAGCAGAAGGTCTGTCAATGTTCTTTTTATGTAAAACTGTTTCTCAGTTACTTCTCTTATCGAAAACTGTTCAAGATCCAGACAAGTACAGTAGCAGTAAATGCTGCCCATTAAGAGTGGCAGTAATATTTAGTGTTTAATGCTCCAAATTATTTAGAGTGCACAGACACATAGCTGTCCAAAAGTGCTGATGGGCCCAGCATGCAGTGCTAATTATTAGCTATCAACGAGTTTTGCTTTCATTATGTTGCTTTTTACAAGAATGCCAAGGACCCAGGAGTAGCTCCCTCTAGCTCTATTCCCCACCCCCAGGAGCACCTACTGGTAGGTATCCAATTTCTGTTTATCAGAGTTTTTCCAACACTTGGGGCTGATTTTTTTTTTGGGGGGGGGAACCCTGCAGCATCTCAACACTTTTCTTACACATTCACTGACTGTCTAAAAACAATTTATGAGTTGTTTGTAGTACTAAGATGACTGGTTGCAAGATGCATGCTTTTACAACTAAAGTAAATTTAAATATCTAGAAATTTAACTTCTGTAAAACAAGCTTAAATACAGCAGCTCCAGGCAAGCCAGGAAAATAGCAATTGTGATCTTATGGGCCAACAAGTTCACAGCCTCTTAAGAGAGGCTGACAAATATCAATGCTTTTAAAAAGTATGCACTTTTGTTTTATGAAAATATTGCTACTAAGAAGGGAAAGGTGGCAGTTTATCTAAGAGATGTGTATTACAACTGATAGGAGACCAGTGAACAGAATTTCAGCTGGTTGATTTAATGGCTTCTGCATCTGAATCAAACTTTAAAATGCTGTTCAAAAAATATTATGACTGAACTCTAAATGGAGGAGCGGGTGAAATTCATGCAACATCTAACCAAGGAAAACGTACAACTGAATCACCCTTAATATGAAAAAGCATAGTCTACTGGAAATTCTTTTGCAAGGAAAACTCATGGAATAAATGTTTCCTTATAGGTATGTTAATTATAGATTAGTAGTATTCTTCACTTAAGAGATGTTCTCTGTGTGGGAGGTGGTATGGGAATGGTGGTAGTAATTGCAGAGAAATCATATAAAACAAGATTGAACCACCACAATGCTACCACAAACCATTCTTCAGTGGGGTCCTGAGGAGGTGGAATTTCTGCTTCAGAAAGTCTCTCTTCTTCCCTGTTTGCCTTCTCTGCTGCCTTTCTAGCAGCTTCATTTGCACACAGCTCCTGTACTTCTCGCCGTTTGTCTATAATCTTCTGGGTGAAATCCACAAGGTACAAATCCTCAGTTTCTTCATCTAAAACAGAAAAATCAATCTGTAAATGACAGATAGCAAAAGAGAGAGAGAGAGAGGAGTCAATATAAAATTGCAGCAATCAGCTCTACTGCTGCCAACAATGCCCTCGACAATGCGCAGAAAACAGAGTCTGACAAGCAATCCTAGGGAGATAGTTGCCAATTGTTCGGTACATAAAGAAGGTGGCTTTCACTCACCTGGAAAGTCTCCTTTTGTCATCTTCTCATAGAGCTGTGCTTTCTCTTCTAGTTTCTGCCTACAAAACACAGGAACACATCCCTTTCAGTTAACCATGAGAAAGCAAGAAGTCTTTTGCCATTATGGATATGGGAGAAAGATTTCATTCCTTACATCATTGCCTGCAGTCAAGGCTGCTTCCTTTTAAGGCAACCTATGCTACCTAAACCAGCACCAACGGGCATTTTTGATTCCCAAGCATGGAATGGTGAGAACACTGGGTCACTACTGCTGTAGCTGTGGATAGAACAGCAACATCCTTCACACAATCATGGGCATGCATATATACAAGGACCTCTCAGGAGGAATTACATGGAGGCCTCTAGGAAAGCTATAGTGCTTTCCTAGAGGCCCAGAAGACAATAATCAAAGCCGTGGGCACTATTAAAATGTAGCAATGCTAGGGAGAAACTTTGTTCGGTTTAATAAAGCAACTTATTTTGGTAGAAACAACAGGAGCCCTAGCTGCAAGCACAATTCTCTCTTCTCTGTGCACATTACTTCCCTCCTTGTTCCTTCCTTTTCTGCAATGCCACAGTTTTTAATGAATTTGCCTGTGCATTCCAAGTCATTTGTTCCTTAGTGCCCTCAGGAACAAGGAGATGGGAAAAGAGGGATACTACTAGTTCCAGTTGGAAAGACACCAAACCTCCAAGAATGTGATGCTGTATATAATTGTCGAAATGCAAAGAGTGTTACACTCCCCTCACACAGAGAATAAAGAACATTACTTATTCTTCTTATAGGACAGGAGACTTCAATCCTGAGCACTTCCTAGGGACGAATGACCCACTGAAGTGAACTAAGACTTCTGAGCAAAAATGCTTATGAGCATCCTACAAAGTTGGGGACGTATTTCAAGAGAGCACATGCCTGAATCTGAACTCTCTCATGTGCAAACTGTATGATAAATCACAACCTTAGAAATGGACTGTATTTTAACAGGCAACCTGTGGTATCAGATGCACAAATGGTTACACACCTGGTGTCAGAGAAATTATTGTCTATAGCACAGGCATTCAAGCCTAGGGCTGCAGAAGTTCAGAACAACTAATTTCAGAAGCAGAAACTGAGCATCAGCTCTGCAGCACAAAGTCCTGTTTCACATTTGTTCAGTGTATACCAGACTAATAAAATGTTACGTCTGCCCTTCTCAGAAGTGAAGTACTACCTTGATTTGTCCAATGTTTGTTGCTCTTCTATCTTTTGTTCAGCATCTTTCTCAGATCGATCTGAAACACCTTTATTCTGTTTAGTCCAAATGCTTGGCTTCTGCAACATAAAGTTTTCAAAACGAAACATAAATACTATACCAGAGTTCAGTTATCAAAAATAGTTGTAGAACATCCAATACCTCCATTGTCAGAGGCAGCAAGCTTTTGAACACCAGTCGCTGAAAACTGCAAGAGGGGAGTGTGATGTTCCACTAAGATTCTACTTGTGCACTTCCCAAAGGCATCTGGTTGGCTACTGGGAGAACAGGATGCTGGACTATATGGACTTTTGATGTGATCCAGCAGGCTTTTATTTTTTTTGTTAAAAAAAGATAAGATCTTTCCATCATCTAGGCTCCAGTACTGGCCAGTTCTAAATACATCCGAGCTCAGGTGTGTGACATAAGGCACGTAGCCTATATCCAGCACACCAAAGCTTTCCATCCCTACAAAGATCTTCCTAAATGTAATAAATGGTTTGCAAGTAAGTTGCCTAACAGTAGCATGGGGTTCTACAGGCTCCCCTTCTTAAAACAAAAGGCTCTATTCTGTAGTATAGAGAATTACAGAATTATTGAATGTCAGTTTACACAATTCTTCAAATTTTATCTTTTTAGCTCATTAGCCTTGAGCCTGTTACATTTCTGGAAACTAATGTTTAGAATTTCAGGCAGCTGTTCAAGGAGAAGATCACTTTTGAATTAAGAGTCCCACTGAATTCAACAAGGTTATTAAGTTGTAGGTTGCAATCCTATGTACAATTCCCACTGAATTCAGCAAACTTATTTCTGAGCAAACAGTTATAGGGTTGAATTGTAAACAAACTCTACCTTGTTTGTTGCTTTAGCTTTTACAGGGACTCCAGCATCTTTCAGAAGTTTTTCTTTTTTGAATTCTTCCTGTTTTCGGAAAAGTTCAGCTTTCAAGTCTATGAGCTGCATCAAGCACAGAGAAAAAGAAATACAATTTTCCATTTAGAAAGACAATAAAGAACTTTAAATGAGTCTCAGTGGAAAAGAACATAAATTTGCAACTATAGTCCAGCAACTGAAATACTTACAACCTTGAGAAATTAAAATACTGGTAAGGTGACCAGTGCAAATGCATATAAAGTGAGGGTTGACAAAACTTTACCCCATACGATCTTTGGTTAGAAATAGACCCAATATAATATAGGAGTAATAAGCAGTTCTAGATTCAGGTGTTCTTTAAACTATAGCCTTACAAAAAGACAAGGACTGGTATTTGATTGCCTCAGATAAAACTTGATTACAGTGGTACCCCGTGTTACGCACGGGTCTGCTTAACACGAATGCCACCCCCCCCAAACCTGGAAGTTCGTGCGTTTTTGCGCTTCTGCACACCACGCGCGCTCCGGGGAGGATTTCCGGGTTGTGGAGGTCCGTAAGTCGAACATATGCAACATGGAGCATACGCAACTCGAGGTATGACTGTATTTTGAAACCTCAATTGATATGCCACACTTGCACTGACTGGGATCATTCTTGGCAGCAAAGGAAAAATGGGTCACCTGATGTTATTTCCCTCCTATCACAGTGGTTCTTGGGGTGTGTATGTGGAGGATGTAAGAACACAACTTACCAAGCTGAAAAGGTTTCCAACCTCCAATTTAAAACACTAAATTGCAACACAGTTTATATAATGGAACATTATAGCATACACTGTCATTTTTAATCAGTCATTTTAAAAAAAATATTTGCAGGGGAGATTGATGAGATTGTCAGTCCCAGCTCACTCTCCCAATCAATATACTTGATCAAGCAGAATATTTATATTCCTAAGAGAATATCCAACATCATCTTATCAGATATTGCACATTCCTACCCAAGTGTTTCTTTTATGCAAAAAACTCCAAAAATGTGAACAAAAATTTAACCGAGGATTCTGCAACACAGCAGTGGGATAGCTCAGGTGTCTGACTGACTGCTCAGAATTTTCATGTATAATTATAATTATGATTATAATTATTTATACCCCGCCCATCTGGCTGGGTTTCCCTAGCCACTCTGGGCAGCTTCCAGCAAAATATTAAAATACAACAATTCATCAAGTATTAAAAGCTTCCCTAAACAGGGCTGCCTTCAGATGTCTTCTGAAAGTGAGATAGCTGCTTATTTCTTTAACATCCGATGGGAGAGCGTTCCACAGGGCGGACGCAACTACCAAGAAGGCCGTCTCGTCTGCCTGGTTCCCTGTAACTTCACTTCTCACAGTGAGGTGGACCGCCAGAAAGCCCTCGGCGCTGGACCTCGGGCAGAACGATGGGGGTAGAGACGCTCCTTCAGGTATACTGGGCCGAGGCCATTTAGGGCTTTAAAGGTCAGCACCAATACTTTGAATTGTGTCCAGAAACGTACTGGGAGCCAATGGTGGGATCACTTCTAAAAACACTGGTCTGTACTTCACTTAAGAGTAGTACATTGTGGCTGGATTGAATGAACAGGTCTGATAGCTGTCTACATCAACAGCATAAAAACCTTATTGTACTTTGGGCAGCCAAAACATTTTTAAATGAAGGAGTGAACTAGACCTAAAAATGATCCTAAAACCTAATTGGGTTTCCTCTCCCCTTAACAACCCTTTCTGAAATATATGAATTATCAGGACATGGAAAGAGCTGGAAAATTACATTCTCATCAGGACCTCTTAGCATTTAAAGAGCCCAGGAACTGTCAAGTTGGTCTTGACAATTTGAAAGGTTCACCATGAAGACAGGCCCTCGCGATTGCCGGTAGCAGAAGAATCGAGGCGTAAGAGAAAGGGGGCTTAACTTGTACCTGGCGCTCAACCCTAATGTCGAAAGGTAGATATTCTTACTACACAATCTGCAAAGGCGGCAACTTCGTCTGTCTTGCCAAAGGTAGCAGTGCTGGGTTTAACAGGCACCCCCGACAATGTAGGCGGCTGGGTGTGTGTGTGTGTCCGGGACCCTATGCCCTTCCTCCCCGTATCGCCACTCACCGAGGAAACCGTAACATCCAGCGGCTTCTTCTTCCTGTCCATGCTGCTGCTGCCGCCGCCGGCCGCCCCAGCGACAGCCGAGAACAAGCGACGCGGAGACAGTAAACAAAACGAAACGAAACCCCGTCTCCGGATACTTCCTGCTTAAGGTGTCGACGTAAAGCGCGAACCCGGCCCCCGACTTCCGGGATGGAGACTGCTGCTTTATTACCGCCGTTTACGACAGTGTCGTAATCGGGCACAAAAGGCTTTGCGGCGCGAGCTGTAGAACGTTGCGGGAGATAGCGCTAAGGGAGCAGCGCAGAGCAGAGAGGTTGAGTGGCGAGGGAAGAAAGAAAGAAAAAATAAGGCTTGTTATCCTAAGAAGTAGCTCTGGTGGGTTCATTCAAAGGAATATCCAGCTGAGCAGCCTCCTGACTATAATCAGTTGCCTCTCCAGAGTCCAAAAGCCTGGCATGGAGGCAACAGTCCTGTTGTACCTCTTATTGCTTCCAGCAGGTGGTACTTGCTGCTTACACTGCCGCTACACCTGGTAGTAGCGTATAGCGCAGAAGGCAGATGGGGGCGCTCTTGGATAGATTGCGGGGTGATTTGCAGTACTTTGAGGCTTTTTTTCTGGCTCCTAATTATTTAACAATAACTGCAACAGAGAGTGCACGGCAATTAAACCATAGGTAACTCACCTTGTTCGTAGCATAGAAGGAAAACAACAGCCAGCCAAAAGGGCACCCCTCCCATACAAGGGGGAGATAATCAGCAGGCTTGGGGAAGCATCAAGTACGAAAAATAAATTTTAAAGGGGAAAAGGTCTTAAGCGGGAGGGGACATACTTCCCTGAAAAAAAGTCCAAAGAGTAGGCGTGTGTTCAGTAGTCATAGTATACTTACTATTGGGGGGGAAAGGCAAGGAATAGCTCTGTTCAGATATTCTTAAAATTGTATGTGTGCTGGCAGGTCCCCCTTTCCTTTTAGTACTGAGATGAAAGGTCTGAAGTTTGGCTGAAATTCCTGCTCATGAGAAGATAGTAATCATGCTCCCCTGCACATCACATCCATGTGCAGAATTTAAGAATGCCTAAATAGGGCTAAATAGAGAAAGTCAGACTTCCCTTCTCTACAAAGATCCTCGTGATTCCATTTTATAAGAAAAGCAGAATGTCTTTGGTAAATATTCCAGCTTATAATTTTCCATAATTAGGGTTACTCTGAGTCAACATTCATTTGTTAGCAGGGCAGCGTAAACAGGTTTGATCAAATGAGTCCTTGATGGACTTACTGATAAATGGAGCTAGGGTGGCGTGGTGGCGAAGAGCCTGAACCATGAACCAGGGAGTACCTTGTCCATATATTATGCCTACCCTGAATGTATTGTGTAGTTGTAGCCTCTCATTCCACCCACCCCAAGGCTGACTGCAGCACGTGGCTTCTAACCCGAAACTACCCAACGTGGAGGAAAAGCAGTGTTACGGAGACGCCAATTTGAATGGAAGTTCCAAAGACTATCCTATGAGGTTAGAATTAATTGGCGTAATAGACTGTTACTTAAGCTCTGATTTGGCTGGGAACCCACACTGGCTCAGGCTCATGCTTCCATTCCCTCAGATGTGTATGAGTCATTTTAATAAAGGAGAAAAGCGCCTTCGTTTGACATGTTTGAAATGTGGTGTGTAACCAGTCAGTCAGTTTCACACTGTGATAGTGCATAATTTATGGGCTCAAGCCATGAGCGTAACCTTTTGCTGGCATTCCCTTCCTCAATTAAGAGAAAGAGAGCAACAGGCAGTAATGAATACCTGTTCAATTGATGAGCAAGCGGGGACTATGGAAATCAGACTCAGCCCCTCACCCCACCCCTGTTCCTTGATCTGCTATTGGCGTGTGATTCACTGCTCTGAAGAGTGGCCGAGACAGATAGTTTCAAAGGCTTTCCGTTCATATCAGTCCAGTGCTGTCTAAGGAGTGACAAGCTTTTAACATACGGTTCCATCAAGGAGGGCTGTGCCTAACACAAGTACTGCAGGTTTGCTTCGCTTTGTAAAAGCGCTATGCAATTCATCAAAGTATTTTAATGATAAGAGGTATGGAGTTCTGGAAAAGCCTCTCTGAAACATGCATAGCCTACTAAAATAGGAAAGGTGCATACTCCTCTAGCATAGAATGTTGGATTTCCCTTACCTGTTTTGGCACGGGGTAGAGAACCTATGTTGCTGGACTACAGTTCCCATCATGCCTGACCATTGGCCATGCTGGTTGGGGCTGATGGGAGTTGGCATCCAACAACAATAAATGGAGGGCCACAGGCTGTGGAACTCCTGTTCATTATCCTAGCTTACATTATAAAGTGGATACTATAATAGACCTGACCAGGCTTTTTACTTAACAAAGAAACTGGACTGAACTTTTTAGTGGTCTGTTTTTCTGTAAAATCCAACTTTAGTATTATAAAAGCAAAGGATTGGAGGGGTTTTTTAAAAACTCATTAAGTTCAATCTCATTACATTAATTCTCACAGAAAATTTGCCTCAGTGAATGGATTTTACTGACAGGGTTTATTGGGCAAAATTTTTCTGCTGCCTTATGTTTGCTAGATAACCTTGGAGGTTGCTGCCTTCTGCTACTGGGTATGGCTTGATTGTACTTTAGACCACATTGAAAGCACCCCCCCCCCAAAAAAAAAACAATTCAGGGCACTATAGTTTGTTAAGGGTTGCTGTGAATTGTAACTCTGTGAGGGGTAATCCACACAGCCCAGAATTCTTGGAGGGAAGGAACGTGCTAACCGTGTGCTTTAAGGGTGCAGTGTGTATGCAAGCCTTTCTTGAAACACGCATTTGCTCGGTAGTAACCTTTTATATAGTGCATATGAATTTCAGATGACGCTCTGCTGCTGTCTGTAGATTTGATTGACCTTAAAACAGTACTATTGATTGAACTGATGAGTGGATGGCCCTGCTTATGAGGAATCAGTTGACTAAATGACCTTAGCCCCCCAAGATTCTACCTGCCCATTAGGGTAATGAGCCTAAAATAAGAAGCACTCTTGCTTGATCAGAACATAGGCCACATTCTCCAGCATATTTTATGTCTGACAGCAGACAAGCATGTATCAGTCGGACTGCAGAAGCAAGGCAGCAAGGTATGTCATCAGGAATTGGTAGTTAATCAGAGGCACACTGTTCTGAGCAAATATCTATGGCACTGTCTAATCAGATGGATAATCTTTTTCCTTCTGAAGGCCATCCCCATGGGGGTAATCTTTTTGCCACTCCTTTCTCTCCACCACCCTCCTTGTCTCTTACTGAGCAGGCTGCTTGGGAAGGGATATCTTGCTAGAGATCTGATCATTTGCAGAGAACTCCTGTCCGCCTCTTTCCATCACTCCATCCATTTTGTCCGTTTCTCCCCTTCCTCCTCTCCCTCTGGGCTCCCCTGTCACTTGCATTTAATTAGGCTGAGCCCTCTGGCTGCAGGCCTCCCACCCTTGATGCAAATCACAATCTGATGAACCAGTATAATTAAAAAGAAAGGAAAACAAAGTTGTTATTAACTTTTCAGATTGCATATAGCTGTCATTAAGTGTGTGTAATATACTTTATTAGAGATCTGTGAATGCTAAGTAAGCCATTGTGTTTCTAATCTAATGTCGCTGATAACTCGGGAATAATTGATTCAGTACTTCTCACTAATATGCTCTAGGTTTTAGCACAAAATTGCCTGGATAACACACACACACACACACACACACAAAAATGATCACCTAACATTTATTAAAGGAAATGAGTTAAGGAAATTGTCCCCAAGATTAGGAGGTATTAGGTTCCTATCATCTGATAGACCTGAAATATCACAAATATCTCATTATGGGGCAATTTCTCAAGATGAGATATGTGGAAAATCACAGACATACATCATAAGCCCGTGCTTGCAAAAAAGAGGGGGGGGGGAGGGAGGGAGGGAGGGAGGGAACACCATTGTCTTGGAACAGGCGACTTTAAAGAAATAATTTTAGCAAACTAATTTGATAGACTTGCTATTTTGAGAATAATTCTTGTTGTGTTGTTTGTAAGAAAAAAAGCCTAAAAATAGAGCCTCTCTTAGTCTTTTAGTGTGACATTGCTTCAAAGAGAGAGAGAAGAAGAAGAAGAAGAAGAAGAAGAAGAAGAAGAAGAAGAAGAAGAAGAAGAAAGCCTACAAGAAGATGTTTCAGCCTTACAGACAGCATGTGGACTGATAAAACAAACCCTTGGAACAAATATCACAGGAAGGGACGAATTATGCTTCACAAAATTCATCTACCCCTTTTAAGCATTTGCCTTATATCCCTAACAAACAGCAACTGCTTGCATGCTAATAGTTTCAGATCGCCCAGCATATAAATTTATCTGTAGTGCAAAGGAACGATGTATCCGATTTGTAAAGGTGCAGGAATTATGAATGTAGCAAATACAAAGCATTTAAATTTTGCACAACTCTGAGGAAAAACTTAGTAATAGCCTGGTTCGATCATACCAAATACCTATAAAGTCCAGCATCCTGTTCCCTGCAGTTGCCACATGCAGACAGGAGCACAATAGCCCCTCTCCAGTATCAGAGGCCATGTGCTGATAAACATTAGTTGCTGGGGAACAGGAGCAAGACAGTGCTATTGTGAGACTTGTGGGCTTCCTTGTAGGCATCTGTTTAACCACTGTGAAAAACAGGGTGCTAGAACAGATGAGACTTTGGCCTGATCGAGCACAGTGTGTCTTATTTTCTTACGTTTTAAAAACTATGCATTGTCATTTTGAACCAAAGCAACCTAATAAAGACCACATTAAGCCACAATTTCCAACAGCAAAAACAAGTGTAGCATGTAATTGGAAGTCTGGCAAGCAAAACCTCTAAACTATTTTGAGGTGTGTGAGAGACAGCTGTGTGTGAATCTTTCCCTCAAGATTAACTGTACCACAGACTCGCCCATTATGTACTAAGTGCTGCAATCAGTTCCTTTTCGTTTTTGTCTTTTAATTAGTGGTTATATTGTATTTTTATTTGATGTTCTTGCTTTTGTTGGATTTTTTAGTTTATTCCAAAATAAAAAGAACCCAAGTCTTTCCCTTTTAAGGGCCTCATACTAGCTCCATTAAGCTTGATTGTGCTTCAGTTACAATCAAAAATAAGTTTGATCATGAAGCCAGAGACGACACAATTAGAAAGTTATGTGTATGTGTGTGTATTTTCACTCTTATGAGGAGAAAGAGTGAGGTGAGAAGTATTGGAGTAGTAAGTGGTTCATGTAGTTGATGGGCCAGAAAAAAAAATCTTACCTTTCGTTGATTATAGAAAACCAGAAGTTAATACTTTTCATTTTAATTTGGCAAGGATGACTTGTGAGAAACCTTTTTGAGTAAATCAGTGAAATATTATCCTACACATGGGGCTTACAGAAGAATAAATGGTTGGCTTGTTTGGTAAAGGCTAGGATTACAAACTGGAGAAGGGGAAATCCCAACTGAGGGATGGGGGAAGCAGAGGAAAGGTTTAAATCTATTACACAAGCCTCTGTTTACTCCCTGATTCTGGGCACAAAGACAAAAAATCTCTTTCAAAATGGCACATGGGAATTGATTGTCTAATATCTATTTTGGGGTTTATCAAATCTCTTCCCCTGAGGGTTGATACCCCATCTGTACACACACACACACACACACACTTTCAGAATTGAAAGAAGGCTGAAAAGGAAGGGCATTTGTGAAAACAGAACTTGCCACTTAGGACTCAGGGACAACATGGCCCATCACATCCTCACATCCTCTCTTCTAACCCACCCCCCCAGTAACTAGTTTCTGATCAATTGACAGGAAATGTTTGCCTTGACTATCAACCTTAATGTCCATCTTCTGTGAAATTTTATCTCCCCCCCCTCCCTGCCCCCAATTCACTGTAGCTGATCTTAAAAAGTGAAAGGTGAAAGGTGCAGGTTACTTTTTTTGCAACCTGAGTAGTGAGGAATTGAAAGATGATTTAGCCCTGAGAGATTCCATTTTATTAGGAACTACTTCATTACTGAGCACTTACTTTGCAGAATGTTATAGTGCACTCGGTTAGTGTAAGCACCAGGCATCAGTAAGAAGATGTTCTGCCATATTTTCACTTCGTGAAGATTTTATCAAGAAGATCTTTGGAGCATGTTGTAAACTGCCCACACATTAAGATGTCTATTATGGAACTCAGCTACAACCAAAATGCACTTTAAAACCACTGCACAACAGTTTTGACAATGATTATTTTTATTTTAAAAAATCATATCCGATACACATCAATAGAATTTCTGTTGCAACTGAAGAACACTAAAGCAGATTCCTTGAAATATTGCGTTGTGTGTTTCTACTAGAATTCAGTGATGAGGCACACAGGCGGCGACCATTTCGTGCGGGGATTCTGTTCCTAGCCCCTTGGCCCGTGTCAGAGCACACATGAGCATAACCCTGCCCTCTTATGGCCCCTTTATACCCTCCTCCAGGTCTGAAAGGACCCATGCATCTGCAATTGCATATCTGCCGCCTGTACCATCTCCGACAGTGGAGGCTGAGCATAGCCATTGTGGCTGTTAGCAGTTGATAGCTTTATCCTCCGTTACTTTATCTAATCCTCAGGTTGGTAAGGATGCATAGACTTGTAACATGCATCTCAGTTACATGCTCAGTAACACGAAATAAATTTATTTCATGTGCTTGTGGCCCTTGTTGGAGTTGGAAGACATGGTCCACTTGTTTCAAGTGCCATTCAAGTTTAGCAACTAAAGGAAAACTTATGTTTGTGACATGCAGGACAATTTTTTTATTCATGTATTTAAATTTATACTGCATCCAACGCCACAGGCTTAGAGTGGCCTACATTTTGCGTATTTGTGTGAATGCTTCCCTGTCTTTCTTGCATCTTTTCCCCACTCTCCGTAAAGCTGATGACATGTGCTGGGTTTTTATGTTTTATTTGTTTTGAAACATCATTTCATGTGCGCTTCCTCCTCTGTGTGTGATCAAATGCAGGGCAAAGAAGCAAAACAAACAAAAAAAAACCTGTGATTTCCCCATAAAATAAATAGAACTTTGCCAAGTTGAACCTTTTCCAAAAGTGACTTGAATATAGTAAATACTAAAATACTAAAGTGACTAGAATGTATTATTAAGGTTACGTGGTATACATTATTGTGTATAATGCATCCTGCAAATGTAAGCCAGTTGGCAAGTACATTATTATCATGTATCTCTCTGCAGTAGAAATTACCGAAAGGTAAGCCAGCTCTTTAAGGAACAGCATGGAAGAGCCTTGAAATTTGCCCTTCCACCTCTTCAAACCTTCCCTTCCACTCCCAGCCATCTGTTTCTTTTTGCTGTGAGCATGTGAGATTGCTCTATCCTGACAGCAAAATTAGGTCCTGACTGATGCTTTGCAACGAGGTTTTCACATAGTGAAGTTGTGGATTTTTCTCCCCCAGTCTTAGGGACCATTTATGGAGCTGCCTCAAGTGTCTAGATAGAACTGTCAATCCATAGAAACCAAGGTGGATTACAATTTCTACTGCACATATACAGACCCCTCCAAGAGGCTGACAACTTGCAAGTTTCTTTGTCTCTCTCCGGCGCCAGAATGCCATGTTGGAAGAATAGTCTTGCTTTTTGTCTGCCGGGATTGCGAGATAGAGGTAAGGCTGGAGGCATGTATCATATGGGAGCGGTGGAATAAAAATATTTGACAGCAATGGAAGTAAAATCGGACACTGTCCTCCCAGATTTCCTCCCATATTCATTGCTAGAAAAGGGGGAAAGGGTATACAACCCATTTTTTTTTAAAAAAATGTATAAATGTGGTACAACCTAACACCTGACAGAGGAAAGAAAGAATATTTTTTCATCCCCATTAATGGGAATGGGGCTTATAGAATGGCAGTGTGCAGGTCAAATGTGTGAATCACTTCCACAAAGCCTGTTGGCACATACTCGCCAAAGATTTGCCAAAATAGTCAATGAAGGGGTCAACAGCTGGCAACCCCCAGACTAAAGCTGGCTTCTGGAATGGTGCAGGCTAGCTTTCGCTCCAGGTGAAAGTGAGATGTGGTAGGAACAGTGGCTGAAATAAGAATGGGTAAGGCACTTGGCCCATCAATGTCACAGAATGGGACACCCAACAAAAAGTCATTTGCTACAGGGTACTCAAAAATTCCCAACCACTGAATGCAGTTGCATCTCATATCCTAAACCATATCAGATAGTATTGTGCCAGCCAAAATAGGTATGTTTAGAAGGAAAGCTGTGGTATTCACTACATGCTCAGAAACCACAAGCCAGCAGCCTATATAACATAGTGAAATAACAGCTTTGGTGTTAAATTCCTATTATGCATCAATTAAATAGGTACAGTTGGAAGGTAAGATGGAGTAGTCTCTCACTGCCACTATTCATATCTCTATTTATTCAGACTTTAAATGCCTACTGATATCTGCCCCCCCCAATGTTTTTCTCCAATGGAATTGTACCTAAAGGGTTTACTTTTGATCTTAGCAAAGAGGTTATTTCCTTGTCTCAAAACATTTCAGCTCAGCTCTTTGTGTTCCTTCAGAGTCAGTTGATGTCACAAAACTGTACATGTCTCTAGCACTGTTTGCAAAATTATTCTGTTTGCATCCCACTGTGTTTGAGATGAATTATTTTTAAACCTGCCAGCTGATAGCAGCTGGCACGAGAGCTCAAAGCACCCGTTCAAAATGGTGGAAACATTTGCTCCCGCACAGATTGAAAATGGTGTACAAGCTAAAACATGATAAATGTGGGAAATGTGGGAATAAAGGAAGTAACTTGGTCCAGATTTGAAGGCATTTTACACAATTGTGTTGCTTTACAACATTGCCACTGTTAAAAAAACTGCTAGATAGGATATTCCATTAGACCCTGTATTTTTCTAGTTTCCCTGGGAAGAAAGGGAGAGATAAAAAAATACAATATGGAATTTATTTCTAACCTATTACTTGCGGCAAAGTTGTCTGCTGAGGGTAACAGAAATACAGTGCTTCACCAGATTGTTTTCACTGAAACCAAATTTAGAATATAGTGACCATAACAGAACTGACTGAATTTTCAGTCCTAAGCATATTTACTTGCAAGCAAATCCCATTTAAATAAATTGGGGTAACTTCCAGGTAAATATGTTTACCACTGAGCTGCAATATTGTACAAGTGAGAGGAGGCAGACAAATATTGAATAAATTTACAGAGAATTGGGTATTATTTGTTCAGTAATTGAATATGGAATGCAATTATCTCAAACTATTTACAGTGTTTTCTCCTATCTGATTTTCACTTACTCTCAAGATGGGGCCTGCTTGTTAATGAGTGCTAATGTGTTAGAACCTCCTGCTTAATTGTGATCCTGTTTGTTAAAATAATTGCTAGGATAAGATGAATAAAATGTTTTATATAAAAAATAGGTGGAAAAGAGGGGCATAGGTTTGATTCCTAATTGATCCACCATGAATGGAAGGGCTGCTTCTGTTACTGGAAGGGACTGGGACCCAGTAGAGCTTCCACTGGAGTACTGGCACAGAGTGGTGTATTTTTGCCAGTCTCTCATTCCCCCTTAAGCCCTGCCTCTCATGCTGCTCCAGAGGGTCCCCCAACCCTCCACAGCAGATTTTAGAGGGGCAAATGGGCTACAAGAGGAAAGGGAGATTTGGGGGGGGGGGAAATGCTGCCACACTTCCACTCAGGGGCGTACCCAGGATCAAATCTAGGGTGGGGCAAGCCATGGTCATTCAGGGTGTGACATTTCAGCACGGAAAGGCGAATGAAACCAAAATTTTAGGAAAATTATATATAATTATAGCAGTGCTTTATTACGGTAGTTATTACAATTATTTGCTTGAATTTTTTTTTAGTTTTTTAATTCTAGTTACATGTCTTATACCAGGGGTGGCCAACTCCCAAGAGACTGTGATCTACTTTCAGAATTTAAATCTGGCAGTGATCTACCCCCGTTTTTTTGGGTTCAGCTCAAAGTTGTTGACCTTTTTAGGGGTTCGGTTCGTTTTTTGTTGTTGAGCTTTTTTTAGGGACTAGACCTTCTGAAATAATTGATTTAAAAACTAACTCAGCAAGATAGAAGACTGTCTGCTTTGTAAAGTGTGACAAAACACCCAGACAAGGAAAACCAACTCAGCTAACTAGTTTACACAGATCTGAGGAGACAGTTGATGCGTGCTAGGCCTTCAATTTCACATATGGTGCCCAAACAACTGTACCCACACCACACTACCTCCAAAGTAAACCCAAAAGCAAATGCAGTAGCAAACCTCAGAACTGAACTTAAAATCTGTATTCCCCTGCAACTGCACAGGCAAACCACCTAGAAATCAAACCTTGCTGCAAAACAATGCCACCCCCAATGGAGGCTGGAACCTGCCCCACAAAAGGAACCTGGGACAAGCTGAAGCACCAATGGCTCAATTACCCTCTTTGATAGCATAAAATGCACAATGATTATTTAAAAAAAATTATTCCTTTTAATTAATTTTCTAAGCAGTAGAAACTTTAGCAAGAGCACACTAAATCCTGAATTATTTGGTTACTGACCACATTATGTAAACAGCAAACAAAAACAGCTTCAAAAAAACAGAAAAACTCCCCCCCCCGAAAGCCCCAAATGGCTGAAAAACTCAGTTTCCCAGAATCCTCAGCCCTTGCAAAGGAACTACTCACCATGCAAGGGAACTCAGTTTCCAAAGCTCCCTTGCAACGATCAGCCGGCGCAACACACACACACACACACACACACACACAGTGTTGGGCGCAAGAGCTCAATTGTTATTGAGATTTTGGGAGGGGGAGAAAGACCAGTAGTTGAGCTTCTTTAGGAGGAGAGCTTTTTTCCCTTGTAGGCTGCTGATGACCATTTAATTATTATTTTTTGCTTCTGGGGGGGCAGCTTCCCCCCCTGGGTACGCCCATACTTCCACTGGTGAGAACATCCTATTGGTGGAGGCAGTTGAAGGAAGTTATGCTGCTGAAGACCAGTTACTGAAAGCCACAGGAGGGGAGAATGCTCTTGTGCTCAGGTCCTGCTAGCCAGTTTCCCACAGACCCCGGTGAGAACAGGATAATGGACTGGATGGGCCATTAGCCTCATCCAGCAGGGCTGTTCTTATGTCCGTATAAAATGCCTCTCACTGAATGCTCCCAAGAGCATAACCTAGGTTAGAAACAAAGCTACTATCTGTTTTATGCGCTGTTTCAGCAAGATTCCTTCCTGTAAGCTCCTATCTTGTAGTTTCCTGAAGCACTAGGTTTTAAGTGTTTGAAATATGTTTTGTTTTGTTATTTAATTGTACTGCTTTTCCTACTTCGGTGGTCACCACCCTGGAAGGCAAGGTGGGATAGAAATTTAATAAAATCAATTAATTGGAAACCAGTACTTGCTTTCATGGATGTTCGTGCCAAGAAAACAATGGAGCAGCGCTGCTCCTAAAGATGCTGTTTTTATTGAGCAGTAGCTAATCAAGTCACGCGTGGAGCCCTTGCCTGAGTAATTATTCCAGCCCACCTCCTGTTCACTGAACTGCAACAACCTGTAAGAAACAAAAAAACAATGGGCAGAATACATAGCTGTTTGTAATGTCTAGGCATGGATTGCTTCAGGGATAGGTGATGTTACTGACTTCATTGGGCTTACTATTTACTTTTTTAATTTGTATGTGACCCTTCAGTAGAAATATCCCCAGGTAGAGAGGCCAAAGTACATAAGCTGTCAGTACAGGGCTGACAGTAGATTTATTTTCTTTTATTTACATATATTAAGAGGCCAGTGCTCGAAAGGATCAGAAAATAATTAATAATGTCACACATTTTCAATAAATGCTGCTGTTGTTTGTTGCTCTTATTGTTATTTTGAATGCCCCATGTTTGCATTTTGAGGTCATATCTTGCCCGCATTGCACATGCCCAGACATTTACTCACTTTATCTCCTACATTTAGTGTGGGATAATTCATGCCCCCAGAAGAAAATCGTGAAAGTTACATTTCTGAAAATTATGGCAGGTTGCCAAACTATATCGGTATGTAGTGTTTTTTTACTGGCCTTGCTCCTGTCTTGTTGACAGAAGCTTAGCATGCAACAATTATGCAGATGACGCTGTTCATAGCTTGCAGATAAATGGATGAGGAAAGCTTCATGGGTTTTGTTTCTGTGGTTATAGGCCCCAGGCAAAGAGCCATCAGCAGTGTTGGCAAACCTAGCATGGGGCATAGGAATGATTTTGGAGAATGGAAGGGTATACTTCTTCAGGAGGGTGTGAAAGTTCTTCTTGAATAGGGATGGGCAAATATGTTAATTTCAGTTTCTCTTTTTTTACCCTTCATTTCATATTATGTATTTTCATATCAGTTTGTGAATGTGTGTTTTTGTTTTTTGAAAGACCCTCATGAACATTCATCAACACTTTACTGCAAATTTCTCCCAATATGCACATTTTTGTATGAAATCTTGCCTAATTACACAAACTTGCAAAGCAATTTCCCATAATATAATGCCTTTTGGGGTATATTATTTTCACTGATGTATGCATTTTATGTACATTTTACCCAGCCTAGTATATTCATTTCTGTACACATTACTTGGCTGATGAACTGCTTTGCAAAATTCAGAGATATGAATTTTGAAGGATAGCTATGCTTCAGTTCATATATTATTTCAGAAAGTGTGAATTGGGTTAAGTTTGCCTTTAAGAGTTAACTGAATAAAATCCCACCCCCATCCCTATTCTTGAATGACCCCAAATGGCAGCAAGGGGTAACAGCACCCCCCTCAAATATTTCCTGCTACCCTATTCACTCCTCTAGGTTTTACTATATTAAGGTGCCATATAGTCCGAGTATAATCTTACCATAAACTAGACTTTATGAAATCTGTGTTGCCTACAGTAGCCCCTGTCAATAAGGGCTGAGTGAGCATGCTGGGGCTATGGGGACTGCTAATACTATACTGACCTCCTCCCCATTCCTGGGAATTCTGGCATAAGAATGTGCAGGGTGGGGTGTTCTTCTGGTTTCTTTCTAGCCCTGTAGTAATATGGCATTCACCTTTCCTACTTGGAATTGGTACTTTCTCAGTAGATGGCAGTAAAAGACTGTCGCTGGAGATTCACACTTCAGATGGCTCAGCAGGGTGGCAATCGTTTAGCAAAACATGCAACTTATTAATGAGAACATCTTTCTACCCCTGTAGCCCTATCCTCTCTTTAAATTGCTATACTGTATTGAGAGAATTAAATTGGTTTTTGCAGTTTTATTTTCAGAGTGCCGGAGGCATAGTTTCACCTCACATTTAACAAAGAGAGCCACCTACTCCTGCCAAAATGGAAGGGATGAAAGGCAAGAATTGCCAGTCTTGTAGGGGCTGTCTTCTGGCCCCAGCTGCAAGTTCAAATCCATGCTCAGGGATGGGGTAGAGGAGAGAGGTGAAAGTATCACATTCTGATCCTTCTGTTCCTGAACTGATGCAGCTGACCAGAAGACATTACGAATAATACATGAAATCAGCAGCAGTGGATGCACAGTTACCATTGACTTATTCAAGAAAGGCACTTAGCACTGAGGTGAACTGTGTGTTTGGAATGAAAACTTCCCCCTCTTTGAGGGAGCCCATTGAAGAAAAGTAAACAATATAGTTGGGTGCAGCCTCAGCCATTCCTAGATCTGGGTGTGTCTCTGATTTCAGTCATTTTTGGTGTTTCAGATCTCATGGCTGAGAAGATTCCTGGGTCTTTTAAGTATTGCACATCACATCACTGTAGCATCTCCTGTCACTGCAGATCAAGGCTGGCCCAAGACATTTTGTCACCTGAGGTGAATCAGAAAATGGAGGCCCCTCCAGGAATTGTAGTTTCTTTATTCCTTTTTTAAGAATACAGGAGGTGGGACTGAACTGGGGGCAGAGCATATGGATCCCCCACACACCAAAATGAGCCAAGCACTGGCTACAGCACAAAGAAAGCAGCCTTAGCTACATCAATGAGATCATTCCCAACTCGCCTGGCTCCTCTCCTCAGCCCTTCAAACAGAAGATTTCCTTCAAATAGAGGACTATCCTCAGTAAAATAGGCCACATTATACTACCCTAGTTTTCTGCCACCTCTGTATATGCAGACCAGTCCAGTGTGATGCTCTCTTTGTGTAGAACATGCCCCAGAAAGTTGGTGTTCCTCACATAGCGAAGAGGCACCACAGCTGGGAGTGGGAGCTGGCCTAAGTGATGAGGAGAAAAATACACTTCAAGTGCTAAAAGCAATACTGAAGCTACCATGAAGATCAAGAACACTTGACTGTGGGTCCCATGTGGTAATATGGCAAGAGAAGGGAATCAAGAATCATAACTGTCATAATACTAGAATTTTAGGCATACAGTGGTACCTCTGGTTACGTACTTAATTCGTTCCGGAGGTCCGTTCTTAACCTGAAACTGTTCTTAACCTGAAGCATCACTTTAGCTAATGGGGTCTCCTGCTGCCGCTGCCCTGCCAGAGCACGATTTCTGTTCTTATCCTGAAGCAACGTTCTTAACCTGAAGCGTTATTTCTGGGTTAGCGGAGTATGTAACCTGAAACGTATGTAACCTGAGGTACCACTGTATACCAGGCTTGCTCAAACTCAGCCCTCCAGATGTTTTGAGACTACAATTCCCATCATCCCTGACCACTGGTCCTGCTAGCTAGGGATCATGGGAGTTGTAGGCCAAAAACATCTGGAGGGCCAAGTTTGAGGAAGCCTGGCATATAGAACAGGCTGGACAGGGTTAAAAATGTATTTGAGAAATTATTTTTTGCTGGATTAAGGACGAGAAAAAGACACACTATCTGATTAACAAAAGGTAAATAACAATTTTGCAATTAAGAAATGTATGAAGGTTTCCCCCCCCCCATACTGAGGATTATACAGTAGCACACAATGCCTTGTGAAGTCAATAGCAAACTTGGCAAGGTACGGAATGCACTTAACACACACGCCACCGGGTTTTAACGAAGTCCCCAGAGCAAGCCTGTACACACACTAGCCACGGAAGGACTTTATATTACACACCAAGTTTGCAGATCAGCCCCAAATGCCATTGTATTGAAATGCCACCAAGATTTAAGCAGCTGCTGAAAACACCTGCACTTGATAAAACAACGGTATACACCAGAGATGTGCAATAAATGCTGTAGGTTAGTCACAGGTTAGCAGCACAGACAAGGAGAAAGAAACACAAGCCATGACTGGCCAGAAAACTTGACTTGAAATAGAAAATTAGTTGGTGGGTTGAGAGAAAGAAAGGCACCTTAAATTTTCTGGGAGGTTTTTCTCGTTTGTTGCAGGTGGGGACTTTGTGCAATTTAATTGCCCTCTCCATCTTAGTGCTCCCAAGCGATAAAACGAATAAACAACTCAAGGTCCAGGTTTAATTTCAAAGATAAAACAGTGGAAATTGCTCATGCCATGTATGCCTGTGAGATATATTTCCTGTACTGGAAACTTGCATGGGATATATGTATGTCACATCCAAGGAATCTGTATTTGAAACTTTAGGTTGTATCCTATGTTAGTCCTCCTCAGGGTAGACTCATTGAAATAAATGGACATTGCTAACTCAGGTTAGTAATTTCCTTGGGTCTACTTTTGATTAAGACTACCATTTAATTCCCATGTGAAATTTAACATGGAAGTGAAGTTTTTTTGGGAGGGGGGGAAGAAAGATGAACAAACTGGGCCTTGTCTTGAGCTTCATTAGCTGGATTTGTTCAAGATAATAATAATAATAATAATAATAATAATAATAATAATAACAACAACAACAACAACAACAACAGCAGCAGCAGCAGCAGCAGCAGCAACAACAACAACAACAACAACAACAACAATTATACCCCGCCCATCTGGCTGGGTTTCCCCAGCCACTCTGGACGGCTTCCAACAGAATGTTAAACTGCAATAATCTATTAAACATTAAAAGCTTCCCTGAACAGGGCTGCTTTCAGATGTCTTCTAAAAGTCTGGTAGTTGCTTTTCTCCTTGACATATGGTGGGAGGGTGTTCCACAGGGTGGGTGCCACTACCGAGAAGGCCCTCTGCCTGCCTTCTCTGTAACTTGGCTTCTTGCAGCGAGGGAACCGCCAGAAGGCCCTCAGCACTGGACCTCTGTGTCCAGGCAGAACGATGGGGGTGGAGACACTCCTTCAGGTACACTGGACTGAGGCCGTTTAGGGCTTTAAAGGTCAGCACCAACACTTTGAATTGTGCTTGGAAACGTACTGGGAGCCAATGTAGGTCTTTCAAGACCGGTGTTATGTGGTCTTGCTGGCCTCTCCCAGTCACCAGTCTAGCTGCCGCATTCTGGATTAGTTGTAGTTTCCGGGTCACCTTCAAAGGTAGCCCCACATAGAGCGCAATATTTATGGGGTTCTTGGTGGAAATTTGCATAGGAGCAAATTTACTCAAACAATCTAAAAGATGGTAAAAATGTTTCCAGTTGCCCCACAAAGGGCTCCGCTGCTATGTTGCTGAATAAATCTGAGCTAAATTAGCCGTGGAAGACATTGCATCACATCTGCGGTGCACCCACGACTGAGATGCCAACTGCCAAGATTTTGGAACTCAAAATTGATCCAGTCGGAATGAATGGCGGAACAGCTGTTGTCTCCTGCATTACACAATTACGAGCGCAAGTTAATAGCATGAAGCAATTGTGGGAAAGGAGCTTGTGCTCCTTTGCTGACAACTTGGAAGAGGAGACTATGCAGGGTTGCATGGTAACGTGGTCAGTTGTACCAGTAGATTGAATTACGAGCCAAAGATTCCATCAGCGGATCAGAAATCGATACACGGCAGCGGCTGTGGAACTTGAAAGCAATCCTCTGAGAAATACTAGAATGTGAGAAAGGGAGCAATGATGCACAGTAGGGTTGTTTTTGGAAGCTTGGGTGGTGGAATGCTTTTTACCAGATTTGGATGGTACGGCAGCTGCACCCTATCCTGGGGAAGGCAGACCTAGCCAATATGGTGTTGCAGTTAGAATGTTGGACTAGTTCCAGGACCTGGGAGACCAAGGTTCAAGCCCCCACTTGCCTGTGAAGCTCACTGGGTGACTTCACTGGCCATTCACTGTCTCTCAGCCTAACTTCCTTCACAAGGCTGTTGTGGGGATTAAAAGAGATGGGAGGAGAACCATGCAAGCTACCTTAAGACTATGTCCCTTGACAATGCTGGTTCCTGACATCAAAGGAAAAGTCCAAACTATTATTTATTATGATTAGAAAAATGTGTTGAATTACTCTTTGCAAAGGTGAAATGTGCATGCCATTTATAGGACTGGTGATCATTCACTACCTTTATACTGTACTACAATGAGCAGACCTTGCAATTACTCACAAATAGCTTTAAAACAGAAATCATTTCCTCTAATACAAAATTCCAGTGGTGAGTGCTGACAGACATAAAGATAAAATGGGGTCACTGAGGGCCAAACTCGTGTGGCACAATTCATATTATTTGACCTTCCACTGTTGTTTTAAAACTAAATAGCTGTCATGACGCCAGGATCAGATTCTCTTTCTTCAGGGAATGAGGTAGAGGATTTGAGTCAGAAAGCTGGGACAGATGAAGTTGTAATCTATTATCACATCCACATCATGCATTTAAAGCATGTTGCTGCACCCCCACAAGAATTCTGGGACCTTAAGTTCACCCCCCGACAGAACTGCAGTTCCCAGCACCCTTAATAAACTACAGTTCCCAGGATTCTTGGGGGAGGGAAGTCATGTGATTGAAAACGTGCTTTAACTCTGTGGTGTGAATATGACCCACAACATTTAGAGAGCACCATGTTGACTACTCCTGGCGACAAAACAGGATGGGCCATCCCTGAGAACTTCACTCATAAAACACTGCTATCTCACCAACTGCCAATTGAAAAAGAGGGGTGGGACTTCCTGCAGGCCATTCTGTGTTTGACCAACTCCTACTTCCTTCTCAAAGTGGTCATGGGATGCAACTATCCGGTAGCTCTGGACCAGGGCACTTGAAATATTGACTTCCCTTTCATTGCTCAGTACCAGCATTATGATAAGCAAACAGAACCAGGTTAGTCCTGCCACAGCCTAATGCTAATTAGTTGGCAGAGGTGGGCCTTTTTGCTAGTGGTACCTGTCCTATGAAGTCTGCTCCCTGCTGAAATACAGGAGGCCCCAGCTTTACTGACATTCCATCAGCTTTTGAAGATGCACATGTTTACACAAGCATTCTCTTGATCTCTAGCCTGAGCCTCTTGTTTTAATTACCATGTCAATTTAATGGGGTTGTGTTCTTGCATATTTTAATTACAGATGCATGTGTTGGACTGGGATTGTTTTACTGTGTGTTGTAATTATGGGTGTTTAAATTTTAATGCTTGTGTAATTGGTTTTTATACTTTTGCACCACTTGGAAGCCTACCTGGGTACTGAGTGGTATATAAATTAATTAACAGCAATAAAAACAACTATGGGATTAAAAAATGTGTCAGCTGTCCAGTGGTTATGGGGAAAGTGTCTGCAAGCAAAACTCGGCCAGTCTGCTGCACACTTTTTGCTGGTATGAGAGTGAGAGTTTACTCTGTAACCTCAAAAAGGTTGTCTCTCACTGCCGACAATGTAATCAATCCTACAATAGAAAGAGATCCATATTGAGACCTACCGGTCTGCTAATAAAGGCCTGGCAAAGTACAGGAAGATCTGCCACTCACTGCTAAGAAATGTCGTCCTCCAGGAAATTAAAAAATCCTGCAAACTTTGTGTCATGCACGTCTCCTTTGTTATCCTTATGTTAAGGCTTTGCTGAATACTGTGAAAATCAGTGAGATATTTTTGAGGCCATAGGCATAGATTCTTAACTCTTTGTGAAAAGTCATTTAAAATGAAAAGGAAAAAACTATATAAAAATATGACTGAGTTCTGCCACCTTATTCACACAAGGGTGAACAAGTGTGTGTGTGTGTCATTGAGACCAGAGACAAAACTACTTTGCTCACCTAACTGTATACTTAGAAAGACAACCAACTGCCAAATACACTCAGTGATTTTTTTTATGATCCATTATTCTTCCCACAACCATGTGTCTGTTTCCTTCTTTCAGCTTGGACCATGAAAACCAATGATGCATGCTTTACTTCTGCCTACAGACAGCTTCACTTCAGGCTCCCAGTTATGGCTGAAAGATGCTTAAAACTAAGTCACCCGTTTCAGCCAAACTTTTGAAAGAAGGCCAGATCATGGAAGATCTCCTTTGGTTCTAGGTCATCCAGTCTAAAAGCAGACAAAAGCCAGGTGATATGGAAAGAAATACTGGGATCTTTAGAGGTCACACATAGTCTATGACCATTGAAAAAAATAAGTAAATAGCATTACTGGTTCCATTGGTGCAATGGGTCAAGTGCACATGGGTCAAGTGCATATGGCTGGTAACCAGAAGGTTGGTGGTTCGAGCCCACCGAGGAATCAATGTGGGCAGGATTCCTGCATTGCAAGGGGTTGGACTAGATGACCCTCTGGATTCCTTCCAATTCAATGATTCTATGAAAGGAGAAGCGAAACAAGCAAAGATGCTATCTTGTGATGTGCATATGGTCTTGATGCACCATAGCTGGAACACATGATGTGCAGTCAACAGATGTGTGTGTGTGTGTGTGTGTGTGTGTGTGTGTGTGTGTTTAAACTTACTGGATTTTCTGGTTTTTAAAAAAATCCAGATTAAATGAAGCTGGCATTTTGATGCCGATGATGAACTTATGAAGTGCCCTGTTGGATCAGTCTAAAGGTCCATCTAGTCAAGCATTCTTTTTTCACAGTGGCCAACCAGATTTCTGTCGGAAGCCCACAAGCAAGACCTGAGTTCAACAGTGCTTTCCCCACTTGTGATTCCTAGCAACTGATATGGCAGAACTTTGCCATTGTGGCTAGTAGCTATTAATTGATTTATTCCCCATAAAATTGTCAAATCCTTTTTTAATGCAGTCAAAGTTGGTGGTCATCACCACCACATCTTATGATAATGACTTCTAGAGTTTAACTATGGAAAAGGACTCTGCCTTGATTTCCAGCATTCAGCTTCGCTGAGAAGCCCCAGGTTCTAGGTTTGCGAGGAAGAAAAACTTCTCTTTTTTTCCTCCACACTGTGCATAATTTTAAATACCTCTGCTATGTCCCCTTATACTCGCCTTTTGTTTTAACTAAAAAGCACCTTTCTTCCTTCATAGGCAAGTTCCTCCACCCCCTTGATCATTTTGGTTTCTTTTCTGCACCTTTTCCAACTCTACTGTATTTTTTTAGGTGAGGCAATCAGAACTGTACAGAGTATTCCAAGTGTGGTGGAAGCATAGATTTGAATAATGATATTGGCAGTACCCCCCCCCCCGTCCCATTCCTAATTATCCCAAGCACAAAATTTGCCTTTTTCACACTGGGTTGACATCCTCATTGAGCTATTCACTACAACTCCTACATCTCCTTCCTGGTCACTAACCTCCAGTTCAAACCCCCATCTATGTATATGTGACATTAGGATTTTATTTTATTTTTGCCCCCATGGGCATCACTTTATACTTTCTTCCATTGAGGAAGATGTGCCCATGAGGAAGATGGACACCACCCCCCCCACCTTGCTCCTTTGGCCATAGAAGGGATAACAAACAAATCTGTATGATACAGTGTAGCAGCCTTGGAAAAACTGTGGAAACAAGTCAGGATGAATGCTTAATAAATAGGTCATCTGAAAGTGAACCCTATGACACTGAATCACACACCTACCTTGCAAATCAGTATCACCATATACGTTGCCTTGCCTGAACAGGAGTTCTGCGCCTCTTCAAGTTTGCATCCCTCTTTGGCAAAAGTAGGCGGCCCATCCATTCATGCTGGTAACTTGGTCATTCTTCCCGCCACTTAAAGTAGCATCACCAAGAGCACAGACCACACACCTTTTCTATCCCCTCATGCTCTCTTTCAAAGAACCTTCCTTCAGCAATAAGGCACGTGCACCGGCAGCAATGCAACAGATGTGGATTTAGGAGGCAGGACTAGTTCAGCTGTACTGGGCACAGAGTTTGGGAGGGGGGCACCACAGCTATGATACAAAGTGGAAGGTGAGAGGCAGGGGGTGCTGAATTTTGGCGTTGCAGAGGGCTCCACTGAAATTTGAGACTCCAGACACACCTATTGACTGATGCTGATGTGGGACAGCTGCTGTAACTTTTAAAGTTAATTTTTGTAGGGACTAGATTCAGGTAGTTTAGCCTGGAGAAGAGAAGGTTAAGGGGTGATAGCCTGGAGAAGAGAAGGTTAAGGGGTGATATGATAGCCATGTTCAAATATATAAAAGGATGCCATATAGAGGAGGCAGAAAGGTTGTTTTCTGCTGCTCCAGAGAAGTGGACACGGAGCAATGGAGTCAAACTACAAGAAAGAAGATTCCACCTAAACATTAGGAAGAACTTCCTGACAGTAAGAGCTGTCCGACAGTGGAATTTGCTGCCAAGGAGTGTGGTGGAGTATCCTTCTTTGGAGGTCTTTAAGCAGAGGCTTGACAGCCGTATGTCATGAATGCTTTGATGGTGTTTCCTGCTTGGCAGGGGGTTGGACTGGATGGCCCTTGTGGTCTCTTCCAACTCTAGGATTCTATGATTCTAGGTAGGTAGCTGTGTTGGTCTGACGCAGGCGAAATATAAAAACAAATTAAAAAATTGTCCAGTAGCACCTTAGAGACCAACTACGTTTGTTCTGGGTATAAGCTTTCGTGTGCATTCTTCAGGTATCTGCCATTGCCATTGTAAGAGAGCATGGTTTATGGTGAGTTCTGGCACTTATTTTGCTAGAAAAAATATATATAGCACCGCCTCTAATGGGTTTTGTTTTAAACGGCGTTGAGATGGGTTTCCCTAACAAGTAGCACACAAACATTTTAAATAAGTTTAAAAAGGGGGGGGGGGAGGTTGGCGTGGAAAGTGAGGTGTGTTCGCGCGCGCCAGACGCGTCTGGAGCTTCGCGCAGCTCGCCTGTGTGGGCTGTGGAAGAGCCGGCCTTCCGCCCCCTCAAGGACCCGGCGTCGCTCGCACCTCCTAGGGGGGTGGAAGTGGAGGTGCAGGCAGCCGCCCAGCTATTAACAAGCGCTCCCCTTCGACGTGTTGGCTAGCGCCGTTCCCCCGCGTGTCTCTTCCTTCTCCGTTGCAGAAGCGTACCCTACATACCCTCAACCCAAGCGGGGAAAGAGCGGGGGGGGGGTGTCGCCGGTCTCCTTTCCTACAGCCTTGCTCTGGTGAAGCGCCCAGAGCCCGGAGGCAAGGAGTGCGCGTGGCTGCCCCACCACCCCTCCTCCCATGTGCTGCCTAGCGAGACCGGGAAGCGTCGCCTCTCGCCTCAGCTACTTTCCCTTCCTCCGTTTGAACCACGGGGGTCGCCGGAGAGACTCTCACCCCCCCACCACCACCACCACGTGCGAGGAGCAGCGGGTGAGGCGAAAAAGGTCGAAAGCGCGGGAAGGCGGCGAGCGAACCAGGTGCCCCGAGCTGCTGCTTCTCGGTGTCGCCGGAGGAGCCCTTCTTCTCCCGCTCACCTGCGCCGAGAGAAGATGCCGGCCGAGAGCGAGCAGAGCCGGCGCGCGCGGCTGAAGCCTGAGCTGGCGGCCTGCACTCCCTCGGCCGGCGGCGCCTGCAGTGAATGAGACGCGACCGCGAGCGCCCGGAAGACATCCCCGGGAAGAAGGAAAGGCGCGCGCTAGAGACCTGGGCCGGCCAAGCGGTCGCGGAACGCTTCAGCCCAGAAGCCCGCGGCGGGATCCTCCTGGGCGTCGAAAGATTGGACTGGAAGGCGGCGAACTCCCCTCCTTTCCCTCCGCCTCCGCCTCCTCCCCCCCTGGCTTCTCTTGTCACATAGTACGGTCCCCACACATTAAGAGCTGCAGCTGCCGTGGATGTACCTCAGTCACTCCAGGGCAGGCGGAAAAGGTTTCGGGGCGCCGCTAGTCCCGCGCACCTTCTATATCGAGCCCTCGCTCGCGTCCCTTCCACGCACTCGCCTCTTCGGCCGATTCCCCGCCCGCTCCCCTCCTTCCTGCCGGCCCCAAACACAGATGAAGCACGCGGCGCGAATCAATGCCTAGCGTGGCCGAGCAGGCAGCCTGGCTCCCCCAGCGGCTCGCTGCCCGCGCTCGCCTCTCTCCGAGCCACAACACTTTCGGCGTGCTGCGCTGGGCGGGGGTGGCGTGGGGAACTCTCCGCTTAGCCTTATTCTACCCCAGGAGGGGAAGTCTCCCGCCGCCGCCGCTGCCGCCACCAACACCTTCGGGGCTTGTGCATAAGCGCGAGCAGGTTGACCCTGTGCCGGGATGCCGGGCTGGAGGAAGAATCTGACTCTGTGTCTGCAGAGGATGCAGGATGAAGGTAAGGCTGGCTAGCTGGCTGGCTCCGGGGCGAACGCTTCCGCCGGAGGGCATGCGCCTGCCGTTGACTTGGGAAAGCGCCCGGGAGCTGCCTTCGCATTGTTTTTTTTTTTTTTTTTTTTTTTTTTTTTAAGTCTGTTTCTCTTGTCCCTGGTGGGGAGCATGCTTGGAAATGCAAGCGGTCTTCTGAGGCCCCCTGCTGAAGCTCTTCATGTTATTATTATTGTGCATTTCTTGTGTGCATAACGATTTTAAATAAAGTACAACGCTCTTTCAAAATGATTTATGTGTCAGGAATGGAAGTCACCTTTCTAAACTGGGGGGGCGGGGAGGAGGTGGAGGGAATCCTCTTTGCAACACAATCGGCAGCATCGTGAGCTTTGAATGCTCTTTCTTGGTCGATGATGGGAAGAGGATTTGGCGAGCAGAATTGTTGAAGTGCCTGATGTGGTTTTACTCCTCTTGTCAGAAAATGTGGGGTGCATATGTGGGGAGGTGTAATTTGTGGAGGAATAGAGGCAAGGAGCGAGAAAAAGCTAAAAGCTTCATTTTTGATGTTTCAACTTGCAGGGTTTTTTTTGGGGGGGGGTGTAGATTAAGGCACATGTGTGTGATTTTATGTTGGTCCTGTGATATTTCATGCTCTCCTGTTAGATCTCAAGAGGTAGGGGATGAAGATGTTTGCAAGATCTGCAAGGGAGGGACAGTAAATGAGTGCTGCACCCAGAGCTCATAAAAGTTTGAGGAAATGTCCCACCAGGTGGCGGAACATGAAGGATATGGGAAATCTTGCACGTTTGCTGGTTTCGCTTCATGTGCTTAAGAGGTTGAAAAACTGTGCTCCTTGAAATGACCAGCAAAGTCTCAACTGATAGACATGGATTTCATCTTGTGTATTTGTGTTTGTCTGATGGAGAGTTTATCTGCCTTTGCCTCATGCTTGATGTGACTTGAGAGTTCCTCCGACATGCATCCTTTTATGTGCTAACTTGGCACTGAAAACATGTTAACGCCAAAGAGGGATTAAGAATTGTGGTTAGTCAACCATTTGCACACTTTTCAGCTAGCAACAAATTAGGCAAACAACTTTCTGCTTTTCCACACTGTATGCATTAGATAAGGTCTGTATAAGTAAATAAACCAGTGGTTTCAGGAAGTCCCATTTTCCCTTGTGGGTTTCCATCCCATAAGCCACTGGGTTACTGCCCATGTTTGAGCCACACATGATGATTAATTATTAAATTTGTATACCAGCCTTCCACCTGAAGATCACAGGACAGTTCACAACATAAAAATACAAAATGAGGACACAAAATAAGTAGTAAAACTAATACAAACTAATAAAAACAAAACAAAAACAAACAGCCTAGCCAGCTCAGTGGGTTAGACAGTGATGCTGATGACACCAGGGTTGCAGGTTTGATCCCCATATGAGACTTATGCATTGCAAGGGGTTGGACTATGATCCTCAGTGTCCCTTCCAGCTCTACAATTCTGTGATTCAATAACCCCCCCTCCCACAAACACATTTATAAGGCCACAGAATGTTAATCAGCCAGAGGCCGAGATGTTTTTGCCTGGTGCCTAAAGATATGTAATGAAGGTGCCAGGTGAGCCTCACTGGGGAGAGCATTCCACAAATGGGGAACCACCGCAGAAAAGGTCCGTTCTCATGTTGCCACCCTGTGGACCCCTCGAGGAGGCACACAAGGAAGGGCCTCAGATGGGTGCCACAGCTTCTTTGTTGCATTTTAAACACAGGAATTGAATACTTTCGAGAGAGAGAAATGCTGCTGAAATGCTTTTGTTTGAAAGTATCCTATTTCACATTGGTACTTTAGCTATGTTCAACTTGTTTCTCTCGCCAAGATGCAACCTATGTGCCATCTTCCACTGTGAGTTGGGCAGCAAGTCCAGTGGCTTCAAGTTTTATACAAACATTGGCAGTTTTGAGCCATTTCCTGAACTCAAGTGCAGCATTAGTGGTCTGTGCTTGTGTTTTTGTTTAAGGTTTTCCTCCATGACTTTCCCAGCAAAGCAGCTTCCTTTTAATTTGATCTCTTTGTCCGTCGATGAACAGTAAGTAGTTGGGCTATCGGTTGGCCATGTATTGTGCTTGCTACTCCAGTTTGCACAGGATGTGCCCAGAAGCCAAATAAATAATGACACAATTATTAAAGGATCTAAAATGGGCTGTAGACCTTTTCTTTAGCTGTTAGGAAATTGAATTGGAGGAGTAGGGGAGCAGATTATCTGGCATCTGGTAAAGAGCTGGCAGATGTTGCTTATTTTGACTTGCTGTCCATTGATTCCAGAACTTCGCAGGCTGAGAGGACGTGATCGGCATATTGGGAACATTGCATTGTTATACTTGATAGAACAAGCTCTTGCACTGCTTCCTGATATTGAAATTTTGATCTTGTGGTTCTATAGTGGCTACTGTCATGCAACCAGAATTAAATGAATTACAGAATGGCAAAAACAAGGCAATTTCTACACTGTTCTTTTTATTTCTCCTGATAACATTGTCCTTTCCAAAGAGTGCTCTCCAGAGAAATAAGCCTAACCAATTATATGGTCATTTCCAATGCTTTAGCTGTGTATGAAAAATGGAAGAATTTCTTGCATAAGAGATTCCTAGATTTGGGGCCCCCATAATGATTACCTAAAGTTAGAAGACAATATGAATTTGTTTGAAGTTGAAGTAATGAGATTATGTGCTGAATCTCAGGGGAAGGGATTCCCTCTCATCTTTTGAAATTACATCCTTCTTTCTTCTTCACAAAAACGCACTAAGCAATAATGTTTTTATATTACAGACTGAGACCATGCTTTTCCACTGGGAAAACAAGAGAGCCCATCAGTATTGCACTGAGAGTACATTGTTCAGCTAGGCTTCAGGAAAAAAAACTTTCTGCATCTTGTACTGATATAATGGCATCACAAACTTGCAACATAGCTTTGTTCAGATATTTCTTTTGAAAGCCCGGCTCTAAACACAGTCTTCTTAATGACTGCTTCCAATTTTCTTTGCTGCTGAGTATGTTACCTGTCTCTGCCTGTTGTCACTGTGTGATGGAGGAAAAAGATGGCATTCCTAGTTCAGTTATCCATGACTTGCAGCCAATAGACTAAAAAAACCCAAAAACTTTTTGGTGAAGAGAAAGTATGCATGAATGTGAAGTATGAGTGAATGTGGCTTACTGGGCTTATTTCTTTCTGCAGAGCGTTCATGTGTCAGTGGCATGTGTTTAAAGGAGTTAAATGTGCCAGTTTCTGGTAGGATGCTTGAAGATGTCACCCCAGGGAAAACCCCAATTTTGCAGATGTAAACACATCAATACATCACAATACTGTGCATACCTACTCAAAAGGAAGCCCCACTTAGTTCAGTGATACTTACTTCCAGGTAAATAGGATTGCATCCTTGCAGCCTAACCTAAGTGTTTTTGCTAAGAGGTAAGTCTTGCTGTATTTAGTGCAGCCTTCTCACCTAAGTAATTGTGTTTAGGGTTGGTGCATGTGATCCTTTTGATCCTCCTCGATCTCTCATTGGCTTTTGATACCATCAACCATGGTATCCTTCTGGAGCTGCTATCTGTATTGGGGGGTACTGCATTGCAGTAATTCCACTCCTGATTGCATGTCTGACTCCAGAAGGTGGTTCTTGGGCATCAAGTAAAACCTTACATTTCCCCCAGGCAATTTATGGACTGAGTGTGCTGCTAAATCTTTCCGCCATTCTTGGGAGGTTCCAGGTTCAGTCTCTGGCATCTCCAAGTAGGATGAGGAGTGACTTCTTCCTGAAACCTTGGGGATTTGCTACCAGCCAGCGTCAACAGTCATGAGCTAGGTCTCAACAAATGAAACTGATTTGTAAAAATGATACATGGGGGGACGGGACGAGAGAGAGAGAGAGAGATTGCACATACTTTTGTAACTCAAGAAATCTTTAATAAAAATACATTTTTTAAAAAAACCAGTCATGAGCTAGATGGACCCATGGTCTGACTTAGTATAAAGCAGCTTCCTGTCTGTTGGCTGCTAGGCTGTGGTAGCTCTCAACAAGTGGTGTGCATGAAATGTTTTGATGTCATGTTTTCATGTATAGTCACCTGCAGGAAAATCATCCAGGTGTCAGCTTGTCAGGGCTAAAGATCCCATGTCAACCAGCCAACAGTTTCTGCTGAGCAGCATAGCCTCAGGGCAGCTCTCATCCAGCGTCCTCATGCCTGCCTGCCTGCCAGTGAATTGGGCTGCTTCCAGGTTCTCTCAGCCACTGCAATCACATGAGTGGACTTCTCTGCATTCACTTCACCTCAGAGATACTGTGTGATACTCGGCAATGGCACAGCCCTTCCCTAACTCCGCCTGTGATGATGCTGAACAAATAGAAGCGTTAGGGGGGAGCGCAAATCCCTCAACTTTGTGAATAACTTTCTCTGCATGAATCAGCTTGGGAAAGGGGGGGCGGGCGGTGGAATTGTACCAAGTGAAAGCTGTTCTTTAAAAGCAGAGATATTGTAGGATTAGGTTGCTGCGGCATTGTTCCTTTCTTTCCGCTGCGTCTATCCAGTTTATATGGTTCTGTGGTGGTTACCTAGGAAACAGCTGTAGGGGTGTACAATGGAATTTTATTGGCTGTGTCATTAGGCTGACTGTTAAGGTTGTGGGCAGAGGTTCCTATTGGTAGGTCTGAGCAAGTGAATCCCTGATATTGTTTTGATTTGTAAGATGAAAGAATGTGGCTAGGTCTTTAATAAGCTTTACCAATAACCCAGCTTTTCACTGTGTAATGCATGGCCTACCTTAAGCAACCAAACTGGGAGGGGACAGTATTTAAATAGAAATTAAGTTGATGGTGGGTTATTTTTTGAAAAAGGTTCCCAGTTATATCCCATGTATGGTTCTAATATTGAACTGCTTTTCAACTGCGGTTCGATTTTAAAAAAAAATTCGATTACAGACATAATTTCTTTAATTACACACTTACTTGTGGGCATAATTTCAATCATTTCCCCCTTACTACTTGTTTAATATGTTGTCTATGAAAGAAGAACAATGACTTAATGCTGGTATAGATTTTACTTTTTAAAAATGCAATACTTTTTCAAAAGGCATTTGATTAGATGCTTGTGTTGAAGGTGCTGGAGCAAAGGTAGATAAAATTGCATGAGCAAAAACAACAACCCATGGTGGGTTGTATTGTATCCAAAGTTTAAATGCTGCTTGCGCAACAGACTTCCCCTCCTGCCCTTCCCATTCTACCCCCTCTTTCCCCATGCACCTCCAAAATCTGCTCCAGAGGGTTGGGGACCCACCAGAGCAGATGGGGGGGCATGCAGAAAGCAGAGATTCCATTGTGCAGATGGAACATTTCACACGTAGCATTGTATATAACGCTGTATCTTTGGTTTACTGAACTGAGCTACTTTCCTGCTTATTCCTATCTCTAAAAATGTGGAGCCAATTTCTAACATGTATATGTTGTTCATATTCAAAGTCCTGGCTTTTTCCTGGTACATGCACTTGCAGGAAAACAAAGTGGGCATTTTCTGTTGATGTTGACCCTTTTTTTTTTGTAAACCGCTTTTACAGAGGTATATAAATGTTGTTAAAAATCAAAAGGGTGCTTTCACATTTCATTTTATTGTGCACTTGGTGCTGCTCATACTTGGAGGTTTTCCACATTGTCCACATGGCCTTGTCTTTATAAAAATGCCAATCTGTACTTGTCCCAAAAAGAAGAGGCAAACTGCTCTTTAATTCTCTAGTTACAGGTAGGTAGCCATGTTGGTATGCCATAGTAAAAAAAAAAAAATCCATCCAGTAGCACCTTAGAGACCAACTAAGTTTGTTCTTGTTATGAGCTTTCATGTGCATGCATGTTTCAATGTATCTGAAGAAGTGTGCATGCACACGAAAGCTCATAACAAGAACAAACTTAGTCTCTAAGGTGCTACTGGAAGGAATTTTATTTATTTATTTTGTTTTAATTCTCTAGGTTAAGTGGGAGAGGAGAGATGAGTTATTCTGGGTAGGGATGGAAAAAATTCACACCCATAATACTTTCTGTCAAGCTGAGCCTACTGGGGTGGATGGCAAGAAATGAAATAGCAATGAATGTGATGGCTGAAAAAAAATAGAAGTAGGTGGATCCTAATGTGCCAGTTGCATACACAGAAAACTTGGATGGGAATGCCCAGTTTGCGAGAGGACACCCCTCATATATGTGATTACCTGGGCCATACATTACACATTATGTTTGCCCATAGATGTGTGTAGCTCAGGAAGGGGCAAAGCTATGCACATGAGTAATAGACGCAATATGTAAATCAGCTTGTAGAAATTTAAACTATTAAGAATGTGGCAGTATATTTTAAAAGGGCTATGCTTCATTGTATTTAAACAGATGAGCAAATATTTGCTGGATCAAATCAGGGACGTTAATAAACCACATGTCAATTAAAGGCATACTCATGCATCAGCTATTGTGGAAAACTTAGGTCTGAGGTATGGAGGTCGCATTTAACCACTAGGGCCAAATGCTAACTTAAATCCTAGAAATTTTTGTCTCAACTGGTTTGGTTGATTAGATTGCTAGTTTATTCATGAACATTAATGAGATCCTTTTATCCATTACCCTGAAGTCTCAAGTGGATGTTATAAAGTACTACCTTACCGTTAGCCAATAATGACCTGGCTTGCTTTTAACCAACCAATCAATTAATTAACTGATTAAAATAAATTGCACCATATCTCAACATAGTGGCTTACTTGGAGGACATTTAATGAAGGCGTCAGTTTATCTTGATTACATAACACATAGATAACAATTTTGTCAGAATTTCTCAAAGTTGGGGCTGAACTGTTGGTGAAGTCAGTTTCTAGAGTTCCCAGAAGGAAACTCATTGTGGAGCCTGACTTCATCAAAGGGGTGCTTGGCCAAGAACTACTTTGGACAGTCATAGTCAAAGCTAAGCACCCTCAGGCCCTATTGATTTCAGAGGGGAGAAATCTAAACGTGGGTCATGCTCATTGATGGCAAGCAATTTCCCAAAGCACAGCTTTCATTAAAATCTAGTTGAAATTCATGTTTTGGATCAGACCAAGGGCGCACCTGCATTTCCAGTTGTGGCCATATGGTCAGCCCCCTGAAGGAGGGCATGAATGCCAAAACTCTTCTCTGTTGTATGCCCCAAGCAAATATTCAGAGATACACTGCCACTGAGCACGGAGGTTTATTTCACTCTCATGGATAATAGCCACTGATAAACTTCTCCTCTGTGAAATGGTCTAATCTAGCAGGACTCTGAGGGATATTTTGTAAGTCACACCGGCTGTTCGAGGTGGGCGAGCTACAATGCTATCTTGAGCTAAATTGTCCCTTTTCTAATTAAAAGCCATCACTTCTATTTTGTTCCAGTTCGATGTATAGCCTGAAATTTTTCTGTAGATCTTTATGCATCGTTAAAGAGCTTTTCTGGAACTGACTGGATTAGTTAAATAAAGAATATTGTCATCCACATAAAGGCTTATTTTCCATTGAGAGTCTTTCATCTTTATGCCTGCTATTTCATTACGTTGTCTGAAAATAGCTAGTGATACAATAGAGGTGGGAAAGTAGACACCCCTGTCTTATCAAGCTTACTTTGCTGGGGAGCTTTGTCACAAGTTTTTTGGACATCCAAATCTATAATGCAGTCTTTCCCAAACTTGCATACCCAGATATTGTCTGATTTCAGCCCCTGTCATCTTCAGCCAGCATGGCCAGTGGCTAGGGATGATGGGAGTAGCAGTCAAACATCATTGAGGCACCAGATGTTGGGAAAGATTGCTCTGATGTCTATTAGACAGACCTGTTTATAGGCTTGTATATGTCTCTTGGCATAAGCCATGCTGGTTTATCGTCAGCATGGCTTATTCTTCTATGCACTTAACAACTTTACCTTTAATAACGCTGTTTTTGAAATTACCTTGGACACACATTAGGTTGGCAGATGTGTAATTTCCCAGATTCCCCTTGGCATGCATTCTTTCTCTCTCTCTCTTTTAAAAAATGTCATTATCTGGCTACCAGTCTTCTAGTATGAGTATTTTTCTTTTGTTTTTTTTTTTTTTTTTTTAAAGTTTAGCTCTTTCACAACTGAGAACTCTAAAAACTCTTGGGTGAATGCCATCTGGCCCTGGTGATGTGTTAATTTATAAATTGTCAATTAGCTCTCATCTTTATCCTTTGCCACCACAGCTTGACATAGGTCCTCAGATCCCACCCCCCCAACCCCCGAAAACAATAGCTCAGATATGGGCAACTCTCCAACACCTTCCATGAATCATAGAATTGGAGAGTTGGAAGGGACCACAGGGGTCATCTATTCCAGCCCCCTGCAATGCAGGAATCTTTTGCGCAGTGTGGGACTCGAACCCATGACCCTGAGATTAAGAGTCCTGTGCTCTACCAACTGAGCCGAAAGCAGGTGAAGGCACAGTGCAAATAATTTATTTCGCCTTTCTTCAGTCTCCCTGCAGTTAAGGAATTTGCTGATTAATAGCAGCAGTTATTCAGTGTTGTACCTTTGGCACTCATTACTTTGGGGCATCCAGTATACAGTAGCTGGCACAGCACCTTTAGTTCAGAAATACAGGGTTGCTGTTGTTTAATGTTACACACAGCCGGGACAGGAGTGGTGATGTTGCCTGCCTGCCTAAAGGAGGGATTGGTAAGGCCACTCCTTAAGGCACACTTCACAGAGCTGGAAAATCTAAGTAATGGTCAGTTGCTAATGTTCCCTTCTTGGGCAAGGTTCTTGAGCATGTGGTTGTGTAAGGTTCTCAGTTAGTTGCTCATGAGTAAGCAGCCAGAACTCCGCTGTTTCCTTTAAGGATTTTATTGTGCAAACTATGTACAGTGCAGAGCTAAAAAGTTCATGTCTGTATCAAGCGGTGTCAGAATCTGGGAATGGCCCCTTCCGGTTCTGACCCCAACAAAAGAGTTTCGGTATCTGAAAACCCCGCCTTCCATCCTTTCTTTTCACCCCACGACATCTGTGGGGCAACGGAAATTGCGTTCCCCCTGTATCGCCCTCGGGACTAGGGGAGTGCTGGGACTCTCTTGCATCCCCAGAGCCTCTACTCCCTTTCCCCTGTGAACTCTCCCCCTCCTCGCTGGACGTCTCGCCGCTCTTTTCGCTACCAGAGGCAGAGCTGCTGGCAAGGTGGGAAGAGCCCTTCCACCACCCTGCGTTGCATTGGGGACAGTTCCCTGACAGGTTGTGAGCCATGCCCAGGCTCTTTTGTTGGAGTTTAGGCATAGAAACTGCCTCGATTGTCCTGAATGATGACCTTTTTGGAAGAGAGACAGGAGGAGTTTGTCTTCCCTGGTGTTTCAGTGGCTGTCAGTGCCATAGTCCATGCTGTTCTTCTGGAGTGCTTATCCAGCTTGAGGGTGGGCAGTGTTCCTTTGCAGTGGTTCTGATCCTACCTGGATGACTGGCTGCAGAAGGTGGTCCTTCAGGCTGCTACATTCACACTGAGACTTCCTACAGTGTATGACCTGCACCTGCATTATTCACAGACACCCGTGTGAAGTAGCTCCAAAGTCATTTCCAAAATAGCCAGTATTATAGTGGTCTCTCAGTTAAAGCTGCAGAAATAACTGGAGGGAGAAATGTTACTCCAGATTTATGCTGTTGTGTGAGAGATGAGAATTTGCTACAGTCTTGCCCGAGGGTTATGATGCAAAATACTCCGAAGGGCTGCATTTTGCACTAATGCTCTAATCCTTATAGAGAGTGATGAGTTTCCTCCTCAGTAGTGATTGATTTCGTTGAATTACAAGCTACAGTACAGTAAAAAAGAAAGAAAGAAAGAAAGAAAGAAAGAGTGTATTTTTTGTTCTTTTTTATGCTTTTCTGGACACATTTTATGAGAAGGAAGAGCAATGAAACTTTCGTTTTAGAATTCTAGAGTCATATCCTTCCCACCCTCAGCACCATTCCTCTCCCCTCCAGCCTCTTATATTTCCTCCTTCTTCTGAAGGTGACGGTGCTGAAATAGGATAAATGCCACATCCTCAAAATTGTAGGTTTTATGATGATTCCCATTTTGCCTGACTTTTCCTTTCATTAACATTAGATGTTTTTGGCAGCCTGTAATTACCAGCTTTGGATCTGTAGCCAGAGCTGTCTTCAGCTCAAGCAAAATTCACTGATTCCAATGACAGTGTTTAAAACATTGCCTTCCACTGGGGAATTCATTCAGTCAAACACACTCTGCTCTGACACATTTAGCTCCAGGTACTCTGCATTCTGACCGCATGGGATGTAAGCAGAAGGGGGCCGCGGTGCACCCTGCAAAGTTCAAAGGACTCCCCCCCCCCCCGGATCAGGCAGCGATTAAGTCCATGCATTAAGTGAGAGCTGTTGCTGACCTTGCCAAGTGAATAGCTGCCTTCTGGCTAGCAGAGGGCAAAGGTGATATTCTGAAGACACACACTGCCTTCCAAAAGCTTGCAAACCAATTTCTCTCACATATCTCTCACACTGGTAAGAGTCATATTGTTAGTAGAACCATAGAATGTTAGAGTTGGAAGGGACCCTGAGGGTCATCTAGTACAGCCCCCTACAATACAATCTCAGCCAAAACATCAATGGAAGATGGCCATCCAGCCTCTGTTTAAAAAGCTCCAAGGAAGGAGAGTCCATCATCACCTCTTGTGAGAGTCTGTTTCACTTTTGAACAGTCCCTGTGGAATTTCATTTTGTTAGTTTGGGCCCAGCTCTCCAATCTGTTAAGGTCATCTGGAATCCCGATTCTGTCTTCTGCTGCATTAGCTACCGCTCCCAGTTTGGTGTCATCTGCAAATTTGATAAGCATCCCCTCAATTTATTCATCCAAGTCATTTATAAAGACATTGAGCAACAATGGGCCCAGGACAGAAGCCTGTGGCACCCCACTTGTCACTTTTTTCCAGGATGATGTGGAACCATTAATGAGCACTCTTTGGGTTTGGTCTGTCAACCAGCTACAAATCCATGTAACAGCATGCAGATCTTTTGGACAATCAAAACTTGAGAGATACATTTAGACATTGTATTTTAGCCCAGTTTCTTGGTTTTCATATTGCTCATCAGTTCTTTGAATTGAAGACCATCATATATTTATGCAGCTGCAAAGCTGGAGAGCAAAAGGACCATAGTCCAATTTAGTGTAAGTTAGTAGAAGCTGCGAAGGGATGCTCAGTGAACACTGGTGCCCATTTACGTCAGTGCTTGAGAGAAGCAAGCAAAGTCAATCAGAGAGCATTCAGGACCCTGAACAGCTCCAGGGGACTCTGTTATAGCAGCTAAAGACATTCTGTCTGTACAGGGACCTAGAGACATTAGAAGTCCTATGTAGGCTGACAAGGAGCACAGCAGACTCTACCTCCGTAAAGGAGTTGCCTGGCAGGTTAAAGGGTAGTCTTTAGCTTCTATAAAGAGAGCATGGCTGGCTGGTTGTAATCCTGAACAGGAACATTCAACAATGCAAGATTTTGTTGCAGATCCCATTTGTTATTCTGTGGAATACAGCAGAGTTCTCTCCATGCATAGCAATCCAGTGGAGCCCTGGGGTTCAATCAGCCATTCTTACTGTTTCCATTTTCCATACAAAACCTCTTAATAAAGGGGTTCATGAGATCTTTCTGCAGCAAAATGATTTGCAACCAAGTCAAACTCAGTATATCTTCTTAGTTTATATTTCCCATCCTAAATGCTTATCAAAATGTGTGAGAATTGATAACTGGCAGAAACTAAGTCTGCTTTACTTGTTCGTATTCTCAAAGTGCTGTGCCCCCCCCCCCCGCCAAAGCTCATTTCAGGAAAAACAAGTTTCATTCACATCTCTGTGTTTGGATCATCTTTGAAAGCTGCATTGGTCCATGCTTTGGTGTGTCAAAAACTGGGCACACTGAATCATTCAGTACTAGGCTTGTGCATGCAAATTCACTGAAAAAGTCAATCCATGTTTCCTTCCAACACATTTTTTATAACAGTTGTAAGAAACAACCTCAAGGCCTGAGTGTTTGTTTCCTTTCGAGTAGCATTTATTAAAAGCAGGACCTAGAAGGAAGCATAACCAAGAGCTAATATTTGTCCCAACAAATAGAAATGAATAATCGTGAAAGCTTTCCCCACTGAATCAGGATGAAAGACAACTGTCATTTCAGCCTTGTAATGCAGAAATAAGTAGCAGTGGCTGGAAAATGAATGAAGATTTTTTTTTTTTTAAAAAAAGTTTAGGTTTTTCAGCTTTTCTTTGTTGGATATATATATGCCTTGTTTCAGCCTGCTTTTAGCAAAGGTAGCAAGATTATGGTCCTGTCAAATACTAGTGTTGTAGACTCTTGAGCCTCAAGCTATGTGTCTGAATGCAGACATCACATATCATTGCAGTGCTGAAGCAGCATTTTGCCTTGGTGCTTTGGAGGCTGGGAACTGCAGGTTGCCTGCATGAGCGCCAAAGTTCTCAAAAGGGCGAAAGATATTTAGGGAGAAAACTCTCAAAAACACAGCACTCCGAAGTATGCCCCAGTTTGATCTGAGACTGCATTTGCATCTGTGCCAATGTATTCATAATCAAGAAGGGTTCACTTCATCTTCTCGGAGTTGGTTCAGTTCTTCTGTTCAGACTGATTTGAAGCCTTCATGACACTCTTGCAGTTGCCATCTCTTATTGTGCGGGGTCTGCTGCTGCTTCTTGTTTCCTGCATGGAACACAAAGACCATAGTACCATGCAGCCACAAACCATAAGACTTGGTGTGATTTCTTATTGTGAGATGAGTATGAGTCTCCTTTCCATTCATGCTTACTGATTTTCACATCATTCAAAAACTATTGTGCAGAGGACTATCTTGAGATTAATTTTTCAAAGAACCCGGCAATCACAATTTTAGGATCAGTGATTAAGTTTTCTGTACGCTCTGTCATTATACATGATCAAAATGAGCCTTAGGTGAGCTTCATGCTAAATAAATATTAAAAATCATAATAAGTTATTATATTAGTTTTTAGTTAAAATTTTAATAGCAATACAATTATTTATTATTAGAGTTATGTTACATCTTTCCTTCAAATAGTTCAGGGGGGCATAAAGGGTTCTTCTTGTCATTTTATCATACAGCAACCCTGTGAGAAAGGTTAGGCTGAAAGAGTGTGACTGGTTCCAGGTCACCCAGTGAGCTGTGTAAAGATTTGAATTGTAGCCTCCCAGGTCCTAGTCCCAAGCACCCTAAACACCCTCCTTGAATTTTGTGAAGCACACTTTGCTACTGCAATGAGCTGCTCGCTTGCCAACTTGCTTCATGTTTGTGCAACCTGTATTGCTAATGTTATTTGTGTTGGGGGGTTGGAGTGGCACAATGATCCAATTTTATTTTATTTGTTTTTTCTCTCCATTAACTCCTGCCAGAAATAGATTGCATTTATAAAGACAGTTTCTGACAGTCTGTTAATAGTTTGGTTTTTTAACTGGTCTACATGCCGCTGATTGCATGTCATTTTTGAACATCCCCAGATTTATGGAGGAGATCATGGAGAGCCAAGAGCAGAAGGGGGTGCCAAATAATTTACAATGCAGAAATCGGACTGGAACCAGAGAGTCTCTCCCTCACTTCTGCTACAGATCTTGACAGCCAACAAATGGCCATTCTCTTGTTGGCTTCTTGTGTTTGCGCCTCTTCGGTCTTCCCTGGTGGCTATAAACTCCAGATGCTTTCCTTGCCCTGATTGTTTTACATGGGCAGCCAATTGCCTCACTTCTTTATTGAGTGTGGGGCATTTGCCAGAGACCATGTGCTGCAGGGTTGAAAGGCAGACGTTAACAAAACATCAGTGAATGATAGGCTTTTAGTGGTTTTTAAATAATTAAAGAAAAAGAGGAATTGAGCCTTGAACAGGGAAGGAAGTTGGGTTGGTTTTGTTTTGTGGCTTTGTTGTGTTTTGTTTAGCCATCCCATCTGCCATCTCAGATGCTAACTGCCATCAGCATCATTGCTGAGAGAGCAGCTGTGGCCAGTCGTATGCACATTGCAGTAGAATCCTCTTCTGCTGAAGAGGGCTGCCGAAAGCATGTTTGCTGCTCCAGGTGAAACAGCAATCCTTTCTCTCCTTTCTCTGTCCTTCTTCTTAAATCTGGTGGTCTTTCATGTCTGGCCCAAGAGCATTTTTCTGCCTGCAGCAGAGCCAGTATGTGGACCAAAGCATGACTATCATTCAAAGTACACAATTCTTGGAATTTTGCAGTGAGTTCTTCAACGAAACAAAATGCATGTACAAAATATGCAAAAATGCATATACTAGAGGGACATTTTCATTAAAATGCTTAGATCAGTGAAAATAGCATACAAAAATGCATTATATGAGGGGAAATTGCTTGCAAAAATGTATATGTGTGTTTGAAAAGAAATCCACACTAAAATGCTCACACATTTTCATTATAACACACACAGAGCGAGAGAAATCAGTGCAGAAATGTGGAGAACTGAATTTAAGATGGGGGGGGGGATGTGCATAGGGGCAAAGGCTGAGGGGGACCAGGCCCAGAAATGAAAGGGCTCAACTGAGAATCTGAACTCTTATCTGAAAATGTCTTCTGTTCATGGGGCTCTGTCCAGGGTCCTGAAAGACCTGCCTTTGGCTGTCCTTTCTCATTTCTTGAATCATCCAACATTCAGTTTCAATGGATGTGAGTTCTAGAGAGAGGGAGAAAAACTTCCCCAAACATTCTTTGTTTGGTTTGCTCCAGGGAAAATATTCAGGCCTGGATGTTGGATGCCTCAGAATACTTTGGAATGAGTAATTTTTTTCAAAGGCAAAACAAACCCAAACACGAGAGTCTGTCACTTCCACACCATTTGTTGCTTTTGAAAAATCTCCCCCATAGATATTCTGCATCTTCAGTCAATCATCTCCTTCATGTGAGTTTCTAAACATGCATCTTACTTTCTGGGAACACAATTTTAAGTAGTTATGGTTTTCTCCCCAATAATACTGGGAACTCTGGTTTGTCAAGGGTGCTAAGAGTTGTTAGGAGGCTCCTATTTCCCCCCACAGAGCTGTAAATCTCAGAGTAGTTTAATAATGAATCCCTCTTCCCAGGGAGCTTTGGGAATTGTAGCTCTATGAGAGGAATAGGTGCCTCCTTAACAACTCTCAGCACCCTTTAAAAATTATAGGTCCCAGGATTATTTGGGGGAAGACATAGTGGTATCATAGTGCTTTAAATGTATGGTGTGAATGTGGCCTGTCTCCCCCGCCTCCCTGTTTGTGGTTATAAATGTCTGACATTTTTAGTGGTTTCCCATTTCTTACAAACCCATTCCCTTCTACTAGCCGAAGCAGCAAAGTATTGGCTGGACTTTCGGGGCTTAGGAAGCTATACTGAAGTGAATTTACTTTCTGAAAGAATGTTACAGAAATATTCTGGCGCTTCTACAACTCTCTGCTGGATAACAGCATGAGAGTGTTCGCTTTACAAAATCCAGTTAGGAAATAATACATTTTATCCCAATAGATCTAGTCTGTGGCATCCATTTTCCATTGAAATAAGTAAACAGTTCTGCCCATTTCCTGTCTACACTGTTATTTATTCTAGGTACATAAAATGAAGCCCAGCAAGCAGGTAGTCTTCTGAAGTATGCATCTCTAATTTACAGCTTCTGTTCCAAGTGAAATGGAGACCTAAACCTCCCACTTTGGGTTTGTAATATATGTTTTCAAAATATTTACAATTGTTGTAATTCAGGGCTTTTATGAAGTCCTAAAAGTGGAGCTGCTTGGCTTAAGTTATTTTTTAAATATTGGCTCGTCCTCTAGAAGTGCAAGTGAGATTATAAATTACAAGAAGCCTCCTTTTTTAATACAGTGCTTGCTGCCATGTTAGTATCTATTGAGATTGCTGCTGCTTATTGTTATGCCCGCTCAGAAGTAAATCCCACTGACTTCATTGGGACTTAGTCCCAGATAAACGGGCATAGGATTGCAGCCTTAATTACATTCATAATTATTCTGATCCCTATCTCACCTTCAATAATACCTCTCTGTGTACTCTCTGAGTCTGTATTTGCAGTTAGAAAGCTTTTCCCAAAGGCTTCCCTCGGTTCACAGTGGGGCTTACTTCTGAGTAATGTGCATGCATGGCCATCTTTGTGAAGCTTACTGAGCCATCTCTCAGTTTAGTCAGCCTCACAGGGCTGTTGTGAAGCTAAGACACTCTTTCACATTGTTGTAGGAAAGGTCAGATGCAGATGTTACAAGCAATACAAAAACATAATAACTTTTCTTGATTTCATTAAATTTATTATGGGGCATACAGATCCAAGTAAACAAATTCTAACATTTTGTATTTGGTCATTCCTTACATTCCATTTCTCAGTCTTGTTGTAGGGCATTTATGCCACCATGTTGTGTGGAGTGTGGTTGTGTAGAGAGAAAGTGAACGAGTGTATATGTTTGAGGAAATCAGCTGGCCTGGATTTATTGGCCTGACAACACTCCTTAAACCTTCTCTCTCCTCTACTCTGTTTCCAGAGGTCCTATTATACCGTGTTACCTTCTGTGCATATTTTCCTCCCATATGCTGCAAGCATCAGTTTAATTAGAAATAAAAATTGATTAGGGTATTCTCAATGGTTCTGTTAGATTTTTGGCAGCAAATGCAAATAGCATGTGTGAAGCTGTTTACTGAAGCAGGAAAAAGAAGTGTTATCCCCTTTAAAAATTGATCAGCACCAGTTCTGCCTATTGATCTGCACAGCCTGAGCTAGCAGTTGTGATGCCAACCCATTAGGGGCAGGAGGAAAGGTGGTGAATAGGCTGGCAAGACGCAGGGAGGAGGGTTGGCTTAGTGACAGCGTGGCTGTCTAAAATCTTTCTCAAAACCATCAAACAGAATAACTCTCACGGTTTGATTTAAACAAAAAACAAAAAAATGCCATATCATCCATTTGCTTACAGCATTTATATAAAGAAATAAAATGATAGGTACTTGTTTTATTTGTCCATGGGAAGCATGGCAAAATCTGTGCCAACTCCTGTACAGCGAAGAGATGGAAAGCTGTCTTACACACAGTCGAGTTCATCTAGCCCAGTATTTGGGGAGGGCCATAGCTCAGTGCTACAGAATCAGCTTGGCATGTAATAGGTTCAAAGTTCAATCCCAGACTGGAAATGTTTCCTGTCTGAAACCCTGGAGAGCTGTCAGTCATTGTAGATAATATTGACTCGCCTTAGTCTGCATAAGAGAGCTTTTTGTTCCTGTTGTGTATATTGGCTTGCAGCTGCAGTTTGAGCTCTCAGGCAGAGGCCTGCCATGTCACCTGCTATTTGCAATCTTTTACCTTGAGGCTGAACCTGGGACCTTCTGCATGTAAACATGTGCTTCACCCCTGAGCTGTAGTGGAATGTTTTTCTCCTTACTTCTCAGATGTAGGCCTATTGTTGAGCCGGGGTAGTCAGTGGATAAAAGTGTTGGATGTCAACCAGTGGATGAGAAATGGAGTTCACAGAGCAAGTAACCATCTCTCTTGCTAAATGGGGGCGAACTGTTAGGATAAAGTTCCACATATACTACCCTGTGCTTCTTAGGGAAAGGGTGCAGTAAACAGGTAAATCAATAGTGGTCAGATGGACTTGTTGATTATGCTGCTGAATTGACCATGCCCATTCTTTTGAGATAACGGATGGAGGTGTTCTTTTTTAAAATGTATTGAGCATATGTCTTGGCCTGCAGTACAGCAATAAGTGGTAACGTCACACCTGCTGCATGTCCCCTGACTTTTTCATTTCTTTAATTAATTGTTGCCCTTTACTGAGCCACAGTTTCAGGAAGCTGGCAAAGTAACATCCCAGTCCAGCTTGGCAGCTGCAAGCACCAAGTTACAGATATGATTACTACTTTTTCCATCGCAGGCAGAATTGCTCAGTGCAAATGTGCTGACTGTAAACTTTTGGCTACAGCCTCTTCCTACTTGCGTGGAATTCTCAGTGGTGATGTTGATAATGATAATAATAACAACCACAGAGACCTCCTTCAACCTTATTGACTTAGAAAGTGTGAATAGATGCTAAAGAGGAGCAGAAGAATGGGATAGATGGAGGTTTCACGTCAAATTTCATTCAGGCAATGCCATTGCTCAATGGTGGAGCATCTGTTTTCCATGCAGAATGTCCCCAGTTCATTCCCCAGCACCTATAGCTAGGGCTGGCATGCCCCCTGTATTATGAAACCCTGGAGAGCTATACCAGTCATTGTAGAGCAGGGGTAGCCAATGTGGTTCCAAGATCAGTAAGAAATTTCTGAAAGTAAGAGCTATTCAATAATGGAATGGACTCCCTCGAAGGTTGGTGGGATATCCTTCATTGGAGGTTTTTAAGCAGAGGCTGGGTGGCCATCTGTCAGGCATTCTCCAACTGTGATTCCTGCATTGCAGAGAGTTGGACTAGATGACCGTTTGGGCCCTTCCAATGCTACAAATCTATGACTCAGTGAAGATGAGTTGGTAGAACCCTCAGGTGGTAAAGTTTCATTGCTTGTTCACATTAAAATGAAAAGAAAAGTAAACCCCCCCCCCACAAAAAACCCACAAAGCTGCAAGTTGGATGAACAAGCATAGCAGTGAGAGATCTCATTAGAATTTTTCTTTGTATGCTAGTTTTCTACTTGCAGGGAGCTTAAAAATAAAATAAACTCTGAGAACCGGGCAAAATAGAGCCATCCCACCTGCAGTCTGAAGTTGTGCTCCATGAGCCTCAGATTTCTGCTTCCTCGTTTTGCTGCAGATGTAGATCTTACTTTACATTCACAGTATAGCATTTTCATGGAATGAAAGAGATGGCTGGTACATCTGCGGCCACACCTTTCTATTTAAGGCACTAGAGTAAGTGGAGATCTTTATCCTTTATTCAGGATAGGAATCCATCACTTTATGCATATATAGTGGCAACCTTATAAATACTGTTTCTCTTCCTGGACCATTTAGATTAAAGCAGCCCACAAAATGAGAAAAACAGATAAAAATGTATTTTAGTCTTTAATCTGCATAAAATAGCACAGAACCCCACACGTGTCTCGTTTTTCACCAATATTTTAATGGCCTCTCTGCTTGGACCAGCCAGATTCCTTTCTGTAGCTTGATAGGGTCAACCCTCTTATTTAAGGTTTTTGTCCTGTGAACTGATGCACAACACCAGATGGAGCAGTTAGTTGCTCATTTCTGTACTTTGCATAGTGATACTGATGCCTCCTATTCCTTGGCAGGCTCCATTTGCAATAACATTGATAGGGCTGAATATTGGAATTGCTAAATCCTTTTTAGCAGTAACATCCTTTGCTACCCATTTCACTGCATTTCTTTTTCTTTTTCTTTTTTAGTTTCAGGATGCCCATAATGATAAAGCAGACAGATATATCTTTCCCTTCTTCCTCTCTCACACTCTTTGGATTTTAAAAAGATGGTGGTGGATCTAAGAGTCAGGAAACAAGATATGCAGTTTCCCTCTTCTAAGACTCCTATGCTGACTGTATGTCACTTACTAGGCTAAACAGAAGTTGATTAAGACCAAAGATGAATTTTGCCATGCAAAGTGATACTATACACCAGAAATCTGATGCTGTGGAAGTTAGGGAATTTCCAGAAGCTTTGGACTCTTAACTCCCAATGCCTCCCATCATCCCCAACAGGCATGGCTAATGGCTGGGGATGATGGAAGTTGTAGTTCAGCAACATCTGGAGGACCACAGATTCCCCACACCCAATCTAGAGACCAAGAGGTTCCCAGTGTCTGTAGTAGGGTGTTGTGGGCTAGGGAGAAGAATGCAGAGATAAAACCAGTACATGTGCATACACACAAAGAGAGAGGGGGGAGAGGGGAATTAATCAAGAGGCAGTTGGATATGCCTTCTTCTCTCTCTTCATGGCAATACTGGGGCTTTTGTGGTGCAGTTGCTGAATGAAAGCAACCTCCTGTACTCATATTTTTCCTGCTGCTTTCATTCCGCTGCAACATGTTCCTGCACATACTTGGTACCCGCCCCATCCCACCACCTCATCAGATTGCTTTAGGAATGCACACCTATGGGAGCAGAAAAGGGCACATGCATTGTATACCAAACAAAACCAAGAGTTTCATGAAGTCCCATCACAGCAATTTGAATGGCAGGATAAGAACCCACAATGCATCTGTGGGGTAGGCTTACCACCCACATTGGTGAAAGGCAACACAGGTCAGGTAAAGTTATGGCGGGAAGTAGAGCAGGATGCGAATCCACAGCTGACTCCATCCAGCAGAAAGGACTGGCTGAGTACATCTTCTGTCTCTCTATGGTTGCACCCAGAATTAACAGAAGGGCAGTGGTGCCTGGTGCCTGTTGGAACTGGTGTGGTGGAAACAGGGTACCAAGGGTTGCTGCAGCCAGAGCCTATGACAGGCAGAGCCAGCTAATTTTAATTGCATCATCAACCTCTTCCCTGCTGAGTCCTGCAAGGGGCAACAATAAAAAATGCTGCTTCTGGAAATCTAGAGGAATATAATAGAAGTTTAGTGCTCGTTTACATGTTGATTCCAGAAAAAAATCCATTTGCAACCCCACCGACCCAGAAGATCACAGAAGTAAAGCAACGAGATTTGGGGGGTGTATACAGTTCTTTCCTGCCATTTTCATGGATGAATTATGGAGTAGCAGAAGCAGGCATGTGTGGAAAGGGTGGAAGGCAGCCACATTGTGCAATGGCATTCATTGTTGGGCTATATCACTCCCACTGGTGTGAAATAAATTTAGCATGTCATGCTGGTATATTGGTCAAAAAGCCACTGCTCTGTAATGCAACAGGTACTGCAGTTTGAAAGGAAAGCTGGAAAATGGGACATCTCAAGCATGTAAACTCATGCAGTATTCCCATGTCTTGAATGCACTTTAATTTATTTCACACCAGTGGGAGCTGATACGCAGGGCCACCCTCTGGACTGGAAGGCAGGTGGGGGCTAGCTGGGAGCATACTGAGGTTGGTGGGGCAGTGCCCCATTCTCGGACCAGACTTTGCTGCAGTGGAGTGTAATACCTGTATGAAGATACTAAAAATGCCACCAAGTGGTGAGTGAGCTATTTGAGTTCTCCAGCTGGAAGCTCTTGTGGTTATGGCTCATGATCATGAATCCATCCCCTTTTCAGCATATTCTCTGAGCTGGACTATACAGATGGCTCTCTCTGGAAGCAAAAACGGTACCCCTGCACCTTTTATGGCCAACCCATAATAGCTCGGCAATGCTAATGGCCGTCGTAAGATCAGAGGAATCAAACTGGCTTCATCCTTGGCAGACACGGGATTGTAAAGCTAGTTTATAACAGTTTATATAAAAAGTATTATTAAATTGGCCATCAATCAGCAGCATCTGTGTCTGTGGGCATGAAAATGCAGACATTTATTTGGGGATGTGTCTGTTCTAAGGACAAAGTGTTTGCTCTCAAGGGCCACTTCAGGCTCATTTTTCATTCACCAAGAACTGGAGCGTATTTAAAACAAAACAGATCAATTCCAGCCTGACAATCTCAATAAGAAACATAGGTAAGTACTAAGTGGGCAGTTGAATGATACACAGAGCATTTATAGATCTTTGGAAGTGACAACAGGATGCCCCCCCCTTTTTTGAGGGAGGATGCTCACAGCCCCTCTGTCTGTCTGCTGAACTGTAGAAAGTGCTCAGTACTGTATTGAGAATCAGGCAATAGGAGTGCCTGCCCTAATATGGTACAGTCAGGATAGGGGAGCAAAGCAGCCATAAGATTCAATGTTGCACTATTATGAACGTCTTGTGAACACAAACATTTCAGCTTTCCGGGAAGAACAATTCCCCTTCTCATCCCCTTGGTTGCTGTTCTGGGGGAGTCCTCCTGATCTCCCCAGAGGCAATTCTGGGGGCACACTCGATAAGGAGAGAGGGGACATCCCTACTGCACAATTGGAAGTCCTTGCGCGAGGCTTCTGCTGACAGACTCCTTTGGTGAATTCTGCCCCATGTTTTTCCACCTGAACCATTTATGTCAAATGAGAAGCTTGGGCGATAGTTGTAGATTGGATCGACAGCATCCATAGAAGTGGCTAGTCAATGGAAAAGAGATCACCTTGCGAAAATTGCCTACGAAAAGCTTGCAATTCTTTATCTGGGGACTGTGTGTGTTCCCTGTTGTCATGAAAATTTGACAGTACTAAAAGCTCCCACTTAGAATTAAACATGCACACAGAGCTGCAAGTTAATTTGAGGTAAGTTATTTAATGCTCAGCAAACCACAGCACTTTTAATCATCCCCACAAAATATCAGCTATGCTTCTCCCCTCCTCCCGACCCCTGATTCAGTCAGTCTGCAGCTGTGTGGCAGAGGATGACTTTCTGAAATCATGACCTAGAGCCAGTTGACTGTGAATGTACTGATCAAAAGGAGAAATGTCAATTGTGCTGCGAACCTTGTTGGGCACGCATTTTTTGGGGGAAATCACAGATAAAAACTAATTGCATGTGACAAAGTAAGAAGTCTGACTACAGCACATACATGAAAAAGGCAGGTTTTAAACATCAAATTGGGGAAAGGGCTAGACATCAGTTCTAAGCCAAAATTGGGAGTCTTTCTTGAAACAATTCTGATTATTATTATTATTATTATTATTATTATTATTATTATTATTATTATTATTTGTACCCCACCCATCTGGCTGGATTTCCCCAGCCACTCTAGGCGGCTTCCAACAAAAATCAAATACATTAAAATATCACACATTAAAAGCTTCCCTAAACAGGGCTGCCTTCTGATGTCTTCCTTTTGGGGCACAGGGAGACAGGAGTGGCAGGAGAGGTAATTTCTTTCTTAAGCCAATCTTTTACCCCACTCTGGATACAGGTAGGTAGCCGTGTTGGTCTGCCATAGTCAAAACAAAATAAAAAATAAAAAATTAATTCCAGTAGCACCTTAGAGACCAACTAAGTTTGTTCTTGGTATGAGCTTTCGTGTGCATGCACACTTCTTCCTCTGTCACTTTGGAGACAGAGGACCTCAGCTTGAGCTCCTTGAGTTCTGTCAGCAAATAAATGACCTCACCTCATCTGGTCAGGGAGAGCAACACACTTTTCTCAGATGTGGCTATGAGTTTGAGGAAGATCACCATGAAGCACTTTCTCCTCTAGGCAGAGAGAGAGAGTTGCTGAGCAAGTCTAGACTGCTTGATTTTCTCCCAAGATGAATACCTGAGACCTGAAGGCTAAGGAGTCTGCTATGGCCCCGTCTTACCTTCCAAACACTGCTTCAGCAGCTGAGGTCACATGAATGACAACACTTCAGAACTGGCAAGCACCATTTTGAAGGCACAGGATTCAACTTGGGTTCCATATGCCTTTAAGTCCCTGTGTGGGGCCCAGGAAACTGTGGCTAAACAGATGGACAAAAAGCAGAGTGATCATAAAGGCTAAAGCCAGCTGACTTGGCCCATTTTTCCTTTTCTCCTTCTTGGGTAAAGGTAAAGGACCCCTTACAGTTAAGTCCAGTCACAGACGACTCTGGGGTTGCGTTGCTCATCTCGCTTTACAGGCCAAGGGAGCAGGTGTTCGTCTGCAGACAGTTTTTCTGGGTCATGTGGCCAGCATGACTAAGCCGCTTCTGGCGCAATGGAACACCAAAACCAGAGCAGCGCACAGAAACGCTGTTTACCTTCCTGCCGGAGTGGTACCTATTTATCTACTTGCACTTTTTGGCATGCTTTCGAACTGCTAGGTTGGCAGGAGCTGGGACGCAGCAACGGGAGCTCGCCCCATCATGGGGATTCGAACCACCAACCTTCTGATTGGCAAGCCCAAGAGGCTTAGTGGTTTAGACCACAGCGCCACCCGCGTCCCTCCCTCTTGGGTACTTTCACTGCAAATGCTAGGGATTAAGCAGAGCAGAATTATCATGGCTGGTTGCCTTACTTGTCATAAATTTGTCCAATCCTCTTTTAAAGCCATCCAAGTTGTTGGCCATCGCTTTCTCCTGTGGGAGAGAGTTCCATAGTTTATCTATGCACTGGATGAAGAAGTTCTTCCTTTTATCTGTCCTTATTCTTCCAACATTCAGCTCCATTGGATGTCAATGAGTGCAAGTATTATGAGAGAGGGGGAAGAGCCTTTCTGTATCCACTTTCTCCATGACATATATACTTTTATAAACTTTTATCATGTCACCACTTAAAAATTGGAGTGATGCAAACAAACCTGACTGTACCAGTTAAAATTCTGGCAGCCGAATTCTGCACTAATTGAATCTCCTGAATTGCCTTCAAGTTAAAAAGTCCTCATGAATATTTGTCAGCATTTTAGAACAAATTTCTCCTAATGTTCACATTTTTTTATGCATTTTTGCCTGATGTGCACACATCATTTTTGCAAGCAATCACCCAAATATAATGCATTTTATATGTTATTTTCATGAATGCTTTTTTATGTACACTATACTGTAGTATACACATTATTGTAACACATTTGGTTGGAGAACTGCATAAAAAAATTGGGAGAAGTGCAGATTTCGAAGGACATCTGTGTTTGTGTCCGCATACTATTCATCAACCCAACAAAGTGGAAAGCTATGTCCCTCTTTGGGAATGATGATGCAAATGTAATCTAAGATCTATTGTAAAGATAATTAAATGGAGGAGAAGCATCCTATGTGGGCATTTTAATATTATGTGCAATTTTAAATCTCCCTGACTAGCTATACTGAATTAAATTATCCTATGGAAAAGTAAATTGGTTTGAGTAGTGCTGGTAAGTTAAGGACCACATCTTTCTTCCAGTACGTTTAGTTACTCCTCATTATATCTGCATTTAGAGGATCCTGTACTCTATGGAGTTTCTTTACTGCCCTTACAGTGAAATCCTTCACCTGAAGCTTAGGTGAAATGGCCACTGCTGCCCAATCTTAGGACTGTGCCAAGGACTTGACAGAACACAGTCAGAGGATCCAGTACAGTGAATGTTGGACATGGACTGAGGATCTATGGGTTCAGAAGCCTGGCCGGGCATGTGTGGTATTAAGCCAGTCAATACTGTTTAGTCTCATCCAGGTGTAGCAAATGTGGTGCCCTCCAGATGTTGGACTACAACTCCCACCACCCCTGTTTTGGAAGTTGCTGGCTCGAACCGGTGGAGTTCAAAAGTATGTGGAAGGCACCACGCTCCTCACCCCTGGTCTAACCTATCCATAGGTACATTTATTCTTTCTTTACCCTGATTTTTGACACGAGATGTATGTTTTTGGGACCCACTTTATTTCCATGATTGTAAGTTGTTTTAAACTGTTTTTGATATTGTGTTTTAATAGTAATGTTGCGTCTTGCTGATCGGAAGGTTGGCAGTTCGAATCCCCGCGACGGGGTGAGCTCCCGTTGCTCTGTCCCAGATTCTGCCAACCTAGCAATTTGAAAGCATGCCAGTGCAAGTAGATAAATAGATACTACTGCAGTGGGAAGGTAAACGACATTTCTGTGTGCTCTGGCACTCATCACGCTCCTCCGTGCGCCAGCAGTGGTTTAGTCATGCTGGCCACATGACCCGGAAAGCTGTCTTTGGACAAATGCCAGCTGCCTCAGCCTGAAATTCTGAGATGAGTTCCGCAACCCAATTGACTGGACTTTACCATCCAGGGGTCCTTCATATTTTACAATAATAATAATAATAATAATAATAATAATAATAATAATAATAATAATAATAGTTGCAGCAGGGGGTCAACTAGGATAACCCCATAACTCTCCAAGCTCCTTGGAGAAATTGTGGGATACGTACGTAATAAGTGGGATCAGAGAGTTAGAGACAACTTTGGAGGCCATCTGGAGCACAGCCTTGTTTGATGCAGGAATTGCAATGCTGCAGCTTCTCCAACAGATGGTTATCCAGACTTTGCTTGAAGCTACCTTCCATTCTTTAGTGATGGGCTTGCTGTTCTGTTCATGCATTTAACACTAGCCAGTGTGGTGTAGTGGTTAAGAGCGGTAGACTTGTAATCTGGTGAACCGGGTTCGTGTCTCCGCTCCTCCACATGCAGCTGCTGGGTGACCTTGGGCTAGTCACACTTCTCTGAAGTCTCTCAGCCCCACTCACCTCACAGAGTGTTTGTTGTGGGGGAGGAAGGGAAAGGAGAATGTTAGCCGCTTTGAGACTCCTTCGGGTAGTGAAAAGCGGGATATCAAATCCAAACTCTTCTCTTCTTCATTATCAGCAGATCACCAGGTGGGGTGGAGCTGCAGTCATCTCCTGCTGGCAGAAGCATTACTGAGGAAGGGAGGTCTGAGGTCAGGGCTGTACAAGCATGTCGGGTGGAGCAAATCCAGCATACTTGCCACTACGCCATTGTAACCCAACCTCACCACTGCCTTACCTCTCCCCCTCCCAGTCTGTGGCAGTGATACTTCTACTGGGAGGTTCTTGCTCTGCTGTTCCACCCACCAGGTGAGTTCCCGATTAATTGTCCCCAAAGACAAAGTTCACACTCTGTTCGCATTGAACCATTAAAGCTGCCTTTGTTGCTGAAAGAGTAAAATTAGGTGTGATGTGCTTGCTGTGCCAGGTTGATGTTCTGACATTGCTGCTTGCCAGTTTGCCGTACCTGCGATACCGTTTCCCTCTGTGGGCTGAGCACAGTGAAAAATGTAGACTGACTGTCAAATGCTGCCATCCTTCAGGAGCTCCAAAGTGCACCACCAGCGCATTCTAGTGCAAAAGCAGATCTGGGCTGTGTGTCAGACTCACTGGTAGTCAGAAATGGCTACAGATCAGGATTTCCTCACGTGGACTGTTATCTCCCAAGGAGCAAAATACTTATGTCGAAAAATTGTAGACTGCTGTGCTTTGCAAGTGGACTGCTAACCTTTTCTTCCATTCCTGAGTGAGCTCTTGCCTGCTGGTGGGGTCCCTGTGGGCTTTTCCTCCGCAGTGATAATTGACCCTGGCAAGTTTTGCTTTTGCTGCAGGGCCCACCTTCACTCTGAAGGGATTTCCCCCAACATATTTTGAAAGAGCGAGAACCAAGTTGTTATTTGTTTGCTAAATGCAAACTGAAACCTAGCAAATTTCGTTGAATTCTGTTGAGGGGGGGGGAAGCTTCCTTCCATCTTCCCGCAGCTGTTTTGCCTGAGCAGAACATTCAACGTTTGCCTCAAATGTCAGTTTAAGTGGCAGCTTGAGTTGTAAGCTTGCATGTTTGGGCAGCTGGGTTGGTGATGAGGAGGGTGCAGGTGGGCATGCATTTGATCAGATGAACGCTTTTCCTTCTAGACTGAGCTTAGATGGAGCAGTTTCAGTGGTCCCTGTGATAGGTTGCTCCCATTCCTGTTAAGAGCACCACTACATAAATTGGGTGGATTCCAAGGGTGCCCATGAACTCACATGGCCTCTGTCTGCCAGTGTAAAGGGTGAGGAGACTCTTTTTGACAGTTACCTCTCCACTTGCAGTCCTACTGTGCCACCTCCCGTGCTCTTCTGGAGGTCTCCTAGCTCTCCAGAACTGGTTTTCATGGGGCACCAGGAGGAAGAAGGATCTGTCAAAAATTTCTCCCCTCCCCACCCTCCATTTGGGGGGGGTACAAAGAACTCTGCTTAGGATGATAGGATCCAACTCATTGTGTTTCTGCAGCACTTGCCCCTAAATAGATTATATTTTAGTTTGCCATCTACCCCCCACATTGTCTTTATACTAGAGACAGACTAGAACAACTATCCACAGGCTATTGTTTGAATTTCTTTCCTTGAATTGCTAGGGTTAAGCAACCAAAGATTAAATAAAATGGGTGTGATCCAGAAAGGAGCATAGTTTTTAATGTTTCATGTTGTATTGTGTTTTTATATGTGTTGAAAGCTTCCCAGAGTGGCTGGGGCAACCCAATCATATGGGTGGAGCATAAATTATTATTATTATTATTATTATTATTATTACTCATTTGTATAGCAGTTGCTTGGCATGCAAAGGTCCCAGGATCAATTATTGGCATCTCCAGTTAGGGCTAGGGATGTCCCCTGTCTCTAGAGTTGGTCTGAGTTTATATGATATTTCTAAAGCTCTAGTCACTGTGCAAATTTGAGTTCCATGGGCAAAGGGTTATACCTCCCTGCTTCTACTGTACTTAACCCACTGTAGAGTTCCCACTGAATCCATAGAGAACTCCCATCTTAAAAACAGGGCAGTTCCCCTATACACACAACTTCCTGTGGGCACTGGAGAACCCGCATGTGCACCAAAGCTGCTAACTCACAGCCACAAGCATGTAGAGAAGACCGAAAAGTTATTTAAGTGACTTGGAAACTTACCTGGAAAAAAGACATTGGTTTGCATAGGGCAGGGGTCAGCAACCTTTTTCAGCAGGGGGGCCGGTCCACCGTCCCTCAGACCATGTGGTGGGCCGGACTATATTTTGGGGAAAAAATATGAACGAATTCCTATGCCCCACAAATAACCCAGAGATGCATTTTAAATAAAAGGGCACATTCTACTCATGTAAAAACATGCTGATTCCTGGACCATCCGAGGGCCAGATTGAGAAGGCGATTGGGCTGCATCCGGCCCCTGGGTCTTAGGTTGCCTACCCCTGGCATAGGGGGTACTGACAAATTTCTAACTGCAGTGCCTGGACCAGGTAAGTAGCTGCTTTTTCTGGGTAGGAGGCCTAGAATCACAGCATTTGAGGAGGGGTGGGGTATAAATTCAGTGCATCTGCTCTCATTCTATGTGAACAGGTTTTCTTTGCTGGCAGAGATACCTTTGTAAATGAAAGAGCTACTGAGACAGAAAGAAAAGATGCTGGTTTATCCTGGCAGATTTGTCTCTTGCCGTGTCATTGGATTGCTCTCCTGGTGTTGAAGCAGGGAGGAAGGGAGAGAAGGAGAAAAGTGTATAGACATCAACCCTACAGGCTGTGGGGCAGAGAGGTGGGCAGGGAAAACAGCTACATGTCTCCTTTCTTCAGCAGTATGTTTCCAGTTCAGTTCCTGCATTAAGAAGACATTAATAGTCCCTGATGACGGTTTCACGCTCTGTTTGTATTCTTTCTAACAAGTTCCTTTCATGTTTTTTTTTTATTGGAATATTTTCTCGGGGGGGGGGGGAGTGCCATCTGCAGACGAGCTGCTAAATTGCTGCCAAAGAAATGCAACATGAAAACCTCTCTCTGGGATCAACGCCAGTGTCCTCTTGCCACATGCGCTGGTCTCTCGAGAGCCCAAGGGCACCCAAAGAGGAGAGAGAGAAATACTTTTTATATCAAGACATTAGTGGAAATGATGAACTTCTCGTGGTCAGTGATGATCCAGCATGGAACGAGGCCATCCAGTGGGAGATTTAGAGCAGAAAAAAAGAAAACACGTCTTCACATGTAGCACGTAGTTAGACTGTGGATTTCTCTCCCACAAGAGGCATTAATGGCCAGCAACTTGGATGGCTTTAAAAGGAGATTAGACTAATTCATGGAGGATAAGTTTACTGACTAGAATGACTATGTTCTCCCTCCACTGTTGGAGGCAATATGCCTTTGATTACCAGTTGCTGGGAATCCCAAGTGGGGAGAGTGCTGTTGCCCTCAAGTGTTATTACTTGTGGGATTCCCATTGGGATAGGCTTCCAATTGGCCACTCCAAGAAGAGGATAGTGGGCTAGATGGGCCTTTGAGTATGATTCAGCCCGGCTCTTCTGATGTTCCTATGTAGGCTGGGAGTGGACAGCACTGCAGAAGTGCTTGCACTTGTTTTGATGTTACATTGGCAGGAGAAAAAAGCGTGACTAGAGTGTTAGAAGTAGACGAAGGAGTCCTGGGTTCAAATCTGCACTCCTCTACAAAGCTTGCAAAGTGACTGGCCCAACATCATTATCTCATAGTGTGGCTTACTTTACATAGTTATTATAAGGATAAACGTGTGTGTGGAACAGTGAGTTCCTTTGAGAAAGAGTCTGCCTTGACATCCAAGAAATTTAGACAGCCTTATCAAGACTCCTTTGGCTTCCCTTGAATTCTTTTGAGGTTTGGCATAAGAGGAATCTGGAGGTGGACATTTAATTTTGCTGCCAGAAAAATCAGTGGCAGCTGAGGACAACATTTTTTTCCCTTCTCTAGAAATTTTTTTAGGTGCTTCGATTGAGGAGGAGCCTCCAAGTTCACTTTGAATTGGCAAATGAAGTCAGAGACAACCCAGGGTTGTGTGGAGCCTTCTGATAAAATATATTTGGTGTACATCAGAATCCTTCAAGTGTTTTACCCTGATATGTGTTACAGATCCATTACAAAGGGCTGTACCTCAGCAGGAGAGCAGATGTTTTGAATGCAGATGGTCCTGGGTTCAATCCCTGGTATATCCGGGTAGGGCTAGGAATGTCTTTTCTGAAACCCCTGGAGAGCCACTGCTGGTAAGCATAGAGACTATACTGTAGACAATACTGAGCTAGATGGACCAGTGGCTTAACTTGGTGTAAGACAGTTCACTCACAGTAGTCAACAACTTTGGCTCCCCCCCCCCAAAAAAGCTCAACAACTTTGGTGAAGCCCCCCTCCCCAAAAGCTCAACAGCTCTGGTCAATCCAATGGGTGGATCACTGCCAGTTTATTTATAGTGGGAGTAGACGCGCCTGGAGTATTACAATGAATTTCAGACTCCCAAGATTTAAAGATGAGAATTTGTGCACACAGGTCTATGGAGCAACTTGATGTTGGAGTGTGTCTCATCTGTCGGTAGCTGTGATTTCTTCAAGCCTGGGATTTTGCCCTGTTGTTCATGCTTGCCCGGAGAGCTGGTGCATCCTAATGACTGCAAATGTGAGCTGTGAATTAGAAAGTTCCCAGTTCATAGCTCACCCCTGAGGATGGTGATTCAGACGCCTCAAGGAAGGAACCAGAATCCCCATTACTAGCAATGCACCAAATCCACTTACTCCTCTGAAGGCTCCCAGCAGAGAAAAGAAAATGCACTCAGAGGCAGCCCAGTGAATCCAGAATGTATCTGCTATCTCTCAGTTGAGACTTAGGGAGTTGGTAGGTCTGCTTCAGTTTTGGGGCTCAGGGTTTATCCACACTTATCTTTCCTCTGCTCTTTCCAGGCAGTCTGTGATTTAAAGCTCTGTGTCTGAGCACCTCCCCCTCCCCCCGGAGCTTTCCCTATGAAAACCTGCTCTTTAAAGCTCAATCGGAGCAAACTGCAATCCATGGAAAACCCAAACTGATGCTTGCTCTGAGTGCTAAAGAATGGGTTTTCGCAGGGGAAGTTCTGGGGCAAAAAGCAGGAACACTCACACACAGAGCTTTTAAGCGCAGACCTGTGCCTGGAAAGAATGGGGCAAAAGGTAAGTGTGGATAAGCCATCAGTTATGTGCAGATGACTTGTCAATGCAAGGTGTACTTGCTGGGAACTTTCCATGGTCCTGAAGAACCTGGCCCTGCTCTGTTATCCAGATTTTGCCCTTTGCAACCTGATAGCCTGACACAACACATGGTACATATCTGTTAACTGGAACCAGGCAAGCTGACTAATCAAACCTTGCTTCATGAGCAGGGAGGCCTCTGACTGGCTTGTGCAGGACAGTTTTTATGGGCAGCTGCTTCTGCTTCTACTGTAGCATAACATTCAGTGCCCAATGCATTTTGCAGCCCAGCTGGAGATTTTAAAATGTTTAGATAAAATTGTGTGTGTGTGTGGGGGGAGGAAATAGCCATTCTTATTTGAGAGTCCATTAGGGTTTGGTTAAGTAGCAGCTGGTGTCGTGGAGCAGAGCCACAGAGCTCATCTTCCATTGCTGTAGCTTACCAGAATAGGGATGGGGAGGTTGGGGCTGTACCGGAGCCCATCCAGTGCTCCCACTTTTGCATCTTTGCAGCTTTGACCTCACTGCCATGCCGCCTCCATCTCAGTCTAGGTGAGTTGTAGAGTCGCCGGTGACAGGAGGGCAGCTCCACAGTTCTGCTCTACCACACCGGCTGCTGCTGGTTAATTCCCAAAGAGGACCACACTAGTTCTGGATCCAACCCCCCTTCACTGTCCAAATGCGGTAATTCAGCTCCATCCCTCAAGGGCTCCTTGGCCCTTGTCTTGGCTGGCACCACTGTAATTTTTGAACCACCGGCACTGCAAGCTTAATCCCAGGAATGTGTGTGCAAATATGAAAATGGATGTCATATGAAGAATGGTCACAGTGGCTCCTAATGCACAGTATCATGCTAAAGTGTGCCCATCCCTCCAGGGCAAATAGACAGGGAGGAAGACAGATAAGCCTTTGAAAGATCTGGTTCAAGAGGCCAGTTTCGCACAATAGGCACACAGTGACTTTTGTGTATAGAGGGGAAATAAGGGAAAATAAAAAGGTTCTTTGCTTTATTGTTCATCAAAGAGGACAAGGGGCAGATGCCAGGAACAGATTTTTCTAGGGCAGGATTGAGTTAGTGAAGGAAATTAGGGTCAGGCTGGAACAGCTGATCACAACAGCCAAATGTCTGAAGGCTGCAGGGGGTGGAGGAGAAACCTAGATAGCTGAACAATGTGGAAAATAAAAGAAAAGAAAAAAAGAAAAAAGAGGGGAGCCGCTGGAAGATGTATGCAGTGGGGAAAGATCTGGAGTTGGGCCAGGCATGCATGGACTGCATTGAAGCTGGATAGAGAATGGCTAGAGAGAGGGAACAGAAATCTAAAAACCTGCAAGCAAAATTTAATGAGAAAGAATGTGTGTGTGTGTGTGTGTGTGTCTGAGAAATGTTCCTAGAGCCTGCAAATTTCTGCAGGTTAAATATTCCAGGGCTGTTGATATAGTCTGATGGAAGCAGAGGTTTATCTTCAGGTCTCAGATGTGGGCTGGGAGAAGGATGGCAGTCATGATCCATCCATTTTCTCCTTCACCTCCTGACCAAGCCAAACCAGGCATTTATCCTGAGCCCATCCTCTTCATCCTCCCCAACCCACACCTCTGCTCCCCCCATTTTCACTTCCCTGTACCTTATAATGTTCACTGGCTAGGCACTCGCAAAACCACCCACATCTCCTGCCCCTGTGTATCCAGCCTTGATCAAGTTGCAGTTTTGTTCACTCACCTGTGAGTGAGACACCCTCTCTGCTGACCACACCCTTTTCATCAAGCCTGCTTGCAACCTGTCCCACCACAGGAAGCTTCATTCCTGCAGCAAAGTTACTGGGAAACTCTATCTAAGGTGATAGTTACGTATAATTTATGTCTCTCTAATAGTTACCACTTCAGGTGAATGAATCTGTCAGTTTTGGCTTTTGTCCATTTCTCACTTTTCCAGTCTTAAGCTCAGTTACTTCTACATCAAGTTCTCTTGAAAACTCCTCAGTATTTTGGAGCAAATTAACCCTTTTATACCCATATTTGTATGCAGTTTCACCTAATAAACTCATTGCTGCACAGCAGCTTCCCCTAATACAATGCATGTATTTATGTTGCTTTCATTAACATATGCACCTTTACACACATTTTGTCCTAGTACATGTTACTGGAGAACCACATTGCAAAATTTGGAGGTGTGTGTTTTGAAGGATGGCTGTGTTTCTTTCACCTTGCCTGCCACTTTGGGAAATGGATCTGGTGTGTTACAGTCTAGCAGAAGCCAGTTGGTTATGAGTTCCAGAGCTGATGGGGTTCGATGCAAAATGCCTTTCCCCACCAGCTTAACTACTTACGGCAACAGCAGGGTCTCTGCTGTTGATTTCTTGTATAAAGTCCCACAAGAGGTACTGTTGGATGTCTACTTGAGCCAAATGGCTGGATGGCTATCAAAAGTTCAAATGAATCTTTTTGCTGAAGGACACCAATAAGATGATGATCTATAAGATACCCGGTAACCCCTTTCACAGTGGGAGCTGCTGAGAGTTAACAAATTGTGAATAACGATCTACCAGGCATTAAAAGTGATGGTTATTAATAAGTTTATAAATTCATTTTTGATTTGGTGGACTATACAATAGATCATGAGAAGAGAAGATTCCCTGGAAAAGACCCTGATGTTGGGAAAGATGGAGGGCACAAGGAGAAGGGGACGACAGAGGACAAGATGGTTGGACAGTGTTCTCGAAGCTACCAACATGAGTCTGACCAAACTGCGGGAGGCAGTGGAAGACAGGAGTGCCTGGTGTGCTCTGTTCCATGGGGTCATGAAGAGTCAGACACGACTAAATGACTAAACAACAACAACAATAGATCTGGATGTCATTGATAAATTTGAGACATGTTGCAAGGAAATGTTAATAAATTTATTTTTTTGCTGCACAGTAAAGAAATGGTTGGATAGTTGGTTGATTTTTGGAGTAAAATAAACTCTGTCCAATTCAAATATGAGCCTTTTGGAACTGTTACCAAGATTGTATGTGCCATGGCTCATAAGGGCTCAAGCCTTTTATTTTGAATGCCTTGATTTACGTCTAGGACATGTCTACAAAAAGAAGAGAAAAAGTGTGTAACCTGTAGGTGCCCAGAACGCAATGCAGAACCACTAGGTAACCACAGCCAGAGATGCTATGCAGCTAGGAATTAAATAAAAGGGCTTCCAAGTTAAATAATGTGCCTTCTGGTGAAGTTTGAGCTGTATCCTTTTTCTTTTAACATAAATTGAGTAATGCAATCTCTATTTCAGACAATCTAGTTAGGGGATGTTGCTTCTGGGGACAAATGATATTCCTAGAGAATTCAGTTTGTACTTTCTGTGGCAAAAGAGTTTCTGTGCATTCTGTGTCTGCCAGGATTTCAAGGATCAGGAAGGCCACATGAAAGAATTCCAACTGGGCAGGAGATAATCAGCTGGAAATGTATGCATGAGTGTGTGTACACACACACACACACACACACACACACACACACACACAGGAGCAAGTAGGCATACAGAAGCAATTGAGCTTTAGATGCAATTTTCATTCCATTAAGTGTAAAGACTGTCTGCTTTACATTCCTCAGTTACAGAAGGTCTGTGCAGGAGGCATTTTCCTATTTTGATGCTTGGTAGACTATGAAATGTACTTAGTCACACTGCTCTGTCGTTGATCACAAAAATTGCTCTGATCTCCCACTAATAAAACCTCCTTAAAGACAACATCTTAATTCTTTTCAGAGCATGAATACCTCTTTTCTCTTTTGTACATTTTTGATGCTCCTGAATGCAATCATTTTTAGGAGATCTGTTGTTGTTGTTGTTGTTGTTGTTGTTACAATCTTTTTCAGCTATTTTAAGCTACTATACTTACTTTGTGGGCGTTACTAGCCAGCAATGGGTTCTGTGCCCAACATCTCTGTATACCATGATTACCATTTCATCATTCTTTTGCCTTGTGTTTGCATGCTAGAAACTATCTACCATAGGTTCATAAAGGATGAACGACATTGGTGTCTGTGCTCTGATCATGGAACTCCTTTCCAAGGGAGATCTGCCTGGTTCCTTCTTTGTTTTTTGTTTTTTATTAAAGCAGCAAGTGATTTGTCCTCTTAACATAAGACACTTGTGGGTGATTTGTTTATATTGCTTGACTCTGCTTTCACTAGGCTGGTCTGCTTGGTTTAGTTAATTAACTTTGCTTTCTTGCTGTTAGGTTTTTCTGGCTGTTGTTTCATTTGTTTCAGTTTATTTTAAGTCCGCTTACCTTAACTGGTGGGCGGTTTTGTGACCGGGCCACAGGCCACTGCAGTGATCCAGTCAGGGGCCAGAGTGTGGCTGCCTGCCTCCTGGTGATTGGCCAGGGCAGCATGCTTTGAGCATCTATGGATGGACTTGTGTTCTAACTGTCTTTCTTAGGGTGCATTAGAAATGAGGGTCTATGATGGGCCTGGACTTTGATTGTTCAAAATGGTGTTATCCATACAGTGCAAGTATGATCAATAAAACTAATAGCCAGTGACCAGTCAAGCATCAGCACTTTGATTTAAAGTGCTCCCTGGTTGCCATGACAATAGGTTAGGTGGTGGACACCTGCACAATCTGACGTAGCCCAATTTTATAGGCATAGAGTAGTACCTTGGTTACGAACTTAAATCATTCCAGAAGTCCATTCTTATCCCAAAACCGTTCTTAAACCAAGGCACACTTTCCCTAACGAGGCCTCTCTCCGCCGGTGCCCTTCCACTGTTTGATTTTGTTCTTAGACCGAGGTAAAGTTCTCAACCAAGACACTATTTCCAATTTTGCGGAGTTTGTAAACCAAATCGTTCTTAAACCAGACTGTTCTTAAACCGAGGTACCACTGTAGTCTCTTCTCAAGAATCCTCAAGTCTTGCACCTGATGTGTGAAACTCATACATATTCAGTCTCTCTCTGAGTTTCCTGAACATTTCCTACTCACTGATAGTAGAGGCAGGTGACATGGCTGTGGCACAAGATTCAACCAAACAGATGCAGATGCATCTCTCTCCATCTTCCATCTCACAGCAAAATAAAAATAATAAATAAAGCATACTGGAATCACATAAGGTGGGTGCTTGCTGGTAGTTACATTTAAATCTGCCTTACTTAGGACTCAGCTATACAGCTGCAAATACAAGGTTTTAAGTATGTTTCAAGTGCAGTATACAATGTGACACTAGATGGCGATGGTGAGCCTTATGGAAAATTCAATGTATTTTTAAAAATGCTTTTTAAAAAAAGCATTTTCAGAACAGTTTTTAGATTTGTGTACATTCCACCTTAATCTCAGTTGATTTAACCCTTGCCGTCTCTGAGCATAGGAGGCATAGAAGACCAGAGTGGCAAGAGTGAGAACTGCAGGGATGTGTTTCCCCCCCGGAAGAGGTCCCAAGTCAAAAGGAGTCATATGTGGCTGAAGGGAAGGAATTAGAGGACATACCTGCAGGTGGGATGTAGTGTGCCTGTGGTAGATCATGGCTCTCACCACTCGTGTGACTAGGTGACAAAGATGCATGGAGCCTCTGGGGTGTGAGAGTGACATTTCAGGCTTATTGCATTGTTTGTTTGATGTGGTAGATTTAAACCTAATTTATGTCTCAGTTATGAATACTCTTAGGTGTCAAGCAGCTCATCAGCTCTCCCCCAACTCATGTAATAGGGGGATATAACATTGGCTTGCCTTACAGGACTGTTATGATTGCTGGGATAATGACCTAAGCTTGGGTATAGCGCTAAGCTAAACCATGAAACCACAGTCACCTTTGCTCCTCCTCTGGACTTTCTGCAACAGTGCTGCTGTGAGCTAAGCCATGATTTGGCTTGATGAGTTGTCTGAACCTGGGCTCATGGTTTACAGCTGGATATAACAGCTTGTGCTTGTGGTTTACAGTTCGTGGGAGATAAACCATGAGTGTAGTTTGCAGCAGCAGCAGCAGCAGAACCAGAGGAGGGGCAAAGTGGCTACAATCTCCTCTCCTGGTGCCTGAATGCCTGTGCATTCACACTAAGTTATGTGCAAACCAACCATATGTACATGAAGGAATCCCAACAGTTGAAATGTGCTAAGGAAATGTCATGAAAACGAAAGCGACAATATTTATATTTTTGCATGCGGGAAATAACACTGGTCAGCAATTCCTTCCTCTGAAGCCCTATCTCTAGACCCTTGCTGGGAGAAATATGCATTTGTCTCCTATGCAGAGGTCGGAACAGACCATTGTGTGTGCAGAGAGTAATGGAGTGTGGAGTTCCATGTCCTAAAGCGAGAAGCTGTAATCATTCTGTCGCTTGCATTAAAGGGCATCTTCTGCCTCACACAAGGCCTGGCAGGCTAGGAGCAGAAAGGTTGAGAGTCCTTGCTGCAGACTTCCCCGCTCAAAATTAGAATCTCCAGCGCAGGCAGCCATTTAAACCTTCAGGCAGAAACTTAGCTATGAAGGATGTCTTCCCCCTACTACGGTTGATGCCTCTGGTTTTTAATTTCACTCCCCACAGAGGTCGCAGAACCGATCAGATTGTGTCTGCCGCTCCCTCCTTGGGAACGTAATACTTTGGGAGGGTTGGTGATGGGCAGGGAAGACAGAAGGCAAAAAAAGGTGCTGCTTAGCTTTAAGGCTAGGGAGAGCGACACATGCATCGTACTCTTGTTTAATCCATCTCTGCATCTCTGCAGCCTCGCCACTGTCTGTCCAAAGCTAAAGCCAAGGAGGAAGAAGATTTTATCTCTCCTAGGGACCTGGCGTATCTCTCCTAGGGAGCTGGGGGAGTCTTTTTTTTAAAATGCAAAGGCATGACCTTACAAAGAAAAATGTTGCCGTCGGTGAAATTTGGGGGGCAACTCTGATAGGATTCTGGGGGTTGGAAAGTGCGGAGGACCTGCTAAAGTCTTTTTGGGGGGTCAAGTTGCGGATATGAGGGGAAAGGTGCCAAGAAAGTGAGGTGGGATTTTCAGACCAATTTACGTAACTAGCCGTGCATTAATAATTGCATCATTTGTTGGCCTTTGGGAAAGGTTCTAAGGCACATTTCTTCCATCTGGCTGTTTGTCCGATGGGCTAGGCTGTTGCATTTAGGGGTGGGGGTATTGTTAGCGACATCTGTCTTTCTGTCCTTGTATTTTATTGCGTTTGTAAAGCCTCCCTTGAGCTATGACTATGACTTTTTTCGGGATATTTTGACTTTTTGAAATGGACTTCCCACACATGATAAAATGCCATGTGTTGGGCAAACTGGCTTTTACGTGGCTATATTGATAGATCTCTCTGGGGTTTTTCAGACATCAGCTTTATTTATACATATACCCGGAAGTAAATCCCATTGATCTCAGTGGTCTTCCTTCTGCATTGACATGCATAGAACTGCCGCAGGTCGGGAGCAACTGAGACACAAGATCCGTTGGGAGGAATGAGTTTACTAACCACTGCTGGGGAGAACAGGTTGTGGTCCTGCAGTTTTTCTGGCATCCACAGACTCCATGGGGTTCTGACATCGGTGGTTTATGTATTTCTTTAGTGCTTACTTTTTGTTTTTGAATTGGTTTTAAATTCAATGTCGAAGCCGCTCTGAGCCCTTGGGTAAAGTTAAACTCCTGTTTTTGAGATTTATTTGCCAGCCAAATGTACAGGACAATTTCCAGAAATGTCTGTAGAGTTGACAATACAAATCAAGAATCTGGTGTGGAAACGTAGTAAGGTTTGGAGTCTGTAGGCCTTCATCCTGTGAGGACAACTGCTTTTAATTGCTCTGCTACAAGATGATTCAGTTAATAGGCTCAGCAAAGTAATGACAGGCACAGCTGCTGCAACTCCTCACTGCTTTCATCCATTCTTTATTTTCCCCTCCGCAAAATCCTTTTCCAAAACACTATTCTGGTGTTTGCACAGTGTTAATTATGCAGTCCTTTATCATTCTCAACAGCCCTTTAATACCACATACGTTTTCATCCAATGTGCTTATGCCTCCCCTGTCTTCTTAACACCAACAGACGTAATCTCCTGTTAGGCTTCTCCCTCTCTCTTGATTCTGTCCATTCTCATCTCTGATCTCATCAAAGGTGCCTTGACTGGCAGTAGGAGGTTGTGCAGCCAGTGCTACTTGGACAGTACTTGGCACCAATGCCATCTTCCATCACTTCCATCACTTCCCCCTCAGTGTATCTGAAGAAGTGTGCATGCACACGAAAGCTCATACCAAGAACAAACTTAGTTGGTCTCTAAGGTGCTACTGGAAGGAATTTTTTATTTTATTTTGTTTTGACTATGGCAGACCAACACGGCTACCTACCTGTAACTGCCACTTACAGTATGTGACTTCTAGGTTATCTAAGACAGGTTTGGGGGACCTGTGATCCTCCATGTGTTCCTAGATTCCATTTCCCATCAGCCCCAGCTAGTGTGGCAATGTGAGGTCTGACTGGCTCAGAAAGTGCTCACCTTTGGTTGAGGAGGGAAAACGTGGCTATTCAGTAAGCTTTTGGAAACAGGTTGATATTTGGCCGCTGCTTAATATAGGGTGAAATCCAATGCAGTGTTAAGTCTGTCATTCCAGCAATGCAAACATTTCTCCCCTCACAATGGAATATTCTCCTTCTCCCCCCCCCCCCCATATATGTTACTGGAACAGATTGGGGAAGGGTGTGGGGTGTGTACAGGAGGAGAGAAGGGGGCAGTCCCGTTGCACAAGCGGAAATCCTTGCACTGATGGGACATGGTAGTTGAATACCACCTACAGTTTCCAGTGTTTATCATCTTATTGTGTGTAGCGTGTTTACGTTTGGTTGCTGTTGCTATTTGCTTGCTGGGTGAGTTGTTTTGGGAGTCCCTTTACAACTAAAACACAAGAAATGAAATAGCGTGCAGCTATTCACATCAACCTAGAATTTATGGCTATTGGCCACAGGAGCTTATCCACTCCTTTAAATGGAAGGGCAGTTCCCCATTGCATATGTTCCAATGCTAACCTACCATTACAGTCCTAAGGAAGGGTCAGAAAAATATTTTAAATCCCAAAAGCATCTGCAACAGATATTTGAAACCAGCTTCAACATTTTTGAAGTTTAGTATTCTGAAAGACCCAGCTAACTACCAGGTATTTTTCCAGCTGTGGCCTTAAGGCTGTTTAATTAGGAGAGTGGGCAGCAGCATCCATCTCCAGATGCGATTATCAGTATTCATTCATTCAGAAGATTTGTGTCTTACCCTTCCAATGCATTTGCATTGCTTAGAGTGGCCTATGACAACAGAAGGGCAACTATTGTATAATAATAAACAACATGAAAACAAAACAGGCTCAGTAGAAGCAGGCTCAGAAGCTAAAAGACAAAATAGGGCCCATCAAGACAAAAAGCCACCTATGCCTTGAATTCCCAACAAGGGCCTCATGGGCACCACAATGCCCTCAGGCACCCTCCAAGGTCCCCTGTCCTCCCAAGTCTCATGAAAATGGTGGGGTGGGTTGTGGGTTGTGGTGTTTTTTTTTTTTTTTACTTGTTTTACTTGTTTCTGTGCAACACCAGTGCCTCTTCTGTGAAATGGGTATGTCACAGTGAAATGGTATATTCCAACATGTCCTAGGGCTCCAAAGGTTAGGGAGCCCTGCCCTGTTTCCCATTTCTAAACGTAGGCAATGTTTTTCATGGAATCTCCTGTCTTCCTGCGGGCACTTTCTATTTTCAGTGGATAGGAAAAAGGCACATTTAACAGCTGCAAGATAAGAAATTGACCAGGTGCCACTATTACTGGTATGACAATACAGCAACGTGAGAAAACAATGCCTGATGAATTCTGTCTTTCACAAACCTGTATGAAGCTGTTGCTTCCATGCTTCCTGTGATCATGTGTAGGGGCAGAGCAGGGTCATGCCTGCTAGCCTCACCAGCTCAGCCTCCCCCATGCATTGAGACGGGGGTTATTTGTAAAAAGATCTAGTTTCCAATCATAGGAAAAACCTATGTGCATACTGTAGACTCCCCTTGGCAGAGTTACCTATTACAACATTTATACTTGCCCTTTATCGAAAAGGCTCTTATAATGGCCTTTAAAAAAATGGTTTTAAGACGGCCCCTGCCTCCAGCACGCAATCTAAAAAGATACGAATATGGCTGATGCAGTGAGTCAGGGTATTTGAATACTTTAATTACTTCTCCTTGGTATAACAGGTTCTATGTTTGTAACCCATTTTTGTTTAACCATTATGTCTCTGCTATAATACCGGTACTTCCATTCGCTGCCTTCTATGCAATTGCGTACCTGTGGTTTATTTATTTTCATTTTCTTTTATGTCTGCTTTTGTTCAACAGTGATCTACAATTGCACATGGAATGTGTATATTGCCATCATATCCTGTCTGATAACACTGCATTTTGTAGAAATTGGTATAACCTTTAAAAAAAAGAAAAAGGATACACAGCACATGAGGAAAAATGAATGGAGGGAGGAAGAAAAATAATGCCCACGCACAAGTTCTTAAAGTTACAATTCTTAAGGGTACAGCCAGTGCCAGTGGTGGTTCTGGCAGTCTTGACAAGATGCCCTCCCTCAAACAAATGGACTGTGAGGGACAGGACAGGCAAAGATCTGATAGTGGTATAGCCCCGCTCTTCCCTGCCATGCAGTTGCAAGTACAGTGGAGAGAGCACCTGGGTAGGGCTAGTTTGATATGTATTTGTATTGCTGTTTGCACTAATGGTCTGCTAAGGTAATTTTGCAAATGTAGAGAGCCCCTCAGGATTCAGGCAGCAGAGAGCAGCCCTTCTCATTTAAAACCAAAACAAAAGCAAATGGCTCTTACTAATGACATGAAAAGCGGACCAAGATCCTAAGAAGAGCCATTGGAATACCTTGCTCTGGTCCTGCGTATGTGTGTGGATGCTTATGAATTACCCAGAGGCAGGTTTGAGGGCTGGTATCCCGTACTAGCAGTGGGTGAAGCTTATGCATAGACCACTGGGCAGATCAGGCAGAGCTAACCTTTTTGCGCCCGCTCTGCAAAGGAAGAGGTTGCTAAGAAGAGCTTTGCAAGATCTGCATGCGGCGTAATGAGACTTGGACAGCCCTTGCCTCCAGAACTATGGGTGAGTTTGCCGCTCCAGATAAATGAATATAATTACATCACTGCACACTGTGGCAGAAATCAAGACCAGCTCCTGGCCTGCTCCAGAATGATAAAAGAGCAAGACATTAATAGTTCCCCGTCTTAACTTCAGGTAGACCATATTAATTAGGGGGAGAAAGGCAATGGAGGATTGAACTGAAGGCTGCTGGATCTCACTAATGGAAGCTTAATGTGTAAGTTCAAGGCAGGACCGAAGCAAAAAATTCCTCGGTTCTTGTGCCAACTCATTTCATGTCAGGTACTCGTACTGAAGGGAGCCGTTGTGTGGTTAAATTGAAAGGGTCTTCAAACTCAATTTCCCTCAGAATGGCAACACATATTTATCCCAACAGGGGTAGCCAGTGTGATACTCCTCCAGACGGGTTGGCCTTCACCTCCCATCATGCTCACCATTGACTGCTTTGGATGGGGCTGATGGCATTTCCCGCCTGAAGCATTGGGAGGACAACATGATTGCTACTCCTGATCTAACTTTTCTGTCCCTTGCATACCACTTAATGATGTGCAACTTTCAGCAGTTAAAAACCACTATATGAACTGTAAACACATTGTATTTGAAGTCTGTGAAATCATAACCACTGGTCTTAAGCTGTGGTTCCACGGCATGGTCAGAAGATGCCCAAGGCCACCAATTTGCTGAAGCTAAGCAGGACCAGGTCTTATCAGTGCCTGGACGAGAGTCTGGCTGAAAACCTCAGCTTGGCCTGCTGCTTTCACTACGAGAATCCACACCTCAGTGTAAAATGGATAAAACAGTTTCCTGGCAGTGACATTAGTATTTGGAACGTGTAACTCTGCAGTGCTTGGAGAATGGGAAGAAAACGATGAGGTTGTCATCAACTCCCAGCAGTGACAAAGCCCTTAGGAGCGACATGTGAATTCTAAGAGCCGAGCTATTTCCAAGACTCAACACCAAACAAACAAACATCCCCCCCTGGCATATCAATGTGCCCAATAATTTTATTTGTGCCATCTCTGCATGTTTCCATTGCAGACACCAAAGCCTGGCCACTTGTTCTTATTTTTTTTAACTCAAGAAAAGAAGAGACCAATTATCCTGTAAGTAATTTCCATTAACGCTGTAATAACACTGCAGGTGAGTTTAACATACAAGTGCCTTTTCCCTTTCCCTTTTATTTTATTTTTTTGCATGTGAATGTTTGGAGAATCATTTTTAGATCTCCAGGAAGAATCTTTGAGAACTCCTGTAAACAGAAATCTCCTGGGCATGGTGTAACCACTTCAGAGAAATGACATCCCAACACGTAGGTTCCTGGAAAGGGCAAAAATAGTTTCCCAGGTCACTGACTGTTTGTTGTTAGGTTGCTATGAAAACTCACCTTGTGACCAGTCTAGAAGTTCCTGGGTGCTGAACTCTGCTTGAGGTGACATTGTTTATGGGCAACTACATCCCCCAGAATGCTCAGCATGAGCAAGCTAGCAAGATTGTGTTTGTGTAGTGCAGAAAAGAACAACAGGAGTGGTAGTGGTAGACTCACAGCTGTTGTGGCCTCTGAGTTTAATGCTTCCAGTGGGACGCTTGATCGATAACTGAAATCACAAGAGAGGCATAATAACACTTGAAATTCGTGCAGTTAACTTTATTGGAGGTCCTTGTCATTCAGAGGTAATTCCGAAATCAATACTAATGTGACTTTGCTGCAGCATACAGACAATTCAAGTAGGTTTGGCCATCCGTGCTTTTTGTAATTAAATGCATTCCACTCTGCAGTGGGAAATCATTATTTTCCACCAATCTCAGCAGTGGGTGGCTGAACACCAGCCAAACTGAACAATCCTTTCCCCCTCAAAGTAAGCAAAGGAAGTATCTGTCCAGCTTCTTCGCCCTGTTGCTTGGCTTCCTGTGCGCATAAAAGTGCCCAGCTATATTGGTGGCACCACACAGCACTGTTTTCTGTGACATGGATCATCCTAAGAACCTCAGTTTCATTAAGAAGATCAAGTCTCCAGCCGCTTGGCTTGGAATCAGAGGCTGGCTCAGCATTAAGAAACCAATGGGAAATATTATTATTATTTTTTTATAATAATTTTTATTTGCATAATTTAAATTTTCCACAAACAAAATTCCAGAATTTCAGATACATCAAACGACAAATATGAACAGAGAACCTTTCAGTGCCAATAAAATTATTTACAATAATATTATAGTTGTCTGTGTTTTACTTTTGCACTATAACCCATTACAGTATCCCATACAACCACTGTAAAGAAAAACGGCAAGAACAAAGAAAAGAGAAAAGGGGGAAAAAAAAGAAGAAAAAGAAGAAAAAAAGAACAGAGGAAAAAAAAGAAAAAAAGAACAGGAAAAAAACAAGAAAAAGAAGAAGAAGAAAAACACAGGGTTTCCCCTGTTTAATCTTCACAAACCATGTATTCCAAATCCTCTGGACCGACTTCCTGACAAACCCCTTTGCTTAAACTACAATTAATATGAATGCTTACAACCCCATACTATCTCTTATATCTGTTCTCAAATACATTCTTAGTTATTTCATTGCTCCTCATTCTTTTCTACAAACTCTTTCTATTCCTTTCATCCCTCGAATGCTGAAACCAATGGGAAATTAAAAAGCTACCTGGTTATACAGGGCACTGTTTGCTGCACAGGGTCTTATCTTCCTCCACAGTATCCAACCCTACCCCCCAGGCTTTATGAGCTGTAGCTCAATGGAAGAACATCTACTTTGCATTCAAAAGGTTGCAGATTCAATCCATGGCATTTCCAGGTAGGGATGGGAATTGTCACCTGCTTGATATGTTGTTGGTCAGCATAGTCAAAACCGTGCTAGGTTATCCAATGGTCTAACTCAGTATTAGGCAGTTATCTATGTTCAGATTGCCTTGAGCATCTTTTTCCTTTTCTTAAGCCAAAGTCTGGAGGCAGATAGTAGTTTTTAGGAGAGCCTAATAGTGGTTTGATGGAGCCATAGCTGCATGCAGTTGTTCACAGGCTTCCCCTATGTGAAGGAAGGACCACGGGGAAGGCTGCAGCTCAGTTGCAGAGCAACTGCTTTGCATTGAGAAGGCCTCAGGTTCATTTTCCACCATATCGAGACATGACTGGGAAAGGCCCCCACCTGAAACCCTGGAGAGCAGCAGCCAGTCTACGTGGAGCCAGGTTGGAGTTTGCGTAAGGCAGCTTCCCACGTTCCTTCCACAATGTTCTCTCTCCTCAAACAGACTTGGCAGGTTTTTTGGAAGTGCTATACAGCTTGTAAGCAGAGACAATAGGAGCATGAGCCTGGATCCATCGCAGCACCTGCAGTCCTTGAGAGACGGCGGGCTTGACTCTCTCTAATAATCAACATGGATAGCCTAAGAAGACATCTTGCTGCCTGAGGCAGAACAGCAAATGATGTCCCCTCCAAGTCAAGATGCATAGCACCCAAGGGCTTGTCAAGCTCTTTCAGCACTTGAGGCAGAAAATCCCATAAGCGCCTTTCCTGCTGCCTGGCACACACACACACACACACACACACACACACAATATAATAACAGTACATTAAATAACTAGCAATTTTCTACCCTCCCATGATGTCCAGCTGTATTCCACGACCCCTTCAAGTGCAGTAAGACCAGCATTAGCAGCTGGGAAATTGGAGAGGCTGGGGAAGAAGGCTTGCCATCAACGCCAGACCCCAGTGCTTTCATTTTTTACTTCTGGCTTCCTCCTCTGGGGGAGAGATGATGAATTCGGCTGTGAACCATCCATCCCGGTGAAATGAACTTCTCTCCTTTAAATCGTATATAAGCCATGGCTGTTGTGGCTTCTTAAGTTCTGTGGTGGGCATTAGGGATCTCTGATTGACAGGATTATTTGTGGGAAGCCATGGATGTGAAAATTGCATGAAACCAGTTGTATAAAAAGAGCAGGGGTCAGCAAACTTTTTCAGCAGGGGGCCAGTCCACTGCCCCTCAGACCTGTGGGGTGCCAGACTATATTTTGAAAAAGAAAAAAAAAATTGAACCAATTCCTATGCCCCACAAATAACCCAGAGATGCAGTTTAAATAAAAGGACACATTCTACTCATGCAAAAACACACTGATTCCTGGACCGTCTGCGGGCCGGATTTAGAAGGCGATTGGGCCTGATCCGGCCCATGGGCCTTAGTTTGCCTACCCATGAACTAGAGCCTTCTGTATGTCAGGCGTGCACACAGAGGGGTATCAGTCAACGGGGTTGATCAGTGACCAGCCTTCTTCATGAGACCCATGCGTCAGCTGTGAATTTAGAGCCTCAAGGCATAACTTGAAAGTCAAAATCTTTTCACCCAGGCATATTTCTCTCAATCCGTGCTGTGTCTTACAGTGTCACCACCATCTCCAGGAACTGGTCTGCTCTATGTGGGCCTATATTAATTGTCACCAAAGTAAAAAAAAAAAAAGCTTATTAGGCATTCAGGATGTAAATGTGAAAGGCATTCCATTGTTCTTAAATCCGGCTATACATTATTAAATTAAGAGAGCAGAAGAATGTGTATGGTATTCACAAAAGAACGGTTCAAACCCGACTCTTATCTGAAGGGGATTCTACAAGGGATGAATGAATGAAAAAAAAAACCCCCATCTGTGGTGGCTGTTAATTAAAAGTATTTGTGTGAGTTAGCACTCAATTCATTGTGGATGGAGGCATGCTGGGAAATAGTCATTGGTTAAGGTTGGAACAGCAAGAGCCCTGCTTTGCTTTATAAAATAGGATGTGGGAAGGAGAATTGCCCAGGTGCTTTTAAACAAACTCATACCAGCACTGATAACATTGGCTCCAGAAGGAATATTCTAGGGCCAGCGGGTATGAGAATCAGGGTAATTTAGCACACTGCAAAGTAGCAAATCTTGCTAGGCTACCAATAGAGCCACGCTCATTTATTAAATTGAGCAAGCCTGAAGAAAGGTACAGGAGATGACAGAGGTAGCACACTTGGGGTGGAAGAAAAAGAAGACGAAAGGACAAATCAAATCAGGTACTTTCTGCGCATAGGATGTTCTTGCAAGTGGAACTACCTGTGTGGAGCTCTGCATTTTGTTTTGCCATCTGTTTCCAGCTAAATGGGATTTATGCACATACTGTCAACAACCAAAATTGGATTAGGAAAAAAATAATTGTCGGTGACCCTCGCTTCCAAAAGGGACCTGAACTACTTCGACTGGGCAAAACAGAAGTGGATGATGTAAGGCTTATCCTCAGCAATAGCTGTGGTTCTCAGGTCAAAAGTTCCTCTCTCCCAATTTACTAGAGGATTGAGATAAACTTGGTGCTTTCCAGATTGTAGTAACTGAAAAGCGAAATTAAAACTTGTCATGCTCCAGTCAGGTATATATTAATGGACCTCTCATTTCTACTGGGGTCCTGCTGTGGACCCAAACCCTGAAGCATTAATGTTTTACATTCATGTGTCAATGACCTCAGCGAGAGTTCCACTGAAGTTAAATTATCCTAGGCTATGATGTGGCTTCATTCAATAGGTGCTTGATTTAATTGAACTACAGTATAGCACAATGAAATCCATTGTGTGGTTATTTGTTTAGCTAGCAACAAAGGAGAACTCCTGCTCTTACTTTATTTTGCCATATACAGAATTCTGATTGAAGGAACACAAAATCTGGTGTAGGACTGGTACATTCCCCCCCCCCCCCGTTTTCTGAACCTTTAGCTGCAGCATGACTGGCAGAAATTTAACAGGTTCATAATTTCCCACCTTAGAGGTGCACTAATGAGGAATGCCCTGCCAAATGCCTTAAAGGCCACTTCCTTCCCTACAGACCACATCGGATGTTGAGATGGTCAGAGCAGACCCTGTTGGCTGTTCTACCACCCTCAGAAGTTCCCTGTTGGTGGGAGTTGGAGTCTGACATCTAGAGAGTGTACCAGGTTGGGAGAGCTGCCTTAAATTGTAGAGATGGGTTAAAGATAATTCTGGGAGTTCCTCTTCCCTAGCTGTTGATCTCTTGCCCTTGTATCAGAGGAGACAGGCCCCAGGATATGGTTACCAGATTTTTTCAATGAATCCGGGGACACTTTTCTTTTCTTTTCTTTTCTTTTTGAAGCTGAGTAGCAACAGGGAGTCAGTAGTGGGTATGGTGAGGCAAAAGACCCTGGGCCCAAGCACACATGCATATTGTATAAAGGTGCAAAGCCCTTCTTTCGCACCCTGTGAAACATAAATGCGCAGAACTTTTTTAAAAAACTGGGCAACGGCACGCCGCTCACCCGTGACTCCCAAGCCTTGCCTGATCTCCTGCCCCCTTCCCTCATTGTTTTGACAGATCAGGGGAGGCTCAGGAGTCACGGGCGGCCGTTGCCCAGGATGGGCACAAGGCACGCGGTTTCTCTGCCAGGCAAGGTGCAAAGCCCTTCTTTCCTACCCTGTGAAACGGTTCCCTGTTGGTGGGAGTTGGAGTCTGACATCTAGAGAGTGTACCCCAAGCACACATGCATATTGTATAAAGGTGCAAAGCCCTTCTTCTCCCACCCTGTGAAACATAAATGCACAGAGTTTTTAAAGAACTGGGCAACGCCCACCCACCCACAACTCCTGAGCCTCCCCCGATCAGTCAAAACAAAGGGGGAAGGGGGCAGGAGATCTGTACTGCCAGACGTCTCCAGTTCCCCTACGGCAGTGGTGGCGGAAGCAGCAGGCAGCAGCCCGGAGCCTCCCTGGTAGCACAGTTGGCTCTGGCTGGCTTCAGGAGCTGCTGGCTGCTGTGGTGCCTGCCATTTTTCCTCTACAGAAGTCCCCATATGATGTGTTGCGCACAAGACACATCATATGGGGACTTCCGGGGAGGAAAAATGGCAGGTGCTACGGCAGTGAGCAGCTCCTGAAGCCAGCCAGAGCCAGCTGCGCTACCAGGCTGGCGCCGGGCTGCTGAGGCTGCCACTGCCACATTTCTCAGGGACAGATTTGCAAATCTGGGGACATTCCAGGGACGGAATTTGTCCGGGGACAGATTTGCAAATCCAGGGACTATCTCCGGAAACCGGGGACGTCTGGTAACCCTACCCCAGGAAGGAGTAGACAACAGAAGAATTGGACCATGTGCACTGCACCTTCAGGCTTCCTTGACACTAAAACAAGGATAGCGAACTTGTGGCTGTCTAGATATTGTCATTGGACTGCCACTTCCATCAGCCCCGCCCCCAGCCTGTGTGGTCAAGGTCTGGATTGATGAAGGGAGTTGGGAGTCTAACAACAGCTGGAGGTGCATGAGAATGACGTTTTGTTTTTGCACTGGATATTGCTGAGTGGCAACTTGAGTTCCCTCAGCTGTAGAAGTGCAGCTGAAGTTGATTTGCAGGTGCGGCGACTAATTAGTGCAATTGAAGCTGCCTGCTGCAGGAAAGTGGGGGAAGGGGCTCCCAGTGCAGCAGAGTCTTGTTAGTGAGTCACCAGTGCAGTTGCATCTAATGAAATTCAGAAAGAGCAGGTTGAATTAGATTAGCTAATAGAATTCTTCACTTCTCAATTGAGAGGGATTCTGTGCAGTGCTTATTAATTTGCTGGGAAATGACAGCTTGTTTGAGATGGAACCCAAGCACAATACACAGCATTTCACTAAAGCCCTGGAGCTTTGAGGGAGCTTTCTCACTGAACATTTTAGTAGGAATGCTCCCCCCCCCATCATTCAGCCCGGACACTGAGGTCCAGCCCCGAGGGCCTTCTGGCGGTTCTCTTGCTGCAAGAAGTGAGGTTACAGGGAACCAGACAGAAGGCCTTCTCAGTAGTGGTGCCTACCCTGTGAAATGCCCTCCTAGCAGAAGTCAAGGCAATAAGCAACTATTTTACTTTTAAAAGACAACTGAAGGTGGCCCTGTTTAGGGAAGTTTTTTATGTTTGATGCTGTATTGTTTTTAATATTCGGTTGGAAGCTGCCCAGAGTGGCTGGGGAAACCCAGCCAGATGGGCAGGGTATAAATTCATCATCATCATCATCATCATCATCATTAATTAAAAACCTCCCATGAAGGAGAGTCCACTGAAATAAAATCTACTGCCTTCCAATTTCTCGTGCATTAGGTATAACAACACATACTGTATTGTTGACCTAAAGGAAACTCTGAATGATGACTCATTTGACAACGAAGTTTCTGAAAAATATGTACACCAGATGTGTGTTCTGAGTGCAAATTACGATACTAAGGGTGGGCAGATGCAAGAGAGAACAGGGCTCCTGTACCTTTTAACAGTTGTATAGAAGAGGAAATTGCAACAAGGGGTAGCTTCTCTACACAGCTATCCTCTCTTCCGTACAACTAAACATCTTCATGCCATTCTGCTGTAAAAGGAAGAGAAGGCCACTTTGGGTCAGGAGCTGAGATTCCTTGCACTTTCCCCATCCCCTCCAGATCTGAAAAAGCTTGAACTTGTCAAATGCCATCAAATTACTGCTTATTTGACAAAAGTCTGTAGGAAAATTGAGAATGGGTACTGAGAATCAAAGGGCTGCTTTGATTCACTTGCTGTCAGAGTAACCTTATTTTAAGAGAAGTGGTTGATTCGTTCTTAACAAGTCATTTTGCTTAAATGGTTAGCATTCTCTAGGGGGATGCGACCGGATTACCATTCCATTGCGAGAAACACTGCACTGGTGACCTGCTCAGCAGATGTTGGGTGGTTCGGTGAGAAAATGGGAATGGTGGTGAGAATGATAAAAACAATAGCTTTTTAAAATATAGCAAAATGGAGATGTCCCTGTCCCTGATTGATTTGCAGACAGTGTGTGCTATCATTAAAAGGCCATCACTGCCTTAGCCTGAACTGCTGTGTCATAGCCATTGGGGTAGTTGCTAAGTCTTGTAATATCTTTGACATCCACCTGCATCCCAAAGGTGATACCCAAAGTTTGGCAGCTTAAGAACTTTGAATGCAAGAGCTGCCTTATACTGAGTCTATCTGGCTCAGTACCACTGACACTGACAAACACTCTAGGTTTCAGACAGGAAATTACCCAGTCCTTCCTAGAGATGGCAAGGACTTGCACACGCAAAGCATATGCTCTAACACTGAGCAATGGCTCTTCCCTTTGTTCTTTCCCAACAGTTCACTAACTCGTCTGTTTACTTGGTTGAACTTTCTCTTGTCGACAGCTTGATATTTAAGCCAAGCAGAGCTGCCATCTGCCTAAGGGAAGGAAATCACCCAGTGCTAACATGCATATGTTTGAATGCTAATGTCTGTAAATGTAGAGACAGGGCTGGTTTCAGGTTTTTTGTGGGCCTTCAAGGAAGGAGGGCATCAAGGGGGAGGATGGAAAGCTTGTATGCATTTATGTGTAGCATTTATTCACCACCCATCGCCACAGTTGGTTCTAGGGTGGCTTACACAATTAATATATCACAAAAGTAAAATCTTTGCAGAACGCATAATGAAAAAAACCTGTAGATAAAAACAGAACAATGGGCAGATTTTGAAATGGCTAAAGTACTTTAAAAACTTGGATTTGTTTAACAGGTTTCTGCCTGGCACTTCTCAGAAAGCAACATTGGCACTAGGTGAGCTGATCTGCATGGGGAATGGGAATGTATGTGTCCTGAGTGTGTGTGTGGTGTGTGTGTGTGTGTGTCAGTATGGGGTGCCTATGCCACTGCGGTATTCATTCCCTGTAGGGTTGACCAAGGGTGAAGGCAGCCCTTGAGTCACAAAACGTTAGCTCCTCCTCCTTTAGAAACTCTCCTGCACAGAACGGTTGAAAGTACAAGGCAATGTTTTGCATTACATGGTCTACTGTTCAGCCATTTACGTTCCGCCATTAACCAGCAGTTTGCTCTCTTTCTGAATGGCCAAAAAGTTGGAAACAGTTTGAAAACATTGTATATTAGTTGAGCTAAAAGATCCAGTAGTTAGTTAAACAGAAGGGGGGGGGACATGGAGTGGAGAAACTAGAAGAGTAGCAAGAGAGACAAAGGGCTGAAATGCTCTTAAGTGCTGGAACACTGAAACAATAAGATGAATGTAGGGGTGCAAATGGATAAGCATTGGTTTGGGTAGAGAAAACAGCCAGAAAGAGGTATAGCTAGATACTTTTATCTCTGTTTTTAAAACTTTACTTTTATAGATAACTATACGAACTGTAAAGTTAGCTCCCTCCCCAAAAAACCAGTCTCTTAAAAACTGTTTAACTTGCTTTACTAAAACCTTAAGTAAAGTATAGTTTGTTTTGGGGGGGGGGAATAGTCTGGGGCCTTGTTATTCACCCCATGTCTAAGTGCCATACCTCTTTGTCCAATATAGGGAGTAGGTTGGGCAGTTAAAGGGCTGTTTGGTGGAGGCAGCCAAAAAAATAAATATCTCCAGTTGGTGGAATCAAGGAAGTTCATGAGAAGGAAGGGGCAGTTCAGCTGGTTTGTTTGCACCCCTTTCCTCTTGTGGTGCTGGCAGTAGCTGGTGCCATCACAGAAACATTTAGGTATGGGAAGGAAAGATCCTGCTTTTACCTGCCAAATGTCCACGGGTGAAAACAGAGGATGGGTCTAATTTTAAAATGTTCACAGTCACAGACCTCATGATACAATGCTATTTGTACTGCATGATAAAGAATGGTGTTCAAAATGGAACCCATCACAATTCTGATTAGGAGCTGGCAAAAAAGTGAGAGAAAAGCGTACGAAGTGCAACTGCAAAAATGAATTTTTCCAGCGAGCTTTGCACAGGTCCACTGAAAAGCAACTCCATATTTATGATGGCTGCAACAACAACAAAAAACCTTGGAGCAACACCAGTCATGGCAAAGCAGTTAAAATGATCTCTGCGCCATTATCTTTTCTGTAATCAGCAAGGAAGATGGCAAGATGGAGCGAAAGGTCTCCCAGCTACCCATCACCAGCTCAGTAACACACTGTGCCAGTGGGAGACAATGAAACATCACAGAGATTTATCAGGATGGCAGGCTACCAAAACCTTGCTGGGCTTGTCGTGCTGACTAATGACCCATAGTTCATGGCTGCCGTTAATCTCAAAACGAACAGAACACTTGTGAGGGGGTTTGTTGCATCATCCCGTCGGTGGAAATCACTGAGGCTGCCTCTTTATTACTTATAAAGCAAACAATGTGATGGGGACAGATTTGTGATTAAATCTGGAAACCTCATGTTTACAGGAAGATTGAAGAGGGTGTTTTGCTAGGCTTCCCAACCTCTTTAACCAGCCTCTCTTCTGCACTTTAAACCACAGTAAATCCAACACAGGATAAAATTAAGCAGGTGGTGTTTTTTTCTTAGTGTGTTGATACGCAGCACAAACCTATACATATCTGCTCAGAAGTGTGTGTGGCCCTGTTCCACCCCACTGCACCACCTTTAAGCACTAAAATGGCATGTGCATGCCTCAAACATGCATGAGTGGGTTGTTGCCTGTATTGTAAACCATCCTGTGAAGGATGGTATAGAAATTTTAACAACAACAACAGTACTGTGAGTTGCATATGTGCACCTGTGGTGCATGGCATTGACCTGCTCAAGTTCAGACTGTTTCTCAACAAAATAAAAAAATAAAAAATTCCTTCCAGTAGCACCTTAGAGACCAACTAAGTTTGTTCTTGGTATGAGCTCATACAAAACAAACCTAGTTGGTCTCTAAGGTGCTACTGGAAGGAATTTTTTTTATTTTTTATTTTGTTTTGACTGTGGCAGACCAACACGGCTACCTACCTTCTCATCATTTAGAATGCTGGCGTGTCATTTGGTAGAAAGGAGGGACACATATTTAATAACAAAATAATATTGTTATGCCTTTCCTTCAAGGAGCTTGTTGAAAGTCTTAAAAGGTTATGAGTTATCTTATTGGCTGTGTAGTTCGAGGGAGTTTTCCTCTGGTGTGTTTAGATCCATGCCTCCCTTCTATGTGCCTGAAGTAAGAAAGATGAAACCTTTCTGCTCCTTTCTCCTCAAATCATAGACTGTTTGTGTAAAGTGCTGTATTGTTATAGGTCTGTAGGTGCTAAATGCTAGGGTTTAATAAATGTTGGGATTTAATTTGAACAGGGATGTGAAAATGGCATGTCAGACCATTGTGTCTTAGGATATGTGTATTATAGGTTCTGTAGACACACTTTGAACCTCCGAAATTAGAAGAAGAAGAAGAAGAAGAAGAAGAAGAAGAAGAAGAAGAAGAAGAGTTTGGATTTGATATTCCACTTTACTCAAAGCGGCTAACATTCTCCTTTCCCTTCCTCCCCCACAACAAACACTCTGTGAGGTGAGTGGGCTGAGAGACTTCAAAGAAGTGTGACTAGCCCAAGGTCACCTAGCAGCTGCATGGGGGGAGCGGAGACGTGAACCCGGTTGACCAGGTCTACCACTCTTAACCACTACACCACACTGGCTCTCCATGCGAAAAGACTAATTAAAGAAGACCAGTATGCTGAGTGGGTGCCAGTCATGGCTAATCCCATAGAATCAACAAGTGTAACAGTTAATTAACTCAGGTAATTTCCTTGTGAGGTGACTGACTGGGGATAAGCCATTTAGGTGACACATAGGGGTGTGTCATTGCAAATGTGTGGGTTTCCTCCCGCTCTCAATTGAGGATTGAGATTAAAAGAGTACAACCAGTGTTTTTCAGGGTTAGTTTTAGAAGGGGAGTTAGGAGTTAAGAGGCAGTATGTATTAGAGGTTAGAGGGGTGATGTATCCAGAAGCAGGGGGGAAACAGTGAAGCTTGAATGTGCTCTGTAGAGCAAGAGAAGCTGCAGAGAAAAGATGCTGATTCTGCTACTATGGAATAAACTGTTTGTTTTGGGGCTGCTGCTGCTAATTTCCTCCATTGTAGGCTCCAGGTTGTAGATATGTGAAAATAAACCATATATCATGAAGATACTGTAGTCTCCTCTGTGCCTAATTTCCCAAAGGAAACAAACCCTGGAATCTCTGAAGTCTCACGCACCTATTGGTGGAGATTGGGGTGGCATTTGGCAGAATCCTTGGGACTTTTCTCTCAGTTTGAGTAATTTAAGTACCTTTGCTAACACCCCCCAACATCCTATCACACTCTAAGGTTGCTAAGGATCAAAATCTAGCACTGGCTTGGGCAGAAATGGAAGGCATGGTCCCCTAACTGGTTCCACAGAAGTAAGGAGCAGACTTTTCTCTTACTCCAGCAGCATCCCTCACTGCAAACCTTTTAATTTTTCACTCCCATGAAGAAACATAACACATGGTTCTCAAGAACACAGTTGTGGGGTGGGTAGCACCAATTTTGAAACCCTTTGACACTAAGTGGCTCAGCCTTAATTTACGGGATTCCTTGGGGTATGGGAGCAGTGGTTCAATGTATGTGGAGGTGAGGACCCACAAAGACTCGTTGCATCCATGCTCTCCAATGATCTTTATGGTGCCCAAGCCCTTCTTCTACACTTGAGGGCATTTTGTGACTGCAGTTTAATGTAGCAGGCTGTAGCAGGCTGGTGAGATTAGGAACTGATACTCCTATCTGAGCTTTGCCTTCTTAGTTGTCAATGCCCTTGTGAGTAAGATAATGGTTTGCAGTGCTTCAGTGAGAATAGTGAGGAAAATGTCTTGAACAGATCTCAGAGAATGTGTAGCCTAGGGAAATTAAATTCCTCCTTCCCTGAATGGAGTAAGGCTTCCAGGTTTACACACACACACACCTTTAAGGCAGAATAGTGTGTTGTTGTTTACAGATGAACCTGTGATCTGTTTCCTTTTTCTCCACTGTACAGACACAGTGACAATGTCCTCTTCATTTTTCAAGTGTCTAGAAACCCGGCTTCAATGTTATTCAATTACACCTCACACAAAGCCAACCAATAAATAGTTGCTGAATTCAAGGATCAGTCTGTAATGTGCATTCGCTGGAAGGCTATCCATTCTTGTAAGTCCTGTGATCAAGGTTGCTGCTATGAAAAGGTGTTTTTTCTCTCCTCTTGGTGTGGTTCTTGGTACTATCATGTTTTGAATGGAAGAGGAAACAGCTCATGAACATTTGCTACTTTTGTACACCAGAGAAGTGGGACTGGGAAACACATTTCTACTACTACTATGAAAACACTGGATGGTATCCAATGCTGCTGTTCTGCTTGCGCAGCAGACTTCCACTTGTGCAATGGGATTTTCGTCTTCTGTCTCCTACAGACTCCTGTGCGCCCTCAACATCTGCTCCAGAGGGATGGAAGACCCTCAGGACCAGATTGTGGGGTGTGGGGAGAAGACAACGGCTCATCCAACCTATAAAATGGCAGTAAAAGAGAAACATAGAGAAGGGCACAGCTCTTTCTCACGTATGACCACGTGATGTTTTTTTCTGGATACAACCTCCTCCCCAAAAAGAAGAAGAAAAGAGAGAAACTTGCTGTAGAAAGCAAGTTTTATTCTCAAAAATGGTCCAGATATTTGCTATCAAAATGCGTACTCCAGTTGGGCAATACCAGATGAATCATTAAGTGTCAGTAATAATCCAGGTCTTGGGCATGAGACATTCTTTTGCTTCCATTCCTCATCTCTTCAGTCCTTTCCAATTGCCACCAGATAACTCCCTCCAAATTTGTGTCCCTTAAGTTGACCTTCAACTTGGTCCGCATCCTTTTCCTGTCACTGATTTTTTTGCGTTTCTGGAGTGTCAGATTAATATACATTTTCCTCTGCTCCCCAGGTTCATCCCACTTACCTGCCTTCCAAAAGGACACTGGCACATTCCATCTATGACAACCCCTAATTTGAAACTCCTCTTCAGGCATCTCTCCCATAGCCAGCATGCTTTGATAGTTCTTGCTCAGATGGGGTTGGGGTGACTATTTGAGAGATTATTGTGAATCCTCAGTTAGCTCAGTCAGAAGGCCAATGATCTGCTGCAGGAAAAAAAAAATATGGCTCATTGCCACCAAGGAGAGACCTTTCACTGCAATGTAAGTAGCTGGTGTTTTCCATTCCACCTTGCATTCATTGCATGCATCACTGTTTCCATTCCACAGCAGTTCTGCCAAAAACTACATTGTTCATTTTGCTGTTCACTGTGGTGTAATTATGTAACATATTTAATTAATTACATATGTCACATTGTCATAACATTATTCCTTTCATCCCCCTTCCTTTCTGTGCAAATGAAATACAGTGCGAATGGGGGCAGGAAACATCAATTACTCATCAGTTGCGGCCTGAAAACAACAGCAACAGCAGGTACCGATATTTGCTGGTTTGATTTCCATTCCAGACTTGGGGCGAATAAGCAAGCATTGTCCATTTCTGCTCCCATTTCTGTTTTTGTTGGAATTCTCCAACTTCCCTCCTGCCAGCTACCCCCTCCCACATTCCCTTTCTGCATGATCAGGGCCGACGCTACCATTAGGCACAGTAAGATGACAAACTCGGGTGGCAGATGCTGTGGGGGCGGCAAGTAGCATCCCCCTGACTGTTCTTCTGTACTCCCCGGCTGTACTTTTCCATTGGAAGACAGTTCTATGTGTCATGTGTCCTCTCCTGCACCCCCATAACAATCTTACTGTCCTCAGGTAGAGGGCACTCTCCAGTTCTAGTACTGAAATAAGATTTGGCTGCCAATCCAGTTGGCTTGGGTATAGGGGAGTGCCACCCTGTCCTTTGCCTCAGGAGCAAAGCATCTTGGGATGTCCATGCCCATGGTAAAGCTTTGGGACATATTGGGATGCCCCTACCTTGCAACTAAAGGCTACAGTGGGACTTACAAGTGTTTATTTTGAACACTCATAAATCCTACCTTAATTTTGTGGCAAGCAGGAGGGGGCAAGCAACAACTTTAGTCACTATGTGCCCCCCCCTGCCGCTTGACTGGGTCTGAAGCCAGTTCATCTCATCAGTGCTTTGAGCATTTCTCATTCATTCTGGGGGGTGGGGGTGGGAACCCCCACTGATTCCCGACTTGTATCTGTCTTTCTTTACAAACATCCATATACATGCAGCAATTTTCTGCCAGAGCCATCTGGGTATGACAGATGCCTCAGTCTTTTTCTAGGCCTATTGTTAAAGGGAGGGAATACTATGAATTGGAGGAAATAGCTTTTGATAGCCGTCTGCAATTTCATGGGCTATGAAGGAGCTGCCTCCCTTTCAGTCAATTGCCATCAGCTCCATTCATTGCAATCTGCATTTACTAGATGGGAAGCTTTCCCTTGACGACTGTGCTTCCTTAAGGAAGCTTTTACGCTTATTACAGATGTTGTGTGCCTGCATCAGAGTTATGTTATGCAGAATTCTCTGCACCGTGCCCTAAAAGCAGTGCAAGAATAATGTGTGTGTGTGTGTGTGTGTGTGTGTGTATACACTACAGTTGGTTCTTCAAGGCTGCCTGCTCTAGAGTTCTGCGCTAAAATGCCCAAATTCTGTGACCAAACACCACCTCCACACCATATGATGGAATAAATTGTTTTCTCAATTGGCCTTTATGTAATTTGCATAGACCTGATTACAGTCTAGGGTTTTACGAGGAGCACATGACTTTTTCCAGCTCAGTGAATATCAAATCAAACAATTTCCATATCAGAAGAGGCCTCGGAGGTCGTGTAGTCCAATCTGCTGCTCAGTGCACAACTTTATAGCACTACTGGTGGATGGACTTCCAACCTCTGCTTAAGCACATCCAGCATAGGACAGACCATTACTTCCAAAGGTGGTTTGTTCCATGGTTTAGCAGCTCTTAGAGTTGCAAAGTTTCTCCCACATATTTAGAGGAAATCTTATTCTTTTCCATTTTCATCCATTGATTGTAGCCTTTACCCTCCAGAGCAACAGAAGAACAAGTCTTCATCCTGGCAACCCTCTTTTTGGTTTATTTGTTTATTTACTTGAATCATTTGTATACACCCAGTTAACAGTGTGCCTTGGCCATTTAACTATAAAAGTTAGAAGTTAAGTGAAAGACAGGTTAATGAGGAATCAGGGATGGGGGAGAGATTCGGTTCCATTTGCACTGAAAGGTGAACTTTCCTCCAAATTTTGCAATTCAGTTCTCCAGCCAGGTAATGTGTTCAAAAATGCATATATTAGCATAAAGTGTGTATTAAAAAACTCACAAAACCCTGATATGCAAAAAGGCATATTCAATTATGGTAACACTGGTTGTTTTCTTTTGTGTGGAGGGGGGGATCCTTTTTGGTTTTGGTATGTAAGATTGTTCCCGCCCCCTGCACCATTTAAGCAAATAGTTAACGTAGCAGAGCTGACTGTTATTTAAGACCATATTCAAAATTAAACACTTCAGTGTCTGACTTAGCGGTTTTTAAAAAATGAACATCCTTAAAAAGCCACTGTCTGCATGAAAGAGATGATACTCAAAACCACAAGGGTGTATTAAGCCTTTGCCTACCATAAAGGTCACACACCAGAAGTTTCTGCCAAGGAATACACAAACAAGACAATTGGAAGAGGTAATTAAGGTATCATATACAGATGGACTTTAAAGGAGCAAGAGCCACCAGCTACTATGGGAAATAATAGCAAAGGAAGATCAGCCTGGCCTGAGACTGGCTGGATTGTATGTTCCTCCGTATTAAATAGCTCCACACATGTAAAATGAAATGTCAGACCAAAGACCTCTAGCCAACTTGATGTATTAGTTTTGCATGTGCATCGATTATTGTTTTTTTTTTTCATGGGGAAACATCCAGCCATTTCTCTAGTTCTTTAGATTTCTGATCAGATGTAGAAGTGTGCTTTAAAAGTTTGGTTGCCTCTGGATGGGGCAGTTCATTTGACCAGACTGCCAAATGATCATGTGCACCCCATTGTAAGCTGTGACTCAGTAAAAGGTCAGCTGCCCTCATTCACCTGCATATCTTATCATTACTACGTTTCTAAAATGTTGGGGTTTTAATATATTCTATAAGGAAGGATCATACTGGTTAAGCCTTGCCAGAGCTATCCATGACCTGGTAACATTCAGACTTCCAAGTCTGCAATGTTTTGCAGATGGGGTTACCTTTCAAGGACTTCTCAAAACTCTTGGAATATGGTGACCAGACTAGTGGGAATGTATTTTGCCGCTAATAAAGCATCTTCACTGTGTTCCAGTTTGTTTCCAGGCACACATCAAGGTGCTGGTTTTGATCTAAAGTTCCTCAGATATTTGGGATGAGAGAATCTGTATAAAGCTGCCTGTCCTTAACCATTTGCCTCTGCCTTTGGAGGTTAAGTAGATGGCAGCCTGGGTCTGGGCCGTTTTGGTGACTGTACCACATTTGTGGGATACAACAGTTGCCTGCTTTGTGAGCTTTTGTTCACCAGTGGAAGACCATTTTATTCCTGCGAGCTTTTTAATGGATGAAGTTGTAACTCTGCCTTTGCTAGTTTATTGCTGCTGATTGCTCTTATTGTTGCTTTTATAGCTTGTGTTATTTTTACAGTTTTGTGTTTTCTGCTTGGAAGTTTTTTTTTTTCTGTTTGAAAGGCAGGATAAAACTGTGTTGCATATCATCTACATTTTAGTTCCTTTGCACCTGATTGTCAGGGAGCAGCTTTACGAGGAGGATCTGAGGAGCCCTGGCAGGAAACAACAAAATATCTAGTTGGTTCCCTCTCAACTTTGTTGGGATTTTGCTACTTTTGTGTTTAGGAATTCATCACCTTGAAAGGAAAAACAAATTGGAAAAAAGGCCATTGAGTTGCAATGAATCATAGTTACAAAACTTTCTGATCACTTTGACGTCCCATACATCATCCTGACACAATATAATACATAAAATCAAGTTTATATTCATTTGAATAAATGGTGCTTGTCGGCTTGCTGCTTAACTTCTATCTCTCGCTTAACCGAAAGCACCAAGTTGCCCTTGTGTTATTTAGCTTTGATAAGACATGGAAAGGACGCAGTTTCTTGGACTCTCCACACATTAGTATTAGGGGGTTGGGACTGGAGTTTGGGATTAGTAGCTGGGCAATAGTAGTAGGATGTATAGAAATAACACGAACCATATCTGTGCAAGCGGAGGGGATGAAATACATAGCAAATACAAATGTCTCTGAAGAGCCGGATAAGGCTCAAAAAGTGCAACGTACAATGTGCAAAGAGTCCAATGTAATAAAGTGCTAAAGTCTCTCAGGCGTCCTCGTCTGTCCTCCAATGAGCGGCTAGCTTATGTTATCTCCGTTTCACTGGTATAGTTTCTTCAAGGGATGGACTTAATCAACATGTTAATACACTAGGTGTATTTCATCTCCTGCGGTTGCACAGATATACATGATTGAATACTTTCATGGTTCGCGTTATTTCTATACATCCTGCTATATTACCGTGTTGTCTGTTGTTGTTGCTGGGTAATAGTAGTAAGCCCACAACTTGCTCAGGAGTTGTATTTCAGGGATCGCGCCCAAAGCCAAAATCACACATGGTTAAAATACATTGGGTGCAACCTGCCTTCTTCCTACCCCTTTCTAATTTGTTTATTTCTTTTATTGCCAAGCGCATAAAGTTGAATGCACACAAGTTAAATGCTCATACAGTTGCTGGAAGCCACAGGAGAGTAGAGTGTTCCTCTGCTTTAATCCTGCGTTCCGATTTCCCACAGGCATCTGGTTGGCCACTGTGAAAATGGGATGCTGGACTAGATGGGCCATTGGCCTCATCCTGCAGGGCTCTTCTTATGTTCTTACTTTTAAGCACAAGTCTCTCTCACACACAGCAGATGGTTGGAACTGAAGAAGAAGAAGAGTTTGGATTTGATATCCCGCTTTATCACTACCCGAAGGAGTCTCAAAGCGGCTAACATTCTCCTTTCCCTTCCTCCCCCACAACAAACACTCTGTGAGGTGAGTGGGGCTGAGAGACTTCAGAGAAGTGTGACTAGCCCAAGCTCACCCAGCAGCTGCATGTGGAGGAGCGGAGACGCGAACCCAGTTCACCAGATTTCGAGTCTACCGCTCTTAACCACTACACCACACTGGCTCCACTGACTGACTGTTGACATTGTGGCTCTCTCTTGATCGCCTCAGCTTTTCATCTTTCTTCCATAACTTTGATCAATGCTGAGAGCAAACGACTCTTTTCTGAGACTTATTCTCCCCCCATATCCTGTGTTTGTCAAATATGTATACTTACATTCACCCTGCCCTCTCAACCTGCCCCCTCTCTGCTTAACATCCTTGGTTCTTAAGCTTCAATCACATCCACTCATTCTGAAAAGAATGAATGCTGCCTGGCTGAAAATGAGCAATATAATTACTGTATAATTTTAGCTCTGATTTGATCTCCTTTTTTCACAGCAGATATCAGATGGCCAGCAGATTTTCCAAGCTGTCTGTCAAATGCCACGTGTTTTTATTTATTTTCAGATACACACACATATATTTGCCCACACTTTTAAAGCCTGCATGAAATCTCACTGTCAAAATCAATGGCTGTTGCATGCAATGTAAATCCATGAGGTGATGCTGGATAAACTGAATGTGTTTATTCTACACTCCAGAATAAATTGTCTACAGGCATAGGCAAACTCGGCCCTCCAGATGTTTTGGGACTACAACTCCCATCATTCCTGACCACTAGGGAGTTGTAGTACCAAAACATCTGGAGGGCCGAGTTTGCCTATGCCTTGTCTAGAATCTAGAGAGAAGTAACAGTTGAGAGAAGGAAGGCAACTGCAGTCTTAAAAAATACTTGAAAAGTTGGTCTTAAGAGATACTCTTCTCTGGGGAAAAGTTCCATTCTGCTCCTGTGTGAAGGGCAAGACAAAATGTGTTTTAAGTTGCATCAGAGTAGATTTTAGGCTGGGCATTATGGGGAATTTTTTTTTTTGAACAGTAAGCACTTGTTCCACGTATTGTGTTTACAGTGTCATCATATAGTTTGGTCGCTGGATGGCACTGGCTGTAATTATAGCTGGGTGGAGTCAGGCATTTTCTGGCACTGTTCCGTTCTTGTCTAAGAGAGAGAGAAAGACCATAAAGTTTTTGTGTAGCTTCCTGACTACTGTGTCCCCCAAGCCTTCCACGACACCTGTTATTATGAAGGACAACATTCTGTGGGTAGTGTGTGCACTCATCACACCATGGGTGCACTCACAAGTTCCTTTTCATCCATTGCAGTCTAAGTAATGTGTCCTCTCAGATAGGAGCGCCTTCTTCCCAGAGGGGAAAGATTTGCTGCCATAGATTCTTCCTTGAAAATCTATTATTCCACTTATCATCATCATCATCAACATTATTACCCCAGTATATATCCCTCCCTTCTGTTCATAATTACGAAATGCTGCTTCATGCTCTAGTTTTAACCATACATTTAATAGGGCTCAATGTAAGACCCTTGTGGGTTAGATTCTGGATCCCTGCCTCCTGTGCCACCAGGCATCCTAGTCAGAAGAGGACACTTCAGGCAGCTCAAGCCTAGATGCTGTCATGGCTGTGCCCCATTCAGCTGCACTCTCCACACCCAGTTCCAAGCACAGCAGATTTGTTGAGTTTCCCAGGGGGTCCAGAAATGAGGAAAGGCCTCCTTCCACTCAAAGCTCTTTCTTCACCCTCTGTCCTCTCCTCCTCCTCCATCTTCTTAGATGCCGGCTGCTGCTGTGACACATACATGCATCACAGCCAAGATGGTCTACTTTGGCTCTGAGATCCTTGCCCAAAGCCTACCTCCTTCCTATGCCTCTGGGTTGTAAAAGTCTCATTGTTTCATTGTCTCTTGCTCTGCAGTACTAGAGCTTTAGTTCAGACTTTTGCTGCATCTCTTGGGGAATAAGTTTTGATTTTATAGCATTCCTGCAAAGGGCAAAAAGAAAGCAAACAGGAACGGAGAGGTTTGCACTTTGTACAAATAATTTCTCACATTTCCTGGTCTATATACATATAAAATATAATTCAAGGCAAGCCTATGTCCTTCAAGGTGACCCTCTTCCTTTCTGTCTCTCCTTCTTCCAAACACATCCAGTCATCTGTGATAGTTCCTGCAGCCTGGACTTACAAGTTTACATGGGCTTTCTTGGGAAACAGCTTGAGGTTGGGTTGCCTTCTTTCCACTATGAATACCCAGTACTGTAGCATTGGTAAAACCAGGTGGTTTTGCACCTGGTTATTTCTAGAGTTGGAATCCCAAAAAAGCTACTGTAGATTTATGCAAAAAATAACATTGGATCTCAAAAATCTATCTTGAAATGCCCCTGCCAATTGTAGCCGCCATCAAGTATTTTCAGATATGCAAATGCTCTCTAAATGTTATTGAAGAATATTCAACCATTCAATTATGGTGGAAGGTATGAGGATCTATCTTTTCTCTAATGTGCGAATTGGCCCTTGGAGATCAGTCCGTATGGCTTTTATTGCGTTAAGGGATACATGGGATTCACAATGTTTGGTTGCAGCAAATTGGAATTCTGTGTTTCTGCATCAGCTCAAAGCTTTTAAGCTTACACACACACAGGAATAATTGATTGTTGATGTTCAGAAAATGCAAACTAAATAATTCTATTTCACAGCTACAAAGAACAGTGTTTAATAATTGTTTTTAAAAACTGTTATCCATGAGGCCCTAACTGCCATGCTGCTTACTTCTGCCTCCCATTGGAAAGACCCCCAAAGGGATGGCCAGGGAAAGTTTGGGAGGACGTTAGTTAGAGGCCAAACTAAACACAGTCATTTTGACGAGATATGGTCCCCATATAACAGCAATGTAAATAGAAACCACGTTAATGTTAGACCTCCAGCCACTCATGCTTCCATATAGAGAGGCTATGTCATGGGTAATTGAAGCCTTGGCGATGCAGTCAATGATTCTATTATTTGACAGTGTCCCTGCTCAATTTGTCTTTTCATATGTGACCGATATATGTGTGTAATGCCCCATAGGTTTTGTAGGAACTGATCAATGTTACCTTACTATGAAATTAATAAAATATTCTAAAAAAGAGAAACCTTTAGAATTAAACCTGTTTTTCACCATCATTTTGCATAATTCTCAGAGTCTGTAGATATTGAGGAGCTGCTCCAAATGGTAATTTTATTATTTATTAGTTTTATATGCTGCCCTTCCTTGAAATATCTCAGGACAGTTCACAAGAGAAAATATGGGACAAAGTCCATCTTAAGAACATAATTTCATTGATTTCACATTTTAGGAATATAAAGATAAACCCATTGGATTAGACCAGTGGCCCATTTAGTCCAACATCCTGTTCTCACAGTGATGACTAGATGCTTGTGGAAAGCCTTCAAACTGGACATGAACATGTTAAGGGTGTTGGGAAATAGAGCTCTATGAGGGGTAAACTACAGTTCCCAGGATTCTTTGACGTTAAAATGTGCTTTAAATGTAGGGTGTGCGTGCAGCTCCACTGAAATCAAGGAACATAGTAATGCTTAATAGTCAGTGAACTTCATTCATAATGGAAGGTATTAAGTTGATCTTAATGGGTCTACTCTGAGTATGACTCATGCTGGATATCGCCCATTTTTGTGTGTGCAGCTTAAGTCTGTTTGTGCTAGCAGAAATTGACTGAAAGGTCAGTACCCTAACTGTGAGTTTTGGCTGATCAGAGCTCCGATTCAGAAACTCAAGCACATTCATTCCATGTCTGGATACATTATAATATCTTACAGAGTCACCTGACTTTTCAGAGCTTGCTCTTTCTGGGCTGAAGGTGTAAACGTGTTGGCCTTGTTGTGGGGAAGCACTGATTCTAATCTCTTCGATGGACTTACGTTGCATGCTTGCTGCCTGTCAAATAGGAATAATGGCTTGCAGTCATCTGACTGACATAAGAAAATGTTATTTCTCTCATTTCAAGCCTATATGAATTTTGAAAGAGTTACTAAGAAGAGATGCCTGGTAAAGTATGTTTTGTCCGCCCCCCCCATTGCACTTTTAATGTCTGATAAATAAATGTGTAAAAAATGATTAGATAAATAATGAAGACCTACACACCCTCAGGAAAAGTCAGAGAGGGAACGTTGGATATTTTTAAATGTCATGTTTTGTTTTATTTTGTTTTGTTTTGTGGGGGTTTTCTTGCATTAGTAATGAAGTGGACCTGGCCTGTTCACATGAATAAAGGAAACAGGTTCTGAAACATGCAGGAAAGAAGAAAAAGGTTTTGATTCTAAGGACTCTTCCTTAGAAATAAGAGCCATTGGGCTGGCTCAGATGTAACGTTCTTGGTTTCATAAACCCATGGTTTATGATGCTGGCAATGAGCCCTGGGCCTCTGTGCGCTTGTGCACCAGCTTCAGTGTGCTGATCCTGATTTGTTTAACACATAGTATGAAACTGGGAACTCTGATTCAGTGTAGATTTACTATCCACAATATTAAATCAGCATTTTGCATCTTTCAGCATCAATACAAGAGTCATAGGATGGGGAAGTGCTTATTTCCATGGGCAACCTGCCGCCTTCTACTGCAGCTCCCATAAGCCCCAGCCAGCATAGCCAATGGTCAGAGTTGATGGGAGTTCATACCCAATAACATCTGGAAAGCCGCAGGTTCGCTGGCCCTGCTATCTGTGCTGAGCAGGAAAATTGATGGGACATGAGCAGGTAGCCAGAGGCAAAGACAAGAAGAGAGGCATTGTGCAGGTGCGGTTTGTCATGAGGGGTGGGAAAAGCTTCCCCTGCTAAAATTCCATCTCCTGAATGTCTGTGAAAGGGTCATCAGCATCCTTTTTGCCTGGGCAAACTTAACAGAGGCATGCAAGAACACACTTCAGATAGAACCCCCCATAAACTTTTATTCCACTTCCATTGGATGCGATGGATAAATCACAGCAGAAACAGCACCCCCTCTAAAAGCCAACCAAAATAAAGGAAGGGGGGGAAAAACCCTATCGTGATCTGACTGATAAGTCAGCTGCAGCTTTTCTGTTTACAGTTTAATTAATTACTTTCCCTCTTTGCACAGTGTTCCTTAAGATGAGTTCAGTGACTTTCTTCTTCAAGTGTAACAAAACAAGAGAAATGTGTGCCTGTTGTTGCGGAGGCAATCTGGTGTTCTTGGCTGTGTTAAATAGCCTACTGTTATGATTGATTATGATGGAACTGGGCGGAATAACCCCTCTAGACACTGATGCTCAGCAATAAAGAAAACAGACTTTGGGCATCACATAAATCTCATCACTTCTGAGCAGCAACAAAATGAACATATTGGGATAGCCCAGAAATGGGAAACTTCTCTTAGAAGGAACCCTTTGTCCCTTCAAATGTAGCTGGGCTACAACGCCCATCACCCTCTGATCATTGGTGGGGGCACATAGGAGCTGGAGTCAAGAAACATCTGGGATTTTAGTAACATACTCTTTCATGTTGATAGTAGTTGTACTTTTATTGAAATACACTTGCAATCTGTCTTGGTACAGTGTGCAAATGTTCTGCATGAATACATAAAATACGTGCTACTTATAAACTTTCTATTTCTATATATATTTAAGCTAAACACACAGCACTTCTTACAAATTGTAAAATGAATAAATGGCATTAGGCCATGTGCATCAAGCAGAAACACAGATGGGTTGAATGAAAGAGTTGTGAATTGCCACTCGGCTGTTCTGACGTGGGCCCATGCCCCCACTTCCTTTGCGAAAGCTTATGCAAATGATGGCACTGATGCCATCTGATGCAGTCTCCCTGACTCCACCATCACACACCTACTCCCAATTCTTCATTTCATCCCCCTCCTCCCCCCGCCCCACTCGAACCATCTTTTGTTGCATCCTTGATGCCCAATCCCTCTCAGGTTACAGGAGATACAATACCACTTTACAGCAGATGGATTTTCTCCATTGGAAATTGTGGGGGGTGAAGTCACTTCCTAGCAACTCCACCTCAGAAATGATTAGGTGACTTAGCTCAGGAGAGGGGGGGGATCTTTGGTTGATGATATCATTGGGCTTTGGTGCAACAGCAGTAGTTTCCATGAGTGCTCCCACAAGGCCTTTCTTCAAACATAGTGAGGATGGGGATGAGGTCGTAAGGGGCTCCGAGGCATTTTCTGGAGTTGGACTTCACACCCTGGGCTGTACTACCCTTAGTTTATGGCATCTCTGGTTGCTTCTACTGTTGCATGTCCTAAGGACTTGACCTGCTGTAGACCCAGTTGGAAGTTCAGATTAATATTTGGAACATCCAGCAGATGGTAGTTAATATAAGCTGTTTATTTTAAAGTTTTTGTGACTTTTTGTATTGGATCAGATTGTTATGTGTGTGATATTTGCTGTCTGCTGTGTTGTTTCTTCAGCTTGTGTATAGTAATATAGGAAGGCGGCACACAAATTAAAAGTGAAATGAAAATGAAGTGAAATAATCCATTTTCCCCAAATTATTTCTGGAGTGCATTTGGACAGCCGGCCCATTTCCAGCATCTGTCTTTGGACTCCTCACCAAAAAACAGGCTGGGTTGTTAATCTGTGTAGGAAGTGCATAGCATAACATGTGAAACATGGTTGTTTCCTGCATGAGGAACATACACACACACATGTTAGAGATCAGCCTCTCTGGGGAATAAGCACATAACAATGCTTGCCATTTTGTTATAGTTCATTGTAAAGGAGTGGGAAACCTTTATCCCTTGTTTTTTTTGTTTTTTTTTTTATTTTTAAGAAAACCCTTTATCTGGTTTCACTCCAAAACATAAATGCACACACTCCTCTTGCTGATGACATTTGGAAATCAGGATGAGCTTTCCCTAGTTTTCGCCAGAGGCTCCACTGCTGCGTGTTTTGACTTGGTACAGTAAGCAACCACGAAATTGCTCTGCAGAGATTTGGTTGGAATCCTCTGCTGACAGCATAAGCCCTCCTCCCTCCTCCACCGCTTTTATTCTTGGCCAAGCAAAATTAATGTAAAGAGGCAAATCATCTGGCATTAAACCCAGAAGGCTCCTCATGTTGTTCCTCCCTGGAAGCCTTTGAAGGTACTGGTTATTTGAAGGTAATGTTCGCCTTAGAATATTGTCAAAATGAACTAGGAAGCTTGGTGGATGCTACTGCTCCAGACACACAGTGAGCAGAAATAAAGACCCTCCCTCTCCTTGCTTTTGAAGGAGCTTCCTTTTCATGGATGAGGCTGGGTGGCCACGTGTCCTATTGTACAGAGGAAAGCCCTCTATTTCGAGGCATCCCTTATTTGAAGGGTTGCTCAGTCCAAGTCCTGTTTAAAGATAAATAAACCACAGGAAGGGAGAGCAGGGGCCTTGGGGTCGATCATCAACCACAGGTCACCTGGTCACAGCATTTCACACTACGGTGAGGGGAATTTTGCATTTCCTTTTAAACTATAGCCTTCATTTCTAATTTCCTGTCTACTGTATACATATAAATCAGCACATGCATGTTTTGTGCAAATTCGGCTCCTCCTATGTCCTTTTGTGTGTAGGGGTAGGGGTGTCGATGCATAAGCAGCCAACCTTTTGTCACAGCTCTGCCCAACTGGGTGAGCCCCTCCTGGTTCTTGGGGAGGAATTCAGTGTAGCACTATGGTAATCGTTCCATCTGGTTTGCCAGGTGGAACTATCCCCACTCTCTCTCTCTCTGTAGGTGCTGGTGGTTCTCCTGACCCTTCCAAGAGCAAATTTCCGGGTGTGTGGATGGCACACAGAGGGCGGAAAGCCTCATTAGGCTAGCAGGAGCACTTGCACTGGTTTCCGTCAGCAATACTCGTTAGCTGAAACCTGCTCAATCGTTCCAACTGCTTCATCTTCGTGATGAATGTCGCACTGAACAAAAAGAGCATAAAGAATACAATGCTACCTTGGTTCTTGAACTTAATCCATTCCGGGAGTCTGTTTGACTCCCGAAACCGTTTGAAAACCTAGGCGCGGCTTCCGATTGGCTGCAGAAGCTTTCTGCGCTCAATCGGAAGCCGCGTTGGATGTTCGGCTTCCGAAAAACATTCTCAAATCAGAACACTCACTTCTGGGTTTGTGGCGTTTGGGAGCGGATTTGTTCGGGAGACAAGCCATTTGACTACCAAGGTATCACTGTAAAGAGAAGATGGGACTGGGGCATTGTAGAAAAGCCCTAATATGGCAAGTGCAATTTCAGAATTAAGACAGAAACAGGTTAAAATATATGCCAGCTGCTACGTGTCTGCATATTCTTGCCTGAACAAAAATGTTTTCAGTAGGCCCCACTGAAAAGTGTTCAGGTGCCAGACTGATGTCAATAGGCAGGGAGTCCCAAAAGCAGCATCAATATAATGTGGCACCTGTAATGGTGGCAGTTCCGCAGATCAAAGTGGCTGAGTGGACATGTATGGGGTAATGTGATCCTTCAAATAAAGCTGATCCCTTCACTTAGGGATGTAGGCCCTGAACTTAGGACTTAGGCCCTGAACAACCCTGCTTGAATACATTTATGGCCAATCCTATTACTGAAAAGCACCTTTTCCAGGAACAATTCCAATACTGTAAAAATACATTGGAAAGTGAACTTGAAATTTACGGATTGTACACTGTTGAAAGACAATTATATGAAAATGATGTATAGGTGGTACATTACACCATTAAAACTGGCCAAGATGTACAAAACAGAGCAAAATAATTGTTGGAGATGTAAAGAAGGGGAAGGTACATTTTATCATATGTGGTGGGATTGCAAGATTACTGTATTTAAACAAATTGGGAAATGATATATAATGAATTGGAAAAAATGTTTAAAATAAATTTTGTGAAAAAACCAGAAGCTTTTTTGTTAGGTGTTTTGGGAGAAGAATTGCTGAAGAAAAAGCAGACATTATTTATGTACACTACTACAGCAGCAAGAATCCTAATAGCACAAAATTGGAAGACTGGAGAAATACTATCTAAAGAACAATGGCAAGAAAAATTGGTGAACTATGCAGAGTTAACGGACAAACTGTGTGAAAAGGACAATAGTGATTTTGAAAAAGAATGGGAACCTTTTACAACTTATTTGCAGAAACAAAAAAAATGGACTCGTTGGCAGGATTTAAATAAACATTTACAAAGAACAAGAAATATGACAGTGATAACAGAACATCATGTATAAACAGCAGAATGTAACATTTGGTGTAACAAACCAGAAATGGAAGTTGGGGGAAGTCAACAGGGAGGGGTGGAAACTAGAAAATGGATGTTAAATGATGATATTGAATATTTGTTACGAGAAAATAAAATTAATAAAAATTATTTTTTTAAAAAAAACAAAACAAATACAATTCTCATCACAACACCCACAAGTAACCCCTGAAAGAGCCTTCAAGCATAATCACTCTGCTCATGCAAAAGAAAAAAAAAGATAATTCTCCAAACACAGTTGTTTGATGGGAAAGCCAGGGAAGTAGAAGGGGCAGGAGGGAAGAGGAAGGAAAAGTATACAGAACAGAAGAAAATTGGCAGTGCTATTCCAGCAGTCCTGGTGGATCTCAAGAAATACGGCCTGTGATCTTATCTCTTAATGAACTAGAGGATTATATTGTGCATTCTTGGCAGCAAGGGCGTTTGATAAGATTTAGCACTGTGATTCCTGCTTGGCCCCAATGAAAATTGGAATAGCTTGCCAGTAACACGAGTGTCAACATCTTATGGAAATTCCACGGGTAAAAATACAGCTTCCTGCCCTCAGAAACAACCCCCTTCACCCATAATGCAGTTCATTATTTGCCCATTTTGCAAAAGTATCTGTCCAGAGGAGGGCAACCAAAATGGTCAAAGGCCTGGAAACGATGCCTTATGAGGAACGGCTTAGGGAGCTGGGTATGTTTAGCCTGGAGAAGAGAAGGTTAAGGGGTGATATGATAGCCATGTTCAAATATATAAAAGGATGTCATATAGAGGAGGGAGAAAGGTTGTTTTCTGCTGCTCCAGAGAAGCGGACATGGGGCAATGGATTCAAACTACAAGAAAGAAGATTCCACCTAAACATTAGGAAGAACTTCCTGACAGTAAGAGCTGTTCGACAGAGGAATTTGCTGCCAAGGAGTGTGGTGTAGTCTCCTTCTTTGGAGGTCTTTAAGCGGAGGCTTAACAGCCATCTGTCAGGAATGCTTTGATGGTGTTTCCTGCTTGGCAGGGGGTTGGACTGGATGGCCCTTGTGGTCTCTTCCAACTCTGTGATTCTATGACACTTCTGTGCAGCACTAGCTCAACCAATGATCTGTAGCCCTTCCTATGCATGGTTTCTTGCATAGTCCTACTGAATCAAATACATCGGATGATGCTTTCAGTCAAACACGGCAAGCTTTATACAGCACCAGTATAACCATTATGGCTTGCCCAACTCCCTGCCCAAGAAACCCAGGTCTGTGGTTTGGTGAACATTCTGTGAGTTCTCTTCTTAGGGAGCCCTGAGCCACCCTTGCAAAATGGCAGGGCCCAAGGTTTTCTGGGAAGAGGGTGAGACTGCTGAACCAGTTTAAACCTCTTAAGTGTGGATATGACCCTAGCAGTCAATGTAGTGGTTACCACTTGGTCCTCCAACCAAGGAGCAAGGTAGGATGTGCTTTTAGATTTGCATCCAGCACACATAAGAAGTCTACAGACACGATTGCTGTGGCGGCATGTCTGATAATGGTGCCTGCCTACACTCACTGACAGTTCTAAAACCTCACGTCACAGCTTTGCTTATTTAGCAAGGCACAGATGTGGCTCCTCAAGCCATTTCCCCCCTCATCATATTTGCAAGCACAGCAGAGCTAGTGTGAGCAGGAAAAAGAGGTGTCGCTGCATTTTGTTTGAACTTCTCTCAGGGCCTGGATTTTCTCAGTTCACCTTAACAGCTGTTCTGTTCCAGAAGCACTTGTCCTGTCATTGCCTCAGTAGCTTAGAAAGCTTTTCATTTTAAAAGCCTAGTACCAGTCTGTGGCCACCAAGAAGGTCCCCAGTGTTCAAGGAACATTCTAGCCAGGCAAAATTACTCAGGGTGCAAAGATTTTTTTTGGGGGGGGGGGGAATGAGGTTCCACGTTCTTGAAATAAATTATAGGCCTACCATTGATCTTTCATGGTATTTTGATTTCAGCCAATGCTTCATGAGATCAGCTTAATATTCAGACATCTCTGCCTATCCTGCCCTCTTCTCTTCCTTCCTCAGCCTAAATTACCCTTCAGCTGTATTGGAACAACTCCAAAGTCATGTTCACTGAAGGCTCTAAGATTACAGGAGGGGGCCCTGTTGCCCTGTGGATTTTGATATACCACAACTCCCATCATCCCTGACCATGTGCCACACTGGGGCTGATGGGACCTGGAGTTCAACAACATCTAAGGGGCCACAGGTTCCTCACTAAGATAAACGAAGCCAAGCACAGTGGTGTACCAAGAGCAGAAGACAACAAAGCATAGTTTTGGACAGTAGTTTCACCCTTCTAAAACTCACTGGCTGGGGAGAGAGAAACAGCCTATTGAACTGGCAGAGGAGGAGAACTCTTTATTTGCTTTTTAAATTATTATTAAAGGAGGGCAGATGGGTTGTGTGGTACTTCCTGACCACTCAGGAAATTTAATGGAAAGCAATATTGAGTATCGCGTTGGATGAAATTTATGAAAAGATGTTTCAGTAACTTGGAAATTAATTATTGGATTTTTGTGCATGGGTAGGCGTTTCATCATGACAGGCCCAGGGATCATCTGTGCTGATCCATTAGAACACAGTTCTTGAAGGGAAGCAAGGTTAAAGAGCTGCAAGTTAATAGCCACCTGTTCCTTACTTGCCTAGCAGATTGTGGGCCAGCAGCCTGTAGAGACTTTGGATCTGGCAAGACTGGACTCACAGCTGTAAATGAAATCAATCTAGGTGCAAGTGCATGAGGCTATTATTTGTTTAGGAAGTGTTTTCAAATCTTCCTTCATAATATCATTTGAAGAGTGGGAAAATTGAACTGCAGGAGTGACTCGTCATAACTGAAGTAAAGGTCTATCAGCTGAAGGCCAAAATTTGCTACTGTGGCATTGATGGTCTCTCCTTCCACCAACCATATTGTCTGCCCACCTCTAGCTGCATTTGTTTGTTTGTTTGTTTACCCAGCTTTCCTCCAAGAAGTTCAAGGTGGCATATTTATATGCTGTCCAATAACAACATATGCTCCCTGAGTGGCACACAGGAGATTAAATGAACAAAATACAATATCCAATCCGTAAAAAGCCAAATAACCACTGTTCTTTCTATCTATCTATCATCTATCTATGTATCTCTTTCCACACGCACACACGTCTCAAGGCAATGTACAAAATACAAGAAGCATAGCTAAAACGCATTTTAAAACGACACAGAAAATAGCAGTGGATAAACAGAAAAAAGTAGACACCCATGGCGGAGACCTATTCATCCAGCTGGAAAAGCCTGTCAGAACAAAAATGGCTCCAATTGTATCTGGAAAGTGCAGATAGTAGGCACTGTATGTTGCATTAACTATGTAGCAGCTGCTAGGTAGTAAAAATACAATATCAGAACAATAGAAAGTTGTATAGAATTGCTGGTAAAGGAAGAAACACAACCGTTATTAAATGTGGATATGCAATAAGAGACAAACAGTAGTTTGAAGCCTAGATTGCTTTTTGTTGCTGTTGCTTGCATGACTTTATTGAGCAAAAAAAAATAATGTGTTCACCTGGCAGCAAAAGTCTATAGACAGGACAAAGTGATCTGAGTAAGCTGTTCCATAGCCAAGGGGCCACCACACAGAAGGCACCACAAAGAAGGACTACGACCAGGACTTTTTTCAGCCAGAACTCACTAGAACTGGGTTCCAGCACCTCTCAGGTGGGCACCATCGCCATTATAAGAGAACAAGGAAGGCATTCATGGTGAGTTCCGGCTCCACTTTTCCTAGAAAAATAGCACTCTATATGACACTGCAGTTTCACTTTCATGACTTACTGCAGCTTGCACAATGGAACTTCCTCTTCCTCCCCTTCTGGCAGCCCCCTGCATATGCTCCAAATCTGCTCCAAAGGATTGAAGACCCTCTCAAGCAGATGGGGGGGGTGGAGCATGGGGGGGAGAAGAGGACGCAAAAGTCCCACTGCACAGCTAGAACTCCACTCACACAGCTTCCTCTCTTTAATAGTCACCTTCCTCAGGTCCTTTGATGTGGGCACCAGGTCTTCTGGACTGGTTCTCAAAGAATCGGAAAGGCATATGGAGGAGAAGCTGATCTGCCAGGTAATTCACAGGTAGATGACGTGTGTGCACTTTTGAGTCATTTTCTTAGAGCTGACTCAATTTTTGCCAGAAGAAATCTGTGGGCATGTTTTATCTTTGATATAGATATTTTAAACATTAGCAAGCTTGTGTGCAGACCAGTTCTTAGAAAGTGGAGGTTTAACTCTGACCCACTAGATGTCACTGTTGCTCGAAAGACACATGATTGATACTATACTGTTCTGGCAGCCAACAAATGTGGTCACCTTATGTAAACAATTTTGCACATAGTGGGCCTTTACGATCCTTCAGTTTGTGGTATTGCAAATCACTGTGGTTGCTAGTTCACAGCTCCTGTCATAGTCAACACTGGCTTTGATGTTTGCTAAAGAGCAGCAATTTGCAATGCTAGTTGCATTCTTAGTGGAAGCAAAAGTCCAGTGAAAATTTAAGGAGATATTTGGGGGCTCTCTGTTATGGCACCTTCATTGGGCCCCCTAACCTAGAAGGGAATCTTTGGTAGCATCTGATCACCTTGAACTGTGTCTTCTGCTATTCTCAGTTACTGTTTTCTGGGATGCTATTTGTTTGTGAGACCACAAGACAATTGAAGCGGATTGGTGTGCAAGTGTGCTGATTTGGGCCACAGTCCTATATGCATATAGGACTATATGCACAGTCCTATATCATATGCCTATATGGTGTTGGGAAAGATGGAGGGCACAAGGAGAAGGGGACGACAGAGGATGAGATGGTTGGACAGTGTTCTCGAAGCTACTAACATGAGTTTGGCCAAACTGCGAGAGGCAGTGAAGGATAGGCGTGCCTGGTGTGCTCTGGTCCATGGGGTCATGAAGAGTCGGACACGACTGAATGAATGAACAACAACAACCTATATGCATTTATCAGGGAGCAAATCTCATTTAAATCTCACTGTTAAAGAGGTTCCTGGATCCAGTCTTTGACCTATCATTCAGACTGAAGTTTCCAATCAGGACAGGTCAGATCTCATTGCATCTCAGTAATTAATGAACAAATTCCCAACATGGAACATTAATCATTGAGAAAATGTGGCACTCTGCTTTTATTATTCACTTTATATTATCACCAAGAGAACTTTGGGTAATGCAAAGCAGTACAATACAGAACATTCACCTCAAAGTAATCTTGATTCGTGCTTCTGATTAACCAGGCCTTCTTCAAATTGTTAATAATCAACTGCCCTGTTTAGGAAAGACATGTGAAGGTGTGCATACATGAGTGTGTGTATGTATTCTTAAAACATCTCAGAATTTGCCTGGTTGTGGTGATGGAGTTTCATGAATCTGGCAGGAGCAAACTGCAGACAACCTGCAGAATTAGGCAGGGGCACAGTGGGTGGCGCTGTGGTCTAAAACACATAGCCTAGGGCTTGCTGATCAGAAGGCCGGCGGTTCGAATCCCCGTGATGGGGTGAGCTCCCATTGTTTGGTCCAGCTCCTGCCCACCTAGCAGTTTGAAAGCACATCAGAGTGCAAGTACGGTAGATAAATAGGTACCGCTCCAGCAGGAAGGTAGATGGCGTTTCCGTGCGTTGCTCTGGTTCGCCAGAAGTGGCTTAGTCATGCTGGCCACATGTCCCAGAAGCTGTCTGTGGACAAACGCCAGCTCCCTCGGCCTAGAGTGAGATGAGCGCCGCAACCCCAGAGTCGTCCACGACTGGACCTAATGGTCAGGGGTACCTTTACCTTTACAGAAATGAGCAGACAATGACAGTGTAATTAAGCTTCCCTGCTCTCGTGGAAGTTTCTATTGAGCCTTCTGAGTGCAATAGGTTGCTCAGTGGGCAAAAGTTGTATTCTAGCTTAGGTTCGAATCACTTGACATCCTAAGACATTTTTGGTGACTGATACAGGTTGGCTGATACAGTTGGGCCCTGTCCAACTTCTCAAAATGGCTCTCAGTGGGTGGGCCAGTTCTGAATCTGGCCTTCCTTCTGGATTCAGTTCCCTGCCCCTGTCATAAAACAACCACCGAATAAACAACCTCAAGCCAAAGCCAGCAAAAACACATAGTACTTTCAGGCCCCCTCCATGCTTAGTGATTAGGAATGATGACTGTCCCCTTCAAGCAATGCATTCCAAAGGTGCCAAGCATATTATTAAAATGTGATATCTGAAGAAAGACATTTCAAACGTTCTGAATTATTAGGCTGGTTGTTTTTGCTGCATCACTATAATTGACCAGTTATGGTTTGGAATGGAAGTGGGATGGCAAATGAGTAGGTCTCCAGATGTTGTTAGCTTCCAACTCCATTTGGCCCCAGGCAGCACTGCCAGTATCCAGGGAGGATGGGAATTGTAGTCCAAGCAGGGCCAGATTACCAAATAGGCAGAGTAGGCACCAGCCTATGGGCCCCACACTTTATAGGGGCCACACGACAATGTATCAAAATAATATTGATTTGATCTTCAAATAAAATTGGTTTAGTAAAATAGTTGGTTGATAGAATAAAAAATTGTATTAGGAGATGATTTGTGAGGTTCCCCCCCTTGAGATTTTGACTTTTTAGAGGCCTCCACAGGGTTTAATCCAGTACCTGGCCAGTGTTTAACCACCCCTGGCCAAGAGCTCTTCCAATTGCACACACAGGGGATGCATCTCTCTTTCCCTGGCGATCCCATGGCAGTTTCTTTGCTGGTTGTTGCTCCCCCCCTGCATATTTTGCCTGAATCCGTTTTTCCTATCTGAAGAGAGTGTATGTGTCTAACAGATTGGTATCTGACAGTTGTTCCTCAGCTTTTGTTCTATTTTTGTCTTGTTTTAAAAGCAATCAAGCATGATGCTGATATCTATTGTGGGCAATGTTACACGGCAAGCTACAATGAGTGCTCATTATTGAGAACCAACCATTATTGGCCATCACACTTTTGTTAATAGGTGCCTCTTGTAGGTGAGGGGGGAGCAGCTTGTTGCGTGGGAGACCTGGATTTGATTTCAAGCTCTAGTAAGTTCTCTGGAGAACCTTTTGACATGCTGTTTAATTTCTCCATTAATTTCTAGCTGGTACTTCCCTGACATTTAGGGGTGATGTTGCCATAAAGCCAATAAAGGGAGATGATCAGGTGCTATTGAGTCAATGGCCATCTTGGGAGGGTGGAAATAGCTAAATGCCAGAGCAGTTACCAGAACTGAATATCAACCTTAGGGTGCTGGTTTCATTGTGAAAAGGTGAATAGCTTAGGCCAGTTCCTTTTAAAAAATTCTGTCTCCAGGGGGCTTTTTTTCTCTGTTTCCCTAGATTAGGAAGACTGGAGCTCAGGGGAGAGATGTTACTTCAGCAATGGAGCAACTGAGGCTGGGAGTTTGTACAGGAGCCAGAGGGGCATTGGGGAACCCTTTTCAGCCCAATGGCTGCATTGTCTCCTGGGCCACCTTCCAAAGGTCACGTGCCAGTGGTGGGTCCAGAAGCAAAAACAGGCAGAGCAGTGGGTGTACATTTCACCTGTGTACAGTAAGCAAGTTTCTACACATCCCTCTCGTTCCTCCATCCAGATGAGCAAGAAATATTGTAAAACTTCAAGGACACACTCCAGCCAAGGAAAACAACAACAGCAATAACTCAAGGGGGGCAGGTGAGAGGGTGTGCCAAGGGCTGCATTTGGCCCTCAAGCCTCAGGTTCCCCACCCCTGAGCTAGAACCTCAATGCCTTCCCAGCTCTCAACCAGGTCTCTGATGTCATGGAGAAACAAAGCTGGTGCTAGGGGTTCTAGAGAACAACCAGTTAAATCCTTATAGAAGAGAGAAGAGGCATTATCTGAATATGTGTATTTGCGTGGGGTCCATTGCTCATGCTCATTCTCCATGTTTTCAGTATATTGGGGGGCATGTGTACAATATGCATACAGAGGGCTCCCTCCACACAATCAAGAATTATGTTTGCTTGCTTGCTTGTTTTTCTAAAAAGCGATAGATTCAAGACTGATGAGAGAAACATCAGTTTTTGAGGATGCAAAAACTGGAAACGTGAGGCGAGGAAGGTGTTTTGTGTGATATTTGTGCCTTTGGATCTGGATGTTTGGGCAGCATCTGTGGAGGCTTTAGAAGCTATGGACAGGATTAATTCAGGAGAATCCACTGCAAGGCCCTGAGTGGTATGCGAAGTGACCCTCTAAGCAAGCAGGTCACAATCGCAGTGTTCTACTCTGATCGCTTCAGCTCCAAATGGTTAGGAGAAGATGGAAGCAGCACAGAGAAAATGATTGGGCGTGTGGTATTATTTCCACGCTTGGAGGAGCTAAGAATGTAAAGACAAGCTTAGAATGAAGAGACCAAGGGGGAGAGGAGGGCGGGGGGGGGGGACAGGGAGAGGAAGCAATAAACAGCTTAGGACTCAACACACTGAGAAAGTTGAGTATGAAAATATTATTTTACTTTTTCCACAATATTAAAGCATAATCCCAAGAAATTGGCAATGTGAGATATTTCATTTCAGTTTTTTGGGGTTTTTTCTAAAATCTTTTTCACATGCTGTGGCGCTAATTGCTGTTGAGACTGAGGGAAGATTAATAACCTAGCAGGGTTTAAGAAGAGATAAAGGCAAAGTTGTGAGGGAGAAGTGGGCAGGTGATGTCACCTTAAACTCTGAATGTCCCTAAGATTATTAGACGGTGGGAGGGCAGGAGTGTGTATGTGTGTGTGAATTATAAATGTAATAGAACTGATACTTTTAACAAGGTTCATTCCCTTTCCTCCCTCCCCTTAAAATCAAAAAACAGGCAGGATTCACCCCACCCTCCACAGAATTAGAATGCCCAGAGTTTAGGAGTCTAGGGAAATATTAGTCTCAGACTCACTTGCCGGACCTGTTAAAAGATCAGGTGTGTCATCTCTGCCGTCGTCAGGATCTGGCATCTCTGGATATTGATACCTTAATTCTTAGTCATGGCCCATTTAAATATGCAGCAGTGCTGTCAAGTATCCCGTTTTCCCCGGGATTCTCCCTTATTTCAAGCAGTTTCCTGCTGTTCTCCCTTATTTTTTATTTCCCTTAAATTTCCCGTTTTTAATGGAAGCAGCTCCTCCCCTGCTGGCCAGGGACTGGGTGGGAAGACCTCGCCTACTTGGAGAGAAAAGCCTCAGCCCTCAAAGCAAGTGGGAGCCATTTCCCGTGCTTACAGGGGGGTGTATTCCTCCCCCTGCATCAGCCTCTATCTGTTGCCGCTGAGCCCCTCAGCCGGCCAATAGTGTTAGCTGGCGGGCAGAGCCTGGCTGCCTTTGAGCAGCTGCTGCTTCCTGTCCTGTTTTGATGGGATCAGACAAGAAGACGATGGGGCTCCATCACACGGAGCACATGGCTGCCCTTCTCTTTGCTCCGCTTCGAGCCCGAGCCCGCTTGGAGTTTACATTGCTGCTCCACCCACTTTTGCTTCTGGCTCCGCCCACCACTGACATGTGACTGTCCCCGGGATAGGTGAGACTGCTGATCCCTTATTTTCACATCCGAAATTTGACAGCTATTATGCAGTCTGCTTCTAAAAATGTTCTTTTGAAAGTCTCTCAGAACATCCCGTGTTTAGCACCGATGGAGACAGTGAGTAAGACCATCAGTCTCTTGGGGAATATTGATGTTGGTCTGCAGAGCCACCCGTCCCCACACTCTGTTACATGGCAACAGTGCCTGCCACAATCAGCTTCCCAGTCTGTAGGGAAATGCGTTGAGGGAGAAAGCAGTGGCAATCCGACATGAGTTCCCCCCCCCCAGAAGGTGGATGTTGAGCTACCCATGCTGAGCTACTTCAGGCTACCCATGAGTGCTGCAAAGTAACAAAATAACAAACTGGATCAAAGCCACAACACATATCCTGGGGTGTGTGTGAAAAAGTAATGAGAAACAGAATTATGGTATTCTGCAAAATGTTAAACTTGTGCTTAAATTCTCTAGGCTTAGATAAATTAGCATTACTTACATGCACTCTTTCTAACCTCCTTAAGAGAAAGCATTACTGGATCGGACTGTGAGGTTGTGAATATTGCTGGTATTAGTCACAGTCTTACTCATCTTAAAATCACCCATCCGCTACCCTCTCTTCCTCCCAAAGGTAGCTAAGTAGTCTTAAGGAACTTTGTCCCTTAGAAGTCAGCTCTACTTTGTCACCAACTCTTGGTTATTTTTCTGTCCAAAATCGCCCTCCTCAAGCTCCTTTTTCACCTTTAGAGAGAAACACTCAGAGAAGTTGTGGAAATTCCATCTCTCTCTCCTCACCTGAAGTTGGAACAGCCAGATTCTGAGTGGGCAACTGAGTGGAAATGTTAAGCTGCCACTAAATTTTGGGGAATGATGTAGATTAAGAAAGAATCTCAGAACTCCATGTGACATGCTGTTTGAGCCTTCTTCAGAAGAAATTGCTTTCTCTTCTTTGGCCCAGGAAAGGAATGGATTTCTGAATGCTCAGTACTCTCCCTGTTGCTTTCAATCAATTATTTACTCCACAAAACTAGAATCACTTTGATTTTCTTTTTTTATTATGAAAATGATTGTTGTGGTGTGTGGTTTTCTTTTCTTTACTGAAGCAATTTAGCATAATGACTTTTTCAAGATTACTCCCCAGGGACAAAATCACTTTGTTTTCTCTTTCATGCTCTCCATTCTTCTCTCTCTCTTTTTTCTCTCTTTTTTCTTCTTTTCGAAAGGATGATAATTTTCCAAGCAGTGAATGGCTGCTTTCTTGCTGTATTGAGGCTGCTGATGGGACTGTCAATAACAGTACGCGATATGAGATACAGTGAAGGGGAAGGTTTGGTTTTGTGAATGGAATCCATTCCTGTGAATTGATAAAATTACATGGGTGCTATTTGACAAAACATCACTGAGAGAAAAGTTCTTTTTTGCCCTGGAGTTGCATGCCATGAAGGATCTTTGTAAAAAAAAAAAAAAATCCTGAGCTTGAACAGCATGCATCTTAACCTCTGGAACTCCATGAGAGAGAATGCAAGAGCATTGCATATCTGCAGAAAAACAGGCACTGAGGGGGATGCTTTGCAAACTTCCTGCCTTCAGAGAACCATTTCTATTCTGGCTCAGCTGCTGTGAACTGCAAGCAGTTACGTCTAAATTAGGAAAGTATAAAGCTTTTTAAACAATGGTTTAGAACTCAATTTGGGTGGAATGTTGTCAAAAGGTTCTGTATGTTTTAAGGAGGCTGGAGTGCCTTACGTTCCATGATAAAACTAAAGTGCCAGTCTTTTGTAACAGCTAACAAGCCAGTTATATAGATTAATTTGTTAAGTACAGTCCTATTTGGGTGTTCAGGGAACATATATGTGTGTGGGATAAAGCATGCATGAGTTCGCACTTGCTGGCCATACTCCCAAATTCCCTGTGTGTGCCAGCATAAGATGTTCTACAGCAGGGGTCCTCAAACTTTTTAAACAGGGGGCCAGTTCACTGTCCCTCAGACACTGTTTTGGAAGTTTTGGAGAGTGGGCTGGCACACTTGTGGGAGCTGGGTGCCTCGGAAGCTGGGAGCCTGCAGGAGCTGGCCGAGAGTGGCACACACTGCCCAGTGCACCTCTTCAAGGAGCATGGAGACAATGACAAGTTGGTGCCTCACCTGCAGCTGCTGCCCCGTGCGGGCCTTTCCGCCCTTTGTCCTCCTGCTCCCGGGAGGTGAAGGCCACCACATGAGCCACTTTGCCGCCGGCCTCATCGTCCTCCACCATCACGTCAACCGCCAATGGGAGCCTGGCAGTGGTGGCCCCGCTGAGCCCTAGCCTGGGCCAGCTGTCCTCCTCCAGGAACGCTGCTGCCATCCCCCTCACATGGACACAGAGTGGCAGCAGCCACAGAAGCACCAGGGTGGTGGCAGCGATGGGAGGAAGAGGCCGAGCAGTGGTGGCTCTGCCAATCAACCTCTGCGCCTGGTTTACCTCAGCACAGCGCGGCGTTTGATTGGCAGAGACATCCCCGTGCTGCGCTGAGGTAAACCAGGCATGGCGGTTGATTGGGAGAGCCGCCACTGCTCGGCCTCTTCCTCCCGTCGCCATCTCTGGGAGTCTCAGCTTCGCGGCGGGTTCTTAAATGACCGGGCAGGCCGGATTTAGAACCCTGGTAGGCCTGATCTGGCCCAGGAGCCATAGTTTGCCAACCCCTGTTCTACAGGGTGAACCTTTCAATTTCGGTTTCTCTCCTTTTCTTGTTTCTCCCATCTTCCCCACATTTCTGCATCAGTTAAGAAAAAAACTTTTCTAAAAAACAAAAAAAATCAGTCCCATGAAAATTCACCATCCTTTTTGTGCACATTTCTCCTAATGTACACATAATTTGTGTGTGATTTTGCCCACTATACACAAGACACCATCCAACTGTCTTAGGTATTCCACTCAGGATTTGTGTAGGGTTTGTTCCTTAGCCCTTTCTTCTCCCAAATATATCCCACAAGGCAGTGGGAATTTAGGGACCAGAGTTTTCCTTCTCATGGATGGGCTACCTTCTGAGGTTGAGGAGCTCCACCTGTCCCTCACTTTCCTCTACAGCACGTGTAGGAACTGCCTTTTTTAGCATTGGACCCACTATTGCTCTTGTCTGCTGAATCTGCCAGAGCCTGTCTTCACATGCAGATACAAAGAAGTACACACCGGTGAACAATTACATTACAAGAAATTACAGGAAGCACTTGATCTCAATGTGCAAGGAACTGCAAGGTGAAAATTTGGAAGTGGAATAACAATGATGTAGCCAACAATTTCCTTCAGCATCCTCCCTATGACCACATTTGGAGGGGTTTACCTGCCTGTTTGGGCTGTCAGGTTTTTGAGGGGCAGCGTGGGAATAATACATGAGAGGTATCACTGATCCAGAAAGCTTATTCAGGGTCACAGAAGAAAGGGAGAAGCTTTGGCATAGGTGGACTGAAGCAGACAGCAGGCAATTTATTTCTCCCCTCTTCTGATAAATATGCATGTCACATAAATAATATATCAAGCATAACCTTGTAGCTAAATAAATAATGGTCTACGTACAGCATGAAGAGCTATGTGAGCTGATCTGCTTTCCCCCCTCCCCATTGAACTGCAAGGAGAATTGATGAGCACGGTTCAGTTTGCTCTTATCCACTTGGCAATGCAAATCTCTTGTAGTCATACTCTGTGTTCACAAAGGAGCCACCTCACTTACTATGCATATGTATGTATATAAAGGCAGCAGCCCATGTAGCCTGGAGCTCTGCTTTCTGCATGAAAATCATTCCACAAGGAAGGCACGCAAAATGTTTGGCATTTAACCTAAGATAATAGATGCATTTGGTGAGCTGGGGGTGAATATTATTTTTGTACTAGGATACCATACTCCTGCTTCTGCTTCATATTATGGTATACTAGTGAAATGGATATAATTATGGAATAACTATGTTAGCTGTTGCTCAGCACTATATATTCATTCTTGACCCTTTGCTTCTGAAGGCTTGCCAAGGATGGCAGTGTTTTGTATGTTTCCTTAGATGAACAGGTATGGTGGTGCTGAATTATGGTGCTGGAGGAGACTCTTGAGAGTCCCATGGACTGCAAGAAGATCAAACCTATCCATTCTTAAAGAAATCAGCCCTGAGTGCTCACTAGAAGGACAGATCCTGAAGTTGAGGCTCCAGTACTTTGGCCACCTCATGAGAAGAGAAGACTCCCTGGAAAAGACCCTGATGTTGGGAAAGATGGAGGGCACAAGGAGAAGGGGACGACAGAGGATGAGATGGTTGGACAGTGTTCTCGAAGCTACTAACATGAGTTTGGCCAAACTGCGAGAGGCAGTGAAGGATAGGCGTGCCTGGCGTGCTCTGGTCCATGGGGTCACGAAGAGTCGGACATGACTGAACGACTGAACAACAACAACAACAATGGTGGTTTCTGGACACGCAAATAGATGATGGTGGGGATTGCTGCAAAAGACAGACTTACTGATTATGGCATCAGTTACAGGTGGGTAGCCGTGTTGGTCTGCCATAGTCAAAACAAAATCAAAAATTCTTTCCAGTAGCACCTTAGAGACCAACTGAGTTTGTTCTTGGTATGAGCTTTCGTGTGCATGCACACTTCTTCAGATTATGATTATGGCATGGTTTGCACATCACGCTATAGCAAACCATGAGCAATGTGGGTCCCTGCAGATAAGATTATGGCCCTTACATCCCTCCTCTGGTCCTTGTGCTGCTGTTCTGACATAAGCTAAGCCATTGTTTAGTTAATGTGCTCTCCAGATCTGGTAACCAAGGTTCATTCTTGGGTTCACAGCACATGATTTATCTGGAACAGACAATCCACAAGCCTGGCTTCAAATGAGAGGCTAACTGAACTATGGATTAGTTTGCAGTGGCACAATGACCAGGGGAGGAGTGGAGTGGTCATGATCTGTTTTCCAGGAACTATCACACATGCTAAACCATGGCTTGGCTTAGCACAGGGTGTGAACCAGCCCAATGTCTCTCTGCAGGGCACTATTATGGAATAATTTTTTAGAAAATACCTGCAGGTCTCTTTATCCTTGTAAGAGGTGGACTCATCATTGCACTGACTCCCCACTTCCATGTGGCACAGCAAACACACTTGGGAGCCAAAGTATCTCCAGTTCAGAGTTGGAAGCAAATCTCACAGGGAGGGCAGGGAATTTATTTCAGATATTCCTAATTTCTAAACTGTTTGGGGCTACATTGCAGCTTGCTCTAACTTCTAAGACTGGCTGAACAGCTTCTATTGTCATGTAACAAAATGGGTACCAATTTCAGTCACAATCCGTAGCTCCAAATAACCAACTTGAGCTAGATAGACCTACCAAATTTGACAGCCATTTGCAGTTTTTAATGGGTTTGGGAGGGGACACAACTGAATCTGTTTTAGGAAGATATGGAGGGGAATTTTGTTTAGTTCATATTTTAAAGGAAACTGACCTAATTTGTATCTCACACTTATAGCCATATCAGAACACAGCTGACAATTGAATTGTACATTTCTCCAAATTTTGCAGTGCAGTTTTGGTTCAGAAAAATACATACAATTTCATAGGAAATGCATAGGAAAGTTTACAAAAGCAGGCATTTTAGGTCTAAAGTGTGTACAAATGCATACAATTTAAATGAAAAAAATAATGCATTTTCTTTTTTTAAAAAAAGAAGATGGAAAAAGGGCAGAACAGACTTATGATGGAATACATAAAGTAACATGAACAGAAACAGGCCCACCATCCACCCCTAGGTTTAGGGTCCTAAAGTGTCTGCAGGTGTTCTAATACTGGTTGACAGGTTACAGAGCAGCTGATCCACTAAAACTACTGAATACCCCAAACAAGAAGAAAATAGAAATGAATTCCTTACTTGCCCAACACTTTGCACTCAGGTTCCACAGATGGGAGATTTGATTCCCACTGTAACTAATCTCTGTACATGTTGATGAACATTAGTCTGAATGTTCAATTTTTCAACCCTTAATAAAAATGTGGAACACATCACAGCTCTAGGGTACAATCTCTATTTTCCTGAGTGGATACTGAGGTCAGTAAACTTGTGTACTTTAATCCAAGGTACTAAGATTATATGGCTAGAGCGTGATAGCAGTAGCTGTAGATAAATATATAGATATCTACTGCCTGACCCTAGCCCCCTAAATCCATTCTTGGCATGAAAATAAATGGCTATGTTTGTGAAAGTGCTGAATACACATTTGCTACCATTGAAGTCAATGGAATCTATTGGCTACTCAGCACATTTAAGCACTTATTTAGGCTCTTGATGATGTTTACGAGAGCCTGATTTTTCTTAGATGAGGACTTTGGTCCTATGCACATTTCCCTGAGTATGCACCACTGAAGTCAGTCCAACTTACTTCCAAGTAAACATGCTTAGGATTGCACTGCATGCTTGTCTTGTAGCTAGGGTTGGGGGAGAAATTTTAAGTTTTATTTAAAGACGAACCTGCCTAATTTTGTGCTTTCTGAAAGAATACAGAAACCGAAACAGAGACATCCTTCGAGATGCAGCTTATATGATTCTTGCAATTTGGTTCTCCAGTTGAGTAATAGGTACAAAAATACATATATTAGGATGAAGTGTGTATAAAAATGCATCTTTTAGTGAAAATAGTGTTAAGAATGCATTATATTTGGATGAATTGTCTGTAGTAGTAGTAGTAGTAGTAGTAGTAATAATAATAATAATAATAATAATAATAATAATAATAATAATTTATTACTTATACCACTCTCATCTGGCTGGGTTTCCCCAGCTACTCTGGGCGGCTTCCAACAGAATATTAAAATACAATAGTCTATTAAACATTAAAAGCTTCCCTAAACAGGGCTGCCTTCAGATGTCTTCTAAAAGTCTGGTATTGTAGTTGTTTTTCTCTTTGACATATGGTGGGAGGGTGATCCACAGGGCAGGCGCCACTACCGAGAAGGCCCTCTGCCTGGTTCCCTGTAACTTGGCTTCTCACAGTGAGGGAACCGCCAGAAGGCCCTCAGCACTGGACCTCAGTGTCTGGGTAGAACGATGGGGGTGGAGATGCTCCTTCAGGTATACTGGACTGAGGCCACTATACCTGTGTCTCTGCAAAACTGTGTAGTAGTAGTAGTAGTAGTAGTCGTAGTAGTAATATTTATACCCCACCCATCTGGCTAGGTTTCCTCAGTCACTTTGGGCAGCTTCCAGCATCATAATGAGATGTGTACTTTAGGCAAAGCAGAGACTATGCTGCACATCATCCAGAAATCGGCACCCAAAAGGCACTGATCTACCTTCTGTTTACCCCTGGTTTAGAGTGGCCCACGACCGTATTGCATTCCTTCTTAGAGCAGCTCTTTTAAGGCAGATCAGTTTTATCCTTCCCATGTTACAGACTGGGAGTGGCTGCTGAGAGAGCAGTTTGCCTAACATAATTGCCATGCCTGTGAAAAACTGTGATAAGTACATATGTATAGCTGCCTAAGTTAACAGAAGTCCTTCCCCTTAAATCCTCCCAAAGAATGAGAGCCATGACGAAATCAAAGGCGGAAATCTGGGCCTGCTCATAAATTCACAAAGCAGAATGACGCCTCCCTACATCAAATCCATTGTGCTGCAGAAACGTTGCTGGTTTCCCCCCTGTCATAAAAAAAAAACCTTCCCCAGGCCTTAGATCTCCTTTCAAATTTGCTTTCACGCGTCTTTACTGTACTATCTGCCTTACATCCCGGGCTGACGGTGCTAACAGATGTTTTAAATATTAATGCCTTTTTAAAAACTAATCACATTAGTAATACCGTCCCTGCTACTTAGGAGTAATCTTGCCATCGTGGCCAAGCAAGATACATTAGGGTTCCCTGTGGAAAGCGGTAATTCGTTAAAGAAGCATGGACAATATGTTGCGCTTGTCTGCTATCTCCTAGCAAATGTTCTCTGCTGATGACTGTGCTTTGGGGAAATTGAAAGGACATTTCCCCCCCTAGGAAATATATAAAGTGCCTGTCTATTAAGGACGTGCCGAGAATTTGACAGACCTGCAAGAAATTTACTATCCTACCTACAGCATCCGCTTGAACTGTGGCTGTAGTGGATGGTGCCTGTCTTCTTTCAGGGACTCTTTCCACATTCAGGAACCTGCTGGAGAAGCCATCAGATTCTGGAACATGATGCAAGGTTAACAATCAGCTCACGCATTATGCTGGCCAAGCCCTACTGGGTTTCATTATTTGTTTGTTTACTAAAATATCTATGTTCCACCTTTCTGTCCATCCCTCCAAAGGGAAACCTCAAGGTGCTTATCAACCGCCATCTCCTAGAAAGCTATAATTAGTTTCATGAACCCCAATAAAAAGCAGCAGTAGCAGGGCTGACACTACCATTAGGCAGAGTGAAAGCAAGCATCTCAAGCTGTTTCTCCTGAAGCCCCTGAGTTGGTCCATCTGGCTCAGCAGTGTCCTCACTGACTGGCAGTTGTTCTCCAGGATTTCAGCAGGAGTCTCTCCCTACCTTGAGATCCCAAAGATTGAATCTTCCGCATACAAAGCAGATGCTTTACCATGGGAGGACAGAGCTATATGTGCTGTGTGACCTGTCTTGCACCCTCATAACTAGCTTAGTACCCTTTGCAGCAGTGCAGGACATCCTCCAGCTCCAGTGTTGAATTATTAATTCAGCAACCAGACTAGTTGGCTTCTGTACACAACTTAGGCAGCAAAATGTCTTAGACCAACCCTGAGCAGCAGTGATAATAAATCAAGAACAAGTAAGGCAATTTTTCCAAGGAAGTCTTTCTGAGAAGCATGTTGAAACAATATTGGTTTTAATTGGCGTCTAAGGGCACAAAGAAAGGGAGCCACTGGGATTGTCTCATTCCAAGGTGGAAGATGCAGAACCTAAACTTATTACAGGAGAGCCCATGGATGATTCAGGAGGCAGCTGTACCTCTGCTGGTTGTAAGATGCAGAGCAGGACCTATTTGAAGTTCATGGACAGCTTCATATGGTCAGAGGTGCTCTTTTAGAATGATTTGAGGGTGTCTAAATACGATTAATAAGCAGGTGTCAAATGGATGCATATTGATTAATTAATTGAAATCCTGTTCCCCTAAAATAGTCTCCCCCTGCAGAAAGATGGGATGATTTTCTGCTGCTTTCTTGGACACGGGATTTCTCTGAAATGTTACAAAGATGGTTGTCACTTCCTTTATAGGGTCACTTCCTTTATAGGGTCTTAGCAGGAAATACGGCTGGTGGTAAGGTATGGACAGAGCCCCATGCCACTTCATGCCAGCCACATCACAAGATATCCTAGGTGGTGCAGCTGACAGGAAGCTGTGGAGAGAGCCTCTCAGGTCTAAAAACTGGAAAACCTTGGCCACCTCCTCTGGTAAAAGCAACTCTCTCCTGAAAACTTATCTCCCCCTCCCTTGGGTTGCCTTTATCCAGCCTGAGTGGCTCAGCTCCACTGGGAGCTGTCCGTGGTCCTGCTTCTTTGCCTGAACTCTTTGCTCTGCTTTCCCAATTCTCTCTGTGGATTCAGCCTGGATCCCAGAATATGCTGTAAATTCAATATAGAATGCTCTGAAAGAAACTCAGTGTTCTTTGGAATGACTGTGTAAAGACAAGAAATGATCAAGGGACTGGAACCACATCATCATCATCATCATCATCATCACCACCACCACCATCATTATCCCCACAGGAACAGAGCTTTCTGAAAATGACAAGGACTCTACCAACCTATATTTGAGGAATGTAGCAGAAGGCTTTATTGCATCATGATGTTGCATGCTCAGATGTCCTATACCTTATCAGTACCAAATAGCGTGGAGAGAAAATTCTAAGAGATTGGGAAAAACCTTTTTGTGCTGCCTGCCTCTGCCTATTGTGAGGTCTGTGACTTTCTTTACCTACGACTGCTTTGATTTTCAGCTCCAATTATTGCTTGTTTTCCCTCATTCAGCTCATCACAGGCATTGCAAACCTACACTATATAAAACATCAGATCACACTGCTGTCTGGCATGAAAACACATCTTGCCACTACCATTAGCATCCTGAGGGGGGAAACAGACTGTACAAACAAAGACAATGAATTTTTTAACAGAGGCCTTGACTTGATCTTTCAGTCGTCTGTCCCTCAGGCAAAGGGGCTCTCCGTTCAGTAGCCTAGCAACAAATCCCTGACTTTCTGAGGCATTTCCAACATTGGCTTGGATGAAAGTGCACCTGTATATGTCAGCAGCGACATATCAGATCCACAAACTCCTAAGACATTTCACCCAGAAAGGAGAGCCAGACAGATAAATGGCACGATGTTTTAATAGCCTTTGGAAACCCTATTTAGAAGCCTGTGAGGGTTGATGTGGCATTGTAGGCAGCTCGTATTAGAGGTTGGTGGTCTTGGCCACACACAATCTAATTTTTGTGGTAAAGAATTTATAGTACAAGCCATGAAGATAAAACAAGCTAAGGCTCCAGTATCATCAAAAGAGGGATTCTTGCCATGTTATTGAAGTGTGTTTCCTTTCAGTCCTAGGCACTGGGAGCTTAAAACCTGCATTAATCTGTCCTGTGGGAGAGCCAAGATGTAGAAGTAATACACGGCCTGATCCAAATAAACCCTTTTATCTTGGTAGGATTTGGATCAAGGCCAGGGCTTAATTTGAAGCAAGGGAGGATCACCAGAATGTAGCTCCAGAACCTGTTTTCATTTTGAGGACTATGCTCTGAAGTATATCAAATTGTTTTTCTTAAAGGGGGGGAGATAGAGACTTTGATTAGAGTCCTTTCTCTCACCTCCTGGGTTCCAAAATGTGTGAGGATCCTCCAGAGATCTAAAAGGCACCCTACTGCAAAAAGTTGTTTTCCAACTTGTGGACAGCAATTAAAATGGGGATGGAGGTGCAGAATATATAAATTTGTCCTCATGCCCCCCATGTGATAAATTCCACTTTCTCTAACTCCTGAACTCTCATATAAGAGAGAAAATACTGACTTAGGAGAGAAAATGTGGAGGGATTTTGTCAGAAACTAAGCGTGGTCTGTTGTAAGCCTGATAAAGGCAGAACAAGAGTGATGAAGATCCAGAGGGGAATAAGAAGAACTAAAGTGGTAGTGGTAGGACAATAATCTGAAGAAGTTTATTGTCACAGAAGTCTAGTCAAGAAGAATGGAATAATTGATAGTTGAAGGCTGCAGAAGGATCAAGAAGAAGAAAAAGGGAGGTTGAATTTGGTGCAAAGAGAGACCATTGGCTCATGGTCTTTGTAGTCTGTGCCCGGTATCTTTGCCTATTGGGATAATTGATTAAAACATTTGGAGATATAAAAGCCACCTTTTCGCATCTGCGTGAGCTCATTGGTTTCATGAGAATGAGGAGGAAGAACTTCACAGTCCATGTCCCATTTCACAGGCTTCCTTGCCCACTTCCCCCCAGACGGATAAACCTTTGCATAGTGTGCTGGATTCATTTGAATGTCAAATGGCTGTGCAGTAAGCAACCACTGCAGCTGTATCAATCAGTTGTTTGAGAATGTGCACGGCTTACTGAACCGAAGTGACACAGGAAATAAAACTTTTGATTGAACAACAAGCTGTGAGAAATAAACATCTCTCCCAGTGGAAATCAGAAATGAGTAATTCAGGACCCTAAGAACCTGCCGATGGCATGCCTCCAAGACCCTAGCTAGAATAGCCTTGCGAAAGCAGAGGAGCTCCTGGGAGCCTCTCTGGGCCCACAAACCAAATTAGTATTTTTCTTTGGCAGATGAAGATGTTATAATTTATTTGTGCAAAGCAGCCTTAATCCTGAAGATGGGCACTGGGCTTACCCTATTCAAGGGAAATCTCACCTGTAACAAAAAAGAATGACAGATTTGTTATTTGTGTTTGTTTGTTTGTTTGTTTGTTTGTTTATCTACCTACCTACCTGTTTAACATTTAATGCTGCAGCCTTAAACTGATTGATCAGGTCGTTAGTTAAAGCAACCTTTTCCCAACTAATAATACAGCCCAGATTAATCAAGTGGCATGTTTTTTGAAAAGTTTCATATTTTTCTAATTTTGTGAGAGAAAAGGGTAGATAAAAGTTATAAGTAAAATACATAAAAATTAATGCAAATACTGAAGGTGGAAGGTATAGTCATAGAGTGCTTCCAGACAGCAGCTTAATTTGCAAACAGTTTGTTGAGATGTTCTCTTTTCTTTTCTTTTCGCTGGAGGTGCTGTTTTCCTTGTTTCCCCCAGAAAGGGTAAATCTGGATTAAATGGGGGAAGATACTGCATGTCCTTTTGATGGCAATGATATTGTGTGAATACCACAAAAAAGCTGCATGCATGAGGGCCACCAGTTCCCACAATAAGCACCCAGCTGGAAGCACCCTTAGAAGAGGCATCACCCACTTACTGTTGCACCAGAGGGAATGCCTTTCCTCTTCATCTCAAAGTAGTAGCTGCCAGTGGAGCAGGGCAGGATTGTCCACCTGCCTTTTCCAATGCTGAGCATTGCCAGGGTTAGGGGTGGGGGACATGGTATGACTATACCTGCACCATACTGAGCTTCAGGAGAGCAGCAATGCTTGACATTGTAGAAAAAACGCTGTAGAAAAGTAAGTGCTTCAAATTTGTGTGCAGCAGCAGCAGCTGTGTTAGCAGCTTGGCCACCATTTTGAATCTTCCTTCAGTCAAAGATTTTCACAACTGGGAAGCTTTCATAAAGCAGGCAGCTTGAATGCACTTGGATGTAATGTGTCTGTCCGCTTAATCTCATTTGTAAACTAATTATCCAGTTCCTTTCTCTTGCATTAACATTTTGAAAAACAAGTCCGTCGTGAATAAACTGAGGGCCAAAGTGGCTTAACTGAACAAAAACAGGAGCTCCAACTGCCAGCCAGAAAGATATTTGGCTGCCAGGATGAGGGAGGGAATTTCTTCATTGTCATATGTTTCACTCTGTGTGTGTGTGTGTGTGTGTGTGTGTGTCTGCAAGAGCATTCTGGTTCTTTGTCCATCTTCTGCTCTCAGTAGACCGATCCTCCCAGTTGGCCCCTCCTGCCAGTTGGCCCACCAGTTCCACAAAGCAAATGTATACAGCTGTCCGGTGGAATGGGCATAGGGAATGCTAAGCATTTCATGGCCACATATCTATCCAAAGACAGTGGAGAAACTGGAAGAACCTGCAGTGCTAATCACTTCCAGATAACCTGTTTACCAAGCATTAATTCTTATTTGTTTTCAGGGAAGCTAGATAGCACTGCATCAATCAAGCATTATCCCACATTTTGCAGTGCATTTTCCTGTCACTTTCCTTATTGCAAAAAGTCTTACGGAGGGGCAGTGGGTTTGTTGCATAAGGCTGCCAAAGCAACTTTAACACACACAATATTTGATTGAATCCCACCTGAAAATAGTAAAAGTCAGGAAGTGCACATTGTCCATTATCATTAAAGGATGGATGCTGCCTCCAGTTGTCTGCCTTTCTTGCTCCTTTTGTGGTGGTGGTGGTGGTGGTGGGGCTTCAGGGTCATGAATGGGCCTTATCCAAGAACGCCCCTCTCTTTGGGGAAGTAGTGCATTTCATTATTGCTTATATTCCTTTTTTCCGCCTTCTCAAGGGACAGCCAAAGCTTCTAACAGCATAATGGGAAACAAAAACTTAACACAAAATATCAGAATGACAGTCAATATAGCAAAGCAAAACTTAACACAAAATATCAGAATGACAGTCAATATAGCAAAGCATACTGTATATCAAAATATAAAACAAATCTGAGTTAAATTCATGTCAAAGCATTCTCAAACATACACAGTGCACCTGTTTAGAGCTGCAAGAATTTATTCACCAAAGGTCTTCCTACTGACTTTAAAGTCCATGGTGCCATGCTCGGCCTCCTTTGTTCAGTGATGGGAGCTGCTTCTTCCTTCTCCCCTTCATTCAGGTTTACATCCCAGTACATGCTGCGGTTCCAGATTTGCAGTTGCACCTCTGCTTAAATAGAAAAAAAGAGAGAGTTTAAAATAAAAACCAGCCTCCTACCAAAACCCAGCATCAGCATTTGTGATCTGTATGCTGTGCCCATGAAAGCCAGGGAAAATGTGAATTACCCTGATAACACAGCTTTGGCAACCTTTCATTAGAGCGAATGCAGTCTATAAAACCATAAAGAGATCATCAGGGCAGGTTTAATGCCATAAAAGCTTTCACGCTGCCATTGTAATAGCATCAAATCTGAATATATGTGTTTATATCCGTACCGGCTTTGAGGCTCAGAAGTTGTTGCTGCAAGGAATGCAAAAGCAGGGGAAAAGGAAAACATTGAAAGCTCTGCCCAGAAATGAGATTGCTAACGTTTTAAGATGTGTACATCCTTGTCTCTTCTGCTTGTAAAAGAGGTGTGAATACCCAAGGAAAAAGAAGTGTGTGTAGGGCATATTCTACAAGTGAGGCCAGCGGTACCATGTTAACTTAGGAACAGAGAACCTGTGGTCCTGCAGATGTTGTTCCTCCCTGACCATTGGTTATGCTGACTGGGGCTCTTAGCAGCTGGAGTCCAGCATCGTCAGGGGAGCGGGCACAATTTCCTCTTGTCTTCTTTAGAAATAGATCATTGCCCTGAGGTACTGGATCCCAGAAACAGAGCATTTGAAAGTCGTGTTACACAATCCATAATGCCCTATAGTTTAAAAGTATTTTTTGCAGTTGATCTGAAAATTATTAATGTATGAGGATTTTTGTATTTGTGGTTGGTCTTATTTGGTTTTAAATTGTTTTGGTTGTGCCATAGTAACCCACCCTGGAACCCCAAAGGCTGGGTAATGAACCTAAGGCTTTCAGTATAGGACATTTTAGCTAGCTATATATCCTATTCATTAGTTTCTGTGCCAATCCTAAGTATTTGACTGGCTAGTCTGGATCTGTTAATATTAGGAGGATTCTTAAATTCTGGCAGGGTTTTCGGGAACAGATCGTTCCAAAACACTACTGGAGAATCCATTCTTGCAATGTCTGCTCAGAATGTTTATTACAGATTTATAATAATATTGATGCAGCCCATTTCAAGTGTTGCGGGTACTTTTCCATTCATACTTAGCAGGATTTGAATCAGGCCAATATATTTATTCACATATTGCAGGCAGGGACAAGAGCCACATCAAACATCTGGCTATGTTCTGGCAGCCAGATTTTTCTAATGGGCAGAATGACATCTTTGAGCTTTGGGGGCTTGGTTTCAATTCCCATCTCTGTCATGAAAATACTTGGTGGCCTTGGAGAAGTCAACTTCTACCAGCATCAATTCCCTTCCTGCAAAATGGGGGGTAATAATGACTCATCTTGCCAAGCTATTGCCTCCTGTCTGAAACCCTGGAGAGCCACTGCCTGCCAATGTTGACAATACTGGGCTAGATTGATGTATGGTCTGGCTTTGTATAAGGCAGCCTCCTGTGTCTCTAATGAATTTTCCTACTTAAAAAGGCATAAGAAATAATAGTAACTGAGTATGGCCCTGCAGCATCTCTGCATTGCATTATTTGCAAGTGCTGTTGTCTTTGCAACAGCCCTCTCTGACAAGGAACCCTGCTAAAATTATACTTAATACTGCAAGGTCTGGATCAATGCAAGTTTTTTCATTTTCCAATTATTTATCACCAAACAGCATGGGCGGAAGCCAGCACAAGGGCTCCCACTAGAGCAACAGGTCTTTCTCCCTCTCCACCCCCTCTCCACCCCTGTGCCTCACCCATATCTGTTCTAGAGGGTTGGGGGAACCCCCAGAACAGTGGAGTGGGGAAGGAGAGGGGAGATTGTTTTATCTGGCATGTGGAAATGCTTGTACCGGTGGAACAGCTGCGTTAGCCAGACATGGAATTTCACCCATTGCTTTAAAGATGGCCTGTCCATGGCTAGGAACAATCAATGGGTTTTAAAAGAGCTGGAGATGATGTAACAGAGGCATCATTTCCTGTAGTACCGTATATACTTGCGCATAAGCCGACTTTTTCAGCCCATTTTTTTGGGCTGAAAAAGTCGCCCTCGGCTTATGCGCAAGTGAGGCGGGCGGTGGGGAAGGAAAAGCAGAGAGAAAGAGCTTCTCTCCGCTTTCCTATCCCTCCCCCCACCCCACCAGGAAATGTGCAGGACGGGGGCATCTTCTCCGATCCCGTCCTGTGCGTTTGCAGCTGTCTGCGAGGTGGTTGGGAAGGAAAAGCGGAGAGAAAGAGTTTCTCTCCGCTTCCCTCCCCCCCACCCCACCAGGAAATGCGCAGGATGGAGATCTGAGACGCGTCTTCTCCGATCCTGTCCTGTGCGTTTGCAGCTGTCTGCGAGGTGGTTGGGTAGGAAAAGCGGAGAGAAAGAGTTTCTCTCCGCTTCCCTCCCCCCCCACCCCACCAGGAAATGCGCAGGATGGAGATCTGAGATGCGTCTTCTCCACGATCCCATCCCCTGCGTTTGCAGCTGTCTGCGAGGTCCTAGCGCCTCCAGACACAAGCTGGAAGGGTAAAGACGCCTCTGCCTCCACTCAGCAGCAGAAAGGCACAGAATGGAGGATCGGAGAAGCACTGCACAATGCTTCCCCCTCTGTCAGTTGGGGGGGGGGGAGAGAAGTGGAGAGAAGCTCTTTCCTGCAAAAGGCACAGGACAGGATCAGAGAAGCAGGGGGCACTGGCTTGCCAAGGGTTAAAAAGGATTGAGTGGGATTCCTAGAGAGGTCAGGAAATACCAAGCCCACCTACAAAAGGAGGAGGGGGCCTTTGTCTCTCTCTTCTGCATGTGCTTCATCCCTGGCGCCTCCTGAATCCAGTGAGTCTCTGCTCATCTTGCAAAGGGTCCATTGGGGAGAAGAGGGGGGTCCCTGGGATGAAGGGGAGGGTGCAGGGAGGACCCCCAAGTCAAGGAACAGAGGCTCTTGCCCCCCTCCTCTCTGCAAAGCCCAGGAGGAGGCAAGGTCACAGGAGCTCTGCAACTCTTATCTTCCTTTGGATCCATTCACAGCTTGGCTGTTTGGGAAGGGAGGGTTCTTTGGGGAGGGAAGAAAAGGGCCTGAAAATAAACCCCCTCACACTCAGGAATCAGTCCCATTTATTGATAGAGGTTGTAGGGGGATGGAAATATTGGACATAAAATACACCAAAGAAATAAAAAGGAAAGCCTAACTGTTGGAAGAGGGGAGGGGGCAAATAAAAGAAAGCGCTTATTCCTGTGGTGCAGAGTCAAGCCTATGGAACTCCTTGCCCCTGTTTTTCTTTGAAATAAATATTCAAAAACATTTAATCTACTGATGTCTCAATTAATGTAATTTTATTTATTTTTATTTTTGAAATTTACCAGTAGTTGCTGCATTTCCCACCCTCAGCTTATGCGCAAGTCAATAAGTTTTCCCAGTTTTTTGTGGTCAAATTAGGTGCCTCGGCTTATATCTGCGTCGGCTTATACTCGCGTATATACGGTATATCAGAAGCCCGCATGAAGAAGGCCATGGCAACTTCAGGTGAGGCTGAAACAAACTCCTATCTGAAATTCTATAGAGAGGCTGCCAATATGTAGAGACAAGGCTGAGCTGGAATGACTCCTTCTGACAATGTAAGGCAGATTCCCGTGTTCCTCCTTGCACTCTGAGTGCTTTTGTTTCATTGTTGTCTGTAGTCAAACAAGCTTTGCGGGTTTTTGGAGTAGTATCAAGACCTGTAGCGCCTGTGAAATAACAATGGGATGTAATTCCACACAATTATTACCTTTATTATGAAAGTTATGATGCATGTCCTGCCTTTTCCCCAGACAGGGACTCAAGGAGACCTACACAAAATAAAACAGCACAGATCAGATACAGACATTTAAAAACTTATAATTGTTAAAAAGCAATCAAATCATAAAAGAAAATAATAACAAATCTATTAAAAGACATATAGTATTTCCTTCAAGATGTTACCAAAAGCCTGTAAGAATAAACAAGTCTTCATCTGCTGGTGGAAGGACAACAAGGAAGGAGCCAGTCTACCTTCTCTAGGGAGAGAGTTCTGAAATCTGGGAGCAGCCACCAATAAAGGCCCTCTCCTGCGTCCCCATGAAATGTGCTTGAGAGGGTGGCGGGACTGAAAGAAGAGCCTCCTTTGAAGATTTCGGAGATGAGGCAGGTTCATATGGGACATACAGTATGATCCTTCAGATAGCCTGGGCCTAAGCTGTATAGGGCTTTAACCCTATACAGTACAACACATTGAGTTGTGCCCAGAAGGCAGCTTGTGGGTTTGACATTTGTTGGGCTGCTGATCAGCAGCGTCTATCTGTTGGCCACTAAATAATAACACACTATTCATTTTGATCACGGCAAGTTGCACAAGCCCAATGGGGAAGGCTGGATTAGAGGAGGGCCTGACCAACATGGTAATCGGTCACCTTGGATCTTGTTGCCAGAAAGAGTAGATTGGTGTGTGGTGCAGATATATTGAGCTGCCTCGTTTCATTCCATTCATTTAATGGTGAAATCATTTCACAGGCTCTCATTGAGATGCCAACCAGGCAGAGAATTCCAGCCCACTGTGCTTTGCTTTTTCTTGCACTACAATTATAGACTGAAACTGCCCGTTCCCATTAGTGGAGCCGGCATTAAGATGTATGGCTAAATTCCCTGCCTAGATCTTGGTCAATTTATGCCTCTTAAGCATGCTGTTGACTTCAAGGTTGCCATTTTAACTACACCGACCACATTGCACCCGAGCTTCTGATGGGGCCAGTGGGTGACATTGACTTAATGCTGCAAGACTGACTGTTAGGATTAGGCTGTGAGCAAACGTTTATGAGAAGCAGATTTATGGGCGCTGAGCTGTGCTTGGGAAATGGCTTTTGCTGCATTTCAATCGGCATTGGCTTGACAGTTTGGAAGGGCTTTGCTTATCCTTCAGTGAATAAGGGAAGGATCAATGTACAGCTGCAGTCAGGCAGGTTAGAGGGAGAGGCAGGCGCAGCTGAGTCAGCCGTTCAGTCATTGTTTGAATTGGGCAGAAACCAATGACCCAGGGATAACACTGACATGCGCTGACTTAGAACGTGGCGTTTTACTGTGGACTTAGAGCCAAAGTTTGCCAGCAGTGCACAGAGGCTGCCCAGTGGCAAGGAATGCAGAATAATATTACTGTTTCTTTTCTAATCTAAATTTTTGCTGCTGACTTAATCTAGGCTCCGGCTGCCCTCAAGACCCCACCCCTTCTGGTCTCATCATCAACAACAACAACAACATTTTGATTTCTTTCTTTCTTTCTTTCTTTCTTTTTACGGAACTGACACTGTTGCAAGTGCCACATAATGCCCTTGCCTCATTTGTAAGAAGTTGATCCTTTAGTGCGGCAGTTGTTGTTTTCACTTTTCCTGAAAGTTTTATTGTTTTATTCTGTCTGTAAACCGCTTTGAGGTTTGTTGTTTTTATTTTACAATCAAGCAGTATCTAAATTTTATGAAATAAATAATAATAAATAGAAGTGGCCCAAAGCAACATTCAAAATAATACAGACGTTAAAACTAAATATTCATTGACTCCCTGCCCTGTTTGCATTGAGCACTGACTCCTCTTGCAGGGGCGAAACTAGGGTTTATTTCACCTGGGTCAAAGACCCAGTTGGAGCCCCTACCATGCTCATTTGTGTACACAGAGAGAGAGAGCTCTGAAAGCCACCCCCACCCCCACCCCGCAACCTTTTCATTGCATTCAAAGGCATTTCATTGTACCGGTTGAGGGCTTAACTACCGGTACATTAGAGGGGCTCCAGTTACATAGGACAGTTCTCTGTTTGAAGTAACTGGAACATAGGAGGCTGCCTTGTGCTGAGGCAGATGCTCCCATAGGAAGCAGTGATGGCCCCCAGCTTGGATGGCTTTAAAATAGGATTAGACCAGGCACGCCCAACAGGTAGATCGTGATCTACCAGTAGATCACTGGACGCCTGTGGTAGATCACTGGTAGAGCACTGGCTCCCCCCAAAGAAGCTCAACAAGCTTGGCTCCCCTAAAAAAGCTCAAAAACTTTGACCTGAATCCTCAAAAGCAGGGCTTTCCATTCTAAAAAAGATGTTTAACCTGAAGCCCCCAAAACAGGGCTTTCCATCCTAAGTAAAGCTCAACAACTTTGATCTGAATCCCCCAAAAGGGGGTCTTTAACTCTATGAGTAGATTACAGTCTCTTGGGAGTTGGCCACCCCTGGATTAGACAAATTCATATAGGAGAGGGCTATCAATGGCTACTAGCCACAATGGCTATGCTCTGCCTCCACAATTGGAGGCAGCAATGCTTCTGAATTCCAGTTTCTGGAAACTACAGAAGGGTAGAGTGCTCTTGTACTTGAATCCTGCTACCTGGTTTCCCATGGGCAGCTGATCAGGCACTGTGAGAACAGGATGCTGGACTAGATGGGCCACTGGCCTGTTCTAGCAGACTCTTCCTATGGTCCCTCCCAACCAGATTAAATATAAAATGTCCATAGAAAGGGAGACCTGGAAGTTGCCCACCAACAGTTTGCACTTGGGACAGAAGACCGAGCAAGGAGACAGGCTACCTAGTCACCATCTTCCCTACTATGGTGAGATGTCATGCATTTAAATTGTAGTATTTATATCTAAATGTGCATTTAGTTATATGAACTAGCACGTGCAGATTTTATGCAAATCAGTGCCCTTTTTGTCCTCTTTGATTATGCATCTCATCTTTTCTGGCATTGCCTAAGTGGCTACCCTAAACTACATACATAACAATCTCCCTTACTATAGCCCTTCTAAGCCCTTCTAAGCTAGGCCCCCGTCAGGAGGGTGATTTGGGATAGAGGGAAGGGAGTGCTTAATTATTTTCCTGCCTGCCATTTCTCTGCTCTAAATCATCCAAAACAGTGCTGCTTTTGCTTGGAAATAGTGGCTGCCAGGAGGTTGGCCTGGCCCAGAAATGTTACTGTTTTCTAGCTCCCGTAACATTTGTTCTTCTCATTTCTCATAAGCATTTTGGAAATGTGCTATGCCAAATTTTCATCACACTGGGGGGTGGGGTCAGTGTGAATTAAGTGGATGTGTCTGGCTAAACCCAGTTCATTCCAGCATTTTCCATTGGCTGACCAGATCTAGTAGAGGACAGAACTTGAGCACAGTGGTGGAGAGCAGGCAGGGGCGGGGCTGACACGCCCGCGGGGGCTTGGTGCGCCACCTGCGGGGGTGTGGCACATCGCCTGTGGGGGTGTGGTGCCCAGCATGGGCAGGGGGAAGCTGCGATGTCACCCCACCGGAATCACGCTGCCGGGGTGGTGCGCTCCCCTTGCACTCCTCTTCTTCCACCAGTGCTTGAGCACAACAAATTCTTATAAAGAGGTGAGGCATGTATCAGAGATGCAGTCATATTCCTCCTTCCCCCCCTCCCCACTCAGTCCTCTCAATGGGGAAGTAGAGCCTAATGGAAGTAAGAGACTGTCTGGGTTGCAAGTGGGAATTGCAGGAAGCGGAGGGTGGAATTTAGACTAGGGACAGGGAACCTCACATTCACAGCCACAGGGAGAGCACTGGGAATACTAAATCTGCACTGAAATTCAGCTACAGGGAAGGAAAGACAGTTTAGCACTAGAGGCTAAGTGAGTGCTGGCCAGCAGTGGCTACTGGCCTTATGAGTCCAGCCTAATGATTGCTTTCTACAAAAGCAGGACATCAACTCAAAACACACCCCGTTGTTAATTATGAATGGTGCAGAAGTTTCATGGTAAGGGTGCTCCATTCTTTATTATGAGATCTTGATATGCTTTTACAACAGTTATAATAAAAACAGGTGTTGTAGCTCCCCCCCCCAAGGTTTATCAGCATTATGTGTCATGCAATGTGTGGGAAGGACAAGGTTCCATTTGGGCAGGAGAGAGAGAATGCCAGTGGTCAGAGGCCATTGCACTTCCTGGGGTCTCCCACTTCCTTCTGCTCATTGTTCCAGCTTCCCAGGAGGGTCTTTGTAGGGTTCAGTAGTGGCAGCCTGGGTTGCCTCACTCATCCCAACTGCCACAAGTGTCACATGCTTCCCCCAAGCACTTCCCATCCCTTCATCTCACCTTGTGGTTGCATGGACCCAGCTGTGCTGGGTGGAGGGGACTCTGCAGGCCGAGAGAGTCAATGATAGTGTGAGGATTTTTGCCCAGTAAGCGTAAGTCTGGTGTAGGGAGGAAGAGTGGAATTCTTTTTTTTTTTTTAAGAATAAGTAAATCTAGACTGCCATACCAACAAACATTTCTCAGGTTATTTATATCTAACAGGCTTGATACACTTCAAACAAGGCTCAAGAACCCTAAGTTGCAGGAGGCACAGGTGGCCTTTAAGATGCTGAAATAATTTTCCAGCCTTGACTATACACTATCGGACATTTTACTGGATAGCTTGTGGATAAAGAAAGGGACATTACTACCTCCTCACAAATGAGTTTGTAGCAGCTTCTCCTTGAAGTGCAAGCAGATATGAACTAAACTGCTTCAGAGCTGCCTGTCTGGTGCATATTTTTCTTAAGATTTTAATTGAAGTGTAGTTTGGAATACAGTTGTAAGTTTTGCATATTTTGATGTTTAGATTTCATTACACCAACTCATTCCATGAAATCCTGTCCCTCGAGGGACGTGTAGATAAAGTTAATTAATGAGATTTCTGGTTAAGAGATACTATTGTTTCCCCCCAAGATTGAATTTCTTTCTTTCTTCTCTTCTGTTGTACATTAGGCATCCTGAACTTCAAACACTCTGCCAGTGCAAACCCCACTAAAATTTAATTTTACTTGCGTCAGTAGGGAGTGTGAGGATCTTGGTCTTATTATCAGGCGTCTCTCTCTCTCTCTCTCTCTCTCTCTCTCTCTCTCTCTCTCTCTCTCTCACACACACACACACACACACACACATGTGGTGTCACCTCTCTCCCTTCCTCTTCCCAAAATCCACTCTTTTTTGCATGGCGGCTGACTTTTTCTCCAAATCGGCACCCCCAGGTGTAACCAAGTTTTAAGCACATGTGGTAGCCTTTCCCCACATTAGCCTTTCCCTTCCTTCTCTCCCTCTCTTGCTTTCTTCATTGTCTGTTTTAGGCTGTACATTCTCAGGGACAGAGACCTGTCCATCTTTTTGCCTCTGTAATTCTAGTTGGTACTACTGAATCAGCAACAGCCCAGAATAGCTTTTGAATAAATAGGTTTGCTATACCAAGCAGGGCGTGGTGCATTGGGTTTATATTAGAGGTGGGTGAACCCAAGCAGTCTTTTACTGCCCTTAGGCTTTAATTCCACAATTGGGAGGGCTAAGTGGGGAGTGGGGGGGCATAAAACTGCATCTCTGATCCATGCCTCCCTTTTTTATAGTTACAGGTGGGTAGCCGTGTTGGTCTGCCATAGTCGAAACAAAATAGAAAATTCTTTCCAGTAGCACCCTAGAGACCAATTGAGTTTGTTCTTGGTATGAGCTTTCGTGTGCATGCACACTTCTTCAGATACACTGAAACAGAAGTCACCAGATCCTTAAATATAGTGAGGGAGTGGGGAGGGGTATTACTCAGAAGGGTGGTGGGAATGGGTGAGAAGAATGGATGTTTCCCTTCTTTAATCAGATATCCACAAGTCCTGCCCTCTGCTTAATCTGGTAAGCCTATGGGAAATGTTGAAAAGAACTGGGGCCATAAAGGTTATGGGTTTAGCTAGACATGTCCACTTAATTCACATTGATCCAAAATCCCAGTGTGTTGAAACTTTGGGAATAGCACATTTCCAAAATGCTTATGAACAGATGTAATGAGAGATGGGAAATGTAGCATTTTGGGGACTCAGTAGCTCTCTGGTACGGAGGAGATGGTTTCTCCTAATCCAAGTCCAGCCTGGTGCTCACAGTGGGATCAGACACTACTCGCCTCTGACCCTTTTGATTAAGACAGCTGGCTCACCACCACCTGAACCCAGGCCCTTGGCAGACTCAAACAGCTTCACATAGAATGAGGCAGCTTCATATGTTCAAAGTCAGACCATTAATCTATCAAGTCCAGTACTGTTGGATGGACTGAGGCTGTCCAAGGCATCAGAGGCACTTCCTAGCATTGTTGCCTTAGATCCTTTTAATTGGAGATGCCAAGGATTGGACCTGGCACTGCGCTTTACCCCTGAGCTTTGGCTAACCAGAGCTATGGTGAATTGTTTGCCATTTACAGCCCCCCCCCATGTGCACATATTCCTTTAACCCAGGATTTCTTGGCTTGTTTATTACATTATTTTATATCCCACGCTTCCTCCACTCAAGTGATTAAAAATGCATTTTTTTAAATAAATAAAAAACATTGAAAAACTCCTTAACGCTTCATGCATCTGATGAAGTGGACTGTTGTCCACAAAATGTGTGACGTTTTCTTGTGACACTGTGCTGCTTTTGCTGCAACAGACTTAAAACACACATCTACCCCTCTGGAAATTACATTCAAAATTACATTCAAAACTGAGTTTGCAGCCAATGTGTGAAACAGAGTTGTTGATAACTGCCAGGTTTTGTTTGCTTTTCGCCTTTTCTCTCACTCTTCCTTTTGCATAATGAATCGAATTCTGCCTTTCCTTAGAAACTCATTCTCAAGTGATATGTGGTGGTAAATCCATGTGTGCAGGGAAAGACTTGCCAGGAGGGAAGACTTCTGTTGCTCGCATGCACTGGGTTTATGGAGAGAGATAGCAGCTGATGGCATGAATGAAACATGGCTCTGTGATTCTTCTCAACAGTTGAAATCACAGGCAGAACATCTCTTTTTTTGGGGGGGGGGGAGAGCAAAATATCTCTTAACCACTCATCACTCACTTTTCTGACTCTCTTAGGAAGAATCTTTCAAATATATTAAATGCCTTTTCGGAAGACATCCTCCTCAGAGGTGTGTTCCTTATCACAAAGGCTAAATGTCTCTGTTTTCATTCAAAAGACAACCCACAGACTTGGCTGCCCGTGCTGTTGGCTAAGGGACAGAAGGCGCCAAGAATTGGCAGTACAGTGGTACCTCGGGTTACAAACACCTCAGGTTAAAAACACTTCAGGTTACAGACTCTGCTCACCTGGAAATAGTACCTCGGGTTAAGAACTTTGCGCGGCAGCAGCTAAAGTGGTGCCTCAGGTTAAGAACGGTTTCAGGTTAAGAACGGACCTCTGGAACGAATTAAGTTCGTAACCAGAGGTACCGCTGTAGTTGGATGCATGCCATCTAGAGGTGGGGCTAGGTAGTGCAAGGAGTGCCGCTGGGAGCGCTCTAATATTTTTGCCAGAATAATGTCCTACAATGGTAGGATTTCTTGCCATTCTCTCTTCTCCATAAACCACTGTCAGACATTCACGACCAAGCAGCTATATCTACATGAGCCCCACCCTTGCCTTTCCCCATCACTGTCCATGAGTGTGCTCAAGGTTACAGCTTATGGGGACAACCTGTGTGTATTTCGCACTGTCCCACTGTAGAATGCCCCAGTGCAACATGTTGTCCTGCTTGCCCAAATAGGCCTCTGGTTGGCCACTTTGAGAACAGGATGGTGCATAGGACAGACTTTTGTTCTGATCCAGCTGGGCTGTTTTTACATATTCTTATTTCACATACAGTCTTCCAGTTATTCTTGCAAACAGGCCTAGGAAAGAAGATAAGACATTTTCCCACCATTTTCTCATTTTGACCACTACAAAACAATAGGTCTGGAAATAAGCCAATGAATATAGGAGCATCAACCAATCTCTGTCCAAATATGCTATTAGCTAGGGGTAGCACCCCTGCTGTGATTAATGTAGTCACCCACCCACCCACCCCAGTAAATGTGATTATTTCCTTCCAGTGCTAAGAGATGAAGAACTGAACTGAAAAGGAATTTTTGAATACTGATAGACGTAATGTTCTAGGTGATAAACCTTTTGCCTTTTTTTAAATAACACAGCTTTTGAGCTGGATGTACTTCTTAATGTAAGCATTAATATTGCATAATTTGGATTTGAAAATGCCATTTGGCCAAGTGAAAAGCCCATCTTCTCTGCAAGCTCCAACTGTCCCCTCTGAGAGTCCAAACATTAGACTACCCATGCAAATATTTCGGGTTTATTATAGATGTTTCAGGTGGACTGCACCATCTGCTAAAATGGAAAGGGAGGGGAGCTGATCCATTTATTCTTGCACTGTTCATTTGGCAGGCATCTGCAGCATGTACAGGCAGCGCTTCACTCAAGTCACCTCTGCAAAAGAGAACAAGGAGGCACCCCCAAAGTGTACGGGTGCATCAATACAGTGCAAACACTCACAGGGGCATTTCTGTAGCTGTAACAAGCACAGTTGCCACAACATGTGGGGGCGGTAGCATGGAGACAGAGTGTGTGGCAATGTAATGCACCTGTAGTTCTGAAAAACCTGGCCTTAAATTGCCTGTGTGGTGGCTGAATGGCAAAGAGGTTCCATAAAGCTGTCTCTGTTTGTTTTATGGAGCTGAAGCCAGTAAAAAAGGCAGCAGAAAAGGGGGGAGAATTCACTGTGCAGAATTTAGTATTATTGAATTGATGCCACAGACTGAGCTTGCATATGGTCCCAGAGCAACTTTGGCCAGGATTTTCAGCTGGGGAGTGTGGGTGGGACTATCATTCATGCAGCAGTGTGGCTTTATAGTGAGATTTGAGGCAGACCAAGAGCGTCGTTTTCTGCTTTGAGGCCCCAAGGATGAGCTTGTTAATGATTAACCCCTGAAATAAATCTGTACTTCTTTCCCCAGTATAAAATTCACGCTTTTACCCAGGCTTCAATAATCTCCGTTTGGCACAGGCCGCTTACCAGAGGCGGGGAAGTTCCAGCGAGAGCAAGACAGCTTAGTTCACTATCCACGACACTTCCCAAATGAAATAAATCATGTTGCAAAGGTTCATTGAGAAACTCAATTCAAACAGCTCCCAAGAACAGCAGCGGAATGTAACGCAGACCAAAAGTCAGCAGTGCGTGCTGCCTGAGAGAAAAGTTGCAGGGGTGGGGAGTAAAAGCACCCAAGAACAGATCCACTCAATGTTTATTCTCTTTTTATTTTGCACAAGGAACACAGGAACATATAAAGCTGCCTTGGTTGGTCCATCTAGCTAAATATTGTCTACACTGACTGGCAGTAGCTCTCCAGGGTTTCAGGCAAGGAACTGTCCCAGCCCTACCTAGAGATGCTAGGGATTGAACCTGGAATCCCCTGTATGCAAAGCAGATGCGCTAAGCACTAAGCTATAGCCTTTTAGCCATGAATGCTGTTACTCAGCATGCCACATAACGTGACTGACTCTTGCCACATTTGCAGACATTTTGAAAGATGCCGATTGGCCTAAAGGTTAGGGCTAGAATAAGCTGTGAATGCCCATATCATGTTCAGCAGAAACAAACGAATTTTATTTCTAGTCACACGTGCTGAAATTGTTGTGGCCTGCCTTGAATCCACAAGATCCCACTGCTTTTCACACGTAGCTACCCAAGTGGTGTGCAACAATAAAATCAACCACATTCAACTCTCATAAATATACAGGGATCTTGTGGATTCAAGGTGGGCTAGCAGCAACAACAGAGCCTAATGCTTAGCATAGAGTTAAAGGGACAGGCTAGGCTGCTGAATATTGGGATTAAATGCACCTTCTTGTTCATAGCTTTGCATTTTTTATTTTATTTTAAAATGGAGTAATTAAAGTCCCCCTCCTCTTGGCTTTCTGGTGAAATCATTATTGGATTTACTGAAGTTGGCTTGTTGATATGGTGTTGTGGCTGTGCTGAAGCATGTAATTTTGGGAGTCTTTTCATCATCAAAACAATTTTTGAATGATAAGAGCTTAAACAGAGGGAATCGAGGAAACAATAGTGAATTGTTTATCTTCCATGGGAAGTGCTCTCTGTTTCCAAGGGCAAAGTAAGGTACAATTAAAGTAATAGCATCTGACACATAAATGGAGGGATGCAAAGGTTTCTGAAGCAGTAGAAATAATTGCTTTGACTCCTGTGCTGAAGAGCCAAAGGAGCTGAAGCATTGAATGATGTCTCCCGCCCCCATACTTGCATTCTCATCCAGTTGTGTTATATAACACCAAGGGTCACCCTTCTCGGCAGAAATGAGGTTTGAGAACTGTGGTGTGTTGTCTCTTGACCATTGCCCTGAAACAGCTAAACTCATTTAGTCATTCTTCTAAGGGGGGGAATCAGTTGACTGAAGACCATGTGGCCCCTTCTTTGTGTCAAAGACTTTGATGAGCATCCAAGTTCCTATGATGTGTTTGGGAATATGCTATAGTAGGAACCATGAAGCTGTCGCTTGCCACGTCAGACCAGTTAAGTTTTCTTTATATTGAAATGAATGTAAATCACAGAAATAGTTATATAAGGTGTATAACTTACATTAAGTAGCAGACAGCAAGACAAATGGCGTAAAATTGGGCAGAAACCGAACTGCAGCCAAATGGAAACAGCGCTGATTGTGATGAATGCAGGTTGGAACAGAAATGGCTGTCTTCTTTCATCTCTAGTTGTAGTCCAGCTGGAGGGCTTCATATTGGCTATTCCATAACTAACCGGGAGTGATACAGATTGAACCTTGAACCATCCTCTTGGGGTTTTATTTTGTTTTGTTTTACCCCCACTGTGTAATGCTCGCTCTCTTGAGCCATACCTACAATTTGAAGAATATCCCTTTATTTAGCACTACCATTAAGATAGTCCTACTCAGTTGGCTGTTTTTTGTATAGGAAACCCATTGCAATAAAAATGATGGATTAAGGATTTCCCTTAAGTTGCTGATTAGGCACGCAATGACGTTTTGCATTGTCTACCAGTCCCACAGAGTGAAAATAATAATACATTATTCTGCATTTTTTTTCACTTTATTGTCAAATAATAATATATACATATATCTCTGTTTCAAAATTCAAATTCAAAAGCTCGAAGCAAATCAAAGCAAAACCATAACAGAATATCAAGCAAAATATTGCATTTATCCATCCAAAATTCCCCTCCCTCCTCCCCTTCCTCCCCTGCTTCCCCTTCCTCCCCTGCTTCCCCTCCTCCCCTGCTTCCCCTACATTATTCTGCATTTTGTTGGTGTGTTTGTGAAGAGACTGTGCCAGATAGATTAAAGAGAGGAACAGGAAGCTTTTCATTTTATGTCCAGTTCGCTTTACTGTAAGTATTGCCATGAATTGTGACTTGTGTATTCAGACACATCTTCTTGGGGCTGAATTTAAATGCTTCCATCATGTGTGTTTCAGTCGGGCGGTATAGTGCACAAGTGGTTTTATTTTCTTGGTGACATCCTGAATTCACTTTAGGAAGCCAGCATGCAGACTGCAGAATCCCAACCATTGGTCTCTGGTATCCATGTGGCCAACCACGGTTGATGTTCTTCAGAATGATTTTAAAGTTTGAATATTTCCTATGTCTACAACATAAAGAAATTTGCCCTGTAGTTCTTGGATCATTGCATTACAGTGAAGTCCAGTTCCTGTACATATCTGCAGTATTGCAAGCAAAGCTTCCCATTGTGCAGCAGAGCGCGGCATTTTCCTATTTAGCCTCTGCGAGAGAATATTTCATTTTTGGCAGATAAAAAGGCTTCATCCAAATAAATATACAGCCCGCTTCTACAAATCATCACAGTCTGGGCTAAATAATCTCTGACTAATGGAGGAAGCAGATAGAACCCACAAATGCTCAGATCCGTAAATTGACCAAAAGCTGAATCACACACAACCTTCCCAGCATTTCTTAAATAAGATGCTGAGGCCAGTGCTGTGCTGGGCAAATCTGGGTGGAAGTTAGGGAGTTGTGGAAGTTAGGGGATTATATCTGATTTTGTCTATGCAGCTGAAACTACTGAATCCACCCACCCACCTCAGATATTGTGGTTTGACCTGTTGAGGCATTTCTGTTATAATATGGAATGACTGGGCTACAGTCTCTGCTATGTGGATTTGTAAGAACAGTGCTCTAAGATGTATTTTAAGAGATGATTGTTGCTTTCCCCTTTAATTAATTAATCTATCTATCTATTCATGCCTGCCCAACCCTTTCCCCCAGGGACCTCAGGATGGTACACATGGAGTTATCTCAAATACTATTAGAGAGCAAATTTCATGTGCTGAAAAATGCTTTGTTGTTCTGTTACTCTGAAGCGCAGTGTTTGGATGCCTATTTTTAATTATAGTACTGGGGTGTCAGACAATGTTATCTAGTTTAAACAGGAAGCTTTAGAAGAAGAAGCCGGTTTTGCAAGCACATCAGCCCTGGGTGAAATATATTAGGAAGCCCTCGATTCATTCTGAACACAAGTCTTAGCTTTATGATAAAGAAACACATAGGCAATGATTATCCAGATTATAGAATCCCACAGAGAGCAAGTGAGGCCACTGTAAAATGGGAGTAAAATGGAATGGAATGTGTTTTCTAAAACAAATCCACATGGTACGAGCAATTGTTTCTTGAGAATAGATTTAGAGGAAAAATCCTCTTCTTGTCCTTTTTTATTTATTTTGGTGCTTAATTAGACCCTAAGAACACAGAAATTGGCTCGCTTGATCAGACTATAGCCAGTGCCAATCTAGCATTTTGTTTCCAACTCTGGTGAGCTATGACCACCATGACAAGAGAAGACTAACAAGGAAGAAAAGAACTGCACAGCTGCATGATGGAGTGGGCTGTGGAGGGGTGCTGGCAAGCAGGCCCCACTTAACTAAGTGAGACTTCAGTAGTTGTATATAGGATTGCACTGTGATTGCGCAAAGTTGATCCAATATCATAAGACATGGGTCTTTATTACTCCCATTTTACAGATAAGGGAACTGTGGGCAACGAGTAATGTTAACGAAGTCCTGGGTTACATTAATAGAAGCATAGTATCCAGAGCATGAGAAGTACTTGTTCCACCCTCTTCTACAGAGGTCAGGCTATCTCTGAAGTACTGTGTCCTGTTCTGGGCATCACTATTTTAAGAAGGTTGCAGACAAACTAGAAAATGCCCAGATGAGAGTGACCAGGATTCTGGATAATGGTTGGCATAGCCAGGGTGTGTTTAGTGTGGAGAGGTTTAATGGAACACATAATAGCTGTCTTCAAATACCTGAAGGGTTGTCACAGACAAGATGTGAATAGACTTGCTCTCTGTTGCTCAAAAGGTTAGAAATAAAAGTAATGGCTTGAAATTGCAGGGAAGCAAATTTTTGGCTAAACTTTTTGAGAAAGTTCAAATGGTAATAACTTTTTGATGGCGGAAAAGTCCTCTAAAGTTTTGGGGCAGGATTAGGCAACATGGTGCTCTCCAGATGTTTTGGACTATGAGATGGGTAAATTTAACTTCTACCTCCTACTTATATTGGACATAATAATAATAATAATAATAATAATAATAATAATAATAATAATAATAATTTTATTTATACCCCGCCCTTCCCAGCCAGAGAACCGGGCTCAGGGCAGCTAACATCAATTAAAATCACAACAAAAAACATAAAAACGATCAATTTAAAATAACAGATTAAAATACAAATTTAAAACTCAATTAAAACTGCAGGTCTCAATTTCAAAATAACCCACCAATAAAAGATGAAGCATAAATATTAAACAGAAACCAACCCATATCCTTTTTATTATTCTTGACCTAATACAATATGCTGCAGGGGCCTTTCTTTGGCTGAAGAAGAGTGTAAAAGTCCTTCAAATAAACAGAGGAGCAAGCAAAAGAAACAAGGGTGTCTAGGCGCACATTTTAGTTGACGCAAATTCACCATTAAAAGGGGGGAGCTGCTCTGATAATGAAGAAGTGTGCAGTGGGATAAGACTGGGGTGGAAAACCTTATCTGACTCTCGGGCTGCATTCCCTGTTAGCTGAATTGTAACTGAAACCAAGGTGTCCTAGAATGCATATTCTGCTCACAACTCGTGAACCCTTCTCTTTTCAGTTGCGGGGGCAGTATAGAGATTTCCAAGTTCCCTGCAATATGGATACATTTGTCATAAGCATTCCTTAGTAATCATTAGCAGGTGATGAATGAAACAGGAAACATGATGTACCAGCAAAATAAGCTGCGGCCTCGCAGGTTGGATAACAAAGCTGGGAGACCTCTGTGGTCTCCACTATCAAATGTGCTGCAGTGGCAAATGAACAGATTTATCTGGCTTCAGAGTCATCTTCAGGGTGACGGATGAATCAGCTATGCCAAGGTGTGGATTTCCTGTGTCTGTTTTTAGGACTTGTGATTTAATTCATTGTGATTGAACCCCAGAGGAACGTTTGCATTTTACATTAACAAGCTTATAATCTATAGTGACACCACTGAAGGTCTGGCCCATTTTTAACACCAGCCAGAATTATTCCTGGCAGGGTTTTTCCTCCTTTTCTCTTCCTGGCAGGAGGGGGGATACAGAATTCCATAGGATCGATTAACGGTAGTCTGAGGCCAAAATCTATTCTTACTGCAGTGATTGTTGTCGCTACTCAGTACAGAGGTATGCCCTGTTGAGTTCCATGTGACTTGCTCTTAAGTAAGTGAGAATAGGATCCCATCTCTGTGTACATGGCTCTTTGCAAAGAACAGATCTGACAGCTCCCTGTCTCAGGGGGCTTACAATCTAAGAAACTGTCCTATCCTGCGAAACCAAGCCATCAGCTACAGGAAGAGGTCATGGCTCAGTGACAGAGCATCTGCTTTGCTTGCAAAAGGTCCCAGGTTCAGTCCATGACAACTGAAGGTAGGTCCAGGAACACCAGTCAGTGTGGACAATACTCAGCTAGTTGGACCAATGGCCTGACTCAGTCAATGGAAGCTTGCTGTGTTCCCATGTAACAGGTGAATTTTTGATGCCTCCCATCCAGAGTGTTGAGCCTTGACTATACTGATTGCCATGCTATGAGAAGCCAGCTCTGCTTAATTCTAACTCATCGTCCAGGAGGAATAAACATTAGCAACTCACCATCTGACTTCCCCTTGACTGGCAGGAGTTTGAAAGAATAGCTGCTTAGAAGCATTATCCTGCCACGAACAGTGCCTCGATGCTGCCAGTCCCAGAAATTTTGAAAGCCATAAATCAAAACAGCTGCGGATGCACCAGCAGCTCTCTTTCTGGATTAACGTCTGTCTCTAGCATACCAGCAAACTGAATGCTCATGTGTCATTCTTCCCCTTCCCTGTTTTGCTCAAACTTCAAGCAGGGAAAGAAAGCGCCCTTATCTGAGAGATGTTGTTTGCAGATGCTGCTGCCTTGACAGCATACTTCGAAGAAGCTCTACAAAGTCTCATCAACAGGCCCAAGCCTGTATAAAGTTCGGTCTTACCATCAGCCTGCAGGGGAAACCCCAGAGGTTTTTTTTTCATAGCCCTGTGCCAATCCTTTGAGCTGGAGATGCCATGCATAGAATCTGGAATTTCTGTTTACAAAGCATTTTGTCTAGCAATGAGCCACTGATCCACAAAATAAGGTACAATGTCAAACAGTGCAATTTGGATTATTCTCCAGTATAGATTGCTCCTGTCTGAGCCTTTCTACGACAAACCGGGAGAGCATTAGGACCCAATCCTAGGAATTTCCCAGTCCCTAACTGCATTCTAATGGATTTTATCTGAAAACATGTGCAGTTCATTTAACGGTTATTCATGCTCAAGACCCAGCAAGCAACACTTAGGCGTTTGCTGTTGGATGCAAGAGTTCTAAATTAAATTAGACACTGTGTCCCCTTTTTGACTTATTCCATGGAATCCTCACATTATCACTTACTACTTTGCTTCACAGCTTTGGGGAATCGCTTGAACTGTGTTGTGGCATGTGAAAGGACAACCTAGGGTCACTGCAAATCCCTAATGTCTTTTCCAGCAGAATATGCACAGAGAAAGTTTGCCAAGAAGCTTGTGGCTGAAGCAGAGAATTACTTCTGAATGCCTGGCTTCTCTTTTTGCTGCTGATGTGCTCTCCGTGAGCTTACTTAACCTCGATTCCCCTAGCTATAAAATGTGGGTAATGTTGTGTTTCTTCCCAGGATGCAAGTAATTAATTTTTTGATCCTTGGATGAACACCGCTACAAGCACTGGCATTTTCGTTTTCGTTTCAGATTCATAGTGAAACAAAAGATTATTTCAAAGGCAATTGAACTAAATCTGGCTTCTTTGTGGAGGGCCAGGTCTGATAGAAATTGTGTTTGTCAGGTTAAGATGTTTTTGATGCAGGCAGGCAGACAAGGCTAACATTTTGCATGGTGTGTTAGAAGTCACTCTGTTTTTCTTGGGGGCATTGATCTGTAAAGTTATTTCTAGAAGGAGTGACAGCAGTAGACAAGGTGTTGCTTTGACCTCAACATGTGTGGACTTTTGAGATTGACTAGACTGAAAATGTGGATCGTTCTAAAGCCTGAACCTTTATTTCTACTTTTGAATTATAAATTTAAATGTTTACATTAAATATTGTAAGAATTGTGGGTTTAAAACACACACAGAAAAACCCCATCTATATATATATAAATGTTCCCATTGTGTGCGCGACGGACACCGATGTTCTCCGTAACCGCTGGACCAAAGCACATCAAATTAGTACAAAGTATAACATGACCATCAAGGAAGGATCTGGCATCATAAAAATAAAAAAACCACAACTGTCATGCCTAAAATATAGAATAAAGGCAAAAAAATGGCACGCCTATTATACCTCACCAGCAAAAGGAATGAAGACTCCAACAGCATCCAATAGAAAGGCGGATCACCCGGCGACATCATCAGACCTGGCCAGAGCAACAATGCCCTGTCCACCATTTTATAACTGCCATCTGTAAGCACCTGAGGACTTTCTGACACAAACTGCTCAGTGGAAACGTGGCGCAGGTGAACTTGCTTTTGGTGGGGGGTGGGGGTGGTCCCCAGTGCCCTCACCTAAAATGGCCACCACAGCTTCGCATGCGCTGAGAGAGAAAAAAAGACGGAGCAGGAGGCATGCCTGAGAGGTCGCACTGAGTAAGACCAGCTCTGAGGGGATTTTGTTGCTGGGGTGCATAATTTTGGGACTGGGGTGGGGGAGAATGCTCTTTAAGGTCCCCAGTGCCCTCACCTAAAATGGTCGCTGCAGCTTCACATGTGCCAAAAAAAAAGATGGAGCAGAAGGCATGCCTGAGAGGTCGCACTGAGTAAGACCGGCTCTGAGGGGATTGTGTAGCTGGGGTGCGTAATTTTGGGACTAGGGGGGGGAGAATGCTCTTTAAGGTCCCCAGTACCCTCACTTGAAATGGCCGCCATGCTGTTTTTATATGAGTAGAATGTGTTCTTTTATGTAATGGGAATCGGTGTGTTTTTACATTAGTAGAATGTGTCCTTTTATTTAAAATGCATCTCTGGGCTATTTGTGGGGCCTGCCTGGTGTTTTTACATGAGTAAAAGGTGTTGTTTTATGTAAAATGCATCTCTGGGTTATTTGTGGGGCATAGGAATTAGTTCATTTCCCCCCCTAAAATATAGTCCGGCCTACCACATGGTCTGAGGGACCCATGGGTGAAAAAGGTTGCTGACCCCTGCTCTAAAGGGACAGGGAAGAATGAAAACAGGAGCTTCCAGAATACTCTCAGGGTCGGAAGAATTTTAAAAAGCAAAACAAAAACAAAAACCCATAGCAATGCGTGGCCGGGCCAGCTAGTTGCTTATATAAACACAGCATGTACCTTTTATAACCTGCTTGAAATTTGCATTAATTTAACATGCATGGCTATGTGCAAAGAGGAGCTTTCTAATTACTTATCACATTTATATGTTGCCTTTCTTCTGTGGAACTCAAGGTGGCATACATAAGTTTTCCAAACAAAACAAAAAAAACTTCTTCTATCTGAAGAAGTGTGCATGCACATGGAAGCTCATACTAATAACAAACTTAGTTGGTCTCTAAGGTGCTACTGGGAGGATTTTTTAAATTTTGTTTCGACTACGGCAGACCAACACAGCTACCTACCTGTAACTATAAGTTTCCCAGGGAGTCTCGCACTTAGGAATTGAACACACTAAAACTGCAGGAGACCTTGTGAAATGATTGCATCGTATGCTTTCAGACCATGCACATAGGAATAAATCAATCTACATCTGGTCCAAGTCACTTTCACAGGCTTTTATTTATAAATTTATTTCTTCTCATTTCTGCATTGCACCCTCTCTCTCTGTGTGTGTACACACACACACACACACACACACACACCTGCACCAAAATTTGCATTTGAACACACTTTGTTTATCCCTCAAAACATGCATTTTAACTTATTAGTTGATACTTTATTTGAACAAAGAACTTTCTGAACACTGCAAAGTGTCAAATAGCTCACATTTGATGTGGATGCTGGGTTAGGGAAATCTCTGTGGGTGTGTTCAGAGAACACTGCTTGGTCTGACTTTCTGGGATGTGCTGCAGTTTTTGCAGCCTGGTGGGTTTGGCCAAGTTCCTGTTTCCTTGATGCTTGCCCATTATGAGAGGTGACCAGTGCCATCTCCCCTGTTGAGAACGCTACTGTTATTATGACTATTGACATAACAGGATTTCAGCAGACTGTAATTCCAGAAGCCAGGAAACCTACCTTCAGATTAACGAGTCCCCAGAGAACAATAAGCCACAGAGGAAGATATATTTCTCTTACATATGCACCTGTGTTATAGTGAGACAGGCCATTTCTTAAGCCCATGATCGACTACTCCAATAGGCAGTGGCTCTCCAGGATCTTAGAAAGTTCTTTCCCAAGTGAGGTAACCGAGACCTTCTTAACTACAGATATCAGGATTGAACCTGGGGACATCCTGCAATGCAATTCATATGTTAATACTATTGAGTTACTGTCCCTCTATAGGAGGAGAGGATGCTTATGCACTAAAAGTCTATCCCACTGATGGGGGGGGGGAGGCCTGCCTGCACCATTTTGTGCCCCTATCTCTTCTGCTGCTTTTTCAGATATGGCAGCCATTTTGTGTCCTGCACACTCAAGACTTCCTCAAAATTCTACATGTGCCCACTGGCCCCCCCAAAGTTTCATTTTTCAGCACAATTCCCTACCATAGCTGTCAACCCTCCATGTTGTTCCCCACTGCTATATACATAGCTGTCAACCCTCGCTGCTGTTTCCCAATGCTATAAGGGAATTTCCCGTAAAAAAAGGGAATGGTTGACAGCTATGTTCCCTTGTTGTTGTTCAGTCATTCAGTCGTGTCCGACTATTCGTGACCCCATGGACCAGAGCACGCCAGGCATGCCTATCTTCACTGCCTCCTGCAGTTTGGCCAAACTCATGCTAGTCGCTTCGAGAACACTGTCCAACCATCTCATCCTCTGTCGTCCCCTTCTCCTTGTGCCCTCCATCTTTCCTAACATCAGGGTCTTTTCCAGGGAGTCTTCTCTTCTCATGAGGTGGGCAAAGTACTGGAGCCTCAACTTCAGGATCTGTCCTTCCAGTGAGCACTCAGGGCTGATTTCTTTAAGGATGGATAAGTTTGATCTTTTTGCAGTCCATGGGAATCTCCTCCAGCACCACAATTCAAAAGCATCAATTCTTCGGTGATCAGTCTTCTTTATGGTCCAGCTCTCACTTCCATACATTACTACTGGGAAAACCATAGCTTTAACTATACAGTCCTTTGTCGGCAAGATGATGTCTCTACTTTTTAAGATGCTGTCTAGGTTTGTCATTGCTTTCCTCCCAAGAAGCAGGCGTCTTTTAATTTCGTGACTGCTGTCACCATCTGCAGTGATCATGGAGCCCAAGAAAGTAAAATCTCTCACTGCTATGTTCCCTACTCACCCCCAAAATCCCCATTAGCCTTTTTCCAACCATGGTCACATTTTTGATATTTCACTGGGTTCTACCTTGAGCTCAAAATTAACTTCTTACCTAGTTGTCTCTGACCATTAAAGAACCAACCGCAGGAAACTTAAGCAGGACGGAATTTTGGAAGCGGAAGGTTATTGGTTTTCTCTCTCCCACCCCCCTTTTAGTTACTATGCCAAAAACGGCTAACAAAAGCTCATGTAACCTAGTGAGAATACTTTTGTGAGTGGCTTAACTTTTTGTAACTTTATTTGCAGCCCAAGAAAAGCGGGGGATGGGAGAGGAAAATTTGAGACACATCCGATCAAAGGATGTGAAAGTTCCCGAAATTATCAGCTTGATTTGCTGAAACATTCATTATAGGTACATTCATCATGATAGGTGACTTGAATCGGATCCCAGTATGAGCTCCCCCATTCCTCCTTCCTCTCCCCCTCTCTGTTGAGCTGGCTTTTATTTGCCCGCCTTATTTTTATGCCTGCGCTGCGGCACTTCAGATCGCTTTAGAAAAGCATCCTTGTTTAATCTGACTGCTGGTGCCATGTGCATCTTGTTGATTAGAGGCCTTTTTAAGACACCGTTCATGAGTGACTCTTTGCATGCCTCCCTGTCAGCAGCTTTTTGCTCCTCCTAAGCCTCTTGAACGTCTTGCTTGCCAGATTACAAAACCTTTTCAGCAGAAACAGTGTGATGACTGAATGGCTGGGAACTTTACTCTGGAAGTGCCAGTCACGTAGGGGTGGGAGACAAAAAAAGGCACCTGTGTTTTGTCACGAGAGGCCATCTGGAGATGCTGTAAAGGAAATGCATTGCTTAAATAATGACTGCCAATCAATGGGAGAATCCAGTGCTGGAGGGTGGAGATTATCGTGGCTAATATTCATTTTAAGAAAGGAGAGGGAGGGAGGAAATCAAAAGTAACCTGATTACTAAGCACCCCTCCTTATGGGTGGTTTGTTCCATTCCCAATTGTAAGCTGCAGATATGGTGAAATGGAAGGGCTTTCAGTGGAGGAGGATGAAAGAAGCCGATTGGTTGTCTTCTATGAATCATCAGTGAAGGATGGAAATAGTTTTGCATTGCTCAGCCAGAGTGTCCTGAGGGCGAAAATATCCTCTGTGTTCATTGCATATTATAGTTGCTTTGACATCAGTGTGTGTATGAGAGAGAGAGAGAGTTTGTGTGTTTTCCTGCCCGCATTTTAAAACTGCATTTCAGAAAATGTGTGATTACAAAGTGACCAAATCTGCATGTCTTTTAAAAACTGGAAATATCTGAACACCAGATGTGTGAGCTGCAAAAAAAGTGCTATTTTATTTAAAATATTTTTAGACCACTTTTTTTTTAAGGATTAGCTTTGCATAGCTCTTTACAATAATAACCGAGCACAATACAATGCCTCTTTGTGATGTGAATCTAGTGATGTGAGGTGAGAATGTTCTCTAGAGAATATTCTCGAGAACCAGAGCAGTTATACCCCGCCCAACTGGCTGAGTTTCCCCAGCCACTCTGGGCAGCTCCCAACAGAATATTAAACAGAATAAAACATCAAACATTAAAAACTTCCCTAAACAGGGCTGCCTTCAGGTGTCTTCTAAAAGTCAAATAGTTGTTTATTTCTTTGACATCTGATGGGAGGGCGTTCCACAGGGCGGGCGCCACTACTGAGAAGGCCCTCTGCCTGGTTCTTGTTATCCCATCTTTCCTCCAAGCAGCTCAAGGCAGCTCACATAGCTCTCCTCCTCCTCATTTTGTCCTCATTAGGCTAGGTTAACTACCCTGAGGTGGGTTAGGCTGAGAGTAAGTGACTGGCCCAAGGTCAGTCAAGTGAGCTTTGTGGCTGAGTGAGGATTTGAACTCTGATCTCTGAGATCCAAGTCTGACACTTAAACCACTACAGCATGCTGGCTCTTTTCTTCTTCTCTTAAGGTGTGTGTAGGATGGTGTGGGGAAAAGAGGTCCTTCAGGAACCTTGGACCCAAGACACTGATCAGGCCCCAAACATAGCAAAGATCCCGTGCTGGGATAAAAAAAAAGTCACTGTAGCTCTTGCAAAAAACTTGAGATGCATGCCTGGCGGCTTTGCTCCTGAGTTTTCAACAGCAGCCTGTTGAACATACATAAAGCCAGTGATGCTTTTCCTGGCACAGAGATAAAGTGAACGGGGCTTGATTTCTAGAGGCTGTTACTGTTCGCAACTGATCCTGCTTGAGAACCTTGCTTGCGTAGATTGCAGGCTTCAGCAGCTCCGTATCTCTGTGTTAGGCTGCTGTTAAATGCACAGGAAGAAATTATCTACTTTAGCTCAGCTGCTGAATGCTGAGGTGGTCCAAGTGGTACCCTACAGCTACTTTGAACCAAAACTAGCATGGCCATCGGTCATAGATTATAAGAGTTTTTGTCCACAGGGCACTGAGGGCACCACATCAGTTATCTCTGAATTTCTGTCTTTAATGCTCTTCAAAAACCAGGGCAAAACTCTGGGTTAACCTCCACAGCCCAAACCAGGTAGTGTGTGTTTTTGTGCTTATGCTTATCACTAGATGGATACAAGCCAGGGTGGATTTTCTACACAAGCATTTCTTGGGGAAAGTCTGCATTGGCGATTTTTGCTACAGCAGTCTCTCTGCATCACAGTGTTTCTTCTCTCCCCACACGCACAATTTCCTAGAGGCTCTTTTGTTCACAACTGATCCAGTTTGAGAGCATTGCTTGCATAGACTGTAGGCTTCAGCAGATGGCGTAAAAGCCCTGAGCAAAGGTAGCGGGAGAAAAATATACCAGGAATGAAACTGATGCAATTTAGATTAGCAAGTAAGTAAGCTAAGTACTAATGAATACCAGATGCAGTCTGGAATGCAATATTATCCCTTATTTCGAAAGTTTGGCAAAGGAACAAGCAGGTGGCTTTAATGGTGTTGCGCACAAAGGAATGCAAACAAGTTTTTTTAAAAAAGAAATAAATACAAAATTGCATTCCGTTATATTATATAACTGAGGAACTTCAGATGTAGCTCAGCTGCTAAATGAAAGCTAGCGTCTACAAATTCCTTAAGTTTCAATCACTTTGCACCAACAGACTATTCCTATTCACAGCTTACTCATGTAGAGCAGGGCTCCCCAACCTTTTTGGACCCAGGGGCATATTTGGAAATCTAAGAAATGGTTGTGGGTACTGCAAAATATCCATTTCACAGAAGAAAAACTGGCAATGCTCAGGAAACCCCCCCCCCAAAAAAACCCAGGCAAATCACATATAAATATCCTAAAGCAGGAAGTCCCCTGCCCCCCCAAAAAACCTCTTCCAAATTGTCAAAGTGAGAACAAGTTAGGGTTGAATTTGAATCTGTAGACAGTGCAGCTCTTCATCACAAGTGTTACGTGCGCACAGTAGAAAATCCCATAGGTCAACCCTCGCTGCTGTTGCATTCTGTGCTGGCTGTAGCTCCCAAACCAACCGTAGTTGAGATTCCTGCATTTCATGGGGGTGGACTCTATGATCCTCCGAGTCTCTTCAACTCTGCAACTCTATGATCCGCACATGAAGTGCATTATGGTTGGTGATCCAATGGTGAGTTTGCCAGTGCAGTGGCTAGGCTATCCATGCCCAGGATTGGTTGTAGCAGATGCATCTGCCAAGGCTAGCAATAGGTGTACCTTGCCCCTGAGGTAACTTAATGCCTCTGGTGACAGGGATGGATTCAATAGCACATCCAAGCTCCATACCTTTTCCTTCAGAGAAGGAGTGCAACCCCACCCAGAACCTGGTAAATTACCAAATTATCAGACTTATTCCAACAGGTGACATCTGGTAATAATGCAGAGATCCAGGCCTTGGTTAGCCAATGGTGTACCGAGAATTCCCTGTGGGAGATCCTTCAGCCTCTCGTAGAACTACAATTCTTAGCGTTCGCTAGGAGAGTCTACCATATATCAGTGTACATATGTAAACTGTATTCGCACTGAGGAGATATTATGCGAAAGGAAGCTGTGTCATAGGGAAACCTCCTTTCCCATTTATTTTTATTTTCCTTTGCTGTGGCCTGAAAGAGGTTTGTGTGTCTACACCCAGTCTTTGCCCTTGCATGTATGAAAGGGTCATTCCCATGTCCGGGGTTTACAGGCTTTCTTTGTTTAAGATAAACCAAGGCAGAAATTCTGTAAAATCCCTAAATTAGTGAAGCCAGTGTCACTATTTAAGTGTGAGGTCATACCACAAAACTGGTAAGAAGCAGCTTCAGAGGAACCGAACTCTAACTATTAGAGTGAAAAACAACTCCAGATAAGATAAATGGAGGGCTCCGCATATACAGTAAAAAAAAGGGGGAGGCTGACAAATTGTTCTCAAGGGCAGTGGTTGGATGAGAGATGGTGCTGGGGTGGCAACAAGCTGAAGGGCTAGAGAAGAAACCACCTAGATGGCATTTCTTTCCAATATAGGGTGTGTGCTAATGGTCTCACAGACTCTTTTGAACTTTGCCCGGTAATGTATTACAGTGGCACCTCAGGTTGCAAACACCTCTGGTTGCCGACTCCGCTAACCCGGAAGTAGTACCTCGGGTTAAGAACTTTACCTCAGAATGAGAACAGAAATTGCACCGCGGCAGTGGGAGGCCCTATTAGCTAAAGTGGTACCTCAGGTTAAGAACTGTTTCAGGTTAAGAACAGACTGCTGAAATGAATTAAGTTCATAACCAGAGGTGCCACTGTACTGAATAAGGGGTGAGCCCACAAAGGGAATTCTCTCCCACAGTACCCAATACTGAAGAACACCTACCCGGTTCTCCTCTCGACACACATTTGTTTCTGGTGGTCCATAATTTTTTATCCTGGGAACTTGGTCTGACAACTTGCTAGCATGAACTGATTTTTTTTTTAACATTCCGAAATACTTTTGGAATCTGTGTTGCAAAATGACAACTGTGCTCATGTATATCCCCTGTGCACTGCTTCTAGGATGAAAACGCATGCATATCTGGAGGTTCATGTTTTGCCAGAGCCCATGGACCATTCTGCCAGCTCCTTCTACACTTAATTTAGCTGTTAACCTTGTCTGTTGTTTGAAGAGGTTAGAAGTGGCTCCGTATCTTCATTACATGCCACACATGTTTGTTCAGATTCTTCGTCAAAACGACTTGATAGAATTGTGACTTCTGCAAGCACAAATTCTTTCCCCATTATTCTAATCATACATATCAACCGTTGGATTTTCTGATAGTTATAGGGTAGATGTCACTCGAAAAGGATCGGAATTATGCAGACAGGGTGCACATCTCGCACCAGGGAAGAAGCCCGCCTAGTGCACTGCAGATAGCTTGCTTATAACACATGCTGATACTGCCCAATGGACTACTCTGCATGGTGACATTCTCCCCCCCCTTTTTTTGCTGGATCTCTTCACAATTACTCTAGTGTCCCATAGGAACATAGGAAGTGTCTTAAACCAAGTCAGACCATTGAGTCATCTAGGTCAGTATTTTTTACACAGACTGGCAGCAAGCCTTCAGGGTTTCAGGCAGGATACATCCCCATCCCTACTTGCAGATGCCAGAGATTGAACTGGGGACCTTCTGTATGCAAAGCAGATGCTCTACCAATGAGCTACAGCCCCCCCCTCTCTCTTACACACACACACTCCAGGGACATCCTGCATCTCCACTTTGCATCTAGTGCTTGGAATGGTAAAGGAAGGTCCATCTAGTCTAGCATTCTGTCTGTCCCCAGCAGCAGTAGGCAGTCAAATGCCCTTGGGAAACTTCCAGGCTTGGCCACGAGGGAAAACCTGTAATGCAGATGAATGGTGGTTTGAAGCGTAGAGTGGGTAACCTTTTGCAGCCCAAGGGCCAGATTCCCTGAAGGGCCACATTCCAGGGGCCACATGGGCAGAGCATGGTAACAGCTGGTGAGGTGGAGCAGCTTTGCTCACCAGCCACCATCCGTCTTAATGTCTCCTGCAGGATCTTCTCCTAAAGAAGACATTTGCTTGGAGTGTCAGCTGCCTCTAGTATTTTATCCCACTTCTGTCAGCAGAGGCATTCTCTTGTTTTTATGTTGATGGTAGGGTGCATAGAAGTGGCTGATCAGTGGCATGTGACAAACCAGTATAACACAGTATCACTCAGAAGGATACAGTGCATTTAGTTTTGGTTGAAATTGTCTTCAGCCAATTGCAATTGTCTTGCAAAAGTCTTAACACACCCAAGCTGTTGGTTGAAGCCTTAGCTGTCGTCGTTCTCCGAAACTTTCTTTCTTTTGCTTTGGACATAACTTATCCATAAGTGCTCCCTTTCCTCTTTGCATAGTGCAAAGTCAGCTCAAAGTTACCTGTCTTAATCTTCACCAGTAATTAGAAAAGGTAAAAGACTGATATGTTTTTGGAAGGATGTGTGCATGCTTAACAGCAAACTGAAGAGATTGGTCCTTCTGTCTCTCTGTCTTTCTCTACCCAATTCAGCAATTGATTTGAATGGTGAAAAATAGTGTCTGGGGAGAAATAAAAGTGGAGCCCCGAGTGATGCTGAATGATATAGAAGATGTCCTGTAAGCAGAATGCCCACAGATGGGCTGTGCCTTCTGATTCAATTACTTCAGTATTTTGGAGCCAGTTGTTGCATGACACCTTGCAAAACAACACAAAATATCCCCATGGAATGGCAGTCTAGAATTGGTCGTGACCAGCTGCTTTCTGCTTTCTGGGAGATTGGGGGTCTCAGTCTGCATAGGATTGTGCCGTTCTTATCTAGCCCCATTTCTGAGCAGCCATTCATCACTCTTATACTGCCAAAAGCTAATTAAAACAGTGGCCTGCAGGTGAGAGTTTTAAATGAGCCATTTAGGCTTGAATGGAAAAGCTTCCAAAACAAATCCTCCACACAGGAGGAAACCTGGGGTTGGAATGTAACTTTTTTTAAAAAAACAGATTTAACATACAGTAAAAGCAGGCAATTTGGACCATGGGCTTCTACAATCTGAGCTTCTGGAAAGGGCTTATCTAAGAGCATACCTTCCAGATAAATATATGTGGCAAAAGAGATAGAGGAACAGGCCTGGTTCACACTTTCCATTGCAAGGCTGTCCAGGTGCAACTACAGCCAAATCTATCGCTTGGGGTTCCAAGCAGAGTGGGGCAAACAAGGAGCCTGGGTAGATGATGGAGTGTGATAGTCAAGAGAGCAAGCCAGGAAAGGAAGCAGAAATCCGGCCTCTACCCACCTAGAGGGAACGGAGACTTAAAACCTAAGAAAGGACAAGTAGCCATCTGGTGCTAAGCTTTACCTGAGGAAAAGTGCCATAGCTCAGTCGTAGAATATCTGCTTTGCATGCAGAAAGTCCCAGGTTCAATTCCCACCATCTCCAAGTAGGGCTGAGAGAATCTCCTGCCTGAAACCCTAGAGAGCCGCCGCTGGGCTGTGTAAACAATGCTGAGTGAGATGAATCAATGAGTCTGGTTCAGAAGAAGGCAACTTTCTATGTTCCTAAGGTCAATGAAAAGCCAGTTTTTTATTTATTTATTTAGATTTATATATCACCCTTTGCATGAGGCAGTTTACAACTAAATCAAATCAGATGAAAAGAATGAATAAAACAACACAACCCTTAAAAATTACCAGCGCAATAACTTGTTGTCTTGCCTCCTTTAAACATCCCCCCCCAAAGATGTCTTGTAACCAGCCACCTTAAAACTATTAAGAGATGGAGTCAGATGCAGCTCAGAAGGGAGCGAGTTCTACATGTGAGGAGATACCACTGAAAAGATGCTTACCTGGCAGTCCCATCAAAGCACATGCAGGTGGATATGGAAGGAGGCGTTCTTGCAGATATTTTACCTGCAAACAATAGTGTCCAAGCCATACCTGGAACAAATCCCAATCCCTGGGTATAGTTCAAAATTATTCCCAAGAGTAGCCCAAAGTTGATAGAGAGGCCACTGAAGTTGAGTGGTTGGGGGACCAAGGACTCATTCTCCTAAGGAAAGGGGACACAACACAGAAACCTGTGAGAGTACCTGTAATTTCTTTGCAGGAAGGAGTTGCAATCAGCTGCCCATTTTGAGCTAGATTCTTTAGGGAGACTGGTGGCTGACACCAGCTGGCATCATGACCCGAGGATACCAGCATGCACCATATTGGTGGAGCGGCAAAAGTTTCTGAAGGTAAATAATCTCCCACAGCTGAGACAGTGCAGAACCTTCCCTGGACCACATCCAAGCTATTTTCCTCTAGAGAACTTTCTTTTCTAGTATATATATTGCATTATGTTTATGCTTTAGGGTTGCTTCAAGGGATGCGAGTTAAACCTTAATGAGTTTCTGTCCAAGAGGCATCAGGAAAATAAATGCCGTTCCACCTCCTTTCTCTCTCTCCTCTCTGCGCTCTTGCTCCCTCCGCCTACCTTTCATCTGAGCAATCATATAATCATATGTTACTGAGTAAACAACAAGGCCTTAATGTTCTAAATGGGGTTTAAATGAAACCATAATGACAAACAACACAGATTTCCCCCCTTTTCGCAATAAACAAATGTTTGCAGAGAGCTGTATTCATTTGTTAAGAGAGGTGGAACAGCAATCCCACTTGACAATTTAGCTTGATGGTTTTCATTGCGTGTCAAGGCTTCCACTATAGGGTGGTGGCCAAAGGAGTGATTTTCCTCTCCTTAAGGTCTCCAGTGTGTCCATTGCATTTGAGTTGGTGAAAAGGCTCCACAGCGCTATGGGAGTGCAAATGCTTTACATGCAGTAGGTGCCAAGAGTCAATCCCTGGGAATACCAAGTAAGGTGGGAAAATTACTTTTGCAAAACCCTAGCGAGCAGCTGCTAGTCAGAGTAGAAAATATTAAGTCTGATGGACCAATGGTCAGACTCAATGTAAAAAGCAGCTTCCTAAGTCCCTTCCTTATCCGGCTGTCTATCCCAAACCCTAAGGCAAAGTAAGGAGTGTTGCCTAATAGTTATTACACAATTTCAGCATTCTGCATGCCATTTCAGAGAACAAGCAGCCCCAGATGCAACTGAATTTTCTTTCAGCATGTGTAACTTTTTTGAGCCCGTAAGAGCGTTTCTGGAGCGTTCTCTCTGCAGAGATAAGAAGTGCTGCCATGGGACTTAAAAAGACTGCAGTGAAAACCTATGGAGTATTTATAGCTCACAATTGGTTCCTGCCTATCTAAATGGCTGACAAGTTATGGCACAGGATCACAATGGGCTATGCATACATTCCCCAGGGAACATGGGGGTCTCTTAGTGCAAGCTGAGCATTACCGGTACTTAGGTGTTCCACTATTTTAGTATGTTTACAACAGTAATGTTGATATTGGGGTGCATGTGTGTGTGCTGATTTGTTATTTCATACCACATATTTTTAAAACACTATGGTGGTTCCTATGGGAGGGAGGAACTTGGAAAGAAAAGACTCCAGATTTTAAAGAGAATATCCAAATTCAGAGTACAAGAACATAGGAAGAACCTGCTGGATCAGGCCCCAGTAGCCCTCCTAGTCCAGCATCCTGCTTTCAGAGTGACCAACCAAATGCCTCCAGGAAATCGGGAAACAGTACCTAAGCATAAGGACACTTGCAGTTTCCAGTACATTGTACTCAGAGGCATATGCTGCCTCTGACAGTGGAGGTAGAACATAGCCATCATCTCTGGTAGCCACTGATAGCCTTGTCCTCCATTTAAAGTCCTCTGTCTTGGTGGCCATCGCTCCCTATTGTGTGAGCAAGTTCCATAGTGCAACTATGCATTATGATAAGAAGAAGAAGAGTTTGGATTTGATATCCCGCTCTATCACTACCCAAAGGAGTCTCAAAGTGGCTAACATTCTCCTTTCCCTTCCTCCCCCACAACAAACACTCTGTGAGGTGAGTGGGGCTGAGAGACTTCAAAGAAGTGTGACTAGCCCAAGGTCACCCAGCAGCTGCATGTGGAGGAGCGGAGACACGAACCCAGTTCCCCAGATTACAAGTCTACCACTCTTAACCACTACACCACACATACGGTACTTTCTTTTGTCTCTCCTGAATCTTCCGACATCCAGCCACACTGTAGATCTGGGCAGGCAGCAAATGTACGTGTAGAACCGTCGTGAAATGGCACAGGTGGGATTGGCGGGTGAATGCTGCCTGACACCAGGTTAGACTATTTGCTCACCCAGCTCAATATCCTGACTGGCAATGACTCTCCGGGGTCCAAGGCAGAGGAAATCTTTCCCTGCCACAGTGATTGATCCTTGGACCTTCTGCATCAAAGCATGAACTCTATCACTGAGCCATCTCCAAATGGTGAAATCCAGTCCTCTGAATCACTCCCTTCACTCCAATTCTCCCATTCTCCTCATTAGGGGGGTCCAGCCTTCTCACCATGAAATATGTTTGCCTGCTTTCAGTGGCCTTCTGATGAGTGCAATGCAGGCAAGTGGGAAAGGATTACGAGCTTTCATGAGTATTTCCATGGGGAAAGAGTGGGCAGCCTTCTTAAAGACTGATTTGCTAGCCAGAAAGCTCTTTTTCAAACTCTGTGGCTTGAGGTTTTCCAATACATTTGTGGCCAACGATTGCGGTTTGATTTATAAGAGGTTGAGAAATGGTCAATACATGAGCAGACGTTTAATAAATTATCTCGGGTTTCATTTTTTAAAAAGAGCCTAAGACTTCCGCAAGTTGCTTTTAACTGTTATTTATAGCCATAAGTAAACACCTCAAATTGATACTCTTAACCTATCTTTAATATTTGATTGGGATTTCTCTACTTGCCTGCCCACTTCCCTGTCTCCTTGCTTAGGTTTAGATTTATTAAATAAACAAAGTCCTGATGTGATTTACAACTAGTATTAAAAAGCCAATAAAGCATCAACATATTAAAAGTATAATCAAAATTCTAATGTTCAATCAGTGGTGTTGCCCAAATGCTCAGGGAGCAGGGGACTTCATTGCTTGGCACCAAAAGGATAACAAAATTGGGGCTAGATGGGCTTCCCTGGGGAGAGCATTCAGTAGATAGTGAGCTACTACAGAAAAGGCCAGTACTCTCATCACCGCCCTCTGGATCTCCTACAGAGGTGCATGCCCATTATTCTTCCTATTCCATCCTATCCTCATTCAAGAGCATCCCCCTTCAGTCCTATTTTTAGAAGATCCTGGCCTGTAGTTGCCTTGGGCTCTGGATTCAGCCATCTTGTGGTTCTGCCCCAGAAATTCATCCAACTCTTTCCCATCCTGGGACTCTGCTCTTCACGTGCTCAGCTGTCTACATCCCAACTGCTAAGAGCCAGGAAGAGCTGAGAGCATCTCACCATCTGTTTTGTATTTAGCTTCCTTTAATGTCTGCTGAGGCCTCTTCTTTGAAAGGATTGTCCCTTGTTACAAAACATCACAGGTCTATGGAACATAATGGCTGTCATTTAACTTCAGACCAGCACAAAACAGAGACCACAGCTTTGTCTTGTTTGCTTTTGAAATATGTATAGATCTGCCAGATCAGTTATTCACCAGCACTTGTAAGATTTCAAGTTGTTGCCTTTGATTTTCAATATGTTCCCTGGCTGGTAGAGATGGAGGGGGGGGGGAATAGTGATCAAATGGGTTTAATCCTGTTTTATCCCTCCACTCAGAGCACATGAATGTATGAAACCTTTTATAGTCCTAATGACTCTGAAGGAAAATATTAATTTTACCTTTCCAAACCAATCATATGCGAACATTGGCTTATTTCGTTCTCGTTTCTGTTTTCATCAGAATTCACTGGCATCCCTAGTTAAGTACCAAGCAAATTGAAAGAAAATGGAAGGTGGGAAGAAGAAACAGTTCGGTTCAGTGCCCTGTTCAGTGCCCAGCTTGACCTTACAGTTTGGAATCCTGTTTTGTTGTTGCCACCCGTCTGTCTTGAGAGACAATGGGGTGTCCCTCTAAGAGTGAAGTCAAGCTGCTGCAGCAAGAAGCTTGAGCAGTGTGTATGGAGGTCCTGGGCTCTCCGGATGACAGGAACCCTCTCTCAGTCTCACTGATGTGCTCCAAAGGAAAGCAGAGCAATGCCTTTGGCACTAGCTTGGTTGCAGGAGTTGCTGGAAGGAGGCATACAAGGCGCTGTACAACTCCAGATTTGTGTAGGGTTTACTCCTTAGCCTTTGTGTTATGTACTGAGTTGAATAGGATCCAAAATGCAGCAGTCTGATTGGTCCCAGAACAATAGGATTGAGATTGCAGCAGTCTGACTGGTCCCAGAACAATAGGATTGAGATTGCAGCAGTCTGACTGGTCCGCAGGAGCCACCCAATCCAGCTCCAGGTGGAAGTGAATCCGCATTCCGATTGGCATACAGGAGTATCCCGGAATTAGCCAATCACGTGGGGCCCATTGTGTAAATAGTGTATATAAAACAAACGTTTTGGGGAAACTGCATTCCTCACTACTATGAGCTGAATAAAGAGCATGAAAGTCACACTGGACTCCGAGTATCTTTCACTTTTCTTTTTCCAAAGATATCCTGCAAGGCAGTGGAGGTTTAGGTCTAGAGTTTTCCTGCTCCTAGATGAGCTACCTTCCCAGGTTGACAAGCCCCATTTGTCCCTCACTTCTATAGCATGTACAGAAATCGCCTTCTTGACCGTTGGGCTCACTGTTGGTCTTGCCCTTCATTCTACCAGAGCCTTTCTTCACATGCATGCGAAAACTCAAAGAGTTTGAGGCCTATTGGCTACCCTCACTTGGTTTAGCTGGTGGGTCAAAGCTGTTTTAAGGGGCGTGGTTGCTGTTGCATGCTGGCAGATTCTAGCAGCCACAGGTGAGAACCTGGTGCAGGTGGGGACCAAAGGTGGACAAACTACCCCAAAAGGAGCACAACCCGGGGTACTACCCCTCCCCTAACACCCTGTACACTCAGCAGCAGGAAATATAAATATGAAAAATATCTACATGTAAGCCTGATACACAATCATTTGACTCCTTGGACCTCTGTGGCTGCAATCCTACTGCTTTAAAAATAAAAACTGAGATAGCCTAATGATTTCATTAGGCTCTTTACTTCTTCAGTGCTAATGGTTATTGGGTTAAAGACTTGTGCCAAATAGATACTTTATTCTAGATTAGCATTATGAAGCAAATACAAAGCTAGAATATTTTTATCTTCAAATATCTGAGTACATGTGACTAAACTGTCACATCTGCAAGATCTCTGCTGTTACAGCCTACAGGTGAACTCACCCAGAAACCCAGCCGTGGAAAACCCAAACAAGTTAAGTGCGCCCTAAGAATTCACTGAGGCTGGATGAAGAGAAAGCCTGTGAAATAAATGGACCTACCTGACGGCTATACAGCTTGTGTGTTGATTGAGCAATAAAGAAATAAAGAATTTTCCTAACCAATAAAAATACAGGCACTTTAATAATCCACTGTGAAATTGCTTTGAATCCCAGAGCACTTTCTGCACACTGTGTGTCTCCGGAAAACCCATACGTTATTCTGTCAGATTGAGTGATACCCTATTTTGGTAATAACAACAAGAGTCATTCATTACTTGTGGAGTTATTTCACTGCTGGAAATATGGCAATGTGAATTTACAACACCCTCCTCCCCACCCCTACACAAAAAGACTGAGATTAACTTTATGAGGGGTAGAAGATGCAGGTGAGAGGAACAAAGGAATGAGAGAAAGACTCTTGGTTTGGTAAAGTAGCTTTCAGATTTGTTTGTGCAAGTGTGGCCACATCCACACCATACATTTACAGCACTATGATATCACTTTAAATAGCCGTAGCTCCCCCCAAAGAATCCTGGGAGCTGCAGTTTGTTGAAGGTACTTAGAGTTGTTAGGATACCCCTATTCTCCTCACAGAGCTACAATGATCTGAGGAGTTCAATGATCAATCCTTTTCCTCAGAAAAATCTGGGGACTGAAACTGAAGAAGCAAGAGAAAGAAGGCAGACCTCTGCCACCATCCAAGGACCACCAAATTTTGGTTGTACTTTTAATCTGTTGTAAGCCTCTTTAGAGAGTATTAGGAGGGCAAGGTAATAAATAGGGGGAGGTGCAATACAACAGCAGGAGGCATTGGGTTGTATTCAATAAATCATTACAAAAACAAAATGACCTTCTGCTCATGCAACATGAATTCCCCTCCCTGTCCTCCTCCACATGCTGCCCAAATTCCCCCAAGCTTCTGCCATGGATGCTTTAGTTGAGATTCCTACATTGCAGGGGGTTAGACTAGATCAGGGGTCCCCAAACTAAGTCCCGGAGGCGGATGCGGCCCAATTGCCTTCTCAATCCAGCCTGCAGACAGTCTGGGAATCAGCGTGTTTTTACACGAGTAGAATGTGTGCTTTTATTTAAAATGCATCTCTGGGTTATTTGTGGGGCATAGGAATTCGTTCTTTTTTTTTTTTTCAAAATATAGTCCAGCCCCCCACAAGGTCTGAGGGACAGTGGACCGGCCCCCTGCTGAAAAAGTTTGCTGACCCCTGGACTAGATGAGCCTTGGGGATACCTTCCAACTCTATGATTCCATAAGTCTATGAAGAAGAGTGAGGGGAAGGTTCCATTGCACAAATGGAAGACATTCTGCGTGTGACTAAATTGGATTCAACCCATTAGTTTTAAAATAGATGGGTAAAACTAAACTGTCTGCACAGGACACTGGTTTATCCATCTCTTACTCAAAAACAATCTTTAAAAGTGTGAGGCAAGATATACAACATAATATAGTCCTATCACAGAGTGTAAAATTAATAAAGATGAAACTGATATGCCAGGAATAAATATAGATAAAAGGTTAAAAGGGCTGAAACAAAATGAAACTGTTTCTGGAAGGAGAAGCCAGATAATGCTGACTAGGAGCACGAATGATTTGTATACCGGTAAATATAATTATGTGCTATTTTTATATAAATGTTCATCATTAATACAGATGTGGGGAAAGAAGTAGATTTGGGCCTTCCTTGGTAGAATTTCAGTAGTGAAAATATTGTTGCTGCCTGAACTAAATTTTCTTTTTCAGTTTTCCCAATTAATTTGAAAGATGAATGGATTAAAAAAAATGGCAGAGGCTAACTGTAAAGTATATTTGGAAAAATAAAAGACCACAGTTGAATCAATAGTTCTTTGAGAAGATGAAAAGGAATCATTACTTTTCCAAATATTAAGATATATTATTGGAGTTGTATCAACTGGATGGATCATGGATTGGATTTGACAATTATCAAGAAACATCCGTCTGTGCAGATGAACAAGAAATCAGTGGTCTCCTGCTGCTAGCCATGTTAATGGGTAAATAGCAGTGTATGCTGAAAAAGATTAAAGATAATGAACTGCTTTCAATTCTTTTTAGAAAATCGGGCAAGGTTGAAAGCTACCAATTGCCTCACAAAATTTAGTTCTAAAAGCAGAACAAATACATCTTAAAATATAAAGCAGACTGGAAGTATATGAGCTTTGATCTCACCCCATTCTTCATTTGCAGGTGTGAAAATGTGTATTTTACCTTTCTTTTTCTGTATTACTAGCAGGGATGGGGATGGATTTTGTTTGATGAGCACTAGGATATCATAATATAACGTCGAAGGGCTGAATTCAAATAAAATCTCATATCCATATTCAAAGAGAACCAGGTACAGTAGGTATATTATTTCCCTCAACTTGAGCCCATTTTAACACTTTATCATACGTGTGTGGATATAGATAAGGGCTGCATTCACAAATGGAGTTTATTCTTTCTGTTTTGCTGATTATAAGGCTAGCGCTTCCGTCCCGTTTCTTAATATTCACACAGCAAGACCTCTGCACTGTGTGTCGTGTTCAATTTCATTCATGCTAGCAGCCTGTACTGCAGTGTGAAAGGAAGGTTAGAAATCAGGTTTCCAGCCTCAGCTCTGCAGGCTCAGCTATGGAGGAGAGGGGCAGATCCTGGGCTGTGTGATGCCCCACAAGCAGCTTTCTCTCAGGGTAGCCATTCATGGAACCTTACCCAGAACCTGCAGGATCATCCCTCCCCTAAACAGGATCCTGAGGGTGGAGTGAGGCAGGTGAGAATAGAAGGACGGAAAGGATGTGCGAAGGGTGAGATCTTTGCCTCCACTGGTGGTGCTGTTGGGCAGGATGGAAGGTCCCCAACAGCTGCTCCCCATTGCCCATCTTCAGCTGGAGGGAAGAGGCAGCTGACATGGTGAGATGATTGGCAGGTGCAAGGCTCCAGTAAGCCCAATGTCTGCTGCTCTGCTTGACAGCTGCATAAGACAGCAAGGAGAGTCCAAAGTTCTCCTGCACTCTGCACAGCTCTGCCAAAAACTGCCAGGCTTGCAAATGGATCCCAGGCCTTGGAAACAGATTCTCCCCACCCAATCCAACCCTCCGCTGAAGCAAATTATATGGAAATTAGTGCTAAACGTGCCCTTTATTCCACTAGATTTCCAGATGTAGCTTTTATGTTATGTGAAAGCTCAAGCATAATGCAGAAATCAACCGGTAAGGAAATGTCAGGAGGATGGAAAAAACTGCAGTGTGAATGCACCCATAGTTAGATATAGCATTCGTACACAAGGCTTTACTGAAGTTAAGCAGGTCTGGGACTGGTCAGTGCCTGGATAGGAAGCACATCACAGAAGAAAAGTAGAATATAAATGTTAGGAAATGAATAAAACAAATAACCTGATTTCATTTATAAGCACAAAGCAGCTTACGTAAGATTCCCCCATGTATAAGACGACTCCTATTTTTTGAGCCCCAAATTAAGAAATAAAAATTTATGTGTATAAGACGACACCCACCCCCAATTTTGAACTTAAACAATTTGGGGGGAAATATCGTCTTATACACTGAAAAAAATATGGTATCTTGTCAACAAGTTGCGGTGGCAGCCCACCTAATCCAGGAAGGCTTCTGGGCAATTTTAAAAGCAAACTCTTCTATGAAATCTACATCTTAGAGAGATACACATTTATTTCTTCTATCAAATGTTATGAACGGGTGAGGAATTCATAGTCCCTTTTAAATTCACTCTGAAATAAAAGCAGGATTACCAACAAACCTATGAGTGAGCACTTTGACCTTCCTGGCCATTCTTATCAAGGACCTGAAAGTAAACGTCCCCAAGCAAATCAATTAGGGCTGAAGGATGGAACACAAGGAACGAGAACTGATTTTTTTAAAAAAGAAACTGAACTGCACAAACCAAGGTTTTAACAGGGACTATGAATTCCTCACTCGCTATAAAATTTGATAGAAGAAATAAATGCCTATCGCTTAAAGAGGAAGATTGCGTAGAGGTGCTTCCTTTCAAAAGGAAAGCCTGCGAAAGTTTGTGCTCTCAGACACATTAGGCTGCCGTCTAAACCCCACTTACCTGGGAGCGATTCCCATTGAATTTAGTGGACTCGTTTCTAGGTAGCAATGGTTACGATTGCAGCTTTCGACTTAAGACCCAATCCTTCTGCATTGGATAGATTAAGGAGGGTAGTCTTGATGCTGTTCACTGTTCTCCCCACATCTTGCCAAAGATATTGAAAAAGTGTTATAAAATGGGACCATAACTTGGTGAGATGTTATATGGAAGGGGGGAGATTTTCTGTACTTTTGCCGCTTTCAAAAAATACAAATAAAAAGCAGGAAAGAAGACCATACGGGCGTGCCCTGTAGCAATTATAGAACAGAGGAAATTGCATCCACCAAAAAACATTTTAAAAATGAAAAACAACAACTTGAAAACATGTTCACAAAATCGTGAAAGCACTGGGGGGTGGGAGGTTATATATTCACAAATCATGTCACAAAATATATCTGACAGGTGTTCATAACATCCTGTAATAATCACATTAGCAGTGAATACCGAAATTGCAGGAATATAACATTTTCCAAAGAATAAAAACATTGCCGTTTAAGTGTTGGGAAAATAGGCTCTCCTCATAATAAAAGCAGTATCATAAACTGTACCCAAAACTATACAAGAAACAAGCATTCTTTTGTAGTTCAAAAATGATCTCATGGGAAAGTCCTAATATTGCATGCCGGTGATAATTGTGGTGCAACAGCTATGTTTGCATCTACACTAGCTGTTTTCCCTAAGGTATGTAAGGAACAGATGGTGCAGTCTACCACATCTCGTAGTTGGTGTGCTAGTGGCTGGAATCTAGGTTCAGGTAGCTTCTCTTCAACGGAGGAACTTCAGCAGGCCACAGAGAAAAGGATAAAGATGGGCCAGTATCATTGGCCCATACTGGGCAGCAGTCCCTGGAAAACCCATTTCCATATATTCTTCTGTTGATGAAACATCTGAATCATCCCTGCAGATGCTATTCTCATCCACAGCCTCCTAACCAGCAAAGAATAGCATGGGGATTTCCTGAGACAAGAAGTTGCAAATGGAAAAAGCAGAACGATAATGATAATTGATAAGGATACAGCACATGCCGACAACTTTGTGTGCCAGAGAACATTTCCTTTTCTTTTTCTACCCCACACCATATAATCTAATTAGGTACGCACTTCTAGTTGCACCAAAACGAATTCAACAATTTGCAGTGCAATCCTATACATTTCTACTTAGAAGGAAGTCTCATTGATTACAGAATTAATTTACAAAACTCAACAATCAGGACGTCTAATTTCTAAAGCCCTACAAAGTGCTATGCTTTTGAAGCTAGTACTATTATTGATTCTCAAGACAAAAATAGTATTTCCTATTTTGAGGAAGAATGTGATGTAGAAAATTGCACCCTTATTTGGGAACACTGTTAAAATAGTAACTCCAGTTGTTTTCATCTACCTAATGAGAGGCATCCTAATTCTTCTTCCCCTCTCCATGTAGAGTTCGTGATTTGTTGTTAGAAATAAAATGCCTTGTTTGTCCCTGAATTGGGCCCAGTTTTGAAATGTCAAGCTAACTAAGACTGGAAGACGAATATAATATAGTAGGCTACATTGACATGATATATCGTAAACACTTAATTTACCTGTCATGATAGGGGAGGGGGGCACTTAAGATTTTTGTAAGGTATCTTGTATTGCCTGCAGCTGATGTCGGTTTCTATCTTTATTCGATAAAAAAAAACTGCTTCTTTGTTAGGAGTGAATGAACTTTGAAATGTCACATCAAGAATCTATGAACATCCAGAGAGCTGGAGGCTTACCTAATTTTTTATTTCACCCTCTCTGACAAACAACACATGGGAAACTTCAAACCCAAAGAAATCCTTGCTAAACTAGAAGGGACTGCTCTTAACATAGTGGGAGGGAAACTTTTGGAAACTCTTAACAGAACAATCCTATGATTGCCTGAGAGGCAGAGATTCTGGGAAGCCACTTCCAAACTCCTGTAGCAGTTTTTGCTTTTCAAATTCATTGGTAAAATGAGATAAAAACACAACTGTAGATTACAAATGAAATGGAGCCAAGTGCCAAACAAAATTAAAAATTAAAGAAAGCTTTGTTCAGATTGGAGGTAGGGAAAGGAGGGAGCGGGTTTTTTATGGTTTTCCAGATTAAAGCAGCCAGAGTTAAGTTCATGTACAGCATCTGTGTTTTTGTTAAGTTTAATTTGTATTACTTTTCTCTCTGTTCTTATTGAACTGAACACTGAGTAGTTTTGTCACATTTATTTCTGAAAACCCCTCTGGAAATGTAAGACCATATCATAGCAGCTTCCCTCAGGCACCATCAGATAGAGATGAGAATGAAAATGCAATATATCAGATCCTTCTTTACGCTGGAGCAGAAATCCCACACAGTTTTTTTAAAACAAAAAGAAACATGGATCAATCATGCCATTATATCTCATTCTATAATCATTTGCTACAGCAAGGATTAGGGAATATGTGATTGAGCTTTGTGCTACTTAAGAGGACTGAAGTAATCCTAGAGATGCATCGCATACTAGCGGTGTTTGCACTTTAAATTCAGTATGTGTACCTGTGTACAAAAACAGTGGAGTTGTGCACTTGTACAGCCATTCACATGTAATGTTCAGTGTGCGTGCAGTCTGTACACCTATATACACAATAGTTGAGCTGTGCAACTCTGCAAGTGTATACTGTTTCATACCTGTACATGGGTAGAGCCAGCCCACAATTGGCTTCTTTGCACATTACACTGAAGTGATAGCTTGTACCTGTGTTCGGTGTAATGTGTGAACAAGCCAATTGTGAGCTTTAGGGGTGGGAAGTATGTAATTTTGCTCTACAAAATTCAGGTCAGCGTGAATTTTGAAGGAGGGCTGTGTTTCGGTTTGCATCTTTCTTCGGAAAGCAAGTATTTGGTAGACTCTTATCTAAATGTGAGCTGAATCCTATTCCCCACCCCCACCCCTAGTTCTAGCCTTGAAATTCACATGTTCAGCAACAGAATTGAATTTGTATGTGGGTGGGGGGTGCTGCCTCCTTCCTTTGCCCCCAACCACCACACATTCAGCCAAAGGTGAGAATGAGCTTCATACACACATAACTAAGTATATGCATGTAGTATCTTTAGATGTACTTGGGGAATCTGCAGGGCCTGATCTGATTTCCTGGTTGTGTGTACAGATCATAGGGGTATGTAGCCTGTTCTCTGCTCCCTCACAGATATGTATTGAGGGAAAGGAGAGGAACAGGTATGATCTTGCTATCCCCCCATGTATTCACTCAGTGTGTGGGTACAAATAATAACTGGGCTATAGCAGTTTCCTTTTATGCTACTATTCTGCGGTTGTTAGAATGCCAGCTGTCTAAGTGAGAAGACATGCAACGTGTATGGGTATAAAGACCCGTGGTGTCACATGGTGAGAAGTGAGCCATGGAGAAGTTTGTAGTAGTCAGGGCAGTTGTTGATCAGGCCATTTGACAAGAGGAAGGGTTATATTTTTCCAATGCTTCTGAGGGAGAAGCAACATGATTTGGTAACAGACTGAATATCTGGGACAAAATAAGAGTCAAGGAGGGGACTAATAGTGCCATCTACATGCACAACACTTGGCAGGAGACAAGAGGACAGAGCCCTGCCCTGAGGAGCTTCCAAACTAAATGTCATCACAGGGAGTTATATGGTTGGGTCTGACAGGAAGTCGAATGGGTGTGGAATTTGTGTTGGTACTGGTTTTCTAAACTTTGGGGTGGGAGGGAGGTGAGGGTAATTCTATCTTTTCTTCTTTTCTTTTCTTTTTTTCTATTTCTTTTATGATGTTTTACATATGTTTGGTGTATACTACTTAAATCATGACAGATTCCCTTGTAATAACTTATAAGGGAATAGAATCGGATATTAGTTTGGGATTGGATATCAGTTAAGAACAATAACCAAACCAAGCGATGTTTTTTTTTTCTTGTTCTCAAAGTTTTTTTTTTTATTTGTATATGGAACGTTTATGGTGCATTTTTTATTGGTTTACGAAACACATATTGTACAGTTTTGTTAAACAATGTACAAAAGATAAATAAATGATCTTTTATCCCAAAAAAGGGGGTTACAAAGGAAGGGGAAGGAAGCACAGGCAAGTGTAAGCAGAGGAGCATTGTGTGTTTGTTTCAGTAGCACATGCATAGCGTTGCTTATAGACTCAGTTGTAGGAGGGCATGAGAACTAATGGGATGAGCCAAAGGCTCCACAGAGAAGATGGGGAAGAGAAAAACAAGGCTTCTTGTGTTATTAGGCAACTGAAGAGTGCTCTCCACTGAATACCAAAATGAAATTAAAGGGATGGATTTCCTCCCTAAAGGAATGAACTGGAGCACACTGTTTGCTAAGCAGCAAGGGCTCCTCCTGCTAACCTGTTTATTGAGCATTCATCCTGATTTGCTGGCAGAAAGCTTACACAGAGGTCAGACTATACACAGTCTTTATTGGACATTTGTTCTGATATATCTGCAGGGTGGTTATAGAGCGTTCGTCCTGTATTCATCATGATTTGCTTCTGGGGTTTTTCTGTGCCTTCCTGTTAGTTTTCCATTCAGCCCACAATTTTCAATGCATTTTCCCATCACTTTCCAAAACTGTAAAAAAAAAATCTGATTCCTTTTTTAATGTGGGTTTGCTACACTAGGGCAACAGAGTCCTTTAATTGTCTTCAGTTGCACAATCCTAAATGCACTTGAATCCCTCCCATAAAATAATGGCAGTCTGCAGGCATCCCAAATACTTTAAGGAGGACACCATGCCATTTATTGATATAGATTTAGATGAAGATGAGAACTGCCCTGATGTAGGAGTAATGTGGCACAATATTGGTTAAGTAGCCCTTCAATAAAGCAAAACATTATTCAGGTAGATTTTTTTTTTAATGTGACCAAGAAGAGGTGGGAGAGAGTCAAGGTTGATGTGGCAGGGAAATTAGGCTACATTATTCACTGATTTCCTTCACACCAGCTGGAAGATTCATGTTCAGCTCTTCTGCCTTCCAAAATCACGATGGTGAATGTTCCACACAATCCCCTCACTGATTTCACAAAGGCAATGGATAGGGTTACCAGATGGCACCAGACATCGATGGGGACGTCTGACAGGTGTTTGTAATCACTGGCTGTATTGATGGAAACTAAGGTGTTTAGAACGGCACAAAGCACTTAAAGTAATGGGTACGTAGCCAACTGTTTTCATGTCTGTAGCAGAAGAGAAAAAGCAGAGCTCCGGATTGTTTACGTTAATTAAAATTGTAGGACTTTCCTAGACTAGTTTGTTGAAATGCATTATCTTTTAATCACTTCTGTGTGCAGAAAGTCATAGCCTTAGGACATAAACTGAAAATTTGTGTTCTCTTGTCCTGACATCACTGAACCATGAAGAAAGCCAATGCCTTCGAGGAGCAAGATCCTGGCCTGAAACTCTGACCCATTAAGTTAGTTATGCAGTAAGGCAGCTCAGTATGGCTGACAAAACAGATTAGTTCTGATTATTTTCCCCTATCAACATATTCTTGTACTTATCACCCTGTACAGGTATGCTCAGATATTCCCCACTTCCCTTTCCTCCTCCATTCCTATGTAGTTCATTATTACCTGGTTTAATCAAACGACTGTTAGCTGTTACATACAGCTTGGTATCATGGACTTTGAAGACACTCAAACTCAGAACGCAAGGGAGAAATGTGCTAAGAGGAAGGCACGCTTGGCAAACCCTCACTGTGACCAATTCCCGCCCAGGAACCAATGTCCCCACTGTGTAAGGATGTGGGGGTCCAGAATTGGCCTCCACAGTCACTTACAGACTCATTGTCAAAACCGTGTTTATGGAAGACAATCTTACTTGGCTACGAATGATCGCCAAAGAAGAAGAAGAAGACAGCTTGGTAAACTATGGTTTGAGTGACAGAATGGCTCAGGTTGATTCCAGTTTGCAATCCTGGTTGAGGATGCTGCAAGTGTTGCTGAAGCCATAACTTTGCCAATTCAGCAACTATGTTTTGTTTGAATCAGCAAAAGGGATGACTTACACCCCATATGTGAGAAGAGGAGGGAAATGGGAGGGAAAGGAAAGATGGAGCATGTGAGCAAATGATCATTCATAACATGGCTGGGAGGACTGTTTGTATTCAACCAGCAGACATTGGAAATTTTCCCAGTGTACTATGGGCATATTTATATGGATGAGTGCATGCATGCAGTTTGACATTATTTAGTGTTCTTAAACCAAGCTCAGGCCCACAGTCCTGAAAGAAAGAAAGAACTGTATGTGTGGCGTTTACAAGAAATGCACTGAGATTAGTACTGAAATTTTAAAAGAAATGGAAAAGTCCTTGGTGCAGATACACACTTACAATAAACATGTAATACTATCAGTGGCCTTGAACCTCTATGCTGTGTGTCTCGGAAGGGCATGTGGCAGCCCATCGGAAACTCCTGCTATAGAGTGCTGCACGAGATTATTAGCATAAAGGGTCTGGCCGAGGATCAAATATGCTTTCTTGGCAACTACACCATCAGCTCTCCCATATTTATCTCACTCAACCATTTAATTCCATTTTAAAGTTATTTCCCCTTTCCTGATCACATTTGCATGCCCTACTTTGCTCCCTAACTCTTCCTGAAGGTGACGTTCTATGGACCGTCCTTTGTTTTGAAGGTTCTACCTCGGGTGGATATTTCTCTGCAAGCACAGCACCCGGCAACAAAATAGATTGCAAGGGCTTTTCTTTTCAGCATCCTAAATCAGTTTTGACTAGCAGGCTCCACCATGGCCAAGAACAACAAAATGGCCATGAGCGGCAAGGAACCAATTAGGTATAATTTAGAAATACAGTCGCATGGAAGTCTTGACACCTATTTTTGGGAGTGACATCTCTGGAGGAGAGAAGGGCACAATTCAGAGAGAGGCTGATGGGGAAAACGAGATAATCCTCACATGGCTTGTGGCTTCACACCCTCTCCACTCTTGCCTAATTAGGTTGTCACAGCTAGCATGGATTATTTGCAAATTTGGTATTTCTGTTGTTTTAATATTCCTTCTGGGCAATTAATTAGAATCCTTCTTTGCTCTGTGGTTCTCGTATCGTTCTTTCTGCCATTTTTTTTTTCAGATTTCGGCAGGCAGCAAAATGATATTCATTTCCCCCCACATTGTCCAACTCTTTGAGATGCTTCTCCACACCCAGCCTTTAAAATAACTATTATAATGGCTTATGTGTAAAAAGCAATTGTCCTTTCCCCCTTCCCTTTTACTACCTCCAATCTGATTCCCTGGCTGGTTTGCAGCCAGGACTTTATAATGCCCATCTGAAGCTGCTGTAATAATTTCACAGCTTCTTTTTCTTTTTTTTTAACATACCAATGCGACACATCTCTCCCTTAGCCTCATTCTCAAAAATAGCTATTCCAGGTTAGCTGAACTTTAAAAGGAAAGTTTAGCCGGAGGCAGCTGCCGACACAATGAATATATGCTGAAAACTATTAAAGTTATATCTGAAAGTTGGGTATTATAAAGCAAGACATTACAGCAAATTATAGGTTTTGGTACCAGCCCTGCATCTAATCTGCCATCATTGCATTTTGCATGTATTTTGTTAACTCATGGAAGAGTAGGGGGGAAGACCACTGTAAGCTTTCTCTGCTGTCCAATCCCAATCATCCTTCAGGAGTATGTACCTTGGGTTACATACGCTTCAGGTTACATACTCCGCTAACCCAGAAATAACGCTTCAGGATAAGAACAGAAATCGTGCTCTGGAGGCGCAGCAGCAGCGGGAGGCCCCATTAGCTAAAGTGGTGCTTCAAGTTAAGAACAGTTTCAGGTTAAGAACGGACCTCCAGAACGAATTAAGTACTTAACTAGAGGTACCACTGTATGTTTAAAATATCTCTAAGCGGTGTACAAAAAACCGAAGCAACAACAGACAACTTAAACAAAATATTACAAAAAACACACAGTTACATATAAAAATGTTACATTAATATAAAGTTACTAATACATACAAATCAGCATCAATTCATTTTCCTTCTGACGCACCCTCCTTCTCAGCCTCCACATTCTCACCTAGGGTCCAAACAAACGCTCAGCTCAACCATAAATGTCTCACAGTGAGAAGAGTTTCTGGAAACAGCAGACATCACCCTAGTCTCTCACTTTAGACTTGCTTTTTATGGGCAGAAATCAAGGTGGATGCTACTTCCTCAGGCTGTCCACACCTGTGCCAATTCACCTGCACTCTCCACACCCAGTTCCAGGTACAGCAGGTTTTCTAGGTTTCCTGGGGAATCCAAAGGATGGGAAAGGGCCCTCCTCTTTCTTCACCCTCTGTCCTCTCCTCCCCCTCCAGATGCTTATTTATCTCTTCTACATTCTAACACCGAATGGTGTTTGTCACTCAAGAAGTAAAAAGGACCATCTTTATATGGAAAGCTGCCTTTCAGAGCAAGGCCTAGAAACGATGCCTGATCCCACCTGTGTAATTCTGTGAATGCTGTGTACTTCCCTTGGAGTAACCCTTTAATGTGGCAAATTGAGACTGCCCTCTTAATAGAAGGATTTAAAGAAAAATAGATAGGGTTTTAAAAAGCAGAACGGGGGCCTGTCTTAAATGGCTGGGGGGTATAGTTCAGTAGTTTTACAAACATGAACATGCTCGGTAGAGCCTACTACGTGGGTATAGTCGCAGGTTTCTGGGACTTGAATCTCAGGGTTTCTCTTCAGAGTTCCTTCACAGCTCAAAGAAGCTTGTAAGATTGCATCAGCCATGGTTCAAGGCTGCACATTATTCTGTGTGTGCATTGATGAGCTGTAAACACATCTTTTATTCCTAAGCAATGAAAATTTCTGATTGAAGATAAAAAGGCTTTTCTAGCTATCCCTTGAGGTTCACATTGGAATTAATCTTCAGTTGAATTAGCTGGATGTATGTAAATGGAATCGCACACTTAACTGGTGTGTGTGTGTGTGCCTATGTACATACACATATGTTCAGAATGTGTATCCTAAACAAATTTGCTAGGGAATAAGTCCCAATGTGGAACTAACAACTGAGTAGGCAATCTTAGGACTGGGATGTCAGTTAGGTTCTTGGCAGATTTATTGACCTACCATAGGGCAAAATGGGTTCATACACAATACTCCGACCAACTGCCTGTCTACAACTTTGTCTCAAAACTATTTCTCTGTTGCCTCCAGCCCTCTAGTCACCTCACATTAAAACCAGCTCTGTTTCTGTGGCACTTGAGTGTGTGTGTGTGTGTGTGTGTGATTCAGTGAAATGCAACACTTGTGAAATCTTTGCAACATGTCAAAAATAGTATGTTTGCTTTTAATTTTAAAAATGCACATGGGGAGGGGCGGTCCTTCCTGTCACCCCGAAGCTGAATATGCAGCAACTGTTCTGTGAAGTCTGTCATAAGATTGGAAAGCAGGTTGGTCTGATTCTGGCTGCTTCTTCCCAATGTCCATCACCCACACCTTTCTGTAATAGAAGGGTTAACACATTGAGAGTGCAACACTATGCATTATTATGATTATTAAAATTTCTACGCACCCTTCATCCGAGGATCAGGGCAGTTTACAATATAAAAACACAAAAATACATAACATAGGAATAAAACAATAATATCTCTTCTCCCCCCCCCCAGTTTGAAAGGCTGTACACTGTAGATTGTTTGCTTGGGAGGGTACCCCCGCAAAACAAAGCCAAAAAATAAATACAATGGAAATCTATTCATTGTTTTTTATTTATATTATTATTATTATTATTATTTTCTCCTGATGTCACTATCATGGACTTTATATTCCTTTCTCTCTTTTCTCTTTTTTTTTGCTCTGGGAGCCTCTCGACTGAAGGCTGAATCATTTTGTACTGTGTATATTAACTGAAAACAGGGGAGGTCTGGGCAGACACTGGAACAGATGCCAAATGTCAGACTTGAAGGGTGATGTTTAATTGCTTCTTACCCATGTGTTGTTGCTCCAGAAGTGCTTTCCTGACTCTGTAAAATGCCCTTTCTCTGTCAAACATCAGTGCAGACATCCAGCCAGGGGCTTTGCTGGACACTGGAACAAGTCATCGACAAGATCATAACATACATGGAAGCGCGGCAGACTAACTGGATGAAATCTTATGTTTCGTTTTAACATTCAGTTTTGTTTATGGCCACTTTGTTTTCGGTCTCTGCTTTGTTGAAGGTCAGTTTTTTTGTACAGCTTTTGATATCAACTCAGTAAAATCCGATGACCGAAACATAAGGACGTGATAACATTAGGATGCATGTTTACCTATATGGGCAGTGACTGTTTTAGGTGCATCCAATGTGTGTGACCTCACCAAAATTGGAAGTGACCCAAAAATGTCACAAAAAGGGGTGGAGCGGACGACGACGACGGGGTATTTGGAGACTTTTTCAATGGTGTTTCAAATATATGCATTTTCACTTAAACATGTGGTACCTTGGAATATAACCCACATGCAAATTTGTAGTTACGGTACCTGTATCTGTGTTGAAGCTTTTATTGGTAACCAGGTGAGGAATGGGGCTTTGGCTCTGAGCTGCTACTGATTAGTCTCTGTTCTGCAGATGGAAGAGATGGCTGAAAATTAGGGAGATGTGATTTGGAGAGAGGCCTGTGGAAGTGTGAGTGATGTCTCCTGAAGATTGTAGGCTCTAGAACAGGCACCCCCAAACTTGGGCCTCCAGATGTTTTGGGACTACAACTTCCACCATCCCTAGCTAACAGGACCAGTGGTCAGGGATGATGGGAATTGTAGTCCCAAAACATCTGGAGGGCCGAGTTTGGGGGTGCCTGCTTTAGAAGGTATTGCAACTGGCTTCCTATGGTTTGGAGTACCAGATTTTGCTATCTCTAAAGTCCCCTTTCTGGACTGGTCTAGGTCCGGATGATCCTCCAAACCATGTGCCACCTGGAAGAAGCACTGTCACAAGTGGTAGAAAACGCTTCCACTGGAAATGGACCTCCCTTTTCCTTCATTCGGCAGATTTGCAAGGACAGTTGCAGGCAGGGGCACCATCTGAGGGGGCAGGGGCCAAGGGCCCCCCAAAAAATTCAAGCAAGGGCCTGGGTCCCCTCAAAAATCCATGACACCTGTGCATGCCTGCTGTGTGATGTGCTCACCTCACTCATGCACACTGCAGCATGCGCTGGCATCATTTGCGCAAGCCACACGGTGTGCGCACAACTCGTCAGCATGCCCCGCGTCACTGTGGCATGTGTGTGGGGCATGTGCATGTCGTGTGGTCCTGACCCCCTCAATCACAGGAACAAGCCAGCGGATTTAGTTGCAGTTCCACCAGCTAGGGAGACCTCCGTTTCAAGTGAGCGGCTTGAGCCTTCCTAAACAGATTTTATGGCTGAAACCAGTGTCTTTTTTCAGGGGTACTCAAGGGTATGCAGTGCCAGCGCCTCTTTTTGTTGTTGTTCAAAAGTGTGGCACTTATGATAACATCTTCATGGTGAGTACTGGCACATATTTTTATAGGGGGGGAACCACTGGCTGAAACTATTAGTTTGGCATGAATGGGGGGGGTAGAGTTATGGAGTATCGGAACTCCTGCATTCTGGGAGCTTTCTAGTCTGAGTTTCCCCAAGAACAGTTCTTCAACATAGGCCTCTAGACAAAAAAGGAGCGCGGGGGGGGGAGAATGAGAATGTTTCTCTTACTTTTCTAAGGAACTCCCCATGGTGAACCCTTAGGCTAACTGGCTTCCTGTGGGGGTTGGCTCCCCCCACCAACTCAGTTTTTTCAGGGTCAGCTGGGAAGTCTTCTCTAACTCAGATTTTAATCCAAACTAATAGAAGAATTTAGCACACCTGGTGCTCTTCTCTCCTGGGGCCACTACCTTTAACCTTCAGCATAGTGAGGTCAGGTGGAATGTTGATTCAGTTAAGAGCATACAAAGAAGCCTCATGGGTTAGCCCAGTGGCCCCCCCTGGTCCAGTATACTGTTCTCACAGTGGTGAATGAGATGCCCACAACCAGGACCTGAGCAGTGTCACAGAGCAAGCCAACAGTGAATTACACCATTTTGCTTTATTAGCAAAAGCACAACCTTCACATACTTGGCTGAGTGACAGGCCTAATGAACACAGCAGCTCACCCGCGGTAGGTCTTACCCCATGAATCAGTTGCCGAGACTGAAAGTCCCCTTCCCCACAGCCATCTAAGTCACCTCCTCGCCAGAGCTTTTCCCAAGCAATCAGAGACTGCACCTGTGTGCAACCTGTCACTGCCTCACCCATTTCAGCCCTCTTTTGTTTCTGGGAGACATTGGGGAGGGGAGTTTGTTGCAGCAGGAGGGGGAGACACCTGTGACTCTTCGCCAGCCTAACTCACCACTGCCTCTTGGACTCCCTCCTCTCCTGCTTCTGCTTCCGGTTCTTTTTCTGGAATTCTCTCTGCCACAGACTCTCCCAGCTCATTAAGCCCTGTTCAGTTTCTGACACCTCCTCTTCCCCATCTTCTCCCTCTGACCACTCATTGTTGTTCCATCATCAGTCTGTGGGCTCTGAACCTTCTTTCCTTGGGGTTCCCCCACTAGTTCCTCCCACCATTCCTCTGCATCCAACCAGGCCATGCCAAGCAGCACTCTCTGCCCTGGTGACTCCCAGCCACTGACTGATCCCCAGCAACAGGCATTCAGTTCAGGCAGAGCGTGCTATTTTTTTTTTTATACTTAACCATCTGAGGATCAGAAGTGTTGCCTTGCTTTCTATACTCGAGCTATGGCCGGTCTTGTTAGTAACAGGGCGTCAGCCAAGGCAAGACCTGTCAGTGGCAGGTCCTTGCCCTGTCATATTATGACCCAAAGTGGCCGTCCAAATCCCCCACCTGGGAATGAAATTTCAGTTCAGGTGTTTCCTCCCACTGGGCCTTTTAATGTTTAGAACATTTGCCATCCCTTTTCTAGAAATAAACCATAGACTGTTTTGCTTTGATGTGTAAAGAGTGAATTAATTAAACGACTGAATTAGCTCTCAGAGCCTCTTGAGAAGAAGAGCCCGGGGGAGCCAATTGGCCTATATTTCATGAGAGCAATTGAGCCTGGGGCTGCAGGTAGTTTTTCCCCCTCTCCCTTTCCTTTTGTGTGTATGTGTATGTTTTTGCAGGCTCTCAGCCACTCTTCCCTGCACACATTTGCATTTCTGCACCCTCCTCCAAACAAATCACAATTAATTATAGTTCTGGCAGATCAAGCTCTCGACAACCTTTTGCGGTGTTTTTACTGCCTGGCTTCCTGTATGAAGGTTGGTCCCTGGTGTATTTAATATGGGCAGATGACACAGAAGGCACAACTTCCTAGACCTAAGACATAAGCGCAAAAAATAGGATCTGCAGTTGCTGTTGGAAGGTTGCCAACATTTCTATATTGCTAAACACCCTTGATTCAGCTCCCGTGTAGAGAGATGTGGTTCCTATAAATAACGGAGACAGGTTCCCCCCCCCCAAAAGAAATCTTAGTGACTTAGTTGGGTACAGGCTGAGGGAACCTGCAGCTCATGTCATATACAGTTCCTGACTCATCTGTACCCCTTGTAGCTTTTAATATTTCTCCTGATATTTCTCCTGGGTAATTGAAACTCCTGGGTTGTAACAGACAACAATTCCTTACACACAAATATATATTTTAAGGTCTCTCTTATAGGACAAACATTTGTGATATTCTGAGCCAGAATGTGAAAATGTCAGTTGCTCTCAGTCTCTCACTTTTCTAATGTTAAATTCGGTTCTCCACATTTCCGAAGCAATCAATGGAAATTAGCATGCATGGGTTTTTGCAAGTACTGCTGGTCAACTGATCGCTGGGTTGTGTGAATTGCTGGGCCTTTTCCATAGTGGCCGCCTCCTGGTTCTAGAACTCCCTGCCTTGATATTCACCACCAGACCCCTCCAAGGTATCCTTTAGGCATTTTTATTCCTGACTGCTTTTTATGAGGATGTGCAAGATGTAGAAAGCTCTTTTTTTTTACTGGACTAGCCGACTGATGGAATTAGATTAGAAAAGTGAAATGTTTTACTGCCACTGTTATTATTGTCTTCTTTGATCCCCTCCTCCCACCACTGGTTTTAAATTGTTTTTATATGCTGTGAGTCTCCATGGGAAGATGGTATATTTTGACTAGCAGAACAGAAATCCATTAAATAAATAATAATACACATATGAATGTATCTATTTCCCGCTTTTTCAGAATATAAATCATTACCAAGGGGGGAGGATTATAATGATGAAAGCCAACAGCAGCAGCAGCTGCATCGAGAGCCCCATGTCATAACTCTAACCATGACCTGGCTAATGAAAGAGGGCTGTGTTGCCTTACTGCCAAGCAATACAATCCATGAAACTGGCCATGGTGGCAGGGTCCTTCTCTCTGGCAACAACACCATTCCTCAGGAGGTTATTATAATCAGGGGATAATCACACGCTGGAAGGATCAGAGGCACTTGCCTGAACCTTGTGCTTCAAAATACCCCAGAGATGCAATTAGCTTATGGCTCCCATTCTCTCTGACAGACCTTATTACTTAAATATCTGGCACATGGATATACAAAAATATTAAATATTCATTTGATGTTCCTGTTGCCTGTAAAGCTGTAATTTTGTGTTCGGAGGAACTTCTGTGTCAATCAAATCTCCAGTTATGGGTACAGCTGGCCGTAAAGTTGAAGTATATGCAACTCCACTCACCATTTTTCCCTGACTGCCATTAACTTTAATGGCTTGGGGCTTATCCAGATGCATGGCCCAGCCACATGATAGATGATGTGATAGCCCTGCAAGTCATTCATCCAGATCTATTTCATTAAATTAAAGCACTTGCAAACACAAGACCAGAGGCGACGCTACACCGTGTTTCAACTGTGCTCTGATATGTTTGTCCTTACCCAGCAGCCTAAGGGAGTGGCCTGTCCATGAGACTTTCTTGCCCAATATGTCCTGTTCCTTTTCCCAACTGCTCCCCTCTCTAGAACTTGAGCCGCATTTCCTAAGAACTGTAGCTCACAGGTGGAGTATCCCTATGTTCAATCCCTGGCATCTCCAGGTTGGACTGGGAACGCCCCTTACTGAGCCCTCTACTGAGCTCAGTAATGTTAGAAAGAAAGAAAGTCTATTGACAGCACAGTGACCATTTTGCCATAACACTGACATCATGGTCTCACCGCAATCTATGTTTTACTTTATATTTAAAATATTACCCTGGCCTTCAGTATACTCTGGGCCCACACTGAGGCGGCTAACAATAATTAAAACCAAGCATAATATGTCATATTCTCCCTCAAATACGTAACAATAAAAATAGAGACAGTGCAGAAGACGTTTTAGGCGTTAACTTAAACAGAGCTGGGATTTTATCTCAAGTGACCGCTTGGTCCCATTAGTTTCAGTCTCCCTGCTGCTGTTACTACAATTTCCATTTGCCGTGGTGAACCTGTGAAGAAAGCTAGCAAAGTTCAAATCAATCATCAGTGCCAGCCCCAAATGGCACATCTCAAGGGCACTCTGTGGTTTGGCTGTCAAAACTGTCCACATACCGAGCAATTAAAGACAATCTTTCAGTGATAAAACCGTGAAGGACTTTACCCTATGATTGCTTTCAACAAGACCTGTGCAAGGCTCACCACCGCTGCTTTGAAGCCAAGAAGAGAAAAATGGGAGCCGGGGGGAAGAATGGAGAATAACTGCTGGTGAAGCGCTTTTGAGCAGCCAGGCTTGGAAAGGTTTCTTTAGGGCTCCAGAAGCCGACCTCAAACAAGAGGTGAGCTTTTAAATCCCTCATTTTTTTCTCAAGCTCTGGTTGAGTCTGAGGCAGACAAGAATTCCCATTTGCCCAGCAACCCTCCCTGATCTGCCACCTCCAAACACACTCCCATGGGAAAATTGGTAAAGGTGGACCGGTTGGTTTTCATGAGCCCCTGTTACCCTCCTATTAGGGTCACAGCTTTTTACATGAGAACTCTGCCACCACCTCCCTTGTCGAGCTCCATCTCAGGGCTTTGAACTTTGAAAAACTGACCTGTAAGCTGTAACTCTCACTTTTATTGTGCTTTCAGCTCTGGTGGAGGTAAAAATTGGATTGTTCTGTTGCTACTGTTTTGAATGGACTACCCACTGAAAATGTGCTTAGGGCTGATCTACGGGTTTTTTTTAAAAAAAAAAACAGTATCTGGTGTAGCCCACCTGGAAGTATGCTGTTTTGAAATGCTGGCAAGCCTGACTCCTTCTCCCTGATATATTTACCTTCAACAGGCAATAGTTTAGTTTAGTTTTAACACAGAAGAGAACTCCGTCAAATGATCTCCTCTGTATAAATATTGCACGCTGGCACTGTCCCGGTTGAGGAGTACAGAACTATGTGTGTTTCTGAACATGCAGATCAGTCCTGAATTCCGTTCTAAGCTATGCTGAAGTTGGGCTGCATCAGAGGGGAGAATGTTCCTTGGTTAACTGCCATTTGCTGAGCTTTGCAGCAACAGCAAGAGTGGTGAAGTAAAGGGGTAAAGATGTAGATGTTGCTGGACTCCAGTTCGCTTCAGGCTTCACTATTGGCCATGTTGACTAGGGCCAATGGCAGCTGGAGTCTACTGACAGGTGGACAACCACAGATTCCCCAGCCATGGAGTAGAGGATTGAGTTAACATTTTGTGGGATCTGCATCCCTCTTACTGCTTTATCTGGAGATGTCAGCTATTGCGAGCATTTGATGCAAGGCAGTCATCATCACTAATTGCTGTGCTGTTTTGACATTAAATTCATGACATTACCCTTGAGGTCCCTAGTCAAACAGATAGAACCCAGAGCAGAGCTGAACTGAATCTTCAAAGCAAATTTACCAATATTAAAGTTCACGTCTGTCAAATCTAGCCATTTCAAATGCCCCCAAGTTCAGACACAAGTCTCCTGATGTCTGCTGTAATTTTAAACATATTTACTCAGAAGTAAGTCTCAACAGAAAGTTCAGTACCATGTCATTTGGTAGGACTGTTATGTGGTTGTTTGTGTAGTGATTCTCTACTTTGGCCACAGGAGTGGCATGCATGCTGAAAACCAAGATCAGGAATTTAGAAGCTGCTGCGGGTTTCATTTTTCTGAACCTTGAATCCCGTGGTGGAACAGAACCAATCTAGACTTAATGTTAGGTGACAATACACTGAAATCATGTGCACTCAGAAGTTCAGTAGGACATACTCCTGGATAAATGTGTATAGGAATGCAGTCTGAAGCACACATTGGTCTATGATTCCATTCTTAGCTTACTTGGCCAAAGCTTTATTAGGCTTTACAAGTATAGGCCATCATAAAACATCCATATATAACAAAATTTAAAATATATACAAATAAACAGCAATGTAAAATATATACTGGTAATAATGAGGATTTTCATTAGGATTTCTTCCTGCTAAATAGTGCCATTCACCACTCTTAAGAGAAACTATTGACAAAAACTCAGCGACCCTTGCAGTTAATTCTGGGTTAGTTCTGAGGGCTCTAGGAGGGGGTTGTTTGAGAATCAAAGGCTTGGAATTTTCAACAATATTTGCCTGCTACTTTTGCTATTCCATTCATTCAACTGTCCAGTGGTACCTTGGTTTACAAACTTAATCCGTTGCAGAAGTCCGTTCTTAAACCAAAGCGTTCTTAACCCAAGGCGTGCTTTCCCATAGCAGCGGGGGACTCAATTTACAAATGGAACACACTCAACAGGAAGCGAAACATGTTCTTATTCCAAGGAAAGGTTCACAAACCAAAACACCTACTTCCGGGTTTGCAGCGTTCTTAATCCAAGTTGTTCATATACTAAGCTGCTCTTAAACCAAGGTACCACTGTATTGCTTTGTACCCTAACCCTAAGATACATAGTAGACTAAACAGCATGGAGAAGGTGGATAGAAAATTGTTTTTATCCCTCCCTGATAACACTAGAGCTCATAGACATCCAGTGGAGCTGAATGTTAGAAGGTGCAGGACAGAGAAAAGAAAGTGCTTCTTCACACAGTGCATAGTCCAGCTATGGAACTTGCTCCCCGAGGAGGCGGTGATGGCCACCGATTTGGATGGCTTTAAAAGATGGTTGGACATACTCATGGAGGAGACTATGAATGGCTACTAACCATGTTGGCTCTGCTCTGCTTCCACAGTCAGAGGCAACAATACTTCCAAATACCAGTTACTAGAGACCATGGGAGAGAAATGTGCTCTTGTGCTCAAATCCTGCTTGAGGCATCTGTTTGGCCATGGTGAGAACAGGGTGCTGGACTAGATGGGCCATTGGCCTGATCCAGCAGGTTATTCATATATTCTTAAACCGAGAAAAGAAAAAATGCCAACCTATTTTTAATCAATATTCCATCAGTCCTCTTTGATTGCACCAGCCACACTGCTAAACAAGGCGTTGTACCAGTTTAAACTGGAGCCCAGTTTAGCCCAGTTCCTCCAGCTTTGCTTTCTTCTCTTAATAAGGTGTTTGTTGCTTTAATAGTCCATTCTGAAAGGGAAAAGATGCTGTGGAAGTCATAACTGGAAAGATTTGAAGTGTGTGACCTCGTTTTGCAGCCTCATCTTCTTCTCATTATTAAAAAAAAAGAAAATCCCATCAGCTGCAAACCTAGAGAGCAGAGCAGAGCTTCTGATCGCTTGCATTAAGCATCCACATTCATCTCCTAATGTTCTCTCCTACGAAATTTAATAGCAGCACGGTGTTTTTACTGTGGTGAACAGGCAATATCCCAGCTGCGAGATGTGGGCTTTGGCATTCAGGCAGTGTGTTAATTAATGGGAAGTGGCAAACCAGCTGGAAATCATGCAACTCTAAAGGAAGGCAGTTTGATTAACAGAAAGGAGAAGAATTGCTACAGAATAGGACCACATATTTTTTTTGAGCTACTGGTCGCTTGGAAATAAGTGGTATCTCATAAATCTTTTTCTCACTGTGATTGCTCTTTCATATTATTTACAAAGACAGTTCCCATTTCCACTACAGTTTCAAGTTTATTTATTTATTTCGGTCATCTGATGAAAACAGGTTGCCATGTTGGCTGCCAATGCAAGTTGTGGCTAGATTCTTTCAGAAAAGGAGCAGAAAGCAGGGATGAGGATCATTATCAGCTCTTTGGTTCCATAGCAAGGTGCAGCAGGCCCTGGGGGTTGAGGGTTGGAGCTGAGCCATGCTTCCTGGTTCCACCCCTTCTTTTGAATCACTGACACTAGGCCCTTTCACTCTCCATGCTTTGGGGGTTGCCCTTCTGCCGCCAGGAGCAGAGAAATCTCGCCACTGCAAATCTTCAGCTTCCTATTCATGACAAAAGAGGCGAAAAAGCTGGTGATGCAACTGAAGAGCTCATTCTGCTCCCCTCTCATGTGGGATGACTATCTGAACAGTGCATTTGTGATCTTGGAAACTGTTGAAACTTCTGAGGGAAGCATACGAAATTCCCCCAGGACTGAACAGAAACAGACTCCCCAATACTTACAGATATGCACCTTGAAATCTGTGGGGAAGGCCCTGCTCATGGTTCATTACTGGGAGTGGCCTGTTTAGCATCAACTTAAGACATGGCCTTCTCTGTGGTGGCACTCCAGCTATGGAACTCAGTAGACTGGCAATTGTTGCTTACACCACTAACATGCTTCCCCCCTGCATCTGAAGAACCATCTGTTAATCCAGCCCTTTGAGGAAGCATGAATGCCACTGAAGACCCGTTGTCCCTTGTCTGCTGTACTCTGAATTCCGTGTTATATTATTCTGTGCGGCGCTTCAAAGTTTTTGAACTGGTTGGTATTCTGTTAGCCACCTTGGACTCCTAAGAGAGGAGATGTAATAAATAAATAAATGCTAAATAAATAAGATTGATTGGAGAGTAATGAAAAGAGAGTTGATCTGAAGTCTTTGTGCACAGATTATTATGCTTTAAAATTAATCAGCAGATGTTCTCTTCAGCTGTTGTGTGCCTCCGCTGTTTTTCATTTTGGACGCCAGGCACAGATGCCCTATGCACTTGTCCAATTGTCCCTGTACATTGCCCCACCATTGGAATTAATATTCTGCAGAGCCCCAGAGTAGGAAGAATGTTCCATGTTCAATAAAGAGGCTTATTTGTATACCTGCATTGCTCAATGAACATGTCCCTGTTCCCTTTGCTGCTGGTTTATTCCCAGCTCTGGTGAATCCTGCTCCCAAGGTGATAGTCAAGGAGTCGAGATATTTCTCTGCTCTGGACAGGAAAGGTTAGTCAACTGATGTACTCTGCAGGAGGAAGAAACTGTGGAATCTGCAATAGGCCAAGAATTGATTATATGGTTTCATATTTCTTTTTCCTCCCCTGACAAGTAGGGGCTAGTCTTTCAAGGAACGAATCCCCCATTGGGCTTATTCATAGTAAGAACCACTCAGAGGAATTATTGCCTTCCTCTGCCTTGGTTGCTAATACAGGAACAACAACAACAAAAATTCCAGGAGAGGCAAGCTAGACTGAATTTGTGTCATTCCTTGAAGGAGTTATCGGAACTACTTGCTCTGCTGTCACTTTTGGTGCCTACCCTTCTTGGTTGTGCATAGGGATGAAATTTAAAGACTATAAGAAGAGGCTGCTGGATCAGGCCACTGGCCCATCTAGTCCAGCATCACTGTTCTCACAGTCAGGGGCGTTCTTAGCCCCTTGGCTGCCGGGGGCGGGAAGCCAAGAGGCACCCCTGGGGGGCGGGGCATCGCAGTGTGTGCGTGCGTGCATCATGACATCATGACGCATGCGACGCCCCACTCCGGGGGTGCTGGGCGGCAGATTCGGGAGACTCCCGAAGCTGCCGCCCGGCGGCAGAACCCCTTCATGCCGCGGCTGCTCGTGCCTGCGTGAGCAGCCGCAGCACGAAGGGGTGCTGGGCGGCGGATTCAGGAGTCTTTGCGGGCTGCAAAGACTCCTGAATCCGCCGCTCGGGCTCCCTTGGTGGAGCGCAAGTCGGGGCAGGGAGAGGGACGGGCCAGCGAGGAGGGGTGTCCCTCCTCGCTGGCCCGCCCCTCTCCATGCCCCGGCTCCGCAAGAGCGCTCTTCCCTCCTGTGGTTTCCAGCAACTAGTGTTCAGAAACATTACCGCCTCTGACTGTGGAGGCAAAGCATAGCCATCATTGCTAGTAGTTTTCCAAAGATCTCAGCACTGGGCTTGTTTACACATACTTTTTATTAATTCCTGTCTCACCCCTTGATCTCGATGAGAAGTGAGGTTTATTTTTAACGAGTTCTTCTAAAATTAACAATTATTGCATATTATTTGCAATCCAGTGTTATATGCCATTTATATACACTGCATATTTCCTAAAGTAACCATCATGCAAACAGATCCATACAACAATGCTTACACTGTACAATTAAGGGAAAAAAGGTCATGGAACTTTGTTTCAATATATGATTGTGGCAGCAAGACTTTGATATGTATAAAGATGGAAAGGCTCATCATTAACAACAATGGTGGAGTGGTTATTAAAATTATTGGACTTAGCTGAGATGGAGAAATTGACACGTTTAATTAGAGAAAAGTCATTGTTAACATTTACTGAAGATTTGAAACTTTTTGCATAAAAATGAAGTAATGATATTTGAGTTTGAAGGCTAAAGATAATGTTTGTTTATAGAAAGTAATCTTGCTCTGCATTATATTGGAGTGGTTGAGTTGAATAATGTTTATATATAGCTGACGAAAAATCGGAAGTTCTTTAGTTTCTTAACTTTGTCTTTTTCTCTCTCTCAGTGTTTTTTTTTCTATCTCCATATCTCTGCCTCCTCTCACTTTTCCCTATTTTCTGTCTTTCTTTTTTCCTCTGGTTCAGAGTGCTTATCTAGATTAACATTTTAATTTGTATAAAAAGATATCTGATAACAATCTTTTATTTCTCTTTTTAAAATCTAGTAAAATTTATCCAAAAATAGAAGTAGGCTTGTTGGTAGGAACATGACCTTAAGGTAATAATATCAATAAACAAAACAGAGAACCCGTTCTGTTTGAAGGCCATCATGTTGGAAGTCCTCTCTTATTAGGTAAGAAGGCGATGAACTTTTTGATAGGGCCGCTTTAACTCTGGAAGACGTACCCCAAAAAATTATTTCTGGTACTGATGCAGAAACACATGTAAATGCTCCCACTCCCCCACCCCCCCTTCATTGAATTCTCAGAGTAATCAGAAGTTGAACATACTATTTCCACCAGGTGCTGAGCCAACCCTGCTGCCATCATGGGATAGCAGTGAACCTGATCTGGGTCTCTCTGTTGCACCTAGCAGCTGGCATAGTATAAGGGCATTTCCCTCTGTCCTCTACTCCTTCCACACTGGCTGGTATGAGTGGTGGAGCTGTGGTTGCAGCAGTGGCTATTCATTAAGCCCATGGCCAGGACTTGTTCTGCCCCTCAAATAAAGAGCATTGAGCATCACAGCCTGAGACATGCATTGACCTTCTGGTATACAGAACCCTTTCACATACTGCCAAAGCCCTTCTTAGTAAATATAGAACCTTCTCTAAAGAGAGCAGGGGGGAGTTATACATTTTTGCTGCAAGAATAATCATTAACTCTCCGCCTTGTCAGGCAAAAGCCTACCCTACAATCTAGTGACTCACATCATGGCGTTTGTGTCAGTGCTGTTCCTTTATAATTTAACCCCAAAATAAACAAGTTAAATTGAGAGTAACATGATAAGTGAATGGTTTGCTTAAAAAGCAAAAAGCAAAAGGGGCTCAACTACATGGTCTATTCATTTCAGATGATGGTGGAGGTTTTCAGGAAAATTAGCCACAACCAAACTCTGGTTCTCTATACCACAATTTTCTACCTATCGAGATGTACTCTGCTCTTCCTTTAATCTTTTATCCAAAGTTGAGCTCAGCCAGACATCCCTTCAAAGCATTCACATAGGGGAGGATGTCATGAACTTAAAAGAGAGCCAGTGTGATGTAGTGTTCAGATTGCTGGACTATGCCTTGGGAGACCAGGGTTCAAATCCCTGCACACTCACCAGGTGACAGTCACATTCTCCCAGCCTAACATACATCACAGGGTTGTTGTGAAGATAAAATTGGGAGTGAGCGACCCAAGGAGCTTTGAGCTCCTTGAAGGTAAGGTGGGCTATAAATGTGATAGATAGAGAGAGATATCTTAGCAAATGAAAGGGAACTTCCAACAGGAAAAATAATAATCAGATACGACACAGAGGATCAGGAAAGCAAGCTTTCTGACCAGTGCTGGAGGGGACAATTAGAGAGCTCTGAAATTCATGGAACAACTAAACCAGCCTTCAGCAGCTAGGTGCCTTCCACTTGTTCTGGACTGCAAGTCCCATCAGTCCCAGCCAGCAGCGACTGAGAGTGATGGGAGTTGTAGTCCGGAACAGCAGAGGAGGCACCCGGTTGGTGAAGACTGAGCTAAACTAGAAGACAGCTGTACTTACTCAAACCTCAGTATTATTGGGGAGACAGGATCTTCCCTTGCTGGCATTCCTGATGACTGCTTACAGCAGAGCATGATTTTGTTTCTTGTGCTGCAGATTCCTAGAGTCTTGCAGCCTCCTTCTTTACTAAGACTTGGGAATTCTCTGCTACTTCCTGCCCTTCCATTACACAAGCTGTGATTACAACCCTGCAACACGATATTTATATCCATGGAATAAGCAGCCACAAACTGAGCATGAATCATGCACGTAAATGAGGGAAACTGCAGTGCTGCCCTAATTCCGTTGCAGGAGATCTGTTATGAGGAGATGGGCAGGCCTCCAGCACACCCAGAGACACAAATCCAAGCTGCGGCTTAATGGACTGCAAACAATCAGTTTCTGAAAGCAAATACATTCTGGAACCAGGAGTTTATGGTGGAAGAAACCCAAGAATTGTCTCAGTGATGCAAACCAACCAAGACCGGTGCTTGTGCATAGATAGCTGCCTTCCATTGACTCGTAATATTGGTTCATCTAGCTCCATATTGTCTACGGCAGCTAGCGGTGCTTTTCCAGGGTTTCAGACGGGGTCTTTTCTGGCCCTGGCAGGAGATGCAGGGGGCTGAACCCAGGGGTCTTTTCTGCACAAAGCATGCTCTTACCATTGAGCTGCAGCTCTTCTTCAAATACAGCAGATGCATTTCTACATAGTGCCACGCCAACGCTGGCTTAGGCAAGCTGGTGAGATTATTCAGGGTTAATAAAATGCCCTGACCCTTGACATAATCAGCTGAGCAGAGGTGGTTTTAGGGTAGCTCAACCGGTTTGGCCACACTGGGCCCCGGCACCACAGGGGGTGCCACAACAGTGATGCAGAACAGAGTGCAAGAGGCTGGGTGTGTGGGTGTACTGAATTGGGCACTGCTGAAATTTGAGAGCCCAAAGTCTGCCACTGTGGTGAGGCCTCACTCCCTGTTTCTCTGCCATTGGCTGGTGTTCACCATAGTGGCACTGCTGATCTAAGGAAGTTTGCCTGGTGTGATCACAGCTTGTCTTTCCACAGGTAGCTAGGACTTAATTCTTTCAGCGCTCTTTTTTTAGGTTTAATTACTTGAATCCTTTGTGTTATATTGATTGAAATTTTTATTGTGCTTTTTATCATAAGTCATTGAATTTAGATATATTATTTTTAAATATTACTTTTATTTGGACTGCCATAAAAAGATGGGCTCGAGAGGGTGGAAGTATCTAAATAAAATAATGTGGTAAAGAGACAGGCAAGTGGGTGTTACCGTTCCTGACAGCACAGCCTTATCCAGCTATCACTCCCAGCTTTCAGTAATGTTTAGGGAGGCTTTTAATATTTAATAGATTATTGCATTTTAATGTTCTGTTGGAAGGCGCCCAGAGTGGCTGGGGAAACCCAGCCAGATGGGGGGGTGTGTGTAAATAAATAAATAAATAAATAAATAAATAAATCTTATTATTATTATTTGTGGATAGAGTGTTCTAGTGTGTTTGAAATACTTTGCAAAGTACTGTCAGTTATAATTTTCACAACAAATCTGTAAGTCAGTGTTATTCTCCCTATATAGTAGAGGCTGAGAGACAGCAGGTCTCAGGTCACCTACTCCATGGTGTAGTGGTAAAATTTCTAGTGCAAGAGAAATCATGGCAAGACCCCATAGCAATACACATATGGGTCCAAAATGCAGGCGGCTGATAAACAGAGAGAGAAGGAGGGAGAGGGGGAGAGAGCAACAGTAAATGGTATAAAATCCATTTTATTAGGTTCACCAGACAGTCACAGAGTTGCGAGCTGTCAAAGGGTGGTGCAATGCAGGGTTGGGGAACTAGCTCAGGCTGTGTGTGTGTGTGTGTGTGTCCTTTCCTCCACCCCAGCAGGCCAGTGATGTCACATAACCATGTTACTTTGCCCATGTCGTTTGAAATACTGTAATCACTTGCGAAACCTGATGCCTTGCAGGTACTGCCATGTTCATTAGTGCATGTAAAGTGCAGGGCTTTGCAGCCTCCAGCAGTCAGCCAACTGATGGTGCTTACAATGTGCTGTACCTCCTTGGCTACATTAGGGAGTTCCCAGCACTGGAATAATCAGTAGTGTGGGGCATGTGGGCATGGTTTGGGGAAACAGCCTCATGGGCCAAATTGGGACCCATGCTGGAGCTAATTGGGCTTGTGAGTCGGAGTTCCCTATTCCTGGTGTATTTGTGTCATGTTCTGGCTCCATGTGTCATGTTGCTGGGAAGGGGAAGGGGACAAAGGGGACAAAGGGAAGGAGACAAGGCTGATCAAAGGTTGTTTGTTGGACCATGGACAGCTCCGAGGAAGCAACTTGCTCGGACAAAGGTTGGGCGCAGCCTGAGGCCCTTTAGAAACCACAAGCATTTCAGAAACCAGAAATTGGCAATTGTGACAAAAAAGTGGAGCAACCTGTGGCCAAACACTAATTCTAAGAACCTGTTGAACATATCAGTAAATGCAAATTTCAAAGGATAGCTGTGTTTCAGTTTGTATATTGCTTCAGGGTGTGCAAATTTGCTGTGTGCTAACTGATCCAGTTTCCTCCTCCATCCCTGATTTGCTGTTCTCAGTTTAGTCTCTTAGCCACTAGACTGCAGCAGCATACAGAAAGCAATTGAGATTTTCAATATCTCCCATAATAATATGATCTTTGATCGACAGTTGTGGTCTTTTCATGAGATATTTCATCTCAGGCTGTGGCATGCCTGGTTTTTTTTCAACAGGTCATATCACTGCCATATGCCACAAAGCTCTCTTGCCTAATATTTTATCCTGTGACAGCCCCTGACCTTCAACAGACACCTGTAGAACAGCTTAGTCCTTACTTTGTATATGCATATTCACTTGCTCCACCATGTAACCTGTCATGCAAAGACTGGAGATCCTTCTAGGTAAGAGGAGAACGATTGACATAGCAGGATCCAGATCTGACCATACAGTCTGCGTTTTCTATTTCAACCAGCTCAGTCATTACAAAGGAAAAAACCACTTTTTGAAAGTCCATCAGATGTAAGTGCTTGCACCACCACCACCACCCACCTCCTGGAGGAATGAAAAATGTGGTGTTGTCCCACAGGAAGCAGGAGGTGAGGGTCAGCAACAGAACCAAGGTTGACTCCAGAAGGTAGGACAACCAGGCAAAGGCCTGGGATCCACAAGTGAAAGGGATTACTTAGGGTAAATGTGGTTAGCTTCATCCAGATAAGCAAAATGCTGAACTGTAGAGGGAGTGTGATGGTCTCCAGTCCAAGGACCAGAAAAATCTGGTTCCAGTTATTACAGTACCAGAGAGGAAGACAATATAGGAGCCTTATGCATCTTACCTTACTAAAGTGGGCAACTTTCAAATAGTTGGAACCTTCATGCACCCTCTCAGGTGTTTAGTATTTCTTTGGGATTGGATGGTGAAAGTGCCAGCATTGTAATAATATTTATTATGGATGGAACTGCTCCTTCAGGCATATCCCCTCCTGCTGCCAGTTGGAAAAGGAAATTCCTGCCACCCCCCCTGCAGCTCCCCAGGTCAGCTTTCGTTGCACATAGAAAGTGCTGCTGTTGCTGCTTGGGCCCAGCTAGTGGCAACATGAATTGATTATGTCAGCTCTGACTAATGAAGCCGGAAGTTGATAAAACGACTATTACATTGGCTTGGCATTATTAGACTCATTGCTAATTATGTCGACACAATGGCAGTACCAGCGTTAGAAACAACCATCAAAATAAAGTGGAGTTGTACTCATAAATCTTATTGACGGGGAATTTATGAAGGATTACAGCGAGCCAAAAAAAAGAAAACCAACCAAAACATTGGTATATATGGAAGGGACACTTTGAATCGATGTGTAGGGGAGGAGATTTTGGCACTTGCGACGTTGGCTTCCAGTCTGTTCCCAAGCACAACTTAGAGCACTGGTGCTTTCTTTTCGAGCCCCTGACAAATATGTATGGGACTGCACCCTGAATTGGCTCGTCTTAAAGATGTCCCATGGAACTGAAAGCAGGATACCACATAAATGTCCTGACCTATAGAAAAATGTTACATCTTTCCCCCAGAATGCCTGCACAACCCTAATCTCACTGCCACTTGCCCCACCCTCTGTCAGGGTCTGGGTGGACACAGAGGAGAGGTAGCTGAACATGGGTGAGTGGGCACTAGAAGAAGGAAGGTTGGAGACTGACTTGGAAGAAAAGATTGGTGATCTGGGTGAACCTGTAACAGGTTTGAAAAGCACAACCGAAAGGCCAAGGGGTCAAACACAAGAGTTACCTTCTAAGACCTATCCACAAAGCTGGACTGGGGGCACTGCAAACTGGTTCAGAACATTACCATGATGGATGGTATTAAAAGCCACTGAGAGGCCCAGCAGAAGCAGCACACACCCATCTAGCTCCCTCTGAAGATAATCTAGTAACTAGGGCAACCAAGGCTTGAAGCTATATCATGATGTGCCCAGATAAACAGCTCCACCCACACATTCTTAGCACTGCCACCACACACACAAAACACCTTACCCAAAAATGGAATGTATGACATTGGCCAGAAATTATCCAATACAGTGGTACCTCCAGTTGAGGACGGGATCCATTCTGGAGCTCCAGTTGGATCCTGAGATTTCCACAATTGGAGGGACCGCTTCTGCGCAGGAGCGCAGCAAAAACCCAGAAATATACTTCCGGGTTTGCCGCTTTCGTATCCAGAAGTTTACTTAAGCGGAGGGATACGTAAGCAGAGGTATGACTGTATATTAATGCCCATTTCTAAAGGGCCCATTGACTGTACCACAGAACAAGATAAACAAAATAAATGTTTAAGATTAGAAACCAAAACCAAAAAAGAAGCCTACTTGGATGCTTTTCTCAGGTTTGGTACTGGCTATTTCTGATCCTTCAAGCCAATGTTGTGTTTTGAAGAGTCACTGCTCTTTCTTCACCAGTGTTGACACTCTTTGCCCGGAGAGCATTTGAGATCTGCCAGAATGCATCTAGCATTGAGAACAGAAATTGGAAACCTCGTAAAACGAGCTGCTGCCCTTCTGAGTTATTTGCCTGCACAAGTTGCCAGAGATGAGCTGTGTGTGTGTGTGTGTGTGTGTGTGTGTGTGTCCGCTCACACTTTTGAGAGCACCACATACAGGCTGTGGCTTCATGCCTTCCACCTTTTCTTCCTCCTCCCTACATGCGGGGAAGGTTTTGTTTTATTTTTACAACCACACGAGCGCTTGTGGGTGTTGCTGAAGGACCTGGTATACATATATATCCATTCTTCTTTCAAATGAAGAAGCTAGGATTGCTCAAATATAGGAGTTCAAAGGATTTGTAGATCTTGCACTTTCTCTTCTACCCTCTCTCCTTGGTGGTGCAGAGAAAATGAAGAAAGTTATCAAGGTTTTCCAGATGGTTAAAAAATCTTCCAGAAGGAGGAGGAGATGGAAGGAGGATTTCAGGGTGGAGGAGGAGATGGAAAGCCAGGGATCCTGTGACCACCACATTGGCTTGTGCAATCTGCATCTCTGTGTAAGGGGTAAGGAGACTGTGTGAATGAGATTGCTATGTGCCAGAAGCTAAGGGGAGGAAAGGAGGGACTAAGAATTGTTCAGTAGCCAGATGGTCATCTTTGCTATCTATGCTTTCTAGGGCCATTCATACAGACATTGCTTAAATCCAGCTTTGCAGTTTGATTTTGGATTATATTACATTTCCCATCTCTGTAATTTGAATGTGAAAATGTCAGTCTGGTTCAATCATTCAAAACATGTTCAGGGAACAAATGTGGGTGGGAGGAGCATTGTGTTGGCTCATTCTGTCTAGGAATTGGCAAACCTGTTGATTTCAGTTTTTGCCAGTTTCTTTTTCCCAATCTTAAATTCAGTTCGCCACAGTTTCTGAATTTTTCTTAAGGTCCTCATGAAAATTCACCACCAGTGAATAGTTATCCTAATAGATTAAAATTTGCATGCAATTTTGTATGCACTTTCCCCCCTGCAATTTTGCCTAAGATTCTGATACAATGCATCTTTGTAGAGGTTTTTATACTAATATGTGGATTTGTGCATATTTTTCTTTGGTATCTGCGTTTTAGTTCCCATTATTTGGTTGGAGAATTGCATTTCAAAATGTGTACAGTTTTGAAGAACAAATGCTTTTCATTTCACATACCGTTTTAGGCAGTGTGAATTAGGGAGGTGTGCCTTTAAACGTGAACTAATCAAATTTGTATCCCATCTTTAATTACTTTCACAGCCTATGCACATTCACTCAACAGAGCCCACACTAATAATAATAATAATAATAATAATAATAGTAACAAAAACAAAAAGAACCGAACCCACACCTGTACAGTTGTATGCACAACAGGCTCTGCTCACACCACCAAGAACCCTTTCATGCATCCGCTTAAACGTTTCCACTGTGAATGCCCTTTGCAAAACAGAAAATTTAGAACTGAGCCTAAAGTATCCAAGCAGTGCTAGCTCCTTTTTGTGTGTGGGGGGGTGGGTCCCTGGGTGAGATGTTGTCAGTGGGACCCCCTTTCTGAATGTGCCCACTTCTTTTTTGTCTAATGTCACTGCACTCCATTCACTTGCCGTGTCTCTCTGTGCCCAATCCACACAACCACCCAGAGGGGAAGTGGAAGGTGACAAGACAGTGCTGCTGCATCGTTTCAATGATTTTGTGCTTAAAGGGGGCAAGTTAACACATGGCAACCACAAAGAAGAGGAAGAGGAGCAGTAGGCTCTGGGGACCAGCAGTGGATCCCCAACAGGAGTACAGGCACTGGCAGATGTCTGATAATGCCGACCCCTGATGCTGACCCTGCTTCCATGTATGGTTTCTGTTTTGTTGTGGAGTACAATCATGCAGTTTGTGGCAATTGTTATGCTGGGGACGTTTGCCCATGCTTGTTTGTAATCTGAATGGAGCAGCCGTCACTGCCATCAGTGCATAAATTATGCACTTACACTAAAGCATGCTGATGTGAGTGCAGCATGCCTTGTGCTTGTTTCTGATTTATTTGGACTCCCTGTGCTGATGTTCACTGACATAGTAATGCCATGGGTCACCAGGCAACATCACACCATCTCCTATGTCTTACCTGATTGGTTGCATGGATCTACGAGACTCCATGTAAGGGAGGAAATTGATTGTGGCAGGAAATGTGATTTAAAACTGATACCATGTGTTTTCAAGGGAAATGACAAAATCTGGTGAAAGACCACAAAAACCCTATTCAAATGAAAAACCATTGTTGTTGTTTTCTAAAGGCATGGCATATATGGCCCAAAAAAGGTAAGCTCTTTGAATAAGTTTAAGATCAAGAGCTATGGAGAAATGTCCAGTCTCTTCAATGGGAAAAATTTATACCATTAAATGAATGTTTTCCCTAAATTACATGTTGAGTGATAAATAATACCCATGCATGTTCAACACATTACTCTAGTAAATGTGGGCATTAGATTTCATATGGGCCCAAAAAACTCCTAGCAAGGCCACAAATGTATGATATAAAGAGAGTGAGATCCATTTGTTTGGGATGTGGTGCAAACATTGGCATGTTAGCAGTAGTAGTAGTAGTAGTAGTAGTAGTAGTTCCTTTATTGAATATGAGAATATGCAAGGAGATAAAAGACCAGTTCCAGGCCAATGCAGATCTCTTTGGCTCTTTTAGGTATGCGATAGGTGCACACATTGAATCCCTTTTCTTTAATCTGTCTCTTCCTGCTGTGACCAAGTACTCTGAATATGCTTTGGATGTGCTGCTAGTGCAATTAAGCTCTCTGGGGAAGGGATGTGAGAGGGTTTGTGGTTACTAGGGGGAAGGGTGGCTGGTGTTTTTGAGTTCAGAATACAGTATGTTTTTATTCTGTATATTGTTTGTGTTTGTTCTGAAACCCCTTAAAATATATATATTCAACTCCCCCCCCCCCAGTACCCAATAAAAAGCAAAACCAGGAGGGATTGGGGTACCAAATATATCCAGAAGTGGCTCGTTAGGTGCAGTGGAGCCACTACATTAGCTTTCCAGCCGCTAGGTCACTGTTGCTTACTGGTAGGAAGAGGGGTGAGGTGGTGGATATGGTATGGTATAAGCACACTGGCAGAGCTGATCCAGTGAAGAAGAGTTTGGATTTGATATTCCGCTTTATCACTACCTGAAGGAGTCTCAAAGCGGCTAACATTCTCCTTTCCCTTCCTCCCCCACAACAAACACTCTGTGAGGTGAGTGGGGCTGAGAGACTTCAAAGAAGTGTGACTAGCCCAAGGTCACCCAGCAGCTGCATGTGGAGGGGTGGAGACGCGAACCCAGTTCACCAGATTACGAGACTACCGCTCTTAACCACTACACCACACTCCTTCACAGTATGTTTGCACCCCTGCCACCTCACCCTTCCCCTTCTCCCTTCTGGTAAGCAACAACAACCCTCATATCAGAAAGTTAGTGTACTGGCTCCACCTCATCTGCTGAGTCACTTCTGGTATTCCCAAGATGCAAGAATGGCGTTTATGAAAGGATGGCAGTACCCAGATGACACAATAAGAGTAGAAGTTAAAATGGTGAATGAGCACCTTGAAAGTATGCTATGGTTTAAAGAAGCAAATTGGATGGAAGCAATTGAAAATCGCCATCAGTACAAGCATCCCTGGAGGTTTGGTATTAAATCAAAGGAAAGCTATATCCATGACTATCATCCCAAATCTCCCCTTTTTAATAATGCATTTTTATCTTATGCCTCTGGGATGACTGGTGACTTATCTATATGGCACTCATTGTGTCTGGATTCTATCAACAGTTTAATGAATTGGTGGGATATTACGACAGCTGAAGAAGTGGCGGAGGCATTGGATGACATGGCCATTTTTATTTCAGTACTTTCCAGCAAGAGGAGCAATAAGTGCTCTGATTAGAAAATATTGAGAAATTATAAAAGAAAACGAGCACAAGAAATTTCTCCAGTCCACCAGCTTTTAAAATATAGGCCAGAATCCAATGAAGTACTTCCACTTTTGCAAGGATATTGGTTTGTGTAACAGAAACTGCCCTTTCTTGCCTCTTCCCATGTGCCCTCCCCAAATTTGCTGTGGAGCGTTGGAGGAAACTTACAGCAGATTGAGGACAAGCACATAGGGAGTGTGGAAGGGTAGGAAGTTCCATCGCACAGCCAAAAGTCTTGCATTAGCAAAACTATGCAAAACCTCACAAGCAAAATTTATTCATATATTTTGTAGTTGTCCAATAATTAAAACATTATTATTAGGATATTAGAACTAATGGGGCTCAGGGTAGGCATTGCTGTCTGCAAGTTTTACTTCCCACAGTGAGTCCCAAGATGCCATGGCTGTTGTGGAGTCAACCCTATTAATTATTATTGTTTTATATAGTTATTTATACCCTGACAGGACTTAAGGTAGCTTACAGATAAAAAAAAAGAATCATTAAAATACAATTAAACATTGATAGAATTAAAACTATTAACTACAGGTGTTAAGGGACATAAGTTGAATGCTGTACTTCAATTAGGGTGGAAGATTGGGGTGGAAGTGAGAAAATTGTTTAGAGAACTGCAGCCTCTCTAAAGCATGATGGACAAAAGCCATGAAGACAAAGGAAGACAGACTGCTTTAGGATGCAGTGTGCAGCACAGGCAACTCTGTCCTTATTCCACCACCTCCCTGTATCCAGTAGCGAGCAGTGTGGTGGGGCAGAGGTGCTTTCCTGACCTCCCAACAGTGGAGTCACTGCTGCTTACAGGGAAGGGACAAAGCAGTGGTGAGGTTGGTGTGGTGCAAACTCAGCAGCAGAGCTAATCTGGTGCTTCTGCTGGTGTGTTTGCACTATACTGCCCTCTCCAGTGCCTACCACTCCCACTCCTGGTAAACAGCAGCAGCAACTGTGCCAGGAGGTCAGGTAACCATCTCCACCCTTCCATGGAGTCTGTATCCCAGGGCTGGCAAGACAGATTCACAGTGCAGTCCTATGCAGTCCAAAGTCCCTTTGAGATCAATTAGACTTGCTTCACTGAGAGAGCAGGGGGTGTTAGCAAACAGGTCTGTCTGCAGCTTTTCCTTCTTCCATTCAGCAAGGATATTAGTAGGTCAGGCAAAATTTAGCTACAGACACAATGCAGAGGAAATTGCAACTGTTCCTGATATGTAGGTCATTTCTCCTTTCAGCATTCACATTGAATGCCGTGCTTTGTAAAGCTTTATATACTAGCTTATTTCCACACACGCCTCTTATAATGCAGGGAATGTCTTCATGCAGATCTTCCCTATGTATCCGTTATCTACCTAATTAGCTCTGGCCATATTTATGGCCCTGGAAGCTTATCATACTCGGGAACGTGCACATACTAATGCACATTCTTGCACAATATCCGTTTTGACACCAGGCAATATGGTTGCCTTCATTTCACGGGGAAGCAACGGAGGCATAGAGACGATAGAAATGGTTGATATGGATATTATCAGGCAAATGTGGGGCTGCTGTCAGGAGTCCTGTAGACACTTTCTGCTTGCTCCTTCTGCAAGTGGGGCTGCGGGGGAGAGAAGAGACCTGTAAACAGTTTCATGTGCAAGAGCTATGCAGTGATTCATAATCCTCCTGGCCTGGAAATCCAGGTGTTGAAGGACCAGGTTAGTATCAATGGCTGATGTATAACTTGCCTCATGTGCTGTCTCCCTTCAGTCTAAACAGTGACTTGCTGTTGAGGGAGGCCTCCAGACAGGTCTTCCCTCTTTGCTACTGCCCTTTCACCTCCCTGCAGCCAACTGTCACAAGGGATTCACTCACTCTTGAGCCTGAGCAACTGAGGTATATGAGCTTCTGGGTGGCTCACCTTCTCTCCTCTTCCCTCAAGTGCTGTACATACAGATACTAGGTTGAATCCAGACTAAGTTACTTGCACTTAGTTCCCATGGAAATCCACAGGACTTGTGCCATGACTGAATCTGCATTGACACCATACACCTAAAGCACTATAACCCCACTTTAAACAGTTGTGGCTTCCATCAAATAATTATTGGAGCTGTAATTTGTCAAGGGTGCCAAGAGTTATTAGGAGACACTCTGCTTCCCTCGCAGAGCTACAATTCTCAGAGTGGTATAACAATCAATCCTTCATCATAGGGAACTCTGGGAATTGTAGTTCTGTGAGGGGAACAAGAGTCTCTTGACAACTCTCATCTCACTGCACAAACAACAGCTCCCATAATTCTTTGGGAGAAGCCATGACTGTTTAAGGTGGGGTCATCATGCTTGAAATGTATAGTGTCACTGTAGCCTATCTTGTTGCACTGATTTCAATGAGACCTCAGTTCATCTAATGTATGATGGATCCAATCAATCACCAACTTGAAGAATATTGCACAGGCAACTTAACTTCCCCCTTCATGGATCACTGCCTTGTCGTGGCGAAGGGGCTTGAATTACTCAGGGAAGCTACGGACAGGTCAAGATTGACAGGTCATAGTAGAGAGTTTGGACCAAACGTGATCCACCTGGAGTAGGAACTGGCAACCCACTCCAGTATCCCTGCCAAGAAAACTCCATGGACAAAGACAACAGGCATATAAAAGATATGACGCTGGAAGATGAGCCCCTCAGGTCGGAAGGCGTCCAACATGCTACTGGGGAAGAGCGGAGGACAAGTACAAGTAGATCCAGAGCTGATGAAGCGGCTGGGCCAAAGCCGAAAGGACGCTTGGTTGCGGATATGCCTGGAAGCGAAAGGAAAGTCCAATGCTGTAAAGAAAAGTATTGCATAGGAACCTGGAATGTAAGAACCATGAACCTTGGTAAGCTGGATGTGGTAAAAAGTGAGATGGCAAGAATAAACATTGACATCCTAGGCATCAGTGAACTCAAATGGACAGGAATGGGCGAATTCAGTTCGGATGACTATCATATCTACTACTGTGGGCAGGAATCCCGTAAAAGAAATGGAGTGGCCCTCATAGTCAACAAAAGAGTGGCGAAAGCTGTACTGGGATGTAATTTCAAAAATGATAGAATGATCTCGATGCGAATCCAAGGCAGACCTTTTAACATCACAGTAATCCAAGTTTATGCACCAACTACCAGTGCTGAAGAAACTGAAATTGATCAATTCTATGAAGACTTACAACACCTTATAGAAATGACACCAAAGAAGGATGTTCTTCTCATTATAGGGGATTGGAATGCTAAAGTAGGGAGTCAAGAGATAAAAGGAACAACTGGCAAGTTTGGCCTTGGAGTTCAAAATGAAGCAGGGCAAAGGCTAATAGAGTTCTGTCAAGAGAACAAGCTGGTCATCACAAACACTCTTTTCCAACAACACAAGAGACGACTCTACACATGGACATCACCAGATGGGCAACATCGAAATCAGATTGATTATATTCTCTGCAGCCAAAGATGGAGAAGCTCTATACAGTCAGCAAAAACAAGACCTGGAGCTGACTGTGGCTCAGATCATCAGCTTCTTATAGCAAAATTCCAGCTTAAACTGAAGAAAGTAGGAAAAACCACTGGGCCAGTAAGATACAATCTAAATCAAATTCCTTATGAATACACAGTTGAAGTGAAGAACAGGTTTAAGGATTTAGATTTGGTGGATAGAGTGCCTGAAGAACTGTGGATGGAGGCTCGTAACATTATACAGGAGACAGCAACGAAAACCATCCCAATGAAAAAGAAATGCAAGAAAGCACAGTGGCTGACCAATGAGGCCTTAAAAATAGCGGGGGAGAGAAGGCAAGCAAAATGCGAGGGAGATCGTGAAAGATACAGGAAATTGAATGCAGATTTCCAAAGAATAGCAAGGAGAGACAAGAGGGCCTTTCTAAACGAGCAATGCAAAGAAATAGAGGAAAATAACAGAATGGGAAAAACCAGAGATTTGTTCAAGAAAATTGGAGATATGAAAGGAACATTTCGTACAAAGATTACCACAATTAAGGACAAAAGTGGAAAGGACCTAACAGAAGCAGAAGACATCAAGAAGAGGTGGCAAGAATACACAGAAGAATTATATCAGAAAGATATGGAGATCTCATACACCCCAGGTAATGTGGTTGCTGACCTTGAGCCAGACATCCTGGAGAGTGAAGTCAAATGGGCCTTAGAAAGCCTCGCTAACAACAAGGCCAGTGGAAGTGATGATATTCCAGCTGAACTATTTAAAATTTTAAAAGATGATGCTGTTAAGGTGCTACACTCAATATGCCAACAAGTTTGGAAAACTCAGCAGTGGCCAGAGGATTGGAGAAGATCAGTCTACATCCCAATCCCAAAGAAGGGCAGTGCCAAAGAATGCTCCAACTACCGCACAATTGCACTCATTTCACATGCTAGCAAGGTTATGCTTAAAATTCTACAAGGCAGGCTTAAGCAGTATGTGGACCGAGAACTCCCAGAAGTGCAAGCTGGATTTCGAAGGGGCAGAGGAACCAGAGACCAAATTGCAAACATGCGCTGGATTATGGAGAAAGCTAGAGAGTTCCAGAAAAACATCTACTTCTGCTTCATTGACTACGCAAAAGCATTTGACTGTGTCGACCACAGCAAACTATGGCAAGTTCTTAAAGAAATGGGAGTGCCGGATCACCTCATTTGTCTCCTGAGAAATCTCTATGGGGGACAAGAAGCTACAGTTAGAACTGGATATGGAACAACTGATTGGTTCAAAATTGGGAAAGGAGTACGACAAGGCTGTATATTGTCTCCCTGCTTATTTAACTTATATGCAGAATTCATCATGCGAAAGGCTGGACTGGATGAATCCCAAACCGGAATTAAGATTGCCGGAAAAAATATCAACAACCTCAGATATGCTGATGATACTACCTTGATGGCAGAAAGTGAGGAGGAATTAAAGAACCTTTTAATGAGGGTGAAAGAGGAAAGCGCAAGATATGGTCTGAAGCTCAACATCAAAAAAACTAAGATCATGGCCACTGGTCCCATCACCTCCTGGCAAATAGAAGGGGAAGAAATGGAGGCAGTGAGAGATTTCACTTTCTTGGGTTCCATGATCACTGCAGATGGTGACAGCAGTCACGAAATTAGAAGACGCCTGCTTCTTGGGAGAAAAGCAATGACAAACCTAGACAGCATCTTAAAAAGCAAAGACATCACCTTGCCGACAAAGGTCCATATAGTTAAAGCTATGGTCTTCCCAGTAGTAATGTACGGAAGTGAGAGCTGGACAATCAAGAAGGCTGATCGCCGAAGAATTGATGCTTTTGAATTATGGTGCTGGAGGAGACTCTTGAGAGTCCCATGGACTGCAAGAAGATCAAACCTATCCATTCTCAAAGAAATCAGCCCTGAGTGCTCACTAGAAGGACAGATCCTAAAGTTGAGGCTCCAGTACTTTGGCCACCTCATGAGAAGAGAAGACTCCCTAGAAAAGACCCTGATGTTGGGAAAGATGGAGGGCACAAGGAGAAGGGGACGACAGAGGATGAGATGGTTGGACAGTGTTCTCGAAGCTACTAACATGAGTTTGGCCAAACTGCGAGAGGCAGTGAAGGATAGGCGTGCCTGGCGTGCTCTGGTCCATGGGGTCACGAAGAGTCGGACACGACTGAACGACTGAACAACAACAACAACAACAACTTAACTTCTGTATATCCTGATCTGGAGTGTTCCAGTCTATATGACCGCAAGACCGCATGCAAAATAATCAGAGATTAGTTTCTACTTCTAGAATCCAAAGGCCCCAAATATACAAAAAATGTATCAGAAGTCACTGTAGTTTTCCTCTAGCTTAACAAGTGGACAGATGGCAACCACAGGCAGCAGCATCATTGTTCTAATTATTATAATTATTACATACAGAGAAAAAAAATCATTATCTGTCAAAGTGCAATCGAAGTGACACAAGGTCAGCAGTAATATAGATGGAATTTTATCAAGAGGTCACAACAATTAATTAAATGAATCAAAATGATGAATAATGCATCATGTGCGAGTCATTGGGTTATCTTTTCTTATGAGGAATAACATGTGGCAAAAAAAAATATGGACAAAGTCCATTCATAATAATGTTTCTACTGATCTTTACGACTGCCATCCATTAATGAAACATATTATTTCATTGTGGAACTCCTGATATTCAGTCACAAACAGGGATGGGGAAGAGATTCAGTTCTGCTCATATTTAAAACCGAATCTATCAAATCCACACTTTCCAAAGCAATATGAGAACTGAAACAAACCCATCCTCCAACATCTGTTCTCATCCAAATTTTGTGATGCTGTACCGTAACCAAACAACTTTTACAAAAATGCAAACATTAGGGGGAAGTGTGCATAAAAATGAATATACAGCATGCATGAAAATAACATACAAAAATGCATTATATTAAGAGGAATTTCTTGCAAAAAATGAGTACATTAGTGAAAACTGCACACTACGGGAGCAATCCTATACACAAGAATCTGGCATATAAAGCAACTCTGGCATAAGTTAAGCTGGCGTGAAGTACACCACCAGAGTGGGGCTACTGCTGAATGAGCCAGCCTAAACCTGGCAGAGGGGAAACAAACCTTTAAAATAGTGTTCGAGTTACACCACCCTTTTTACCAGCTTAACTTATGTCACATTGGTAGGTCACGTGGCACAGCTGATCCAGCCTAAGTCCTGCCTCTCTGGTCCCGCCTCCACCACACCCCCAGAAGGGCTCTTTTTTTCAGGGCTTATGCCAGTTTAAGGGCTTACGCCAGGGGTCAGCAACCTCCGGCCCATGGGCTGGATGCGGCCCACGAAGACCGTTTTACTGGCCCACAAGCTGCCAGCTTGGCAAGTCCTCCGCGCGCTGCGCTAAAGCAGAACAGCACGGTGCAGGGACTCGCCAAGTAGTGCCGGAAATGGCATCTGCACATGTGCAGATACCAGAAACCATGTCTGCGCATGCCCAGACACCAAAAATCCCTTCTGCGCAGGCGTGATTTTCAGCACCGCACTGCCCATGTCCGGCTCACGGATGATCTCCCTGGGAATGATCTGGCCCATGGCTGGAAAACCTTGCCGACCACTGGCTTACGCCATCTTAAGATCCACCAGGCTCAGCTCAGCCAGCCAGGTCTGAGCCAGGATTGGAGAGATATATTGGCATATCTCCAGCTGACCAAGGACAAAGGTGTTAAGCTAGAGTAGCCTCTGTGTGTGTGCCTGGAGATTGGCTGGATCTTAACCCCACAGTTCCTGGTGGATCTTGCTATAGAATTCTCTAAAATGTAAACTGTTGCAGAAATGTAAGGAACTGAATTTATGATTGGGAAACTAAGAAACTGAGAGAACTTTAATTGACAGATCCTTCCATCCCCACAAAGCACTTAGCTGGGATGAGGTTTGGCAGCCAGAGTTTCTATAAGTAACTGTATAAAAAATATTTTAAACAACAAACAACTGCCTTATTAATCATGCATCTTTTGTCAATTAATTAAACCGATATATCAGTTCCAAGCTGCAGCTAGAGATAGGTTTAGTCTGCTTCCAGACTTTGCTGGAATTTTGCACATATTTATCACTAACTCCATTCAATCCTGTTTCCACATTAATCTGCGGGGGGCTTTTTAAGTCCACACACACACACAAAATCTTATTTATATACATACTTAAATATGTATTTCATCACAAAATGTTATTTAAATGCACATTTTATCTCAAGATACACATTTCTGAATGTGTTTTATCTTCTAAAATACACTTCGTTGTTTTTTTTAAAAATATATTTTGGTCCTTTCTTGAGGCAAGAACCGTATCACAAAATTCAGAGAGGTGCAAAATCCAAAGGATAATTACATCTCCAAATCATGTATTCGTTTGAGAGGTGAGAATCAGTTCACTGTGGCCCAAACAACATTTTCCTCCATTCCTAGCTTTCAGCCCTATTTATTATTGGCCTGGCTCCTGAAATATGAACAATCTATACAAATTTTGAATTGGTGACCATGCATCATATTCTTCCATAAGATACTGCTGCTGACACCCTGGGTTAAACCACAAATGCCCGCTTCTTCTCATTTCAGTCCATCTCTGATATATTCATGGCTCCTTTGGCCATGGTAATTGTCTACAGGCAAGAAGAGGTTGGTAGTCTCTATGCCTCTCCCCCCCCCCCCGATCCCTCAAGATGCTTCAAACAATCAGAGAGAACTCTGGAGGGGTTGTGGAGGCATTTATTTTTTAAAGTGAGCTAAGGAGTGATTTCATGCACCCTGCTGCTTCCCAGATTATGAAAATGATAAAGAGGAAATGCCGTGTAGGCAGCAGCTAAAGCACATGGGAAGAGAACAGCAGCATCCATGCCTTTGCATTCATGGAGCAGAGTTATTGTAGCCAGCTGAATCTGGGAAATAAAATGTAAATCAATGCAAAAATGTATTTTGCAGCCCAGAGGCCTGGTGGTGTGAAAAGATAAGGCTGCATTTCCCCATTGTTTGCATAATAGAGGTGCCTCTTCGGCATCTGCCTGGCAGATAGCTTGCAAGCATTTAAATATTACTTTTTTATTTTTTTAAAAAAGCATATAAGGAAGGATAATGTTTTGCTGCAGATTAGCATGGCATCGACATAAATGTCAGTTCTCCAGTGTCTCTGCCTTCATATAGTTTCTTCAGGAGCAACACACGCACGCACACACACACACACACACACACACTAAATTGGGTACAGTTTGGAGGGAATAGTGCATAAGGAAGTTAAAGTCAGGTCAGGACATGATGAAACCCTATTCGTACAGCCAAGCAAACTAGGTGTAGTGATGCCCCCCACCCTCCACAAATGGGCTCTTCTAGAATTATGATAAATTAGGGAAGTGGCCGTAACCCAGAGCACAGGCTTCACATGCAAAATGTTCTAGATTCGGTCTTTGGCCACCAGTTAATGGTGGGGGAGATCAACATCTGAACATCTGCAAAGGCACTGCCATTCAACATGGACTGGTCTTCTCCAACCTGGTGCCATCCAGATGTTTTGGACTACAACTTCAATCGTCCCCAATGGGATGACAGAAACATAGGAAGACAGACCATTGGTCCATTTAGCCCAGTATAGTCTACACTGACTGGTAGCAGCTTTCCAGGGTTTCAGGTAGAGAGCCAGTGTGGTGTAGTGGTTAAGAGCGGTAGACTTGTTATCTGGGGAACCGGGTTCGCATCTCTGCTCCTCCACATGCAGCTGCTGGGTGACCTTGGGCTAGTCACACTTCTCTGAAGTCTCTCAGCCCCACTCACCTCACAGAGTGTTTGTTGTGGGGGAGGAAGGGAAAGGAGAATATTAGCCGCTTTGAGACTCCTTCGGGTAGTGAAAAGCGGGATATCAAATCCAAACTCTTCTTCTTCTTCCCAGCCCTACCTGGAGATGTTGGGGATTTAACCAGGGACCCTACTGCAAACAAAGCAGATGTTTTACCACTGAGCTAAGGCCCTTCCCCAACTTCTAATGATTGGAGCTGCAATAAAAAATATATAGGTTGGGGAAAACTGATGTAAACAATACTGGCCTGGATGGACCAGTGAACTGATTTGGTACAAGACAGCTTCCTGTATCTTCATAGAATCAGAGTTGGAAGGCACCCTGAGGATCATCTAGTCGAACCCTTTGCAATGCAGGGATATGCAGCTGGGATCAAACCTGCAACCTTGGCGTTATCAGCACCACACGCTAAGCAACGGAGCTGTCCACTTTCTGTTTTATTTTCAGTGCCTTTTGCAATTATTCCTCACCATGAATCTGCTTTTTCTACTGCTGCGGTGATGACAGTTTCAGTGAGTGTTCAGCTATTATTCCAAGATCTCTTTCCTGGATAATCATAGCCAGATAAAAAACACCATCAGCTTATATGTGAAGTTAATATTTGTATTTTTGTCCCTAAGCGTATCTCTTTGTAATCCAATCTCCCCACTCCACCCCGTTTCTCCATTACTCCATTTGGAGAGATCTTTTACAGAGTGTCTGTGGATTTTCCATCACTATATTGTTATAAACTTGGGGGTTGAATTGGATGACCTTGGGGTCCCCTCCAACTTCCTGTGTGTGTGATTCTCAAATTGAGGTCTAGCCAAGAACCTGCTGAAGTGTTCCAACCAATTGGAAAGTTGGCTACACTAATGGGTGTAGCAAGTACCTCCTTTGTTGGGGAGACTGGCTGAGTGCTATCAATAGGAGGCCTTTTGAATTTGAGTTAATAGGAAATGTGTAAAGCACAGACTGAGAAATGACAGTCAGAGAGCTGAGTTTGGGTCTTGAAAAAGCACCTTGGGATCCTAGCTGTCTCCCTAAGCTCTAAGCAGTGAATTTGGGATGCCTGTTGATTTGTTTAGCTATACCTCTATCTACATGCAATCTGTGTATTTGTAAATAAATGCAATAATAATAATAATAATAATAATAATAATGCAAGTCTCATTTGATTTCTGTCCAAGGAAAAACCAACTCCCAGAAAGCACTTTGCCCCTAGAACTTATTCCCACTTGGATAACTGGCATGGATGCAGTAATATAGTTCTAAAATAAATTCCTTGTGTGCAGATGACCTAAGAGTTCAAATTAATAGGTGGGGGGTGGAGGTAGGAGTGTGTCTCTGGCATTAAGGGGGGAAATATTTGCAGGAAAATGTTGGGGCAACCTCCTGCCTCCCCATCCCCACAAAATAAACTTTAGGTGCATTTAACATCATGTCTAGGTTGGCTCTAATTTTCCTGGAACACTAGTTAGGCTGACAGGTCTGTAAGATATGCAATCTCCCCTGGATTTCTCCCCACCCCCACCCACCCCTGATACTTTGGAAGGTGTTGGGGTTTCCTTCACTAGAAGTTTTAAAACAGAGGTTGTATGGCCATCTGCCAGGGAGTCTTTAGTAGTGATTCCTGCATTGCAGGAGGTTGCTTATACTAGATTACCCTTTGGGTCCCTTCCATCTCTACAGTTCTATCGCCCTATAGTCTGGTTGAGCAAATGGACTGCAGCTCCTGCAGCGTTAACCAAAGCCTTGCAATGCACTTCAGACTCCTGCTACCTATAGCAAGAGAAATTAGCTGTTCTAGCAGGTTGTTCCATTGGCTGCTTTCTTGTGTGCCTGCTTGTGGGTCTTTCAGTCAGTTTGTTCCAATAAAACATTCTGTGTGGCTAATTACTCTTGAGTTTTGCCCCTGGGTGATTCAAGATGTTCTGACCTACTTCGTACATTGCATAAGCCTAACTACTGCTGGTTTAAGTGTGATACTTGACAACTATCATGTATTTGAAAGGTGGACGTCAGCAGGGGAAGGAAAGACCCACTGAGGAAAAAGAGGGTGCAGTGCAATCCCATGCCAGTTCCAGTTTCCTTGTTTTCAGGTCTTCCCATCTTAGTTATAAACATGGTGTAGATATTGATGCGGGTGGCACTGTGGTCTAAACCACAGAGCCTAGGGTTTGCCGATCAGAAGGTCAGCAGTTCGAATCCCTGTGGCAGGGTGAGCTCATTTGCTCGGTCCCTGCTCCTGTCAACCTAGCAGTTCGAAAGTACGTCAAAGTAGATAAATAGGTGCCACTGTGGCGGGAAGGTAAACGGCGTTTCCGTGCACTGCTCTGGTTCGCCAGAAGTGGTTTAGTTATGCTGGCCACATGACCCGGAAGCTGTCTGCGGACAAACGGCGGCTCCCTTGGCCAGTAAAGCGAGATGAGCACACAACCCCAGAGTTGTCCACGACTGTACTTAACGGTCAGGGGTCCCTTTACCCTTAGATATTAGCAGGTGCAGTGAGAAAAGCATGTTGACTGTCAACCTCTGAGCTCTTAAGCTGCACTGTGACTTGGGACAGATTGTCTCAGTGAGTGACTACAATCTGTTGAGAACTACATGGGCAAAGGTTTTCCCCCACAGTACTCAGCAGGGAGATCCCACTGTAGTTGTTACAGTCATGGCAGTCACCTTTGTTCTTGTAGAGGTTCACAATGTTGGAGTAGTGTGCATCTTGTGGCATGAATCCTGCTTCCCAACATTGCAAGAGAAGGCCATGGAGGTGCATCATGAGGGAAGAACTGAGGCCAGCTTTCAGCACTTCTGTTGGAATTATGTCCTGTCCTGGGGATTTCTCAAATGCCTGAGAGTTGATAGCATTCTTCAGCTCATCAAGGGAACAAGGGACATCCAGCTCTTTAAAGACAGGCACAGTCAGTAGCAATTTTGCTAGACAAAGTCCTGGTCTGGGTCAATATCCCTCCTACGTCTGCTTAAGACTGATGAAAAGAATAGATTTAACTTCATACTTTTTGCCATTTGTTTGTTTGAAGCATATTGACCCTGCTCTACAGCCATTCATCTAAAGGTCCCATTGCCAACAGGGCTGTGCTCCGATGGCTCTTTCTTTCTCACTGTCCCACCACCAGCAAATTTCAAATATCAGAAAAAAATAGGAAGATTCTAAAAGAAAGGCAAATGAGCAACTTTTGAACAACACTTCCTGTTCTCATTTCTCAGTGAAATTTTTATGTGTTTTTTCCTCTTCTATGCTTTAAAAAATTGACAGGTGAGATTTAATGCCTTGCCTTGGTTCTTCCCTCTGTTTAGATCACATTTGTCTTTTTGGGTTGTGGCTGATTACAGGAAAGTTGATAGCTTTGCTTCAGACTATAAATCAAGACTTTGGGGGAAAGATAGATTCTTTTGTTCTAAGCCAACTTGCCATTTAAAATTGTGTGCATCATTCTGTAAACAATCATCCATAAGTAGTCAAGTGTGTGACCGATACATAATAGCATCAATCTTAATTGGTTGTCTTTTCTGCCAGAGCCAGTGTGGTGTAGTGGTTAAGAGCGGTAGACTCGTAATCTGGTGAACTGGGTTCGCGTCTCCGCTCCACCACATGCAGCTGCTGGGTGACCTTGGGCTAGTCACACTTCTTTGAAGTCTCTCAGCCCCACTCACCTCACAGAGTGTTTGTTGTGGGGGAGGAAGGGAAAGGAGATTGTTAGCCACTTTGAGACTCCTTCAGGTAGTGATAAAGCGGGATATCAAATCCAAATCCAAACTCTTCCGCCATAAGCCCTCAAGAATGGTTTGCAAAATGGTAGGGTAGGTTTCCCCACAACAATTGACCCACAACTGCCCCCTCATATATGGGCTCTCACTTATACTTGACTCCTGCTCCTCACTCTCTTATCAAAATGTTGAAATAAACATTTATTTCAGCAGCCTTTTAAACTGAACTCTGATTTTTATAGTTTTAACACATTTCTAGTCTTTTGCTGGGTCTCTTAGAGATGACTGGGGCTAAGCGGTATACAAACTGTTGAAATGAAAAACATGTTAGAGATTTCAAAGTGCCTACGTGCAGCTGGCCACCTATGTCAATTAACTGTTGGCTGAAAGCCAAGTTCTGCTCTCTCTCCAGACCCTTAGCAACAACCTATGATTGGTTCAGGAGTTCCTAAAGAATGAGCTCTGTGTGAGAGCTGGTGTGTGGTGTGTGTAGTTTGGTTAATGAAGGGAGAGAGAGAGAGAGAGAGAGAGAGAGAGAGAGAGAGAGAGAGAGGAGAGGTTTTACTTTTTGTTTCTTTTATTTCCAAAGACTGTACATAGTAACTTATGGATACTAGTTGCTTCAATAAATACTGCATATAGTTATCCAAGTGAGTTGCTGAGTTCCTGCATTGTGCTGTCCAGTCAATGCTCTACAGCCAGAAGCTTCCAGAAAACCTGCGTTCACTCTGCTGTGTCCAGGACTTCATTATTTCCTGACACTAAATCTTAATAAAACAAAATATCTGTGCTGTGATACTGATCACCCCACCATTTGGACATGAAATTAGACCACTTGCTGGTGTCCTAGCTCAATAATCAATGAAGCTGAATGCTGGAAGATTCAGGATGGGCAAGAGAAAGTACTTCTTCACACAGCGCATAGTTAAATGATAGAATTCACTGCGCAAGAAGTAGTGATGGCCACTAATTTGGAAAGTTTTTAAGGAGGGTGAGACAAACCCATGGAGGATAAGGTTATCAGTGGCTACTAGCCAGAATGGTGTTGTTCTGCCTCTACTGTCGGAGGCTGTATGCCAGTTGCTGAATACCAGTTGCTGGAAACTGGTGGAGAGCAAGAGTGCTGTTGCATTCAGATCCTGCTTCCATGCTTCCAATAGGCATCTCATTGGCCACTGTGGGAACCGGATGTTGGACTAGTTGGGGCATTGGCCTGATCCACAAGGGGTTTCTTACATTGCCAATAAGGTCTTGAACAAGAAAGGAAGATATGCACAAAAATGCAGGGGTAGAAAATATGGCAAGATTCCCGAAGTATTTTTTTAAAAAATTGAATCCTTTTATTTGGCTGCAGTGGTCCTGATGCTTAAGTCTGAGTCTCTTGCTCTGTCCTCCAGGCCCGAAGGGGAAAGAAAGAAGATCTTTCTTTCAGTGTCCCGAAGATGAAGGATTGCCATAAAACTGAGTTTGGAAAGATTGTGCCAAATGGGTTTTATCGAATTGTGTCCTTCCACTGATTGAACATTATTTCATACAGTGGAGGCTTCCAAAAACATAAAAGGGAGAGAAGATGATTTGCACAAATTCCCCATTTCTCCAGAAACCCCCTGTGCCACCTCCCATGCTTTCTGAAGGGGTGCCCTATCCCTATGGAGCATACTTAGGAGCAGAGGTACTTTCAGGGGCTGCTGCAGGAAGAAAGAATCCATGCAAACCGCCTCCGTCTCCCTTCTGCTCATAGAAACCACTGCTGGATCAAAGAGACTTCCAACAATTGAGGGGCACAACTGCATGTAACTCAAAGATGTTCAATCCAAAAGAGAAGCTTTTTTTGGGAAGGGGCTGCAATGTTCCTCCAAAATCTTTGCTTTTTTACACCTATTTTCTGCTGTGTAATTTTTGGCTGCATCTTGCTCTAAGTGTGAATGATCCTAGCCAATCAAGTAGTGGATTGGTCTTCAACTGGTGGGTCAGAACCCACTAGTTCATCACAGCCTGATCAGTGTACTAAAGGTAAAGGGAACCCTGACCATTAGGTCCAGTCGTGGACAACTCTGGGGTTGCGGCGCTCATCTCGTTTTACTGGCCGAGGGAGCCGGTGTACGGCTTCCAGGTCATGTGGCCAGCATGACTAACCCGCTTCTGGCGAACCAGAGCAGTGCACGGAAACACCGTTTACCTTCCCGCTGGAGCGGTACCTATTTATCTACCTATATATCGACGTGCTTTCGAACTGCTAGGTTGTACTACCACCATGCAAATATATGGTAAAAGATTAAGAAATGGGTCCCCAAATGCAGGTCTGGGTTAAAAGTGGATCCTGGGTCTGAAAAGGTTGCAGAGATCTGAGGTAGTGAATCGTAATGCCATGTAGCCAATCCATAGCTGTCAACTTTCCCCCTTTTTAAAGGGAAATTCCCTTATTCCGAATAGGATTCCTTGCAAGAAAAGGGAAAAGTTGACAGCTATGCCAATCTCTAATATCACCGAAGGCAAACCAAGTCAATATGGAGTGAGGGCAATGGTTCCTGAACAGGCGAACAATTTTGAAGCAATTAGCAACAAATTGTGGGAGGATCCCCCCCCCTGTTTTTTTCCCCCTTTCCATGAAATAAATTTTGTTTCAGCCCCAATTTCAGCAAATATATTGCAGCTGAGAGAGATCAAGGCAGTTCCGTTAGTGGAGCAGCTGCTAAGGGAGAGAGGAAAACTGCAAGAAAGAAAACAGATCAGAGAACCAAAGTATATCCCATGAAGATAGATGCACGCAACATGGTTCTTCTCCCCCCCCCCTTGAATGTCTGCACTGTGAATTTTCTTTTTAAAGAGTTGGATTCATGTGTTTGTGTCACAAAATGTTAGCTGAACCAGAAAAAGTTGGCTGTATCAGCTATTCCAAAATGATTTCCCTTGTGGTCAATGGAAAGAGAAAACATTTCCTTAACAAATCCTGACGGTGTTTCCAAAGCCCAAACCACTTAGCTCTCCCTCTTGAGATGTTTGAGCACTAGGTTATTTACAGGTCCTTGTGGGGCTACTACTCCCATGCCCATAGCCCCTGCTGTTGCCAGGATCAAATGGCAAGCAAGTGCTAGAGAACAGAGGGATTTGAAAGCTCACTGCCACCTGCAGAATTGGCAGCTTCCACACAAGAGATGACAATTGTACAAACAAAGCTGTTGATCCAACACAGGCTGTCATTGCAACAGGACAGATTTTGTTTTGAAAATATTCTCCAGCTTGATATTTCCTGCAGTGCAACTCTTCAGGTTGTACCCTACGTAGTGGCAGCGAATAATCATCACATGCCACCTCCAGATGAAATACAGCAGGATTTTTTATTGTCTTTGATTAAAGCTAGTATTTGCTAGAAGAGCACAACAGTTTGATCCTTAGCAGTTTCCTTACTGAGTTGAAAGATCTCAAAAGTTCCTTTTCGGATCATTGCTGTTGCACCATGTTGTTGAGAAAGGATTGGCCTTCTTTGCTAAGCACACGGCATCCCAAAGCACCTTCTTCTACTTGCTCCTGAAATTATCTCCAAAGATAGAAAACGGCATTTCATAAAGTTCAGTAGCTTGCCACAAGAACAATATAAATCTCAATGTGAGCCAAGTATATAAATGAATAACATGCAAACCTGTGGCATAGCACTTGCTTGCCAAGTGGGAAGTTTAAAAGGCTTTCCCCAGTTAAGCACAGAAGCAATTGCTTGCTTTAGTTCACTGCAGGGAACAGAACAAGAGCTTCAATAATACTTGAATCAGTTTAAATGAGCACTAGGAAGCCGTGTTGTAAGACTTTCCCTGCCTTCCGCCTCCATATATATCGCAAGACAAAAGAAACTTATTTTTCAATACTGCCAGTTTGCTTGGCACAGCATGGAGATAGTCCATGGCAGATGCCTCCTGAGCATGACAAGTACCCAGACCAGTGAACTCATTGGTTACCTAGGCTTAATTGGCGGGGGGGGCAGTTTCCATTGGAAAAATAATGTTGGGATTGACTCCCCACTGTTCCCTGATATCTGCTTTGAAGAGGAATTTAACGGAGAGTTTAAGATTTGCAATCTCTCATGTGTCTTATCTTTAAAGACATAACACATTATTCTGCACAGTGCCATTAATATCAATTAGTTACCAGTGTTTGCCCAGTATAACAGCTACTTCAAAATAGATATGTTTTAAGAAGGATATTGACAAACTGGAATGTGTGCAGAGGAGGGCAACCAATATGATCAAGGGTCTGGAAACCAAGCCTTAAAATGAATGATTGAGGAAGTTGGGTGTGTTTAGCCTGGAAAAAAAAAGAGACTGAGAGGAGATACGAGAGCCATCTTCAAATATCTCAAGGGCTGTCACGTGGAAGATGGAGCAGGCTTGTTTTCTCCTGCTCTGGGGGTGGGGGTGGGGTAGGGCTCAAAGCAATGGCTTCAAATCACAAGAAAGGAGATTCTGACTAAACATCAGGAAGAACGTTCTTACTTTAAGAGCTGTGGAATGGTCTTCCTTGGGAGGTGGTGGACTCTCTTTCCTTGGAGGCATTTAAGCAGAAGTTGGATGGCCATCAGTCATGGGTGCTTTAGCTGAGATTCCTGCATTGCAGGGGGCTGGATTAGATCACCCTTTGGGTCCCTTCCAACTCTATGATTCTATGTATAGTATAAATTAAACATGCAGTTAGGCACTTGGGGGGGAAATATCTTCCCATTCCTTCTAAAAATAGCAAATCTGTCTGACCCAGATTATGCAAGTATAGCACATGAAACAATCTCCCTTCCATTCTTCCATTGTACTCCAGTACCAAGCTCCCGTCAGTCTTGCCTTGGAGGTTCAGAAGCAAGGAGTTTCAAACCACAGGGAGAAAAATATTCCATTCATAACATTTCTTTAATGTTTTCAATCAAAGAATCATAGCTTTTCTGTGTTTAGATGGCTCTACCAATGACAGCCTTAACTCTTCTCTACATTCAGTGAGTAACTATGGAAAGGGTTGTAGGCATATCTGACCTGATTCCATTTTTGACTCTTTGATTTCCTCACAACAAGGGATGGGGGAGAAATTCATTCCAGTTTGCATTTTAAAGGCTGGCCAACCTAATTCATACTTTCTGAAACAGTACGTGAATGGTAACACAGCCATCCTTCAAAATTCACCCTTCTCTGAATTTTGCAATGCGCTTCTCTAGTAATGTGTATAAAATGCATAAAAATGCATACATTTGTTTCATCGTGTTTTTAATACAGTCGTATATTGGAAGTCGAACAGAGACCATTCCAGAAGTCTTCCAAAACTTTCGGAAACCAAATCACGGCATCTGATTGGCTGCAGGAAGCTCCTGCAGCCAATTGGAAGCTGCAGAAGCCACGTTGGATGTTCGGCTTCCAAAAATAGTTTGCAAACTGGAACAGTCACTTCCGGGTTTGCGGCGTTTGGGAGTTTGGGAGCCAAAATGTTCAAGAACTAAGCTGTTCAGAAACCCAGCTAGATGGGCAGGGTATAAATAATCATTTATTATTATTATTATTATTATTATTATTATTATTATTATTATTATTATTTACAAATATGCATTATATTTGCAAAAATGTATATATTCATCAAAATTACATACGAAAATGTGTCTATTGAGGGAAATACCCTGATGAATTCTCATTAGGATTAAAATCAAAAAAATGGCAGAAGGTTGTGGATATGTGGAGAACTGAAGCAGAGACTGGAAAAATGAGAAACTGGGAGAAACCAAAATTAAAGTTTGTCTATCCCTGTTTATAGTTCTATTTAATTTGGGTTGAAGGTGAGACTCATTTACCTGCATGTGGTGCCGACTGTGATATTTTTCCATTATCTTGACTGTTCAATTTCAGTAACGTTGCGTCAATAGCAGTCAGAGCAGTCTTCAATCCCGTTCAGTTTTTTCACACTGACACATTCTCCCTAGGTGTGAGCTTGCCAACCCACACATGCATGGAGTAATGAGCTCCTGTTTGTGAGGTAAACACCGTTCATCCCTTCACTTAATATCTTCCCCGGGCACAATTTTTCTAACATATGGCTCTGTTAATATAATCTGAAAGTGGAAAATACAAACAGGCGGCTATTAGGAATAATACATGAGGGTGGCATGACCACAGTCTGGGAAAGTCATTTGTTCTCCGTCGTAGCAATGGAGGACCTCTTGCCTTGCCTTCCAAAACAAATTGGCAGTGAACGCGAGCAGCAATAATGCACGTGGAAGATAAGGCTTGCTTCAGGAAGCTCAGCTGTTTCCTTGGAAAGAGCCGCTGAGTCTTGTACATGGATTTGTGGATTGAGCAAACATACTGTACCATTTAATTATTAAAGGAGAGCAACACCGACGTCTGCCACTTTCTCAGAATAGCAGCATGCATTTTTCAAGCTGAATCCACGGTGTTGCTTTCTACCTCGTAAGCCTCACATGGAAAGGCCTTTAATATCACAACCCATGTAATGGGCTGTTGAGTGAATTGTTCTGGCAAGGGTGCCTTAGAGATGTGTGTGCTCTGATTTTGTTACACATTCAGATATCTCTCTGATGTTTAGTTTCAAAATGCCTAGACTGCCCTGCATTTGAGAAAAGATGGAGGAGTCATGGAACTTATAAAGACACGTTTAGATGACATTGGACATTTCTAGATTGATGATGTGCACTATATGTTTTGAAATGGTTTAAGTGAAGAAATTGAATGGCTATAGTAGTAGTGGCAAGGTGAAGAGGGGATTTAAAAGTGCGACATAATTTGCAGATAGCTACTTCAGAGCTTTCTCATAATCTGTTGAGTTTCATTCATATATCGAACGAAGATAAGTGTCCAAATAATAATGCCCAATATATATTGCTGAATATGGATTATGATCCCATTGAATTTCTCTGTGCTGTAAATGGATGTGCACATTCTTCTTTTCATCGTTACTTTACTTCCACCACCTTGTTGGAAACATTTCAAACACCAGCCCTGATGAATGAAAATGGATCTTCTTGCAAAATTGTGTTTTAATACACTTCATTCAATTGCTACCCCATTGTGCGTACAAAGGCAGCTCTTTCTTTAAATGAACTATGAAAGGGATGCATATGGGCCTTGAGGCGAGGCCTATTATTGTGTCATTTCATGATAACGTTCTGGGGACTATGTGATCTCTCCTCTTTTTTTGTAGGGAATAACCTTCCAGCATGGGAAAGACTTGCTGGTTTAATAGCAGAGAGCTTGTGAAATTCTAGGTCATTTTGAAGCATTATGGCACATATTCTGCATATGACTTGGGAGTTTTGATGAGAATCTGGCCCTCTTTAGTAACTGTTGTAAAATAAAAGCAGTGTGTGAACATGTAAACAGGACACTACATTTCTTTACTTTGGAAATCATATTCAGGGCACATTGTAAAATAATTGTGAATAATCACAGGTGTCTGAATTGCAAATTTATAAAATGTATGTATTTCATTCCGCATAGTCTTCTTAAAATCAATTAAAATATAACATTGAAGTAACACTGAGGCTGTAAACTTGGATCTGCTTACTTCTGCAAAAATCTATTGATTTCCTTTAGTAAAGCTTTAGTCTGAATAATTATGTTTGGGAACGAGGCCTTGATCAAATAGACCATACAGCAGCCGTTTACGCCCTATAACCCACAGGGGAGCATTTAGGTGTGCCTTTGATAGACATTCTTGGGAAATAAGAAAGATATAAAGGATACAGCTGAAACAACTTAGCGTGGATGCTAAGAGGGTCAGCCTGATGTTGTTTTGTGTCGTGCTAAATGTAGAGCACTTTAAAAAGAGGTGATAAAAATATAATGTAGAAGCCATAGGTCAGTGGTAGAATACATGTATTGCATGCAGAAAGCCACCTGTTCCTGGCATCTTCAGTTGACAAAACAATTTGAGAAAGCCCCTTGGTTGAGGCCCGGAAGAGCTTTTAGCAGTCACAGAAAATAGTACTGAAGGAGTGGGCAGATCATATCGTCCATAGTGCAATAGAACGGTTTGAATTGTAATTAATGGTAGAACTCAAAGTCACCCATGTCCTTTCAGCCAATGTCGCACTCCTGGTCTGCAGCGTGACTTGGGCTGATAGGTAATAATACAAGGAGCATTGGCTCCATTTTGACTGTTTGTTTGTGCTTCGAAGGCAAAGAGAAAGAAGCAGATTCTATACTATTTCTTTTTTCGGTGAATAGCCTGCTCTGTCCTGTGGATTCGCAGCAACTCCCCCCCCCCAACACAAACATTTCTGTGCCCTTCTCAGAAGATGCATGCTGAAGCTTATCTCTCAACTGTCCCAATAAAACTCAGGCACCCCCCTTTTTTGTGAGCACAGTGCCCATTTTGGGTGCCACGATCTCACCCTGAAAAAAGTGAGAGAGCATGGACCTTTAAAAAGTGCGTCTTTTGAGGCCACGATCTCGTGCGGGTCTCGTGACTCATGTGGGAAGGTGACCCCGGAAGACACTGGTCCCAGGTTTTCACTTTGACATGTTGAAGGGTATGCTAAAGGTGGGTACAAAACCAGAGTAATTCAGAGTGCTTCCAATAAAAGAACGACACAAAAAAACCAGCAGAGATTAGTGGAAACCATTCCATAAGGCAATTATTATTAGGACGGGTGAGACTGTATGTTCTTGTGAGCACTGGCTTCAACAGACATGAGATTACCTTGGACAGCTCATGCAAGGCTCAGGCTGGAGACTTCATGAGAGCAGAACTCAGACCTTGCTTCAGCTGCACTCATCCTTAGACTTAAATAGCAGATTCAGCTCTGTCTTGTAGCTAGCTTCTCTGAGAGGCGCCTCTTCACTGAAAGGGCCCCAGCCTGTTTTAGCAGTCATTGACTCAGGCAAAGAGCGGGCTTCTGAGTCAGAGGAGGCCAGTAAAGCATCATTGGACCAGAGGCCTAAGGCCCAACAGACCCAGCAGGCTCCTTGCAGAAGTGCTCCCAGATAGTTAGGTGCTACTAAGGCGGGACCTGAGGTCCCTCACCTTCTCTAAATCTATAGCATCATCCCCTGAAGAAGGGAAGTCAAATCCCTGGGGCAGGACAGCCAATTAGAACTAGCCATTTTGAAATAAAGTAAATTAATCCAGGCAGTTGTGCCAACATAATTCATCAGGATATTTGCCACATATGTATTCCTGACTCTAATGACTAGGCGAATAAATCATTTTTTGTTTCGTTCTCATGCTATATTTACAAATAAATGGGATGGTGTGGAGTTTTAGTGGAGCCCCCATGTTTGTTGATCTGAATAATATAATTGAATAATAATCTGAAATTCACTTTTCTTTTTCCTGGAACCACAATGGCTTATACTGTATGATTCACAGGAGTATCCCACTATAGAAGTGATATTACAGCTCTTGCTAAATGTGGCTGTTGAAATGTTATCTCTTACAAAGTGGAAGCCCAGATCTACGCTCTATTCGCATCACATTTCATATCTAAAAATAGGAGCTAAGTGTGTCCCCTAGGGCTTGTAATGCGTCTTCCTCCTCTCAGTGAGAAGGGAGTAGCTGCAAGTTTGAATGAGAGCCAAATGGTCACTGAATCCTGGAATCGGTGAGTTGAAAGTAACCCTGACATCTTCCTTCCCCAAACCTAGCGCTCTTCAGATGTTTTGGACTATATCTCCCCATTAGCATGGCTGTTGTATCAAAATAATCTGGAAGGCACCAAGATGGGAAAAGCTGCCCTAGGCTAACCCTGTGTTGCAAGGCAGAACCATCCATCCACTTATCAACTCAGCTTGGAGTAGAGGTCTGGACAGCCATCTGTTGTGGGGTGTTGCTCTAGCTCAGGCTTCCTCAACCTCAGCCCCCCAGATGTTTTTGGCCTACAGCTCCTATGATCCCTAGCTAGCAGGACCAGTGGTCAGGGATGCTGGGAATTGTAGTCTCAAAACATCTGGAGGGCCAAGGTTGAGGAAGCCTGTTCTAGCTCATGGGTAGGCAAACGAAGGCCCGGGGGCCATATCTGGCCCAATCACCTTCTAAATCCGGCCCGCGGATGGTCCTGGAATCAGTGTGTTTTTACATGAGTAGAATGTCTCCTTTTATTTAAAATGCATCTCTGGGTTATTTGTGGGGAATAGGAATTTGTTCTTTTTTTTCAAAATATAGTCCAGCCCCCCACAAGGACAGTGGACTGGCCCCCTGCTGAAAAAGTTTGCTGACCCCTGCTCTAGCCCTTCATTTGCTGCATTAAACAGAGGGTAGAGCTAGATGGCTTTCATGACACACATCTACCCAACTCTATGATTCTGGCCCTTGGCTGCTCCAAGGGCAGATCAGATATTACACCCCCCAAGTGGAGGAAGGCAATAATAAGTTTAGCAAAATGGAGCCTTGCCAAATGGATGCGATTTGTGACATTTGTATGTCATGCCAATCATGTAAAGCATAGAAATACCAGTACTGTACATCCCTGGCAGAGACTGTGAGTTAATTTATGGGCTTGCAGATGTTATGCCTGTTGTACAGAAGGCCACCATGTGCAAGAGTTGTTTTTTTTTTTTGTTTGGGGTTGTTGTTGTTTTTACAGCCTTGGGTCATGTGTATGTAAATTTTAAATTAGTGTATGTAAATTTTGAATTACATGCCATCTTTCAAAGAAATATTTGTGAATGTTTAAATTAACATTTCTTTAACCCTTTGAGTTTGGTGGCAGGACCCTGCTGTTTCATAAGTCTCACCCTTGGATTCACTTCTTCAAAGGCCTCTAGTTTATAAATAGAAGTGACAATAATTCACTGCCTGCCAATAAGGATATCAGGATTTTATAATGTGATAGATACCTTCATTTAATGACAGTGGGAACTGCTGGAGAGCCATGGTATATATTTACCGCCCATGTATAGAACCAGATTTTTGTGTCTGGCTAAGTCTGCATAGTGTTGACAATTTTGCACTTCTTGTGTGTTTGTACACTAGATTGCAATGAATTCAGTTCATAGCTCTTTCATATTTTTGCCTTTTGCCAGCTGCACAGCGATGCTTCAGTCCACTTTTAGCTAGTCAGCAATGTTTCCCTGTTCTGAAAAAGTGGGGCACAGAGCTGTTAATAATGACTTGCTGGTAGATAAACTAACTTTACAAAACGATTTACACCACTGGGGCTGCAGAGAAATGTACTTTCATTTTTTTATTGAGACTGAGGGTTTTGAGATGGTTTGATGTCTCCTTGAAAGTACTGCATGAGATTCACCCCTGATGAAGCATAATCATGTTTTAAACACTTTGGGCAAGTAAATTGGCTTCTGGGCACCTTGGAGATATTCTCATATTTTGTTCTGGCCCTTGCTTCCTCTGCTGCCAGCTTGATCTCTGGCCAACTGGGTTTGCAAGTTTTCAGCAAACCCCGAAAAGTGTGACCAGGTCTCTAGCTGGTTAAGTATTGCAAGATCACTGTTCCATTTTGCTGGTTTATAGTGATCTGACTTGGCTAAGGCAGCCAAATGGTGAAGACCAAGTCCCATCCTGAGCCATTGTCCCCTATTTAGGGCAGAGTTGCACAGTTACGTTTTATGACATCACATGGTCTTTTTGACCCATGCAGGGTATAATAAAGTGAGCCCCTACTGCCAGTTGAAACTAGAGCAACATTTGATAGATGGGCTGCTTAACTTTCTTACTCCTAACTCTTCACCAGCTGATGGGCAGAGCAACCCAAACACCAAGCTTGTTGAGCTCCACCCAGCTCTCTTGATAAACTGGCCATGTGTGCTGGGGCTGATGGGAATTGTAGTCCAAAACATCTGCAGGGCACCAGGTTGAGCAAGACTGATTTTAATAATTCATTGCTATTCCTCCTTAACCCCATGGCAAGACTGTGAGACATAACCTTTATATTTCTTAGATCAAATCCTCACATCTTCAGGTTCCTTGTTTGCAGTGGCTTTTATCATACACGTTCTTAGTCGTATTCAACTAAGTTTTACTCAGAGTAGATCTATTGAATTTAATGGTCTTAACATAGCCATGTTTGTTGATTTCAGTGGGTCTACACTCAGTAATACTTAGTCAAATGTCTCCCTCTTTTTCCTTATTTGCTGAGAACTTTACAGTGCAATGAAGAGCTCTTTCCTGTATTTTAAAGCGTTGTTTCTCTAGGGAGACACATGTGGATAAAAATAACCCTACAGTTGCTAATGACTATGTTAATATCTTAGACTCTAGGACTTAGAAAGGATTCTTCGAATGATAGGGTGTCTGTGATATATATAAATAATTTGAGGGACAGAGACAGAAATGTGGAGTAGCGATTTCACATTCACCTAGCCTGAGTGGCACAAATAACAGCTAAACACAATCCTGAGGAATTCTTGAGAAGGGGGAATGTTCCTGGTCTCCCTTCCCCTCTTCCCAGCTCCTTCCCTCTCACTCCTTTCTGCCAGAACATGAAGCACAACTCCATTTCACAGTAATCATAAATTAATTTAAAGCCAGCAGCCCCTCACGGAGCCAGGCAGAGGTGTTGAGGGAGAAGCTATACAGAGAGAGCTATGTGAGACAGGCATTGGGAAGACTGCAACCCAGGGAAGATGTTTGCTGTTTCCCTGAAGTGCCGGCTTGGCGTGGTGAGACGCCGGAACAAAGGTACTGCCGGGGTCCTGGCGGGGGCAGGGGGGTTAGGGTAGCATCTTAATGACTTTCTCAGAGACATTCTCTAAAGGGGAGGCAATCAGAAAGGTGGAGTGATTTCTAGTTAAGATGCTTTACTTTTGGGTCGGCCAGACAAGAGGAAAACTAGGCTGCTTACCTTCAGACTGCTGTGTGTTTTTGGGGATGGGGGGAGGGGAAGCTCATTTCCCTCGCCCTCATGATAATGCAATTATGGGGGAGGTTTTTTTGGAACTTTTCACCCCCCCCCTTCTCTTAATTACCAGGTGCAGATGCATTAGCTGTAATGAAATATTTTCATACATCTCTACTTGAAATTTCCTACAGAAGGGTTATTAGTGCACCTTGCCGGGCACGGGATGGACAGTTTCATCCTTTGTTTCACAAGATTGCAAAGTTGTTGGACAATTGTGTTCTCGGAAGGTTGGGCTGAGAGAAGAGAGATTGCAGGGTGGGAGTGGGGGTGAAGATGAATCACAGGTTACAGGGGAGATGCTTCCCGTAATCATAGGATAAATCTATTGCGAGGCTGAAACCCATTAATAAAGTCAAAGAATTATTGGCACAAATTCACTTCCCATCACCTACAGCATCCCGCTACACAAAATTAATCAAGTTTTATCCATGGAGTGCAAGACTGCCAGTGCTGGTTGCAGAGCTTTTAATTTCAAAAGTATTTGGGTAGCGAGGGGGAGACTGATTTCAGAACTTTACTGCTGTGGCAAAGCTCTCTCCCCCTCCTTTTGTTTTCTTCTGATATGATTCTTGTGCACTATTGTGCTGCCCCTTGATCAGTGGGGTTGTGATGAAAGGGGAGCACTGCAGAATGCAAAATCTAATAAAATGGAGAGAGAAAATGAATGTAAAAATTGGATTTGTTTAGCAATGTGAGACATTAATGTGATCCCCAGTACCAGGCATATCTAAGAGTATGTCATTCATTGCTAGGGATGGAGCAGAAAATGGATTCAGTTTGGTTTTGAAGGGGAACCTGCCTAATTCACACTTTCTGAAAAAAATGTGTGAACTGAAACAGAGCTATCTTTTAAAATCCACACTTCTCTGAATTTTGCAACACAGTTCCACAGCAGAGTAAAGTATACAAAAATACATGTTCAAGGGGTTAAGTGTGAGTAAAAATGGACATACTAGTTAGAATATCATGCAAAGGTGCATTATATTAGGGAATATTGCTTTGTAAAAATATGTTAGGCAAATTGCACACAGCAACACACACACAGATATATATATAGAAAAAATTGCACGAAAATGCTGGTGAATTTTCATGATGACTTAAAAAAATTGCAAACTGATGTGGAAATGTGGAGAACTGAACTTCTGAGTGGGAAAATGGAAAACAGAGAAAAACCAAAATTGGCGTAACATATGGGTGTAGAAAGGACTGAAGCACACAGAAAAAAAACACTTATGGACCTTTTATAGAATCATGATTGTCACAGTCCAGATGTAGGTTGGGTATTACTGATTTTCTTAAAGAAACAAGCTCAGCTTCTTTTGCTTGGGCATGCCAAGCCTTCATGCTTGATGGAGACAGCTTGGATACTGCTTGAAACTCAGAAGAACAGCAAGCTCCGAACTTCAATAGGATAAAGAGAGTCTGTGATATCAGCTGTGCATGTTAAGACTCAAGCATGTTTATGTTTCTAAAGGGAAAGTTGACAGGGCCCAATTGTGTCTGGAACTTGTGTTTCCCAAGATAGTTTCTTCCATGGTCTTAAATGTATAGAAATGTATAGGTGGTAGCTTAGTGGTTAGAGAAAGGCAATGTACCCAGGTTCAAAGGCACTTTGAGACTTCCTGGATTCCAATCTTATTATTTCTGCTGGTAAACTTTTCAGTCCCACTCCCACTCATGGGGGCAGTAAATGCCGCACTTTTTGCCCTTCACAAATTCCCAAGGAATGAATCCTTAGCTGAGAACAGCACAGGAGTCTGACGATGGGAACCACCCAACCTCCCCCTGAATTGAACGGCAGTAAAATGAGAACAGCTGAAACTGGACCATTGATCACTGCATGCAAGTGAAGGCATTTTAGCATCATGCTTTGGAGTGGTGCTCCTTCGTATGTTTTCTGTCATTCCTGATGTACCCGTTAGGAAGAGAAAGGCAAGCCTGCTTTTTCAGTTCCAAATCTTATTCATTGTCTAATGCAAACATCTGTCTCCCCTCTCCTCCCACTTAGGATTCCTGCACTGCAAGGAAAGGATTTTAAAATAAAACGCTTAATTCTGGTTATCTTTTCCAGTACTACAATAACTGGAATATATTTGCAATCATTCTAGTAAAAGCAGTGGGCACCTTTCATGGTTCACACACAGTTCCCCACTCTTTAGAAATTAGCTTTGAACTGAAATGGGCAGAGGTAAATTCCATGAACATTCCTTACCTCTGTGAGACGTGCCCACCACAACTTTTACAATTTCCACGGTGAAACGGTGTGAAATTGTTCACATAGGGCTGAGCATTAGGAGAGGAATTATGTTGGTAATGGGGCTCATAAACCTCCCTCCACTTCAGCTGTACATACATCCCTTGTTGAGGAGAGATGAGGGGCAGATGGGGCTGGTCAACCTGGGAAGGTAGCTCATCTAGGAGAAGGAAAACTCTGCTCCGAAACCTCCACTGCCTTGCGGGATGTTTTTGGGAGAAGAAAAGGCTAAGGAGTAAACCCTACACAAATCCTGAGCAGAGTCTGAGATTCCCCTACTTGTATCATATAATTTCCAGCAGCACGTTTACTGATGCCAGTAAAAATCAACTTCCTTACTGTAGTGTGGGATCAGAAATCAGGTGACCGAAAATTGTTGGTTTGCATATGCATCCCCATGTATGTGGCAGGGAACCACTAAATGCATACAAAAGTTGAAAAGTTGTGCCTCTTAGATGAATGTGCAAATCTACCCAGATGGGTTTAATAAAATAAAATAAAATACAGTTTTCAGCATTATCTGAAAGAGTTTGCCTGGCTTTGTCTAATATATTTAACATTGATGTGGATCACCTACATTTATTAATGACAGCTTTAAATATGGGCATTAATCCAGTGCTAAATTTTGCTACTTTGATCAAGGATTAAATTGAGCTGGAATTGGGTTTCAAATGAAGTGCTAGGAAGGGAGAAAGGATAGCTATTATCCAACTTCTGCACATTTAGCAATCGGATACTCAATTAAATACTTGCAAAAAATTGTCATTATCACTATTTTTTATGAACTCCCTCTTCTCACAATCAAATGTTTCATTTAATGCGTGGCGTTTGAGGCTGGAAACTGAGGTGATCTGCAAGAATGAATGAAGTCTTCAGGATTTTCTCCCCGATCCATAAATATTCTCTTCTTTACATACTTCCTCCCTTGATATCTCTTGTGTTGTACAAGCCCGGAAGAGACACCTGTCAGTTGACATATTTAAAAAAGCAAACAAAGAACCCAATCATACAATGCTTCCAAGAACTATATCTGTGCAACTAGGAAGAGAAACAAAGTTGTACAGAGGAACATATATAAGCAAAAGATTCAAAATATATCTGCAATCCATACGAGATGTTTGCAAATGTTTGTCACAGTCTAAAAAAACCAGACATTTGTGCATAAGGCGCCTTCAGTTTGGTTACGCACAGCAGACACATAAAGCTATGTATCCACATCACAGTGCTCACCCAAACCCTGTTAAAGTGGCTGCATGTACCTTTTGAAGTGTATATATGCCTCATTTCCTTCACTTTCCTCTACAGGCAAAACTGCCTTCTTGACCATTGGACCCACTATTGGTCTCGTCTGCTCAAACCGCTGGAGCCTGAATTTGCATGCAGGGGAAGTCCCTAAGTCACTGAGGGTTTGAGACCCATTGACTATCCTCAGGGTGGGGACCAAAGGTGGACACACTACCCCAGAAGGAGCACAAAGTGTACCCCACCAGAATTACTACCCCCCAACACTCCACATACCCCTGCAAATATTAAAATTGCCAGGATGTTCATAGAAAAGATAATGCAGATAAGCAAAGTTCCCTGGGCTCAGTAATAGAGCACACTTTCTACATGCACAAAGTCCCAGGTTCAATCCCTGACATCTCCAGTTAAAAGGATTAAGTGATCATTGATTATAGGAAACTTCTACTGCAAATGTATCTATCTCACACTGGTTCCATGTGACATTCTTTAAGTTTAAACTATTGTCTCACCTAACATGACCTGAACACCGGTCTCATTTGTTTTGTTTTTACTTATACTACTCAATTTGCTCAAGTGAAAGAAATAAGGAAACAGGACGGAGTCCCTAAATTATTAACACAGTACATGTGTAAGCTTTAAAGCTACAAATGGATGCAAACTGAGAGGTGAGCAGACGAGCTTCCTGCAGCATTAGCATAGAGATCTGGGTTAGCCCTGCAGGAGCTGATGAATCACTAACACCTTGGTCAGAAGAAGCAGAGCTTTCTGCATGCTCAGTGATGTGTGCATGTGTGTGTGTGTGTGTGTGTGTGTGTGTGTGTGTGTGTCCTCATTCTTACTGATGGGAAACAACCCTAATAATAATAATAATAATAATAATAATAATAATAATAAAGCTGATGATTGGGACTTGGACAGCAAAGGCACAGAGAGTCAGTGTGGTGTAGTGGTTAAGACCAGTAGACTCGTAATCTGGGGAACCGGGTTCGCGTCCCTGCTCCTCCACATGCAGCTGCTGGGTGACCTTGGGCTAGTCACACTTCTTTGAAGTCTCTCAGCCCCACTCACCTCACAGAGTGTTTGTTGTTGGGGAGGAAGGGAAAGGAGAATGTTAGCCGCCAGGGCCGTCTTAACCATTGAGCCTACTGGCGCAAGGTGCCAGGGCGCAGTGGCCTAGGGGGCGCCTCCGGCAGCGCCCTCCGGCTGCCTGGCGGAGCGTGAGTTGGCCGGCCGCACTGCGCCCTCCGGCTGCCTGTGGAGCACGGGAGCTGGCCAGCCACGCTGCGCCCTCCGGCTGCCTGGTGGATCGCGGGAGCTGGCCGGCTGCGCTGCGCCCTCCGGCTGCCTGGCAGAGCGTGAGCTGGCCGGCCGCGCTGTACCCTCCAGCTGCTCGGTGGAGCACGGGAGCGCGAGCTGGCCGGCCGCGCCCTCTGGCTGCCCGGCAGAGCGCGGGAGCGCGAGCTGGCCAGCCGCGATGCGCCCTCCGGTTGCCCGGCGGAGCGCAGGAGCACGAGTTCGCTGGCTGCGCCAGGGCGCCTGATATGCTTAAGACGGCCCTGTTAGCCGCTTTGAGACTCCTTCGGGTAATGATAAAGCGGGATATCAAATCCAAACTCCTCTTCTTCTTCTTCTTCTTCTTCTTCTTCTTCTTCTTCTTCTTCCTTTGCCCGCATGGTTTCATCTCAAACTGCACAGGCAATAACAGGTCACCTACTGTATTTATTTATTTATTCCATACAACTTATATACTACTTGATTGCAAATGAATAAAACACAAAACACAACCATGAAAGGGTTGCAGCATCAAGTGGATGACAATTGGGTGTGCCTGCCCACCTGTCAAAATAGACCCATAAGGGGGACAGATCCAGCTCCCCACCACTACTGTAAGGTACAGAACTCCTGTAATTAGGGGTAAACACATGTCATGGACAAATCTCATTCCACTCAGCTAGGATCTCCATTTTTACCCACTAAGGGTGCTATTTATTTAATAGCCATGGGTGTTGAAACTTTTTGGTGTACTTTACCCACACCCCAAAAGAACAATCAAGGAGGGAGCAGTCTCACCCCTATGTAAACACACTGAGACCTCCAGTGTGGTCTGTTCAGATTATGTTACTGGCATTAGGACTGGGGATGTAAGAAGGCATCCGTTTCAGCTCCACCCTGTATTATTACATGCACCACTTCTTCCATTCTGTTGCAGTTCACCTTCTGCCTAAAACTGTGTTATTCCTATTGCTGTTAACTGTGGTGAAATCACATGATTTTCATGATTAATTACATAAGTTACACTCTCATTATGTTATTCCACCCCGTTCATTTCAATGTGAAGGGGACACAAAGCTAATTGGTTTGTTTTTTTTTTACCATAATCAGTTACATATTGTTTGGAACAGATTGATTTCTGTTCCAGACCTGGAACAAATGAGCAAATACCAGCAATTTCTGTTCTCGTTTCTGTTTTCATCAGAATTCCCCAGCATCCCTAACTGAAACACACATTCTTAGTCCACTTGGAAGTGTACTGGGGTGAGAGGAGATACATTTTTTTTGCTCATCTTAATTTCTTCCACCCACCATCTCCTCAGTTGCTGTGTCTCGAGAATATGGAAAAGTTCTTTGATGGCAACTCTTAAAGCAATGTAGGGCAAGCCCTACTCTCAACTCATCTAGAGTACGGTTTGTAGACAGAAAACCACCTTATCCTTTCCCCAGTTTCCACAGAACGTTTTTACTATAGTAGCCTATATCTAAATGAAGTAGCCCATCACCATTTCAACTCATTGTGGTATGAAGTATAATAATTAATTAATAATATTAATATTATTATTTTTTATTATTTATACCCTGCCCATCTGGCTAGGTTTCCCCAGCCACTCTGGGTAGCTTACAGCATATATAAAAACATAGTAAAATATCAAGCATTAAAAACTTCCCCGTTCAGGTCTTCTAAAAGTTGTGCAGTTCTTTATCTCCTTGACATCTGAAGGGAGTCATTATTTTATAGCACACACACACTACCACCCATTAGATCGTTCCTGAAAACTAATGCACACAACCCCACTAATTGCTCTAGCTGCATTTTCTCTGCCTGACATGGGTTATTGATCAGTTCATCTGAAGGTTTGCTTGTAGCAGAAACCTGAACTGTGGATTTAAGCATTAGACTTCAGTAGGGATGCTACTGGGCGACCTCTATAAATGCTGCTGTTGCTGCTCACAATAACAACATATTTACCCATAATGTTAGGTATGGATGCAACAGCAGCAGCAGCGTATTTGCATGCAGCCTTAGGCATGCATGCAACTTGCAAGACTTTAAAAAAATACAATATCACACACTAACCTTATTCGCAACTGTGGGTTTTCAACAACAGAAAATGACCATATACATAAGCAGATTGGTTTTCACCTATAGCAGAGGACGTATGTTTGTTTCATGGTTATATGGTTGGATTCAGATTTATTTATACATAGAGCAGATCCATTGAAACCCATGGATAGTCACAATTAACTCTCATGGATTTCAGTGGGTCTGCTTTTAGTTTGACTAAGTTTAGACCCATGATCTAGAAGGTTGCATTGTAGTAAATGACCGAGAAATCCATAGCAAGGTCTACGGGATCCTCTCCACTCACCTTCAGGCAAGTTCCTACCACACTGGGTGGGAGGCTGAGGAATTCCAACAAGAAACTGCGCTGGGAGGCCCCATCATGGTTCTCTTATATTATTAAAGGTGGACTTGAGTGGAAACCACATCCACCAGGTCCACTGCAGAAGCCACGTCTCCCAACTTGCTCCCTGTTGGCTCGTTGGAATGGCCAAGGAAGATGGCCCCTGCCAGGCTGTGGCTGCACAGCGCAGCAAGCCACTGCTCCCCAGCATGACACTGGAAAGCAGCAATTTATGGAAAGTGATGCAAAAATCCAGGTGCCAGGTCACCTCCAACGCTGTAAACAATTAGACTGGGTTGTCGAAGAGGGCAGGAAACAGGTTTCTGCTACTCCCATCTGGGCTGCTGCATATGGGACATGGCCACTTCCTTAGTGCTAAACCAGCATTTTATTCATTTATTACATTTATATCCCGCCTTTCCTCTAAGGAGCTGCTGCTGGCGTATGTGATTCCCTCTGTCGCTTCCCATTTTATCCTGCCTGAAAGCCAGGTTAGGCTGAAAGATAGTGACTGATCCACGGTGGCCCACTAAGTTTCATGGCATAGCAGACATTGAACCTGGATTGCAAGATATTTTGGTGGTACTGTGAGAAGGCCGGGCAGTCCAAAACAGCACCCTTTCCCTTTTTGGGGACGGGGATTCTGATTTGGATTTTTGCCCTTGAAGTCTGCAGTACTGGCCAATCTCAAATACATTTTGATTAAGAGAATCCTTTGTCTAGGGAGTTAATGACTAGGTAGTACAAAGACCAAACAATTCTGTCCCAAGGACACCCCCCCAAGGGCTATGCGCATTATGTTTCTCTTATGGGTGGGAAAGGAAAATACGTCAATCTGAAGGGATGGGAAAGAATTTCAGGTCTGCAAACCGCTTGCTCAATAGATCACACTCCTTAAAGCTGAGCATTTTGCCATGCCTTGCTGTCTGTCTACAATTACCTGTTTTAAAAGGCCATGTTCCACATTTGAGCTTTGACAGGCTGAGTTTGGATTTCATCTCAATTCAAAGTTCTAGCTTTAGTGCTGAACTTTCTTCTTTTTGATTTCACAAATGATCCCGAGGGTTATTTTAACCTACTTTTTATGCTGTTATGTTTCACAGATTAATTATAAGAAGCAGGCAACTTTTGAAATACTATATAAATCAGCATTTATTTGAATGACTTACCTTTTTTATAAAAACAAAAACCACTATAGGCACTCTCCAAGATTCCTTGACTATCTCCCAGTTAAGACTTGGCATTTGGTTTCTAAAAGCAGAACAATTTGGCTTGTGTGGAGCAATAGCACTGGCAGACACGAAAACTGTAATATTCATCATTGGGAATAATCAGAGCAAGAAGGGAAAAACTCGGGAAGTAAGATGTCAAGGGCAGATCGTTGCCACAGGGGCAGGTTGAAGACAGATTATAAGATGGAGACCCACAGGCTGGCTGGAGTTATAGAGGGAGGACCACCACCTCATTACAAATTGTACAGAGAAAACAGCCAATATTTGCATTCCACAGTACTACCCAGTTGACCTTGGACCATCACTTAACTTCCCAGGCCAGAATAATAGGCTGTTATGTCGGACTGCTGGCTGAAATGGCCTATAGTTCTTTCTAACAACCAGCATAGATCCTAGTTGGAGCCCCACAATATCCAACAGAAGAAACATTGTGGCTTAAGCCTTTAATTGGCATGCTCATAGATAAGATGAATTCTGCGGGTTCAGGCCAAAGTTGAGCCTCATGAAGCACACTGTTTCCCACAATGGTTCACTATATTCCTCTGGGAAGTCCACCAGCAGAACATGAAGGCAAGTGGCTCTCTACCTCTCTTGCCCCCAGCAACTAGAATTCAGGATTTGGATGGGGTATTTTTGTTCAGACGTGGCCATATATGTCTTTATCCTGGCCATCGGTGTCTGAGATGTGTGTTTTCAGGGCCCATCCTTTTCCTGTGACTCTACTCTGTTTTCACTTTAATTCTGTATTTTAAATTGTTGTAACCCTAGGACCTGCTGGTGAAGGCTGTGTTATAAATTTAATACTACTAATAATAGCTGTAGTTGCTAGCCTTTCGTGTCAGTCTGGCACAAAAAGAAGACTTAGGCTGCTTTCAGATAGTCATTTTCAAAAGAAGGCTTTTAGGAGATCTAGACAAGGACTGCCGCATTGTCAACTTTGAGACCTAACAGAAGACTAAAGACTATCAGCTTCAAAGAGAGACTGTTGTACTCCATCACAGCGTCTCAACCTTCCCTCTCTGCCAGCAATATATCAAAGAGTAGGCCTATATATTTCTTTTCAAACTGGCAATGCTTTCTCACTCATTGATTCCAGAAGTTAATGACTTCATTTCTGCACTTCTTGCATAGCTACTCAAGTGATGATGTTTCCTTTGCCCCCATAATGAACAGCAAGAACTGTTTCACTGAATAAGAATGAATGGAAGGCAGAGTTTGTTACATCCTACTCCAATAAAATCTTCTGGATGTGTCCTAGTTTATTTGTATATGTCAGGGCTGGGCATGGACAATGGTCTGGAGAGAGCCAGACATCAAAAACTGGGGGAAAGGACCCAATAGGATAGGCGCTAGCTCCTAAGGGCCAAAGCACTTGGGGGGGGTTTAGGGGGCGGGCCCCCTCAATGTTCAGATGGTGTTTGGCTCCTTGCAATGCCGCACACACAATGTCAGGACGTTGCATCGGGTCCCCTCAATCCTCCTGAGAAGCTGGTGGCTCTGCCCAAGAGGTATCAGGATCAGAAAGCAAATCAGAAAGCAGGACTGGAGAACAAATCAAGACTCAGCAGAAGACCAGAAATGTAAGAGACAATGGACAAAACAAAATCGAAAATTCTTTCTAGTAGCACCTTAGAGACCAACTGAGTTTGTTCCTGGTATGGTCTCTAAGGTGCTACTAGAAAGAATTTTCGATTTTGTTTTGACTATGGCAGACCAACACGGCTACCCACCTGTAAGAGACAATGGAGTTCAGGGAGCTCTTCTCACTTAGGCAAGGCTCAGCTGGAAAAGGAAGCCTTTTATTTTTCTTGTCCAGGAGAAGCTAATGGCTACTCTGGAGCCCAATCAGATCTGGAAGATTCTGCTGGGAGAGGCTGCAGTTACGCAGTTTCTAACATGGGCGGGTGGTCAGTAGTTCTGGACTTTTCAAGCCCCCAAACAGATTGGGATCAGGTTATTTGAGGGACCATCTGCACACCTATAAACTTGCCCAGATTATGGAGCTCCTGCTAGTGTGCATTCAGGTTAGATTCATCAGGTTGGTGAGAACAAGAGAAAGGGGCATTTCTGTGGTGGCCTCATCCTTATGGAATGCCCTTCCACAGGAGGTCTGGCCTCTCACAAGGCATGCCTGACTTTCTAAATGGGCCTTAAAGACCCGGTGTTTCAGTGATGGCTTTATATTTTACACTTTACAGTTACTGTCCACCAACCACATGAAATAGTCCCAACTAAATTTTGCTCAGAATAGACCCAAGTAAATTAATGGAGCCTAGCCAGTCATGCTTCTTAATTTCAGTTACAGGTGGGTAGCCGTGTTGGTCTGCCATAGTCAAAACAAAATCGAAAATTCTTTCTAGTAGCACCTTAGAGACCAACTGAGTTAGTTGCTGGTATGAGCTTTCGTGTGCATGCACACTTCTTCAGATACACTGAAACAGAAGTCACCAGATCCTTAAATATAGTGGGGGAGTGGGGAGGGGTATTACTCAGAAGGGTGGTGGGAATGGGTGATAGGCTGATAAGTGTGGAAAACCTGATGACGACTCTAAACGGCTGCAATTAGTCTTGCAGGGGAAGACAAGGGGTGAGATGGCTAAGGATAGCTTTGTTATGTATAATGAGATAAGAATCCAATGTCTTTGTTCAAACCAGGTTTCTCCATGGTTTTAAGTTTGGTGATTAGTTGCAATTCAGCCACTTCTCTTTCCAGTCTATTTCTGAAATTTCTTTGTATTAAGACAGCTACTTTGAGATCTTTTATAGAATGTCCTGGGAGATTGAAGTGTTCTCCTACTGGTTTCTCTGTCTTGTGATTCCTGATATCAGATTTATGTCCATTTATCCTTTGGCGTAGGGTTTGGCCTGTTTGTCCAATATAGAGAGCTGAAGGGCACTGTTGGCATTTGATTGCATACACAATGTTGGAAGATGAGCAATTAAATAGTCCTGAGATGGTGTGTTTGATGTTGTTGGGACCAGTAATGGTGTTATCCGGGTTTATGTGGCAGCAAAGTTGGCATCTGGGTTTATTGCAGGCTCTGGTACCAGTGTCCATGTTGAGTCCTGTTTTTGTATTATTGTGGGTGAGGAGCTGTTTGAGATTGGGTGGCTGTTTGTATGCGATGAAGGGTCTTCCTCCCAGAGTTTGAGAAAGAGAACTGTCATTGTCTAGGAGAGGTTGTAGATCTCTGATGATGCGTTGTACTGTTTTAACTTGGGAGCTGTATGTGATGACTAGTGGTGTTCTGTTATTTTCTTTTTTGGGTCTGTCTTGCAGCAAGTTCTCTCTGGGTATCAGTCTGGCTCTGTCGATCTGTTGTTTAACTTCATCAGGTGGATATTTTAGTTCTAAAAAGGTTTGCTGTAGATCTCTTAGGTGAGAGTCTCTGTCTGTAGAGTTGGAACAGATGCGGCTGTAACGTAGGGCCTGGCTATATACAATGGATTGTTTGGTATGTTTGGGATGGTAGCTAGAAGCATGTAGATATGTTTGTCGGTCAGTTGGTTTACGGTATAAGGTGGTGTCTATGCGTCCATCCTGTATTTTTATAGTAGTGTCCAAAAAGTGTATTTCTTGCATAGATTGGTTCATAGTTAGGTTGATGGTGGGGTGAAAGTCATTAAATGTCTTGTGGAAGGTGTCCAGGGTCTGTTGACCATGTGTCCAGATAATAAAAATATCATCAATGTAACGCAGGTACAAGAGAGGTTTGAGTGGGTAGGAGTTTAGGAAACGTTGTTCTAAATCTGCCATGAAGATGTTGGCATACTGTGGGGCCATGCGGGTGCCCATTGCTGTGCCGTTGATCTGAAGGAACAGATCCTCACCAAATTTGAAGTTGTTGTGGGTAAGGACAAAATGACAGAGTTTTGTAGCAAAGTCCGCTGTGGTTTTATCTGAAATGGTGTTCCTTATAGCTTGTAAACCATCGTTGTGTGGGATGTTGGTATACAGAGATTCCACATCCATAGTGACTAGAATAGTATTGTTAGGAAGGTTATTCAAAGATTGTATTTTTCTCAGAAAATCTGTGGTGTCACGTACGTAGCTGGGAGCACTGATGGCATATGGTTTCAGAACAGAGTCCATATAACCGGAAACCCCCACTGTAATGGTGCCAATACCTGAGATGATGGGGCGTCCTGGATTTCCTGGTTTGTGTATTTTGGGTAGAAGATAGAAAGTTCCTGGTCGAAACTACTATAAAAACACAGGATGGACGCATAGACACCACCTTATACCGTAAACCAACTGACCGACAAACATATCTACATGCTTCTAGCTACCATCCCAAACATACCAAACAATCCATTGTATATAGCCAGGCCCTACGTTACAGCCGCATCTGTTCCAACTCTACAGACAGAGACTCTCACCTAAGAGATCTACAGCAAACCTTTTTAGAACTAAAATATCCACCTGATGAAGTTAAACAACAGATCGACAGAGCCAGACTGATACCCAGAGAGAACTTGCTGCAAGACAGACCCAAAAAAGAAAATAACAGAACACCACTAGTCATCACATACAGCTCCCAAGTTAAAACAGTACAACGCATCATCAGAGATCTACAACCTCTCCTAGACAATGACAGTTCTCTTTCTCAAACTCTGGGAGGAAGACCCTTCATCGCATACAAACAGCCACCCAATCTCAAACAGCTCCTCACCCACAATAATACAAAAACAGGACTCAACATGGACACTGGTACCAGAGCCTGCAATAAACCCAGATGCCAACTTTGCTGCCACATAAACCCGGATAACACCATTACTGGTCCCAACAACATCAAACACACCATCTCAGGACTATTTAATTGCTCATCTTCCAACATTGTGTATGCAATCAAATGCCAACAGTGCCCTTCAGCTCTCTATATTGGACAAACAGGCCAAACCCTACGCCAAAGGATAAATGGACATAAATCTGATATCAGGAATCACAAGACAGAGAAACCAGTAGGAGAACACTTCAATCTCCCAGGACATTCTATAAAAGATCTCAAAGTAGCTGTCTTAATACAAAGAAATTTCAGAAATAGACTGGAAAGAGAAGTGGCTGAATTGCAACTAATCACCAAACTTAAAACCATGGAGAAACCTGGTTTGAACAAAGACATTGGATTCTTATCTCATTATACATAACAAAGCTATCCTTAGCCATCTCACCCCTTGTCTTCCCCTGCAAGACTAATTGCAGCCGTTTAGAGTCGTCATCAGGTTTTCCACACTTATCAGCCTATCACCCATTCCCACCACCCTTCTGAGTAATACCCCTCCCCACTCCCCCACTATATTTAAGGATCTGGTGACTTCTGTTTCAGTGTATCTGAAGAAGTGTGCATGCACACGAAAGCTCATACCAGCAACTAACTCAGTTGGTCTCTAAGGTGCTACTAGAAAGAATTTTCGATTTTGTTCTTAATTTCAGTGAGTCTTCTCTGATTGGGACTCACAGTAGATTCAACCCAATGTTTTCCTAGAGGTTCCCAGTGGAGAATGCAACAGGCTTGGCCTTAGGACATCAAACAACGGTTCACAAGTATGTTATAGCCACATGTAATGGTGTGGCAGGATAAGAAGATGTCCTCAGATTCTCCTTTCGTCCTTCCCCTGAATGGCAGAGTATTGTCTTCTAACAGTGCATGCTTGCAAGATAGACCTTTGCAGTTTTATGGTGGATCGATCTAATGCATTTCTTAAGAGTTCTGGGAACAAGGAAATTTTTCTCCATTCTACCACAATGTTTGTTGGTCACCTTGGTCCCAACACCACCTCTCAGGCTTCTCTACCTCACTGGCTTATTTTGATGGTGAAGGGAAGAAACTATATACACCACCCTGAACTTTTGTAGGAAGGATGGGGTGGAAATAAAATAGCTCATGGGGAACCCAGTCTGGAGGACATACCTTCGCTGAAGGGTATTGGACTCTCTGCCATCATGGTTAATGCCTTTATAGTACAGTATGATCACATCTTGAGCACAATTGACTTGCATGATTTCAACCTTATGCAGTTCAAAGCCAGCTGGTTGAAATTGTGCAAATTAACTACTTTTTAAAAAAGAGCTTTAAAAGCTCTTTCTGCACTAAGTTTTCCAGAACTGGAACGAGCTTTTCTCCTCCTTGCTTACTGGGAAGTCCCACTCAGTGCACGGGCTCTGCGATGCTCTTGCAAGATGTCAGATGACCCTGCAATATCTTATAAGAGTGTTCCAGAGCCTGCACACTGAGTGGGACTTGCCTGGTAAGCAAGGCAGAGATCATATTGTATATAATGAGAACCCTACCACCTAAGCAGACTATTCAGAACTATTACTGGGAGCCACAATATTTTCTTTTGATGAGTTTACTCCAGAAAGGAAAAGCAGAGCGAATGAATTTCTTTTTATTCCTTTGATCTAAGGTTGATAATTGTAAGCATCCATAAACATGAGAAAACTGTAGACTACCACTTATTTAAAGATGGATGTTGTGAATGTGTTTTCTTTTGCAAAGCAAAACTTCCATTTGCTGTAACAGAAATTTTAACATTCTTTTTTTTTTAAAGGCTTCTGCCTTTTGATGATTTTCTTAGTACTTTTCTTAATATCTTGAAAACAACCTTAGTTTCGTCTCTTGAAATCAGGCCAAGATGAGAATAAACCGCTTTGACCTGAGAAACTCTTATGATTATATAGTTTGCAGTCTTACTGATTTCTGGAAGCAGAAAAATTAGGGAGCAGCAGAGACAGGCAGAACATTTATCCTAAGTAACACAATGTTGTATCAAATGTATTGGTTTATGTAGAGATACAAATTAGCTAGTTATATATTAGTGTCCTGACTCCCATTCCAACTGTCACAAGACCACAACAGGTTCATGAAAAAGAAAATCTAAAGTTTACTTAAACAAAAATAATCTCTAATTACATACCCTAGGGCTAGTATCCTAGTGTCCTCTGTACGATCCCAGTATACATTTCTTGCTACCTTTCTCTCCAAGGCATAAATAAACTTTTAATGTCTTAAGAATCCCACCTTGAACTGACTACAGGTTAGCTACCTGTAGATAGAGTCTTGGTCTACCTGCCCCATCACAGGCAGCAGGATCCTTTCAATTTTCCCACCTTCGGAGAAGAGTTGTGTCTTCTCCCATATACACAAGGGAGTCCTCTCTGCTCAGTTTAGCTGCAGAGTAGGACAGGTACAGAAAGTTAACCCTATAATCCTCACCCAGAGAAGAAAAATATGCATTCCCGTACAAT